>NC_064772.1:10833034-11458034 GCF_011397635.1 Epinephelus fuscoguttatus
ATCCAGAGCCCAGGACAAGCTCATCTAAAGCCCATTCCTCCTCACATCCAGATCCTCAGCTCCCTCTTCATCTCATCTCATCACCAGCATCTAGACTCACTAAGTTCCCTAATCTACTACCACCCTCCAGGAATATATGACATCACAATGGGATCTAATTGGCAAAGACATTGCCTATTTTGCATACTTATGTGCACATGTAAATAAATATTATTTTTTCTTAGAACGAGTCTCTCCTTGAAATTGATTGAAATGTGCCTAATCATAACCACGTTAACCACAACGTTGGTGAAACGTAAAGAAACATAATGGTTTAACATATTCGCTACATATGAAATGTACAAATGTTACATACCCATGATTTGCAAAAAAGTACAATGCCAGCATTTATTCTGGCAGCGGGGTTTGGTTTTTTTTTAGCTATGCTAGTGACTTATACTGTGAAATATCTCAACATATATGCTCAACTGGCACCTAATTTGGTACAGACAACAATACTTTCCAGGTACTAAATCCGAATGACAATAGAGATCACCTGACTTTTCCTCTAAAGCTATCATGACATTTCTAGTTTTGAGTCATGACACATCCATCCATTGGATGGACTGCCATGCAACTTGGTATATACATTCCTCCATGTCCTCCTCAGGATGAATTTTAATACTTCAGTGATTTCCTGACCGTTTTTCCAATACTTTATGACCAAATACTTGCAAACCAAATGGCATCCCCATCACTGTTAGCTTTAGACCCTTTTACTGTTAGTAACAGTGTGATGTCTTTTTGGTGGGTGGGGCTTAGCTGGAGGCAAAACAATTCTCCAGACATTAGCTAGCTCTAGCTAGCAAGTTCTGTCGACTTGTTTTAGACAATGGAGGATGTTGGTGCCAGTGGTGCACTAGGAAATACACATTCCCAGTGCTGGAGTGCACTCATGCTCAAACTGGACCATTCCTAAATTCGGAGTGCTGTTAGAATGTACAGTTTGAGCAGCAGGGCGCCAAGTGGAGTTAATGTATAATTAACTTATCCCTTCATCAATTCATGTAGTAATATAACACTCCATTTCTTCCACCAAGAATCTTACAAAGGAGGATGACACAAACAGTTTCCTCCAGTGTGTGCTGCACATGCAAGTATTTTTAATGATCACATTCGTCCAGTCCTTTCTTTACTATATAATGACGAAAACTCTGTCTGTGGGTGTGTCTGTGTGTCTGTTCCACATTTTCCTCCTCACTGACTTGGTCAATCTATGTGCAATTTGGCACAGTGGTAGAGGGTCATGGGAGGATGCGAATGAAGCAATATTACATAAATTGGTCAAAGGGGGGCGCTATAGCAACCAATTGAAATTGTAAACTTTGAATGGGCATATCTCATGCCCCGTATGTCGTAGAGACATGAAACTTTGCACAGAGATGCCTCTCCTCATGAGGAACAAATTTGCCTCAAGAGCCCATAACTTCCGGTTATATAGATTTTCCACCATTTTGAAATTTTTGAAAAACACTTAAAATCGATCTCTTCCTAGGAAGTTTGACCGATCTGCATGAAATTCGGTGAACATAATCTAGGGACCAATATCTAAAGTTCCCTCTTGGAAAAAGTTGGAAAACTTACTAAAACTGAGCTTCTATAAGGCAATGAATATTGCGGAGGGCGTGGCTCATCACATAAAGGTGTATAACATCTCAAGGGTTTCACCGATCACCACGCAACTTTGTAAGTGTATGACCACACATAATCTGAGGAGACCCCTCCATTATTGACCCGATCAGACAAAATGGGGGAGCTAGAGAGCTAATTTCTTATCTAGGCCTAACCGCCATATTGATTTTTACTAAACTTGGTAGATATGTAGAACAGGACGCCTCAAGGTGACTGGAGAAATTTAACTCTAATTGGCAACTGGGTGGCACTATAACAACAGAAAAATGCTTAAAAATGGCTAAAATGCAACCGAATGCTGTGGCTCCCCCTGTGGCTGAATGTTTTTACCTCAACTACTAATGTACACTTTTAGCCCACTAACTATCCCACTATTGGCAATGGTTCTACTCTGCTTGCAATAAGCAATTGTACTATCAAATTCACAAAAAAAGCTTTATAAGTTAACAGTAGAATTTTAAATTCAATTCTGGATTTTACAGGGAGCCAGTGCAGAGAAGCTAAAACAGGAGAAATATGATCTCGTTTCTTAGTTCCTGCAACGCAGCAAATAAGCTACACTTATTACAGTTACCACTGTCGCGAAAGGAGGCAGAGGCATAACTGAACATTTGGCACACCGAGCAAGAAAGAGCAGAGGGAGAAGCCATCGCTAACTGTAAAGCTAATGTAGCTACCAAGGCTAGTAACGTGCAAACAACAGCTAAGAGATTAGTGAGAAAGTCGTAGAAAGGAGGAGAGCTATAAGTGCTTAAACAGAACCAGTGTGGGTTAAGACTTGAAGTAGATGTTAAAGCAACGTTAAAGCAGCTGAAGTGAGAAAGCAGGCTAGCAGAATTCACCAGAGCAGTACAGAGACGCTGTCACAGAAACACCGGAAATGACACAACTCGCTTACCGCAATATGTCAGCACCAAGTCACCCCTAGTTAGGCTGACTTAGGCCTAGTCTGCCGGAGGACCCCCCTATAGTACACGGGGAACCTTCTCTCCTTCTCTCTCTCTCTCTCTCTCTCTCTCTCTCACTCTCTCTCATTCGGCTTCTTCTCTGGAGCCTTTGTGCTCCACTGTCTCTCAGATTAACTCATATTGCAGCGATGCCTGGACAGTGTGACGTGTGTGGTTGTGCTGCTGCCGTGGTCCTGCCAAATGCCTCCTGCTGCTGCTGTTATCATTAGTCATACTTCTACTGTTATTATACACATATGACTATTGTCACACATGTATACTGCCAGATATTAATACATACTTTCAACATATTGTACCACAGTAGCCAGAACTATAACTATAATATTATTACTTTCATTAATGTTGTTGTAAGCTACTGTCATTACCTGCATCTCTCTCTCTCTCTCTCTCTCTCTCTCTCTCTCTGTCTCATTGTATCATACAGATTACTGTTAATTTATTATGCTGATCTGTTCTGCATGACATCTATTGCACATCTGTCCGTCCTGGAAGAGGGATCCCTCCTCAGTTGCTCTTCCTGAGGTTTCTACCGTTTTTTTCCCCCGTTAAAGGGGTTTTTTGGGGGCGTTTTTCCTTATCTACTGTGAGGGTCCAAAGAACAGAGGGATGTCGTATGGTGTAAAGCCCTGTGAGGCAAATTGTGATTTGTGATATTGGGCTTTATAAATAAAATTGAAATTAAATTGAAATTGAAACTGTGCACTCAGTGGGTATGGACTAGTGGTATTTAACTTTAGTTGTCTTTGTTTTTGTTGACGGGCAGTGGAGACTGGTATGTGATAAGATTTAAGTTTTGAGCTGTAACTCCTTCTATTCTGGCTCCCAATAACACAACAAGACAACATTTAAGACTTCTATGGAGCCTACAGCCCTGTGGTGGCGAGTCGTGCTTTGCCTGCAAGTAATAAAATTATGTCATTGTGAGGTTGGCCCTAAAAGGGTCTATTTGATATTTGTGGTTAGTGCTAATTAGAAATGTTAGCATGCTACCATGCTAAATTATGAGCATAAACATCGCAGGCAGTTCTATCAGCATTCTGTGAGCATATTAACATGCTGATATCAGTATTTAGCTCAAAGCATCACTGCACCACAGACTCTTAGTATTATAGTATATTAGTATTGTACTAATTGCTGTTTAGACAAAGACTCATGACCATTAATTTCGTCCTGTTTTTTTTTTTTTTTTCTTAGACCATTTAAATGGTTAACTTAGAAAATATCAATGAGACCAATCAAAAATTGAAATAATAGTTGCAGTCAGTTTGGTGAAAGCATTCTCAAAATTGACAAAGCACACAGTTGTGTTCACAACACAATGTTCCAGTTGCTGTCGCGTGGTGTTTTCCCATACACACCATTTCCACACTTATGACTCACCATGTCTAGTGGCACTGGGCAGAGCAGACAGACCAAACAGAGACGTCAGCAGTAACAGGGAGGAGTGGTGGGTGTGGAAGTGAGGGGGCTGCCATCCTCTGCATAGACATGAGAGAACTGGCACAATCTACGCCAATAGCTCAGGGGAGAGCTACCATTACCAAAAGCCAAAGCCAAAAGAAGTGATGGCATTGATACTGTTTATGTTGGATGGGGTTCAACCCTCTGTGCCCCAGTGAACAGCACTGTCCAGTCCCATTGTTCAGTTTCCTCTCTAGCATTTTACTGCCAGTTCTCCACCATGAGTGGAGTGACTCCGTATAATCAAAGTGTCCTCTTCCTTACATATCAATTATCAATCAATCCATCACAACAGCAAACTTTTTTTGCCACAGGAAAGATGTAGCAAACATAAAAACTTTGCAATGTCGAGAAGCATCACAGTTCTTTTTAGAATGTTTCAAATTGTGGTAGCATTGTTTAGTTGTGAACCAAGGTGAGTCATACCAGTCTGTGCAAGCATAGCTGTCATGATTCAACAAAGACGCGTTGTCACAGCACCTTTTGAATAAGCTCTTCTATTGTTGTAGGCACTGAACAATTTGCTTAGACTGAAATAAATGAATACACAACATCACCAAGACCACTCTCTGTTATTACTTCTCAGCTTGCTGTGGCAATATGCTTGAGTTTATAATGAACCCCTGTATTGCACACTTGTGCGGTGAGGGACTGTAGTGATGCATGTGGGTGCTTTAATTAATACCAGTCACTTTGTATTATTCTGCATCTAAGGGTTTTTTTTCTGAGAGCATTTATGCATATGGAAATAAAGCTGTCACCACTGCTGCCGAGCGCTCTCTAAGCTGACAGGGTTGCTTTACAGGAATGTGCTGATCTCGGTGTGCATATATTTGTGGCCACTAACCTTTGTTAACCCTTTTAATTATGCAGCAGCAGCGGTGACTAACCTTGAAGCAGTGGCATGTAAATAAACACTGCAGTCATTATCACATTTTAAAAACATCTTTACGGAGCGTTAATTAAGACATTAACTGATGGAGAAACAATAACAATTGCTTGCACAGGCAATTTACACAAGTCATCAATTTATTAGGTACAGCTAGTCTAATGCAATTTAATTAGAAAAGTCCTGCAACATCTTATATCTTTATGAAGCTTGAAATGCTGACTTTTTGTTGACAGTGTGTCCAAAAAGTTTTGATTGATAGGGGGCTATTTCACTGCCAAACTTGGTGTTTAATTGCATTTCATTGTATTGCTGTCAAACGCGATTTAAGTGAGAAGGGGTGACAACTGATTGTGCACCACCAGTGCCACAGAAAGTCTGGGTACATGTACAGCTCATTTACTTGGAAATCACTTAAGAAGTCTTAGCTACCAAACACAGCACTATCTGTGGTATTACAGTGAAGACAGGTTGAAAAGAACAGGGTGAAAAAGTCAGCCACAGAATAAAAAGCATTGTATTTTTCCTCTAAAGGTATTACAGAAAAATTAAGCCGCAAAGTAACATTTTAAATCCGTCCACACATTTCTGAAGCATGTGGAAAATTCCAAATTCTTCACTTATGTAGTGTCTTTATTTTCTAACTTGTCTGTTCTGCAGCAGCGCCTTGATCCCGAACACATAAAAAAAACCCACTGTAATGCATTCATTTTTTTATTTTACTCGGCGGGAATGGCAGAACTGTCAACACTGACATTCAAACTTCAGACCAACACTAAGCTGAACACTGAACCAATATTGCTTATTTAGCCTGGAAAGCAATAACAAAAGGAATATTTAGAGAGACAAAGAGGTGCCACACAGTTCAATAAAGAAGGCAAGTTTGTTTGCATTGTACCCTCCAAAAACCGAGGCAAGGTCTTTATATCAGGAAAAAGAAATACAGACATCCTTAAACATTGTGGTGAAGAAAATGACACAAAACAGAATTAAATCGAATAAAACTCCTACACTGTCACTATGAATACAAAATGCAATACATCAAAAGCTTGCTTTAGTGACATTCTGTAATTCAACAAGCGGCATATAGAAGTACAGTAAGTTCTATATCGATTTTTGATCTCCACCTCAATCCTCACTGACTCCTCTGTAGATCACAATGTCCTGGATATTACTGCTCCCGGCGATAAATGGCAAGAGTGCAAACAGATGCATTAAACATTAAATGCCACAATAAGCTAGCGTGCAGCGCTCGCTCATTCTGTCATGCTTTAATGTGGCAATGACATACAACATAAACTTTAAAAAATGACTGCATCTTTTCTACTGCAGGTTGACGTGGTATGCAACACAGCTGGAAAATGTGCCCCACGCCTCACCTTGAAAACCGTCCTTTCACATTGTCATTCATGCAGGTACTTAATGTATGACATCACCATGGTTAACTCAGAATCAGAGATCAGAGAGGGTTTACTTGAGCCCTCTTCAGATGTATGACAATGACATGGCCAGCAAGTGTTAAGTGTTTGACAACCACCGCCATTACATCTGATTACTGAGCTGTGGGAGCCCATTTTTGCCATTGTGATGAAAAAAGTGAATTTATCATAATATTATGATATAAAACTCCTCAAAATAATGACTAAGAATCTTACAACAATGACTTAATATTTCAGAATCGTGACTTAGCATCTGAAAATAATGACTTAATATCTCAACATCGTTAGAGACTTAGGTAGAAAAAATGAACTTTAGGCACTGATGTGTGGAGCTGATGCGTTCGAATTATGTCCTTTTATTAAAAAAACATGGCAACTTATCTTAAAACACTGACCAGTTTCCACCCTAAGGTATTCATCAGGGTGCAAAACCCTAGGTGCACCCTGATGAAGACCTTCGGGTCAGGTGAATTTGTTCCTGCCCTATGCATGAGTGCCTAAAGTTCATTATTTCTCCCCATGTGCTGACTCTTTTCTTCAGCAGCACCTGCATTTTTTTTCTCTTGAGTTTCATATGATAAAGACAGGCTTTAAGCACACCAATACCTTATTATCCGTAATGAGAAACTCCCTCAAAATAACGACTTAGTGTCTCAAAGTAATGAGTTATTATCTCAAAATAATGAGTTAGTATCTCTGGAATAATGACTTAGTGTCTTAACATAATGAGGTAGTATTTCAGAATAATAAGAAACTTAATAATACAATGGGAAACTTTCTCAAAATTAGGAACTGGTATCTCAAAATAATGACTTATTACTTAGTATCTTAAAATAATGAGAAAATCTCTCAAAATTTAGTTAGTAGAGTAAATTTAGTAGAGTTAGTAATGACTTTGTGTCTCAAAGAAATGAGTTGGTATCTCAAAATAATGTGAATCTTTCTCAAAATATCTCTAGGCAATTGAATGGAACGAGTTTTGTCTTAGAAGACGTTTCACCTCCTATCCAAGAGGCTTCATCAGTTCATGCTTGTCTGACTAGGCTGGAACTAGTCTGACAAACTGGTGTGGAAGAACTCAGGTATTTAACCTCTGAGGAGGTCTTCACAAGGCCAATGATGTCACTGGTTCGTTAGCGCTCCAATGGTGTGTCAACGACAGTCTTTGAAACTCCTGCTGCAACGGTGGTCGTTGGAGTCACATGAGGCCACTTGTGAACGACTATTGTTTTTAGAGGTTAAGCTGTTAAATCTCCTGGGTAAGGATGATGAATTAGTATCGCAGAATAATGACCAGCTTTCTCAAAATTATGAACTAGTATCACAAAACAATGACTTATGACTTAATATCTCAGAACAATAAGAAAGTTCCTCAAAATAATGAGTTAATATCCAAAAATAATGAGAAACATTCTTAAATTAATCAGAAACTCTCAAAATTATGAGTTAGTACTCAGAAATAAGGACTAAGTGTCTTGGAATAAATACTAATGGCTTGGTGTCTCAAAATAATTAAAAGAATATCACTCAATATTAAGATGACTTATTTTTCTAATTATTTTGAGAAATAAGTCATTATTTTGATAAAGCATGTCACATTAGGGGAAATGGGCTTCTAACGTGATTCATTCCTTCTTAATGAAAAAATGATTATGGGAAAAAATCAATAAATAAATCAACACATTTTTCTTATTTTCAGAATCAGTGAAAGAAAGATACTTTGACTTTTTATTACATTCTTCATGTTCTGAAGCAGAAAATGTAACCATAACACCAGAAATCCCCACATAGTCATCTTTTAGACACCATTGTCTTCACCAGACCATTAACTAAAGAGAAAACAGCTTCTCTGTTCACCGCTGACTGAGTTAAGGGCCCATGCTCTGTGCTCTGTTCAGTCTTAACATGTAGAGTGCACACGGTCTGAACTCATTCCTCTTACCCACCCAATCGACTGCTTGTGTGCTTTGCTAACACTAACAGACACAGACCATTTCCTACGCACTACCTGTCCCAAGGGGGGTTTGTGCGTGCTATTTTTAAAGCCAATACGTAACAGGTTGAGCTGCCTGGCGAGATACAAACAGGCATGCTATTACAAAGCCCACTACTACTTCTAAGGAATAACAGAGTGATGGGTCTTATCTAAAGGAATATTGGTCAGGGATGCTCTGTCTGCAGTCATCTTCCACTTAGGTTTTCTCCCATTATATTTATGAATATATGAATACATTTGTACTTTTTCTTTTGCCAGAGGGAGGGTCCACAGCTGGTTGCCTCTGTAATACCCTGGAATATAGGATTAAGCTAAGGATGTACACATTTAGCAGACGTCTGATCTATACTATATGAACTCACGGGGCACCAAAGAACCACACCAAGCTGATTTTAAATGTGGTCTCTTATTATTTTAATATTAATCATGTGAACAAAAATACAGCAAACATACCCAAAATGCAAGGTTTTATGGCCAGAAAACGTTGGATGTTAATATCCAGTCGAGAGCACTTACTCATGCTTGGAAAACGAGCAAAGGGCAAACCGCAGCTTTAACTGTTGTGAACACCACTTTGTTTTATCATCTCTGTTGAGGTTTTGTGTGGGAATTCACCTTGTTACAATGCCACCCAATTTGGATCTAGGTCCGCTGAGAGTGAGAGCTTCAAGAGTATTCAATTTAGCAGAGTGTCCCTGCCTGAAGCTTTCTTCTATGCACTACTGGTACAGTAAATGAGTTAGCGTGGAAGACCCCGATTCCTCGAGAAGATTTGACCACAGATCTGTGAAATTGAACAAATTACTGATTAACACTAGAAAGCGCTCAGAGAGTGCAGACCTTGCCAAGACTGCACAATCCTCTAAATCTGTTATTTTAATAAGACTGTCTGGGACATGTGACACCACTGTTCACCTTCTTCTTCCTACTTAGAGCCAAGGCTGTTAAATGAAGGCTGGCACATGTATTATTGGAGTACAGCACAAGCGCAGGAAAGTCTGGTCTGCACTTGCTGAAAGGCTCAATAGCTGGTGTACTACCATAGAACATGGGGATTACTGATTCATTTCACTGAGGCATCTGCAGTCAGCTTTAAGTTGGAATATATTTTATGAAAAAATAAAGATATTCCAGAGAATTACATTTTTGCAACTATTGAAAAGATCTCTAAAAAGACCTTAAACAAATATTTTCTGTTTTAAAACATTCTATTGGATATCTGCCACTGTTCATTTGAGTATACCCAAAAAGTTCTGTTAGGCCAAGTGCACCCAAGGGGGCCCAATGAGCACCTGAGCGGACACCAACCTTTTGTTTCTGGTGTCATCTGCTGTAACCCTCCAACATTGCTTCTCCAGTTACATTGTGCATCAGACCCCGTAGCTCCCATCCTGTCACAATCTTCATCTGACCATGTCTTTGACCATTGTTACGACCCCTTCAACCCGCGCACTGGGTGTCCTTTTTTTAATGGTTGCGTTTTGGAGGGGGCGAATGGAGGATCCTCAGCTGTATGAGCTTCACGTGTGCCTGGTGTGCTCTGCCGTATAAATACCTCCCTTTATCAGCAGTCTCGCTCTCTCTGTGGTGGTGGTGCTCGCTCCCTGGCAGGCATGACAACACCATGCGGTTTCTTTTTATGTGTCTTTCTTCACATACACTGCCACACCCCCCTACAGGCTCTTTATTACTGACTTCTCCATGTATTGAAAGACTCACTTTTTTTTTCTAAATTACTTTTCTAAGCAGCCAGCTTGTGTTGTCTTGCGTCTTTGGTGCAGCCAGGCCTGCCCACTGAAAGGGTCAAATGAAGAGGCCCTTCCCAAATCTGCTATAGTCATATCCAGTGGTGTCGTGGTAGTTAATGAGATGGGTGTCCTACTAGGTAGAGTGGTAGGTTACCAAGGAGGAAGCTGCTTTTTGGCTCAGGTGGTTATTTATTAAAAAGCCAGAAAAAGAGGTTGGTTTTCAACCTACACCTGCGTATACCTGTCACTTCATATCAATGCATGCATGTGCTACACAGGTCATGTGGCTGGCAGCCTGCAAGGTTGCATTAAAAGAAAAAGAAAAAAAACGACAACAACAAAACCCTCAAACCATTTTCTGGACACGTGGGTTTCATTATCAAACAGGCTGTGATATATTTTACTAAAGCAACAATAAAAATGTCTATTTTTATTGTTTTAGTAAGTAATGGTGAATATTTTGGGTCAAAATAATATTTGATAATAATTGCTTATATTTACAACGTGATTATTGCTGGTCTCAATGAGACCCCGTGGATGCTGGGCTACAGAAAACTTATTTCTTTTGGCCCCTTATGGCTGGCCCTGGGTGCAGTTTCTGAGCTGGGTTGTGAGACCATGAAAATGATTATTCTCTAACATTAACCAAGCACAAAAGGATGATCCTTTAGCTCAGATCAGGCATTTTCTTGTTTTTGTTTTGCAACAGTGAGTTGTAATAGTTTAATAGTTTTAGAAACCAGTGATAAATGATCCTTGCAACTGGAGAAAAAACTTGTATGTCACATTTTGGAGGGCAGCTACAGTACAGCCAGTGTGTTCTGTCAGTGCTGATAATGGCAGTTTCTGGTAAATAGGCTGCTAATATTAGATTTAGGCAAATATTCAGTAAAACTTGACATATATATTTAAAGTGGGAAAGACAAGTCATAATTTGTGGGTGAAAAATATTTAGCAAAAGACGCAAAATGGCAGAAAATCTGTGTTTTATGGAGATTGGCCTCGCAGTTTCGGAGCAAAGAAATAATGAAATACTTCCCATAATTCCCAGAAACAGCCACTATCACTTCATTCAGGGTGCACTATATGTTTGAGTGTGTTAAAATATTGTTCATTATTGATAAAATGTCACATTTTGTCCAGTATGAACATCCCTCTCTGTCATAAGGCCCTGACAAACCAAGCTGAGGGTAACGCCGGATTTCCACTGGATGCGTGTCCGTTGCGGAACGGCAGCGCTGGTTATCGCCGTCCGTCAATACCCACCGGCTGCGTTTGCTGTGTGGAGCGGTGCAGCTCTGCTGAAAAACATCTCGGTGCACTGCCATGATTAATATCTCCTCGTCCATGGTGTCAACAGGGTGAAATGACGTCTGAGAACCTCTGACCTGTTGACTTCAGGCCTGCCTCTGCCCATTATGTAGTTTTCAAGGTGTAGCGCAGGGAAATATGATCCGCCGTGAACACTGTGTATTTTATTTTGAAAATTAACCGGATGTTTTATTTTGTTTCTGCGCACGACTTCCTGCCGCACACGATCTGCTCTGTGCTGAATTGCTGCGTTGTGCTCCGGCGTCCGGCAAAAATAGAAGTCCTGCGTATCTGTTGCGGAGGGCTCTGGAGTGCCGGAGCTGAGACGGAGCCGGAACGCAGCACAGCCGCAGCCGGTGGAAACACACACATTGACTAGAATTGAATCCTATCGGCTCCGCTGCCGTGCTGGAGCGGAGACGCAATCAACACGCATGTGATGGAAATAGGCCGTAAGCCTTCGGTCAAAGTTGGGTTGTCGGAGAGCATTTGCTGCCCTTGTTGGTGTGGTTTGTCCCACACTGCTGCACCTTGTCACCCCTGTTGGCTTTTTTTTTTTTTTTTTTAGCCAATTCAGGATGTTGAATTCGTGTTGGTACAGCGGAGCCCATCGGTTAATGAAATCACTACCACTTTGCAGTTCAGTTCATGAGAAGAGAAGCAGAAGTGAGGAAAGTAAACAAACAGCTCAAAAAGGAGTCAAGAGGGAGTTTTTTTCTTTAGCCACAGAGCTCTTTAGCAGAAACGTTTTTTCAACATCTTTCAACATTGGATTGTGTTGTTTATGTGCTAACCAGCTAACTAGTGTCAAGACAGTTTTCCCGTTCCCTTTTTGAATAAGGATTATGGGTTTAGGCAACGCAAGCATGTGGTGAGGTTTAGGAAAAAAGAACAGGTTTTGGCTTTATAATCTTACGGGACATAAACTCCGCTCTTTCGGGTGAAAGTCTGAGTTTGTTGGACCCGTCCACCAACCCTCCTGCCCGCCGCAGTCAGACTTTTGCCGCCTTAACTTTCGTCCTTGTCCCATCATGTTTCCCACTGACGCTATGATTATATACCAGCCGCATATCATGCTGATGTTAAAGGATGCCGTTTTTCGTTGGTTTCTCACACTGCAGTCACTGCCCAAGTGCCAGATTTCGACAACTTCAGGGTGAGACCAGACTCTCCTTTCATCAAGGCACAGAACGTATGTGCTGGATGACCATCGACATAAGTTGATGTCTGGGCCTTTACTCAACTAATGCTCTCTTTGTGCACCTAATATTGTTATTTACTATGCATTTTTGTGTTACTTTATGCCACCCAACCATACGAATCAGAATGTGCTTTGATGTTGCTGCTCTGCCCTTTACTGGCTAAACATATTTTCGCAAACTTTTCAAAGTACTCTCCAACTCTCAATCATGATTCTGTGGCAGATTGAAAAGAATAAGCTTTAAAGTAATAACACCGTAATTAAGGTCAAAATGTAGCTGACACGTAGGTGTGTCTGCTGAATGAAACTTGACAGACACGGATTGAATGTAATCACACAAAGTCTATTTAAAGGCTGGATAGATTTGTTGTAGCAGAAAGAAATAACACTGATCGTAATTATCATAGTGATAACCTTTGGAAAGAGTCTACACTTGGAGAAAATGTTGCCTGTAATAGCATGTCTCTAATTTGCTAATTTCATGCTACATCCACAAGGGCTACTGAACAAAATACAGAACAGTCTATTGAAAAACAAGCAAAATAGTATACCAACCATATAATACAGTGTAACGACACCTGTGATTATCCCTGTGCTCTGTGAAATGGAACCTTGGCCACCTCTATTCATCTCTGGGGTGAAACACAGGCGTTCACTCTAAAGCTCCGAGCTAATGTATTCTTACAACCCAGTCTGGGATATAAACAAGCTGGGATGGATACAGGTGACATTAGCCCTCATGGGTCTCTTTGGGGGACAGCAGGAAAAAAATAACAGGAGGAAATAAATGTTATACTTGCATTGATTTTTGCGGTTACTGTATCAAGTGCAACATTATACCTTTATTCTTATTCTCCATCATTCATTCTCCATTTTTTAATTCACCGTAATTTATACTTTTAATCTGCTAAGAGGTCAATATGGTTATTTTTACGCAACAAAAACATGAAAAAGCTAAAAACTACTGAAGAAAATTTGATTGGAGCAACTTATCAGTGACTTTTGATGGTTGGTAATTTAATTTTTTTTGTTCGGGGTGTCGGTGGCTTAGTGGATAGAGCAGGCGCCCCATGTAAAACCTAGTTGAAACAACTTATTTTTTATGAGTAATCAACCTGAAAACTTGTATGTATACTACCAATTATTAAGTAACTGGAAATCAAAAATGCATTGTAGAGGAAAAGCTATTTCAGCGGGTCCATGTCATTGGTTCGACAGCCCATTGGTTCGACATCCCATTAGTCCGACTGTCCGTGGTGCTGAACAGCTCGTGGCAGGCGTATGGTGTGCCGCGACCGGCTTGAGGCAGAGCAGGCTCACGGCTTATGTGTTTGTCACTTTCTTTTTCATTTTAACCCACACCATGATCGTTTCCTGACCCTAACCAAGTGGTTTTTGTGCCTAAACCTAACCAGACCTTAACCACAGGGTATCATGATGATTGGAACGGACTTCGGAACAATGAGTTTAATATGGTCGGAACAATGGGATGTCGAACCAATGAGCAGTTCCCATTTCAGCTAACTCAAAATAGCTCATTAGATGAACATAATGTTTATAGAATTTTACACACACACACACACAAAAAGCAAACTATTGTGGTTTTTTTTTATTTTTTACAATTATTATTATTTTTTTTTTAGTCAAAACATTTATTTTTAGAATGTTCTATTTTGGTAGCTTTATAATTGCTGGTTACATTACAGATTTAGATTTTACATACAAAACATATGATCGGATGATAAAATATAATGGCATTTTAAAGATCAAACTGCCAACAGTGCATGAAAAAGGTTAATCTACAACCTAACAATATAACACACATTGGATAAAAAAAAAAAAAAAAAAACACTCTGGAAGAGGCCAAACTGCAAACACCCTGTATATTCAAATCTAATTTTCTAATTTTAAATTTCAATTGTCAATTTTTTTCTACAATTCAGTGAAATACACAAAATGAAGCAGGTTTCCAACAACAAAAAAACTGTATTTATTAATTATATATATATATATATATATATATATATATATATTTAATAATCATTTAATTTCATGCACTGCATGCCCCCTACGGGTTGAGGGAGAATTACTGTCTCAAGCAAGAGAATTCAAGTATCTCAGGGTTTTGCTCACAAGTGAGGGTAGACTAGAGCGTGAGATGAATCGGTGGTTTGGTGCAGCTTCTGCAGTGATGTGGGCACTGCGCCGAACCATCGTGGTGAAGAGAGAGCTGAACCAGAAGACAAAGCTGATTTACTGGTCCATCTACGTCCCAACCCTTACCTATTGCCATGAGCTCTGGGTAGTGACTGAAAGAATGAGATCTTGGATACAAACGGCCAAAATCAGTTTCCTTCATGGGGTGGCTAGGCTCAGCCTTAGAGATAGGGTGAGGAACTCGGACATGTGGAAGGAATTTGGAGTAGAGTCGCTGCTCCTTCGCGCCGAAAGGGGTCAGTTGAGGTGGTTCTGACATCTGATCAGGATGCCTCCTGGGTGCCTCCTGCTGGAGGTGTTTCAGGCACGTCCCACTGGTAGGAGGCCCCGGGGCAGACCCAGAACACGCTGGAGGGACTACATATCTCATCTGGCCTGGGGAACACCTTGGGGTCCCCCAGGAGGAGCTGGAAAGTGTTGCTGGGACGTCTGGGGTGCTTTGCTTGGCCTGCTGCCCCTGCCCCATGGATGGATGGATTAATTGCATGATGCAGTAAGACATAACACTTCTTTATCTGTGTCCTTTGTTGTGTAACAAATTGGTTTGTATCATCAGTGCAGACCACGTATATATTCCTTTAAATTAATTATATTCCTTTCCACTTCACCCTGTTGCATTATATCGCTAATGGCTGCCTTTCCCTGTATCCTTACAAAGACATGTCAGGTTTGCTTTTATGCACTGGCTGCTTTGCTTGTCGGTGGAGAAATGACATTTGATGTCCATGTTGTTCAGACAATTTGATGATAGTAATTATGTCTTCATCATTCACACTGGTACTGCATGTGTGATGAATAGATTACATTTATTCCCACACTTAGAAAACTCAATGTTGTACCTTTTCATAAATATTATCATTTGATGTACTATATTAAATAGGAGGAAAAAGTAGGAATTTGAAATCAAATTTATTTAAAGTTAATTGACATTGGCTTACAGACGCTGTCACATTGCTTTTACAGTAGAAGTTTTTTCATACATTAAGTTTTTTTTCGCTTCCTTTGTTTCTTTTTGATGTAATGACTTCTACAGAGGTTGCAGCAGATGTGTCTGTATAATCATGCCTACTTTCAGAATCCTTAATCACCATGTAATCCAGATTTCATCACCTTGAATCTTCTGCCATGTTTGAAAGGAGTAATGTAGTATTCATGTGAGATACTCGAATCTGTGTGCATAGATCTGAAAAGCAACTTTTAAACATTTATTCAGATCTATCTGGTACTCCAGGGATGAGCCACTCTCGAGGTGAGAGTGCTACCGATTTTGATCTGCATGATTCCATATCAGTATTTTGTGGACATAATAACATCTATTTGACCTTCACAGTCATAGATGGACGTCACCATGAGTCTTAAGATTTGCTCTTTGAGATTCTTGTTGCCTCAGTCAGTGTTCGACAAGATTCAACCTCACAGTTCTCCTAATCCTGTGCACCAAAGGGGAATATGTTCTAAGGAGTTTACCGCAGCCAAGTGTATTAATTCACTTAATCTCTCTTGCAGTTTTATGCATCTGCTGTTGTTTCTTTCACGTTTCATTCTCTTGTCATTTGGTTTAATCCTTGTCTTTTATCTACTTATCATGCTTTAGATGGTTTATTTGTATACAATCTCAGTTTATTACTTTTTCTCCCCTATTTATCACTTTCGTCTCGCATGAGTACACACTTGGGTAACGTCACTTCTTTGTAACACCTAAGATTTAAGAGTCCTTCAGTGGAAATCCTTGCTGTCACATACTAAAGAAAAGGGAGTTCACATCTCAACCAGGAGAGATAACTGCTTTTCTGTGTCACTTGCAGCACCGCCCGGCTAATAATTAGCTTTTTTTTTTTTTTCATAGAAACCTTGAGTGTTTGAAAACAGTTCTGTGTTTTTTTTCCCCCCAGAACTGGGCTGATTACAGGGTAAACAAACTAAAAATTAAAGGTGCAGCATTTCTCTGTAGGTAGAAGCTGTCCATTGCATGCCAGAAAATATAACTACTTTAATAATGATTAAAAGACAGTGCTGCATAAAAAAGCTTAGATACTTGTAGCTGCAATCAATCATGATAGGGACAGTAACAAATACTTTCTATCAGTTTTTTTTTTTTTTTTTTAATCAGTCATTAGTTTAAATATTCGGTGGTTGTATTTTATTTGGGATGATAGGAAATTAGTCTGGGTGAATTGATTGACTTACTTAAGATTTTACTAGAACGGGTGCAGAAAATACCAGCAGACAGTGGCACAAGTTCAACTCTAATGACTTTGCCGAAAGCACCTACATTGCTGAAATAGGGACTCGGCAAGAGAAAATGAGGAAACTCATTACCCATGTCAGTTTTATTCACTGATGAGAAGCACACCATTCTAACTCAACAACTGCCAAGAGGGAGGAAGAGGGAATAGAAGAAAGAATTTAGTAACCCAAAATTGGCCACTGCATTCAGGTGTAAGTGCAAACGTTTACAGTGTAATTCTGTTCTGCATGATGGAGCTCTCATTATCACTCCAGCAAAGGGGATGAAACTAATTCTCGATGCCTAACCAAGATGGTAATCAAACCCAGCAAACAGTGTGTCCTCTGCAAACTACCTGAGTCTAGACACTAGACTGAGAAAGCAAATGTTGATGCAGTGAGTGTGGTTTCATTGCAAAGCTGTTTTCAAGTCTGTCAGGTGAAAGCGATCCTTTGAGTTTTTCTCCATCCAGAGTCTAAACACCCAATATATGGTGGCTTGTAGCCTTCTACTTTAAACAACTGATGCAAGTTAATAACTGCCATTACTGTTTTTATTTAATTCATTTGTTTTTGTTGCCACAGTTCCTCTAATTAGTTATGTGATTACTGTTCTGGCACGAAGAAATAATTGTCTACACTAACAACTTTCCTTTCTTTTAGTGTCTCAGATCAGGAGGAATTTTTCAATTTTCATTATGCAGGTGATTTACTCTGCACAGTTGTAGTTCCTTTGCATGCTTCCCTGAAAGCGATTATGTGATTGTTTTGTTCTTAATTGGTTCTGATTAATGTTTATCTGTGAGATCTTTGTCAAGACAGGATATAGACATTACACACTATAGGTAATTATCTGTTCCCATTTCATTAAAATTATCAGTGTATCTTGCGTTACAGTCTTGAGGTCCTTCAGTGTATAAATATTAAATTTGCTTTTCTTTTTTCTGTACCACGTTTCATTTTCATTAACAGCAAATCATTGTGTACTATTGAGATTTATTGTGCATTAATTTCTGGTGCTTTCTTAGTGAATGTGTTGCAACCCAATGGCAAGAATACATTTTGACATTATATTTTTCCTCAAACCACAGATGTGTTAAATCTGTACGTTTTATTTGTAGTGTTTAAGATGAAATTTTACATTTCTTTACATTTCAATTTTTAATTGTATGTTGTGACAATGCTGTGGCTAACATGTGGTTAGGTTTAGGCACAAAAATGACATGGTTAGGGTTCGGAAGAGATCATGTTTTGGTTTAAAATACCCAGTTTTGTTGCCACAAACCCAGTATAAAATGTCTTGACATCTTGTTAAAAATACCCAGTGTGGTAACCATAAACACAACGTGCAATGTCCCAATGTGTCGTTAAAAATACACTTGGTTTTGTTGCCAAAAACATGGCTGGAAATGTCCTGAGGTGTCATTGAAAAATACCCAGGTTTTTTTGTCCCAATGTGTCCCAACGCAGCAATAAATGTCATGACATGTCATCAAGAAATACCCAATTGTGTCACCACAACCACCTTTTCTCACCACAAACATGGCAAGAAAAGTCCTAACATGATGTTAAAAAATACCCAGTTTTGCTGCCACAAACAGGGCTCGAAATATCCCAACATTACATTATATATTACCCAGCTGTGACAGCACAAACACAGTTAGAAATGTCCCATCATATTGGAAAATACCCACTATTGTTAACTATGAGCTAGGTCACTTTAGAAATGCTGGTATGAATTTAACAAATGTGTGGCTTACAGAAATGCACAATGCCAACATTTCATTCTGGAGATTGCTGTGTGATATTAGTTGCAGAAATCCAGTCCTGTTTAAAATGCACACTTTGGATAATATCATGGTTTTGTTGCAAATCTAATAAAATTAAATGAACATGCCAATGGGCATTCCCATCTAAGGTGCTGCAGGATTATCCTTAGCTTCTTTTATGCAATCTCATTCATCAAAACCAGTGGGCTGAACATTACTTCCAATTTTGTTGTATTTTTATAGAATTTTTAGAGGAAGATATTAGTCCAACGCTTACCATCTAGCTAGTCTCTGATGCACGTGTAACCCACTTCTGATAGGGTACACAGAGTAGTTAAACAGTTAGGACCAGTGTAGCTGCAGTCAGATGATGTATTAAATGTAAAATTATATTAAAGGCACTTTGGAAAATAACAAAATATTTTATTTTTGGAAAATAACAAAATAAAATATTCGTTTAAACCAACACTCTAGCTTCACTCAACCGATTGACGTTCAATGCAACAAATCAACAATATTTCACTCTTTTGAACAGGTAAGGCAAATCACATAAAATTGCACAGTTCACTTTAAATAACAGAAAATGTCCTTTTAATTAAAAAACAGTTCAGTGTTCCTTTGTTTTGTTCCTTTAAGTTCAGTTCAGCTAGCATCAGTCAGACAGTCAATTTCAGTCAAGTGCTTTTTATATCAGTCAAGTCAGGTAGTGAGGTGTGACCTTTAGTCCTACCACAGAGGTGAAAGGGGAAAAGACGGGAAGGGGGGTTTCCTCCTTGGGGCAAGGGTGATGTCACTCCAGCTCCTCGGATGAGGAGATGCTCAGTTTCACAGTTGGCTCGCCATCTCCTCCATCAAGGAGAATCTGAATCCACATCCAAATCTAGGGGTTTTCTCCAGGGAATCTCAAAAACCTAGCCTGTGCAGAAACAAGGCTATTACTCTCTGGGTTATGTCTGAGTTCCTGTCTCTTCTGGCCATAATAAAATCACATCAAAATTCTTCAAACACTACTGTAACACAATAGTGATTACTGTTCAGCATTTCTCATGAAATATTTCATCCCTTTTGACATAACTTATCTTTTTAGCTTTTTAACCATGAATTATAATTGACATTTTATTAATGTGTAAAATGCCAATTCTAATTCTTGGTTATGATTATTTAACATTTTATCCATGTAAGAGACAAGTATGTATCTTTTTTAAATCATGAGCTGAATGAAAGCACATCAGCATTGATGTCACACATTACACAGTAGTTTTTGTTAACCATACTGCACATTATTAGCACTGGTGGTGCATAACAGGACTGTTATGCTGCAAATGTACCCAGTATAACATAAAAAGAATACAAACAATAATTAATCCACCATCAACAGAAAATAATTGACTTATTACTCATATTGTATATTTTTCTATCAGGTTACCAATGCAAAATTTATGCTGCTTTAACACTCTTCATATCATAGCAGTGTGTAGAAAGTCAAGTTCACATATTAGCAAGGAAACAAACTTTTTGCAGGACCTCATGGCGACACATGGAACTTGGCACGCAGACCTCCTACCACTGTTAGCAGCAGTTAGCCACATTAGCTTAGCTCGGCTCAACTCACCAAGACGCTGCCAAAAGTTGTTAAAACTCCTGGCGCACAGGTCCGTGGATCCGGTTGGTCACTTCACACTCAGACTTCTGCTTAAATTTATACAAACCACTAGTTTTAGTTTTGCTAGTTATCAACTCATTTAGTAGTGATGGCAGTGCGACACTGAAGCTTTGATACGCGCTTCAAACCCTGGACTACAAATCACTGCTTCAAAGCTTGCTTTGGTGCGGAAAAATCACGTGACATATGACGTCCGAAGCAGCAACTGCTTCGTTGCCTGAATGAATCACCTGACTGGTTCGCGGTCCAATCAGGTGATTCACTGGCACCGCCTCGTCTCGATTCTGACAGCTGACAGGTTGTAACAGTTTTGAATTTGAGCGCCACAACACTGTTAAAACTGCTCGAAACAATGCACAATTTGTGGGTTGTCGTAGTTGGTGTGTTATTGCTGTTGAGTTGTTGGTATTGCGTTCATTTGTATTGGATCATTATGGAGCCAGCCAGGAAGAGAGGTCATTCTGACATGTGGGAACACTTCAATCTGATTGCTACTGATAAGGTAGCTGTGCTTTATGTTTAATATGTAACGTAGGAAAAGTAAAGTTATAACTTACAACAGTAGCTGTCAGTAGAGTACTACTATAGCTACTGTATGCTGTATCTAAAGTCTATATTAAGTAACTTAGCATCACAGTAAAATGATGTATATGATTAGTGTAGCCATTAGGAGATAGCTTTATAGACTCAAATTGCATTTTTATTTACAAATGGCTTTCTCTACAGGTCCGGTGCTTGGTGTGTTCAACTGAACTGAAGTATCATGGGAATACTTCCTCCATGATTAGGCACTTCACTGCCAAGCATGGAGCTACTAACCAGGGGAACACAAATCAAGGTAGGCTATATTATATTATTATTAATTAGACACACTAACACAATATGATATGACTGTATTCCATGACTCATAGGCCTGCTTCATTTAAATGCAATTTCACATAAATCATTATTTTCTTTTATTCATTTTCTTTTTATTTCTTTATGTCTTTATTTATTTGTAGTAGTGGACCGGAAGCAAGAGCTAGATGAGGCTCTTGTCAATATGGTGGTGAAAGATTCGCAGCCTTTTTCCATCATGGATGACTGTGGCTTCAAGGAGTTTGTGGCATTGCTTGATCCCACATACACTCTTCCATCCAGACGGGCTCTAAAGAACATGGTGGTCCAGAGATATGAGGAGGAGAAGACCAAGGCCAAGGCTGTCATGCAGAAGGTAGAGGCTGTGAGCCTGACTGCTGATATGTGGACCTCCATTAATATGGATGCATATCTAGCAGTGACCAGCCATTATGTGGATGACTCTGTGAAGCTGGCCACAGTGCTTTTGGGAGTGCTGCCTTTCCCTGAAGCTCATACAGCTGCTAACATCACTGCTGCAACGAGGTCTCTCTTGGAGGAATGGGGCATTGAAGGCAAAGTGACCTCAATTGTGACTGATGCAGGAGCTAATATGGTTGCCTCTGTCAGAATTCTAAATCTAAGACATGCAATTTGCTTTGCACATGCACTAAATTTAGTGGTGAAGAAGTCACTTGATGCATCTCCTGGCCTAGAAGACCTATGCACAAGGGCACGAAAAGTGGTGAGTTTCTTCAAAACCAGCACAACAGCAAAAGAGAAGCTCAGAGAAGTGCAGGAGCAGATGAATCGTCCAGTGAAGAAGCTGATTCAGGAGGTGAACACATGCTGGAACAGCACCTTCCTCATGCTGCAACGCCTTTTTGAAGAGAGACAGTCAGCGGGGGCAGCTCTTGCGATGCTGAGAAGAGACGTGAGACCTCTGTCCTCTGAGGACTACGAAACAGCTACTGCATGCCTGCAATTGCTTGCCCCCTTTTACCAGGCAACAGTAGAACTGTCAGAAGAGAAGAGAGTGTCAGGGTCAAAGGTCATCCCAATGATAAAAATGTCGATGTTGTATTTGTATGACACAATGGGAAAAATAAGCCACAACACTGCTAAAACACTGGGAGAGAACATGGCGTCATTGATGCAAAGCAAGTTCGACACGATGGAGACCCAAACTGCACTGACCCTGTCAACACTGCTGGATCCAAGATTCAAGACCTTTGGTTTCTACAACCAAGTACAGGCACAGGCAGCAGTGAGACGACTGACAGCAGAATGCTCACAAATAATAAGACACACACCACCTGACACACAAACAGAACAATAGCCCTCCACATCAGCTCAACCAGCACCAGCAAATGTTGGAAATCCATCATCCACAGGTAATGTTATCAATATGAATAGATAAAATGCAGGACAAAATAAGTACTGATGAATACTGTCATGTTTGTCTTTCAGATATTAACCTTTGGGAAATGCTGGACAGAGATGCTTCTGAAGCAAAGAGGGGAAGGAATGCAACAGCAGATGCTACAGTGGAGGTGCAGCGGTACATGACCGATCCACCACTGGAAAGATCAGAAGACCCACTGGCTTACTGGATGAACCATCAAAATGTGTACTCTCATCTGTTTCAGCTCGCAAAACAATTTTTATGCACACCAGCATCATCTGTTCCTTGTGAGCGAGTATTCTCCAAATGTGGAGAAGTTGTAAGCAAAAAAAGAAACCGGCTCAATCCAAATACTGTGGAAAAAATAATGTACCTCAATAAAAATCTTTGAGTGTTCCCCATCACGCATAATCACCCCCTGCCATAGTTACACAAGCACATTTTCACCCCCTGCCATAGTTACAAAAGCACACCCAACCTATGCCATATTTTCCCAGCACTCTCTCCTCAATAACACAATACACACATTCATCAGTCTTTATTTGTAAATAGAACATATTCAGTCTGGTGTGTGTGCGCATCAATTTTCAAAGCAGACATTTAAATCCAAGGGTGATCAAAGCAAAGATGCTTCAGAACCCAAGTAAAGTAGTTTCCCCAATACTGCTCATTGAGGTGTGTGTGCGTGTGTGTGTGTGTGTGTAATTAGACGCCTCTTGTTCACCAACTAGCCTGCCTAATTTGACTGCAGCCTTGCACTTCGCCAGGAGAGGTCACTGTAACTGAAGCTTCAAGTAATGAACCCTTTTTCGAAACAATTGGCTCAAGTAGTTCAGTGCTTCACAAAAGCTTCATTTGCCCATCACTATCATTTAACAGCACGTCGTCTGCTCGTGTCGTCTCCGTGCTTCTGACTGACGGTCTACTAACGTTATGTGAAGAGGGTGGGACTTGACTCTTCTCTCCAATCAGAAGTCTGCATTGGCTGATTGAACCAATAAGAATCAAGTATAGGTAGGGGTACCTGTGATTGACACCTTGATTAGCAAACAGAAAATAAAATGTGCTGGAATGAAATAAACAATACATAAAATAACACTGGGAGTAAAATAACTTTACAGAATTCAGTTTTCTACTTACACACGTCATGTCTCCTAAATAAGCCACAGTGGGCTTTTGTTTCTTGAAGTTTCGTTGCAGGCTGAACTTGTCACTTAATGCTTCTTGATTTATTTAGGTCTGTTTGTTTCTATTTTACACTTTTCAGTGTTTCCAGTTATGATGCAAAAAATGAATGTATGTAGAACTGTATATCAATTTAACGTTGACGGTCCTGGGCTTTCATATTTAAATGTTCTTCATATAGCTTTCTATCTAAAATTACAATTTACATCTTAATAGTAACAACGTAACCACATGTTTACAGTTCAAAGGAAACATTTCTAGCAAAGTAATTTGATCCCAAAAGAACTAAATGTCTCAACACTGACAGGAAGTGTTCCTCCGTAGTTATTATTCTGACATGATTCTGTTGAGAACCATCACGAAATGAGTGCAGGAGTTTTACTGAAGTTTGATTGTGAAGATGGGAGCATGATCCAGTCTGTAATGAGCACAAGTTTTATTAAAGTTTGAATTTGAAGATGGAAAGCACAGTTCTGCTTCTACAGTATAATATCAGTAAACAAGTGGAACTGATCTACTGCTTCTCTTATCCCTTTTCAGTTAATGAGGGGACTCTGGAGGCAATAAGCGCTGAACACCTTTATAATGAGAAGATGAACAACAGGGAGCCTCGGAAGCTGAAGTGGGTATGAACCATGCATAAATTTGTTGCGGGTAGTGGTTCACTGGTTGGCCCTGAATGTCAACTTCAAAATAAGATGCTCTCCATGTGACCAATGCAGGTTGGGGGGGGGGGGGTGAGTTTAGTTTGTGGGTTGGATCAACCAATTGCTGTTTCTAGGCAACATAAATAAAGTGATTCCCTAGATTGGTGATGCAGAATCTGTGGGGAGACTGGTAACGAGCAAGGTCAAAACCTATGGACCTGTGATAAATCAAGTGATCTAATTGTGGTAAAGGCATTCAGTTGTATTGAAATTGAGAAAGATATGTTTAAAGCTTTATTGAACATTGTATTATGGTGTTCATTTGTTACAATATGCCCCAGCGTCTTGCTAAAAAACAGCCTGTTGTGGTGCCACAGTTTGAGCTGGAAATGCTGCAATGTCTCGCTAAAAAAATACCTGGTTTTGCTGTATATCTGTCTTGAAAATTGAGCGTAACAGTCAACTCATATACATGCAATCTGAAGTACGTCACTATAGAAATGCTGATATGCTAGATATGAAATGTACAAATGTTACATGTCTGAAGTTTGCAGACTCATACAATGCAGACATTTTCTTCTAGCGACTGGGCTGGTCTCTAATTAAACTCTACAGTGTATTATACTTTAACACATATATGCACCCAAGTGACAACTGAATGCCTTGGAAAAACAAATACAAACCAAGAAGTACCTTAACCCCTGAAGGAACTACACAAACCAGCTCAGAGAAAGGGCTGAAAGAAAGTAGATTTGATCAGTGCCAAGGAAACAAGAGATTGACAGAATGTCATCGGAGTGACACAGTGAGTTAACACGCACACGCACACACACACGCACACGCACACACACACCATTCTCATAAAATATGGAATACAGAGACAGATCCTCTGTCCTTGATGCGAGCGAGCTTTGCTGAAAGAACTGAAAAAGACAAAAATAAAGGTTTAAGTTGTGCAACTTGCCTCTGCCCTCGAGATGCACTGTGGTAGCAACAGAAGATATCTTTAAAGTCAACATGGTCAACAATCTTAAGGAGAGCCACTTACTATTATTCAATATACTGAGTAGTTTCATGATATTACAGCCAACAAAAAGTGACTGAATAAACAGTCTGACGTGATTGTGTTGCCTCTTTGCTAAAGACTCCAAGGCCCTATCCTCTAAGGCATTCTGGGACCTGGGTGTCTTAAAAAGTGTCTTTTTTTCTACGTCTCGATCCCTAAAATACAAAATAGGTTACTGTCTTCCAGAGTGACCCATATGACTGTTCCAAAAACATCTCATATGCTACTTTTGCCGAGGGGGAACTCCATTCATCAAATGTTTACAGGTCCTAGTGAGCACTACTGCATATAGTTGTGTAAAGCCTTTTGTGCCTCCAGGGGGAGCTGCATGAAGTCTGATAACTTGTCTCAAGAGAAGTCGCTTGAGTCAGTCTTGGATTTGCCAGAAGACTACAACTTTTAAAATGGCAAAAACCTTACAAGGCCTCCTCACCCTTACTTGAGGCTACATTTGCCACTACTAGCGTAACGTGCACAAATATCCAACTGAACTGTTGGCAGCCAAGTTGCATTGTGGGTAATTTAAACATAAGGCATTGACAGTGGAAGAGTGGAATAAATTCTTCCTTTTTAAAGGATTGTTGTCATGCTTAAGGTTTGGGAAGGTTTGCTCTCATGGTTGAAACAAACCACTGTTGACTGTTGGTGTAAGATTGGACATGAATATAAAGCTGAATACCAGAAGTGAAAACTAAATAATTTACAATCACAGACATCTTAGTTGGAAAATATTAGAAAATTGTAACTGTAACTAATACAGCAGTAGTTGATAGATGTCAGCCTGAGTCATAAGTTCAGTCATCAACAGAGCAGCATATAGGAAAAGTATGTGACATCATTGGTGTTTTCTTGAGTTTTCCTTGGCTGGTTGAGCTGTGGGCCAATTTTGAGTCTACCAACACTGACAGGAAAAGATAAAAAATGTCTGATGTTATTTGATCCTGCATTAGACTGGCTGTCTGCTCTATACAGTTGTGTGTATTGTGTGTGTGGGCCATAAATTCTTTATCTCATGAGTTCACCATTCCTCCTTCTGCCAGCTTTACTTTAAATTCTACCTTTCATAAACCAAGCTAACACTGACAGACTGTTCGGCTGCCTCTGTGCTTGAGTCAAGCAAACAGGTATGTGGACAGTATAGATCTCCAGTGAACCCTAAATTTCCAGTGTTTGGCTTCTAATCCAGGTTTCTTAAACTATTCCCCAAAATAGGTTTAATCCTCTATAATACTTTGTCCTACATGTATTCTCATTTTAAAAATAGGAGCACTGGGTGGATTATCTGTGGCTTACTTTAAAGGGTCATTCTTGGTCAAATTTCATAGGAAATCCTAACTTTTTGGATTATAATGAATTAGGAAAGAGTAAATAAGCAACCAAATTACTTTAAATGTATATAAACTGAATCCTCACTGACTTGGTCAATCCATGTGAAATTTGGCACAGTGGTAGAGGGTCATGGGAGGATGCGAATGAAGCAATATTACATCAATTGACCAAAGGGGGGCGCTATAGCAACCGATTGAAATTGCAAACTTTGAATGGGCATATCTCATGTCCCGCATGTCACAGAGACATGAAACTTTGCACAGAGATGCCTCTCCTCATGAAGAACAAATTTGCCTCAAGAACCCATAACGTCTGGTTATATAGATTTTCCACCATTTTGAATTTTTTGAAAAACACTTACAATCGATCTCTTCCTAGGAAGTTTGACCGATCTGCATGAAACTCAGTGAACATAATCTAGGGACCAATATCTAAAGTTCCCTCTTGGCAAAAGTTGGAAAACTGAGCTTCTATAAGGCAATGAATGTTGCAGAGGGCGTGGCTCATCACATAAAGGTGTATAACATCTCAAGGGTTTCACCGATCACCACGCAACTTTGTAGGCATATGACCACACATAATCTGAGGGGACCCCTCCATTATTGACCCCATCAAACAAAATGGGGTGCTAGAGAGCTAATTTCTTATCTAGGCCTAACCGCCACATAGATTTTTACTAAACTTGATAGATATGTAGATCAGGACGCCTCAAGGTGACTGGAGAAATTTAACTCTAATTGGCAACTGGGTGGCGCTGTAACAACAGAAAAATGCTTAAAAATGGCTAAAATGCGACCGATCGTTGTGGCTCCCCCTGTGGCCCAATGTTTTGTTTTGGTTTTTTTTTTATTTTGGGTATGACTAAGTCATAGTATGGTATGCTGTACTCAATGGGTATGGACTGGTGGTGTAATAAATGTAAAATGGCTGTAGTAGGTACGGCCGTAATGCTAATAACTACAATGTTAATAAGCTGTTGTTTTAAGGTATACTATGCAGTAATTGTCACCACAATTAAACCTGGCCCATCCTCCCTATACTGCAAGCAGCTATTTTAAGAGCTGTGATGAAGAAGCAAATACTTAAGCAAACTAACTAAGCTAACTGCCGGCACTGACTTGTCCAACACATAACAGCCCAGCTCTGTGTCTCTCTTCATCCTCATCCTCTCCTTCAGTCTTCCATAGTCAAAGTGAAAGTAACAGCCAACCTCAGATTCACACTAATTTTAGAATGAACCTTGCCTGCTTGGCATTTTCCCCACTCTAGCTCTTTGTGTTTTTCCAGTGTGCTGCTACCTGGTTGCTACCTTTTCATGGAGTCCCAAAGTCACATGTGCACTCTTGTGGTCTGGGGGACTGCACACATGTTGGTACAACACTATGATTTTTTTTTCCTTGAACAACAAATGCATGTGGTTATATTTTGCCAACACACACACACACACACACACACACACACACACACACACACACAAATTTTGAACCAGTTCATGTAGTAGATGTGAAGATATTTTACCGGATAAGTGAAAACTTGGACATGCTGGCAGCACTTAAAGTCAAAGGATCACCAGACTCATTAGGATTCATCCTCTGGTGACCATGAACAAGACTCCAGACTAAACTTTTTACAGTGGTTGCACTGGAGCACCTACATATTTGACCAATATGATTGCACTCTGGAGCCCTGAAATGTTAGTATGAAATCTCTGGGGCCAAAACAGTCATACAACCGACACTGATGTCTTTAGAGCCCAGCTGCTACTGCGGCCAAAAAATGATAGCACTCATTAACAGTGATAAGACAAAACAGACAATAAACACAATACATACATTCAAAACAAGTGTGCATGAGTATTTGCCGGATCACAATCAGGACAGGGATAAATTTAGACCTGATCAAACATCAGAGATAAGTCAATCTTCAGTATTTGTATCAGAGAACGTAAAGAAAATCCCTGTGTTTGTTTGTCATAGCAACAGTTTCACAGGGTCCTGAGCAGTATTGGGTAAGGGTTACTACTGTTACTACCATCATAAAAACAAGAGAGGAAGAAATCTGAGTATCTGATTGGTCGACGGACCTAACTGAACAGGTGATATCAACATCCGTGATCAACAACAAAGACACATTTATTTTTATCACAAAACTAATAAATAATCATGGTGGATTTACTGAACAGAGTTCCTGAAAAAACGCGATAATTATTCTTTTCTTACCAGTTGGTCTTTGGCTGCTCGAAGAAATCTGCACTGACTGAAACACTGCATTTAACAGCTGGATTAAAAAACCTTCTGTAAAGGATATAATTGCCCAGATTGCCCACCATAGATCGCACAAAGGGTAAGTTTCTGATTGTAATTTCTCCCCATTATGTTCCGTTGTGTGTGTTTAGAAATGTTAAAACAACATAATAATGCAACTGCTATGTTTCCTGCCTTTTTTGGATAAGCGGGGAACATAGAACCTTTTTTTAGTAAGAGGTAAACATAGAACCCGGGAAACATAGAACCTTTTTTGTGTAAGCGGGGAACATAGAACCTTTTTTGCAGGGTTAAATGGGGAACATAGAACCCGGGGAACATAGATATGCTCCCGCATCAAGCTAGCAAACAATGGCACATCCTCACAGTCAGACATAAAGTAATAACATTAACAAATAGCAGCGGGGCTTTTACTCACCACAACTGCAGAGGCTCCCAGCTTCATTTGAAACAAACTACATTATAGGCGGTCCGTTATTTATTAATCCCTCTGTGTGTTTATATATTTACTTTTTATCCGCTCTGTTGTCAGTTAACATATCACACCGTCATTTCAAACTCAACACTTGTTTCAAATTAAAAGCCTCTTATAACCTCAGCAGAGAGAATCCCTCCATTTTCTAAATAGGCTTTTATTCTGAAACATTTGTCAGAACTTCCTGTGGAAGATACAGTAGCTTGACAGTTTACGTGTGGCGCTTCAAATGTAGCTCCTGCCATCTGCTGACGCTTTTAGGTGACTACAACAACATGTCGGCTGGCACATGAGCAGACACAGTTCTGGCAGTGACTCAAATAATAGTGAAAGTAATAAAAAAAGGACAAGAATAACCCGATGACATCACACACGCCATGAAAGACGACCGGGGATAATTGGTGAGTACCAGCGTGTAGCGTGTACCAGGCATAATGCAAGTCCTGAGTCTGAAATATTTCTGTCAGCGAGTCCTACTCCACCTATTTAGACTCCACCATAGACAATGGCAGCATTTCTTCTACCACGTAGCGAGCCACAAGCTCCATGGCTTCTTTCAGACTGACAGGTTTAACGTTATCTCCGTTATTAGAACCAAACGACAGCCGTTGCTGTTTCGGAGCTGAAGGACCAGCGTTCTAAAAGTAACGGAAGTAACTGATGTCTTGTTTGAAAATGTACTCAAGTATTTGATTACTCAAACAGCAAACTAACGTGTTAGGTTACTCGTTACTGCAAAAAGGTAATCAAAGTACTCTAACGCATTATACCCAACTCTGGTCCTGAGAGAATAATTACCAATTACAAGATCCTCCCTTGGTGATATTAGTGCCTTCTGGAGTTAGTCTTTTATTCAAAAATATTGTTTTCACCATGGACCCAATTGTTATTATGCATTTATACAACATAAACTTTGATAAAACAAAGCAAATTGCTACATGTCTTAGCAGATGGTTAATAAAGCCCTTCATTCTCACTAAAATGATTCTCAGTACAACGTTTTAATTGAAATTAAATTGCTTGTGTGCCAGAGGTACATTAGAATTTTTCATAGGCTACCTAATCTTATCCTAAGCACATATCGCCAGCAATGCTCAAGCATACTAACTGCTTTGTTAAGCCTCTGCAATGTGTTTACCTGTAAAACAAGTTGCATCAGCAAAGCTCATTATGGTACAAATTGTGTTTCTTTATGCTAAACCACTTAGTAAATTAATGAATAAAAATATACTCAGTTATTATAATCCATATTGTTAGATTCTCTCTTCTCCAAAGTGTTATGCAAATTATTTCATTGTAAGAAAACAAGTCATTTCAGCCTTATCTGTGTGCATCCTCCACATGCTCAGCTTGCCACCTGGGTGTTTTAGGTATGGATCAGCACAGGAACACAAGCTTTGGTGGCATAACTCGAGCTTTGTGTGTCTGTAAGCCAGTGCTTTCAGAGCATGGGAGTAAATGGCGGATTATGTATGAAGCCCCTTGCAGCAAAGCAGTCAGACAAGGTGACCCCAGAGAACGAGGCTGTGTTTGGAAGATATGGAGATCAGTGTGGTCATCCATGACCGCCAGTCTCTTACTTTGCACGCCACCTTTTTCCAATTCCAATCGAAGTGCTAAATTCAAGATAGGCTGCAAAAGCATCCCCACAAAAGCATTCACACTTTTACAATTTTATCTCCACTATTACTAAGATGCCTTTTATTCATACACAAATAATAACAACCTAACCTAATAACAAGAAAGATTCTTCAGGATTATAATCATGGTTTAAATCCCACTGAGAGTGGAGCTTTTACCAAGAGGCACATGAGGAATTTAAGACCTATCTGTATTAGAATAATTACAACTTTTTCTCAGTCCTGTTAGTTTTGTGAATCAGAAATGTATGGAAAAACTATAAATGACTCCACCTCCACTTTTTTTTTTTTTAAATTTATTTATTTATTTATTTTTTTTTTTTACATATTTTCTGTATTTAACAGAAAAGCTCAATCTTGTGCCAGCAACCACCTAGGTCGACTGACTAGCAGCTTTTTACATCCCATAGTAATGTTTATTTGATGGCAGCACTCTCTAGTGGCCATAGTTATTATTACAGGAGCAGAGGAGGAAGTGATACGACATAGAAATGAAAAAGAGTGTAATGTTGTTCAAATATCCAAGAAGCCCCTATAGGTTAGGCAGGTCAAACAAACACAGGACTTTCACCTAAAAGACCTGTGTTTGCATCCCAAAGTCAAGGTTGACTTCTGTTAATGACAGTGTAACCTAGTATGCTATTGTGTGTAGCATGCTACACTCATGATGCATGTGATGTGTGGCATGTGAAGCTTGCCATGTGACACACCTCATGTCATGTTAGTGACAAAAGTACTTAATTAATGCCAAACAGTGAGGTTTTTCCTCAACCTAGTCACATAGTTTTGGAGCGGAACTGCTGTTCTGTTCTGTTTCATGATGTGAAGGACATGTTTAAGTCTGTTACTGTTAGAATGGTAATATAAGTAATTTTGGAGCTGGTTACCAAATAGTTAGCTTTTTAGATTGCACATACATTCATAATTCTCTCTCTCCCACTCACACTGCTTTTTCTAATGAGCTGATTATGAGTTTTCACTCTTCTAGTCCATTCAAACTTCTCCACGTCCTCTCTCAGCCAATCAGGATGCTACTGCAAAATTTTAAATCTGCTCTCTCCTCTGCTGCTGTCAGCTATCATTTTAGGCAGAGTTGTTGCACCCTCCTCCACCCTGTTCACCAACAGCCATCGTATCCGGAGTCCAGGACGAGCTCAACAAAGGCTCATTCCTCTACTCATCTAGATCATCAGCACTTCCCCATCTTCCTCTCATCTCATCTTCACCACCTTTATCACCACCAGCGTCTAGTCCCTAGGGGGTTCCCTATTTGACTACGGATTTATCACCAACCTATATCATACCAGCTCGCAGGGGTCACCGAAGACTTTTCACCTTTTTTTTTTTATTCACATGTGAACATGCTAATAAATGTTCTTTTTACTATAAAGAAATAGTCTCTCCTAATTGAAACATAAATGTTTTAAATTTTGTCAATATGGAGATGCTACACATTGGTAGCTTGGCTAATTTCATTTTTCTGAAACCATGAGCACCAGAGAAGACCGTAAGTCATTCAGATTTACCTGCATGACGAAAAACAAGTGGTGACGCCTTTCTTCTAAAGCGGTCATAAAGTCCATCTGTCCATTCAATGAGTTATTTATATTCCTTTAGTCTATTACACAAAAGAATCAAAAGTCTTTTTCACAAGAATTATTCAAAGTTATGAATACTGATTTCACAGAATAAAGTGGTGTTGTGTCGGTATGCTGGGTGCCATTATCCTCAAGTGCTGTGAAACAAGTGTTATAACACATACTTGATATGTTATTAAAACCCTAATTTTTATGCAAGTAATAGCCATGCTGGTGTAAATAAGGCATTTGATCATCTTTGCTGAGAAACACTTTTGTGTGAAAGGAATTAATTGAAGTTTTACTGTACTCTAGACTCAAAATGCCAAACAAGATCAAAAACACAGTATTATAAGTACAGGCAGACATTAACATGAAAAAAATAACAAAAGAAAAACCTGTTGTTGAGAACAGAGGAGAAATGTTCTTTTTGTGTCAATAAAAATATAGGTCAAATATAGGCCACTGAAAATGCAAATGTAATACACTTTAGTTGAAATGATTATTTTCACAGTCCAAACCATTGCCTCTGCACTTACAGTTGCAAGTACCAAAACAACAACAACAATGACAACAACAAAAATGTAGATGAAATTCCCTGATGTAGTTAGTGTCCATCACGTCATGTTTATGCCTGTGGGCAGGTCCATATATCTCAGTCAACTATTGACAACAGTCAAGTGCTGTGAAGCAAAAAATAGTTGAGCATTGGCTCCAGAGCAATAAACTTTCAACAGTCCTCAACTTTTTTGCTTTTGTTCCGACACCTTTGAGAGATCATTTCTTTTTATTTCTGTTCCCTTAAGATGCCTCCTGAAATCATGTCAGAGTGTTCAAAGCATCTCAGGCTGATGCTGCCCTATTTCAGTGACAAGACAGGCAAGGGAGCAGTATCCGACTCAAAAACAATGATCCGCTGTGGAGATACTCTCAATACTGTCTTTTTGTGGGATGCGAGTGAGAGAGAGTGGATTCACTCGCAGTGCTACAAAGCCCGGCTTCAATAAACTTTAGACGTCAAGAAGGAATCCCCTTACTCAAAAGACAATCTTTGAAAGTGAGGTTCTCATCCTTCTCTGTTGGTGGCTACTTAACTGCGATCATTCAGTCAGACTCAACATTCGCACATGGTGAGGGATACACACAAAATAGGCTTTGGAAGCTATTTGAAAGCAAACAAAGCTGCCTTAGCCCACTGTAAAGACATTTTCTGATGTGTCATCACTGTCCTTTTCTAAACCTTCACCCTGCTCAACCCCATATTAGTCTTGTCTGAAAATCACCTTATTGCAGTAAAATTCACCACAGGCCACCCGCTGACACTCTCCTCATGCAGGATAAAATTAACAACAGTCCACTCCGCGTTCCAAAAGGAAGTTTTAAGGCCAAGTAATTATCGATGGAGGTTTGAGCCAAGGGCAGCAGACTCTCTCAGGCAATGTGCTGCACTGGTCTCCACTTCATAATTTAGGGGAAGAGCCTGAGCCACTGAATGGTGTCTTTTTTATTTTCATTTTGAAGTGGCATTTGCAATAAGTAAACCCCCAAATTGAAATCAAATCATAAACATCTCTTTGCTTAGTATTAAAATTTATGTAATAGAACTATACATGTGTACCAAAAATGCCCCTTTTAGCTCTTTAGCTGCAGCATTTTGTCAAAGCTGGAGAGAATGTGAATCACTGTGAGTGACACTTTTCAAATTACCCATTTGATTTGTTGTCAATCTAAAAAATATCCAGTAGAAAAGTACATTTTCTATGTTAATGCTGATTTTAAAATTTGTTTTCAATGACTGGGATTATGTCAGTAATGTCTTATTGCTGCACAAATGACACACTAAGAATTTTTTATTTGACAAAATGCCATAGTTTTTTCTTTACTTTTAGTTTTCTTCTCATAAAAAACTAAGAAAATGATCCTGGTGCATGTTGGAAAATACACTTATTTTCTCTTTTGTGTAAAGTTAGATGAGATGAAAGATCAAATCAGGTTGCTCTCATGCACTGTTTGAATGTATACCTATAAAAAGAAATGCACCACAGTTCATGTATATCCTTTGTGATCATGAGCCAGTAATTTGTGTATAACCCATGTATTCAGGCAGGCTGTGATCATGTAACCAGTGCGCTGACTGGAGTAAAGAAGGACGCTGTCCTGTAAGGTGGCAGGTGCAAGGTAGATGGGTCACAAAACACAAGACTTTTCCCCAGGAGACCAGTATCATCATGCTTCTTTTCCTAAACCTAACCGACATAACTTTACTTGCCTAATCCATAAGATGCCCAACCATCTTTTTTATCCCCTAAACCAAACCAAAGTAACTTTACCTGTATAAACTTTATGTTAAGTACGTAACTTTACATTAACGTCATTGGTGGGGCACTAATTCATTGGATGGCATATGAATAATTGTATGTGGATATGTTTGACCTTTTTTTTCTCGCGGCAGAAAATAATAATGTTAGTGTATAATATTTGTTGTGTGTTAATAAGCCTGTTGATCTGTTTAATCACCTTACAGTTTTTCAGCTGTTAAGACTTCAGGCTTGTAATGCTCATTTGTGAAAATGCGCCAATTCGATGACACGACAACATGCACTGGAGATCTGTCAGTGTTGTTAAATTCCAAAGTTTCCATAATAAAGTGTCTGAGTTCCCACATCTAAAATGATTTTTTTTTAGAATACCACAAAGCATTAAAGGGCTATGTACCTAGGGAATACTTTGTGTTACATCACATATTTAGGATGATGCTGTCACAGTCTTGCCCAGACTCTTTGTGTCATTTCCTTTAAACTGTAAGGAATTAAAAAGATGCCTTTATAAATAAAGCATGCAGGGCCACATACAATGAGTAACTGGGAGATGATTCACCAGCTATCACTGGCAAAAAGACTTCATTTACAGAGGATGTAAGTTTGGTTTCAACATTATGGCGGAGACCTTTGAAATGGTCCTCTGCCAGAAAATTTTCAGTCAAACATTTAATTTCCTGCATTTTGGTGAATTTCTATGCACCAATATGCACCTTTTTTGCATCAGTTTATGGTATTAATGTTTTTAATTTTGTCAAAATAAAAGTCCTCTTCTACTTTTATGATTTCATTTATTCCAGTCCATACCCATTGAGTGCACAGTTGCCCATGTACAGTTTCACATGGTGTGTATTTGGGATACATATCATAGGAAATTGTAGATTAAATAGTCAACTGAGCCCATTAAGAAGAGCAATGTATTCAGACAGTTTTTGTGAATTTGATAGTACAATTGCTTATTGATTGCTTACAGTAGTACCATTGCCAATAGTGGGATAGTTACTGGGCTAAAACTGTACATTAGTAGTTGAGGTAGCACCTTGAAAGGCAAATAGTTAAAGTGTTTATATGTTGTATTGACTTAAAAGTGGGGCGCACTGGTAGTTCACATGGGAAAGTTGCGGCTAGGCCTTGATGCAGCAGTGGGGGTTGGAATCTGGCCTTCGTTCTTAACTGCATGTCTTCCTTGCTCTCTCTCTCCCATCCTTCCTGTCATGCTTCACTGTCCTGTCAAATATAGGCAAAAAAAACAAACATTCGGCCACAGGGGGAGCCATGGCGATCGGTCGCATTTTAGCCATTTTTAAGCATTTTTCTGTTGTTATAGCGCCACCCAGTTGCCAATTAGAGTTAAATTTCTCCAGTCACCTTGAGGCGTCCTGTTCTACATATCTGCCAAGTTTAGTAAAAATCGATATGGCGGTTAGGCCTAGATAAGACATTAGCTCTCTAGCGCCCCCATTTTGTTTGATGGGGTCAATAATGGAGGGGTCCCCTCAGATTATGTGTGGTCATATGCCTACAAAGTTGCGTGGTGATCGGTGAAACCCTTGAGATGTTATACACCTTTATGTGATGAGCCTCGCCCTCCGCAATATTCATTGCCTTATAGAAGCTCAGTTTTAGTAAGTTTTCCAACTTTTGCCAAGAGGGAATTTTAGATATTGATCCCTAGATTATGTTCACTGAGTTTCATGCAGATTGGCCAAGTTATGGGTTCTTGAGGCAAATTTGTTCTTCATGAGGAGAGGCATCTCTGTGCAAAGTTTCATGTCTCTACGACATACGGGGCATGAGATATGCCCATTCAAAGTTTGCAATTTCAATCGGTTGCTATAGTGCCCTCCTTTGGCCAATTGATGTAATATTGCTTCATTCGCATCCTCCCATGACCCTCTACCACTGTGCCAAATTTCACATGGATTGACCAAGTCAGTGAGGAGAAAAACCTGGAACAGAGACACACAGACAGAGTTTTCGTCATTATATAGTAAGATGTACATGTTAAATATATTGAGGCGGACGTCTCCCCTGTGCCCCCAAATCTATGCCTATGTCCACAACTATAAGTGTGCGGAATATATTAACCAGTTAAGGCTAAATTTGCATCCTGTTCTACACCAGCATCACATCTTCTCATGTCAAATGTGAAGGAGAAAGAGATCTTTTTTCTTTTAGGAGGCATTCTCCAAGGGTTCAAATAGAAATTTAATGAGGGCGTGAGTGCATATTAATATAGCATTACACTATGTAAGAAGAGGGTTGGGAGTAGCCGATGGCCTGCTGGTCAAGATGTGTACCATACAACTACAACCTCTTCTCAGCTCCAGCTGGAGACTTTTGTTGCATTTACATAAAAGAAATAGCAACAGAAACCTCCGAAGCATCATATTTTCTTTTAAATCCCTGCTCTGGGAAAATGCGAGGATAGAAAAGCTCATTTAAGCTCTATCGTCTACCTCACTGGACATACCAGAGAACTTTATTGCAAGCAATGAATAATTAAAATGAAAGTTTGAGAACACACATCCTCTCATTGTGATGCCAACATGCAAAGATGTAGCTAATGAGATTTTGGTAATGGGCCGAAATCTCCCACAGGTGCTGTAATAGCTGTGTCTTCGACAGTTTTGGTGGAGCCAGGAAATTACCTCGCAGTGAGCTTTGTACCCTGATGAGCTTTGATCTCTTCAAAGGAGATGCAGCACCTTTATGATCACCGCTCCTCCGAACGACTGTTGTGAAGACGCAGCACTTGTCACTTGCTTTGCGTGCCACGCAGACATAATGCTGCCATTCCTATTTTGGTGTCCGGGTGTCAATCATGCAATAAAGTGTTTTTGGATTTATTTAAGCACAAACTGGCCTTTCATCCTCTCTTATGCTTGAAAGGATGTCAGCGATAACTCTCACATCATGCAGATGCCACACAGATTGTGTGTATGAAATATGTCTGCATCGTTGCTTATTTACTCAAACCTCTTTGAGACACTTTTAGAATATATTTTAAATGGAAATAACGCCTTTCACAACCCTGGGAAGCTACTGTTTCAGATACTTACTAAAGCCAGTTTGCTAACTTTTAATCATATCATTGTGTAATTAGTGAAATAATAATTGTCAGGGTTTGCTGTATTAGATATGTAGCAGTTTTTAGATTTCTAAGCACTATCATAATGAGTTCCCTTGGCTGTTCAGGAGACCTGGATCACATGACTGGATAAAAACACATGGGGACACGACAGCTGCAAACTGTCAAATCAATCGTAATTATCTAATATAGCAGCAGCACAACAATTAGTGTAGGATACGTATAGGAGGAGGAGGAGTTGATCACAGTGTTCAAGAGCTTCACATTCTAAAAAACGCTGTTTTTTTTTTCTTTTCTTTTTTCAATTAAACATGTTATCCACAGGAAACTTTCTCCTACATATAACATAACTTATACAGTAATTCTGAAATGTTCATTTTACAATTCAGGTCCCTCATATCCTAAACCTTCTCTTTTCCCTGGGAAATATAAAACTATCTAATTGAACAGTGAAAGTCTCCATAGAGCTGTTTTTGCAAAGCGAACAAAATTAAAATTCGCCTCACTGAGGACAATAATTATTCACTGAGGGGTTTTCTCTGAATGCCAGCCACTGCACATGCAGCGTGAATTCGAGTTGATTCAAATGAAATACCCAAATGAAACCAGTATGCTACGTTTATGTGAATGTGCCCGAGAACATTTGAGATATATATGCAAAAGGACATCTTACTGTAAACTGGAAAATAGGCTTGTGTACTTAATCTTAAGCCCCGTTTCAATACATTCAAGCACATTAGAATAACATACAGGGGTTGGACAGAATAACGTGTACATGTCGCTGTACTGGATTGCATTATATTGCAAGTTGTTCCTGTTATTTTGTCCATACTCTGTAGGTGGACATGGCTGCCTATCCTGAGTCCTGCATACCTCCCACAGAACACCTCGGGGAACAGGGTTGCAAGCATTTTTTGAGATCCACAATCATATCTGGACTGGATTAGCAAATTTGCCTGACGTGAGCATTGGAATCTGGTCCAATTGTCATATGTTTTAAACATTAAAGTCTCCCTTCCCTTAAAAATGTGTTTTCCTCTATTTATGTCCCCTAAAATATCTGACCTTGACTATACTGACTTGTATTTGTGCAAAGTTAGTCTCTGGAGAGACACCTTCCTCTACTGAAAGGAGCGATGTCTGTGCATTTCCCTAAAATTTGAGATTTAAACGTAGACCGCGCAAGATAGATTAGGTACATCACTAATATGAAAGCCCCTGTTTCCTGTAACACTAATGCTAGCCACCTTAATGTGCACTGCTCTTTCACCGGTCAACCTAGTGGGGCAGCGCTAGAGAACGTGAGACATGTGTAGCTGCAGACACATTCTGTTTGGAGCGTACATGACACACCCCTACAAACTGTGTCCATCACTAGTACAAAACAAACCCACCAACATGACTGTTATTTGAACCCTGCTAAAACACGATGTTGTAGGGAACCAATATGAAGCCAAATGTAGCAATAAATCCACTCTATAATTCATTATATATGAAGACATGATTCACCTTACAAGTAAGGAGATGTAACCCTTACCATTACCCTTACCCTAACCTTAACCACCTCTGTTTGAACATATATTTTATAGCTAGCTAAATGCTGACTTGGCATTTTCCTCAAGGCTTCCATTCCGTACCAAGAGGCAAAGGGTGCTGATCACGGACCGTTGTGTCAACACGGTCTCATTCCGAAATCCCTGAAGAAAAAAGCCATCCTTTCATGTTGGCATGATACACGGCCAGTCGCTGTTATTGTGTAATGGCACCTTGGAGCATCAGGGGGAAACGTGGCAGGACAACAACGCAAAAAGTCTGAGTGGGGTGGGCAGGAGGTTGTGGTGGATGGGTCCAACAACAATCGACTTTCACCCAGAAGGCTGATATCTGATTCCCGTAAGATTGTAAAGCCAAACCTTGTTCTTTTTTCCCAAACCCAACCACGTGCTATTGATGCCTAAACCCAACCACTGGCGAGTGTTGGCTGTACCAATGTAGTGTGTTTATTTTGAAAGAGACTATGCAGACTGTACATTTCCTGTGAAAACGGAAGTGTATTTTGAAAACAGACAATGCATGTGGGCTGAAGTTGACACGGCGTCCCAGAACGTCAACAACCAACGCACCCACAGTACCTTGCACGTCATATGTCGACGAGGAAAGCCCATGACTAAACACTGTTACGTGACGAGGTTGGAGTGAGAATGTGTTGGTTGTGTAGGTGTGGTGTGCGAGTCAAATGTAGCATTTGGACAAAGTAGAAAGCAAAAGCAAAATGCACTGCAAACTGGGCGAGATCCCAAATTTCTCAGTGATGGAGAAAGAGTCATAGATGTATAATAATAATATAGAAATACTAGATCCAAAATGGCACCTATTCATTCCTATTGAGTTGCTCGCTGGCACATATGCCAAATAAAGTTTGGTTTACTTCTGCGATATTCAGCCCACTGAATATGTGCAGTAGTGTTTTTAACTCTGGCCCTACCCCGGAGTTCCCGCTCACCTCATAGACTCTGTACTGTGATGACGTTTTAGATTTTTAAACTGTTTTCCTTGGCTTGAGAAAAGTTTTATAAATATAAAACCTCCATGAATCAAAAATACATAATAGAAGAGTCCATCGTATAAAATTTTTTTCTTTGCAATACCACAAATGACCACTGGGGAAAATTGGAAGAAAGGCTGAGCTGCTTTCCTGGGGGCCTGGAAAGAGTAGATCTGCTTCCTGATGTCCTGATGGGGGAAAGCCAGTGATTTTATTTTACTTTTTTTTTTTTTTTTAAAGGATGGATAACATATTGCAAAATGTAAGATAATACACAGAATACAAGAGTGTGGGCTCCACCGACCTCTTCAGCTCCATGTCACAAAGCTTCATTGTCATTCAGACATACTAGCCTGTACTGGAGCATATGGGTCCGGCAGAACAGTGTGCAGAAGGTGCCAACACATGGCCACTTCATGAGCTTAACCAACAGTAAATCTCAGAGGAACTTGTGAGATGCAAATGGCACTACAACTGACAGCTCTAAGGCTTATTTAGGGAAGGTGGCTGAAGTTTGTGCTTCTGCTTGACCAAACATTATACTGTGTAAACTCATCTTATATTTTATATGTCACAGGAAAGACAAGACATAGTGAAGTGTACATGCTGGTATTCTTAAAAAAAATCATGATATGAGTGTAGCTGTGTTGAGGTGTCACCCTTTATCGACAACAGGAAACTGAATGACTTTAAGTGTGATTTTTCACTAGCTCATTTTAGTTGTTGGAGAGACTGAGCTGCAAACAGAGGGTCACAGGTTCAAGGCTCAGAGTTCAGGTTTCGGGCAACTGACAGTCAGCATAATCCCCATACATTTGCACTGTGAAATTCTGAATAAGAACATCAGTGAAATGCACTTGCCAACCTCACGGTGAGGGAGCAAGAAAGGCTTATTTATTTCTTGATTTTACAATTATGAAAGTGAAAAAATCCGTTTTGCCTGAGTAATGTAAATCCCCAGTTGATTTCAGTATTGACATTGCAATGAAAAATTGCAAGAATGGAATAATTTAATGGGAAAGCAAATACAATACATATACTATAAAGATATAGTTTGGATCCAAGTGACATTACTAGGCAATAAGTGAGCGATATTGGTTGATGTGTTTTTAGTTGCAGTGGATATCATCATGTAGGGACTGCTGTCTGGGGTAGTGTGCACACAACTAATGAGATCTTACCTGCATTGCCTTAGGGTCTGTAGCTCCATGAAACTCTCTGGAAGTCTCTGATTTATGGGTACACACACACATACACACTATTACAACACATGTGAATAAGCACTCTCTTGAACCCATATGTTGATCATCATAATTAGAATTTTTAATTGGAGCTGCAGCATGTTGCAGGAGGGATCCATGAGTTTCAGCAGCAGGTTCAAATTAACGCAATAAATCTTTTTTCCTCTGGAAATTAAACACAAAATCCTCATTACCTCATGTGGCCATCACACACAGCAAGTCAGATAGAAAAGAATAAATCTATAAATATATACTGTATCACATATCACACAGATGGGTGATTTATTATTGGAACACCACACTATAACATGCTGGAAAGATGTTTCACTACGAGCCTGAATAGCTTCAGTGCTCCTTGGCACCGACTCTATAAGTCTCTGGAACTCCATTCCAGTCCAGTCCTTTCCAAGACATTCCCTCGTTTGGTGTAATGGTAATGGTGGTGGAGAGTGCTCATTAACACATGGTTCCCAAACTAATATTATTGCGGGGTAGGTGTCATATTTTCTTCTTTACAACATCATGGATTGTATCTCCACAGACTTTTTTTTTTTTATGTAGAATATCTAATTTCATGCTTTCAGCTCTTATGTCTACATTGGTGTGGTAAGTTAGAAAAGGGTGACCAATGTCTCACTGATGAACTAAACTCGCAGTTAAAGTTCTGTTAAACTGTGATGCAGGTCATTGGTAAAGGGGAAACAATGCAGCTCATTATTTTTAACTAGCTACACTATTTTAGTCTTATAAACCCTAACTTTACAGATACTGGTGCTGGTTTTTCCATCAGCATATACAGTCGTACATTATGGCAGTGAGCATCTACATCTGAATTTAACTGTAGTCTATTGCATGGATCTACCTTCAGATGCCTCTTCAGTCAGAATTCCAACTGAAATATTAAAGTTGAGCTGTCTTTGACTAAAGGTCCTCCCACCAGTGCCCCAAAGATGCACCTTCTTTCAAAGTCAGATTTTGGAACAAGATGGCTGGCTTAGCATTTTACACACAGGCCACGTTATTTTTAAGGAGGGAAGTGGTTAGCTAGCTTACCATGGCTAGCTATCCACTGGTTGTTTACTTAACACACACAATTGACCTATGGGTAAGCTCCACCCTCAAACGTGATGAGCCAATCACAGTGCGTATAGCCATTCCCATACACTCGGACATTTCTGAAATGCATTACAGAAAGTCAGTTTTGTTCGGTTTTATCAGCTTTTTCTGAGATTTGAAGTTAAAAAATGGTCAAACAGTGTACATACGGTATATGCAACTCCAACACAAGGTATCCTGAGAGGTCGGGCAACAGGGTGTATTTTTAACCCTTTCCTAAACCACATCTCAACCCAGAAAACTGTCTCCGTTGGATAAAGTTGTGCAGTAGACCACAAAACTCTATGTGAGTAAGATTAACAAGGATGTCTACATCTGTTCTAAAGTAAGTCAACATCGTATTTGAGGCAACATATTGTCACTTTGCTGGAAAGAAATATAAAGGTATCTTTACCATCTCTAGCTAACGTTAGCTAAAGTTAGCCTAATGTTAGCTCCTAGCTGCGTTGTTCATCATGTCACCTTGTTTGCTGGGAGTTCACTAGCTAGCATAAGCTAGCGTACATTACAGCTAGGCTGAGGAGGACGCCATTAGTGCCTAATGAGTGAATACATGGGACACGGACGCAACATGTTGTGCAGGCGGAGCAGGGTTCTTTACCTGCTGAGACTCCGTCTTTGCAGCGTGTGGTTGCTGCCAGCTTCACTGTATGTGCATTGAGTTTTGCCAAGTGATAATGCAGATGATTATGATGATAACGTATGCACTATTAACTGGTACTGAATTAATTCATTGAATTGTTTTAACAACAGGATGCATTGATTTGACTGATTTATTTAATATGGAATGTAAAAACACACATAAGGTTGCTGCTTCTCATTGCCTCTGGTAAAATGAGGTTTTCATTTTAGAATTTAAACAGGTTGTACTTGCTTTTTAAACAGTTCTATGTACTTTTTACCTGATGGAGACATACCCAGATGGGGAAAAATAGACCAGTCGCGCAAAAATAGGCTTGAGCAGCACGGTGCCCAGGCAGGAAAGCGCAACTTGTGTGTTCAGTTGATTATGAGGTTAGTGGTCTGCTGGGGGCATGCCGCAGCTGACATGTTGCACTACGCCTATGTCGCGTGTATTTTGGCTGTAACACTGGAAGGAACTTGAGCTCCTCACCCATGACTACATGCACGCTAACTTTTGTGCAGCGATGTGGTTGATGGATGCATTTTGGTAGAAAGAAAATAGTTCCTCAGTGAAACTGCTCACAAGGTTGGTGGATCACCTTGAGTAACTGGGTCATGATTTTTGAAAAGAGACATTGCCTTTGAGTTTTCATGTATTTTTTGGCAATTTGAGCACCACAAGCCGAGTGCAACTAGTTCCACTGCATTCAAAAGAAGGCAGACATCTCTACAGCCGATATCTCAGCAGATACACTCAGCAACTCACACCAAAACAATCTAGACTGATAAACAGCACTACAGGTAAGAATTAAAATGTCTATTTTTGATTTAAGGGTGAACTGACCTTTAACACTGTCACCCATGTGTTTAGGCTCTGTTGCAATCAAATTTGTTTTTGACCTCTCAAATAGAAAAAACTTGATAAAATCGGACTTTGTCCATCAAATGTTGGAAGCATATTATGAAGGTCATAATTAACACCCACAACATTCAGTTTCTAAGTGTTTATGCACACACACTATCATTCTGTTGACTATTTTAATCTGACCTGAGAGCTAACGGGCATCACATGAGTGGTTGTGGTTGTAAGGAACTGTACTCAAACACTTGAATGATTAAAGGGTTAGGAGGAAGAAAGGAAAACATTTGGCAGAAATGCTAGAGTTTTGAACTTCTTACAGGAAATACAGGGATGGAGGGATAAGAGGAAGTTTCGATTTGGATAAAAAAAAGCTGGCACTGCACTCACTTTGAAATAAAAAGATGATTTCAGGACAAATTTGAATAATAATTCAAACGCATCATGCACACAGAAAAGTGTTATTATCCGTGTCTTGTTGGGGCTTGTTTTCGAATGTCACGACAAAATATCCTATGACAAATTAGATTTTTGTTAGACCAGACCAGAACATGACTGCATGTGTCCCTCATTTAGACTTGGCAATTCTTTATTTCAAAGACACACCCTAGAGATCTTTAATAATAAAAGACCTCTCACTATTTCAAAGAAGAATTTCACGGTTAATTTTGCTGGGATACGTCTGTCAGAGAGGCGGCACTATGTCAAAGACTTACATTTTTTATGAACTTTCATTAATTTGATTGAATAATTCAGCAATGGCTTTGATGAAAGCGACATCATTCCTGTTGCCCTCCTGGTTGTCAGTTTTCACACTTTGTCTAAACAAGAACACTCAAGTGTATTATGTAACCCATATGTGCTGCACGTGACAAAGCAGGATCCTCGTCAAGTCTTGTCGTATATCTGCCCTTTTTTTTTTTTAATCAGTTGTACGAAGGCCAGTATTTAATATAAACATCAAAATTAGAAGTATCTTCAGATGATTATTTGCAGGTTGCACTGAAGAGTGATAGATTTATGTGATGCCTGTGTGTTGTGTTGTTTTCTAGCTTAGAGGAAGGTACAGCAGATTCCTCAGAATAGCCAATGTGCAGTGATATGAACTCCTCTACAGAAAGCTGCATGTATGTTACCCATATTCTCAAACTTTCAGTCCTTGGGCTGGTCATTATGATTTCACATAGCCTCCTTAATGGCTCATATTGACTTGTCCTGCATTAATCTATCTAGGTTGTCGATTTAAAGATAGGACTGACTTCTCATCTTGTATTTCTGCCTCGTTACTATCCCTAGGAATAAAAAAGTTGTAACATTAGAACCATCCTTGTGACCTTTTTCTTATAATAATCTTGTCTCTAAATCAATACAGATTATTCAACAAATGGATCCAGCATTATTGCTATGAGAGGACAGAATTATATTACACTTCTCTTTCTGCCATATATAACGCCGGATTGTAGATTGTCAGCCATGCTTGGTAAGACTTTTGTTTGCAACATCTCATCTCATGAATTTGATGTGTACTGCTCTGTATCTCCTGTAACAAGCAAACACACAGGCAAAACAGAATCTGGACTTGACTCAAAGTTTTCACCTTTTTTGAGTCACATTGGCAGGCTGTGTACAGTGCTGTAGATTGCATTGTAATAATTGAGAACTTGCCCTGTCCAGTCCAATAAACAAACCAAAGGAGCCTCCTCCGTGTGTGTGTGAGGAAAAACTTTTCCTCAAACTCGCGGCCAATCCAATTGCAACCTTGTGCTCCACACAGCCTACCTATTCAGCGGTCTCTAACTTGATTTTCTCCAGACCTCTTGGAATGAGCCGGTGTTGTGGCTACGTCAGTTTACTGCTGCTGTGATAGATGGCTGAGCTGCTGATTGAACTGATTCAAAAGCGCGTTTTTGAAGGGGACAAATGCTTGTGCTTCCACCGCAGGAGTAAGTTAAACTGTTTTTCCACCCCCCCCCCCTTTTTTTGTACAAAGTTTAATGGAATAAACACAAAACACACTTTGGTATATTCATTGCTTTATTTGTTCACGAACTGACTTAAATCCCTTCGACAACTACACAATCACCTCCACTTATACTGTATAGGCTAATCAAGAATCCCTAAGTGCTTAATGAAAAAGAAATGGTAGGCTGTGAAATGAAATGCACTTTTAATTATTCAGCAAACTGCTGAATGGAGCACTGTTCTCATCATCAAGCAGAGTGATACACAGCACAGGGCCTGCAGTCAGTCATGAGCCAACACTCTCTGCTCTCCAAGCTGTCTGCTTAACGAACTGCGCGGTCCCTGGGAAGTTGCAGGGAAATGCTTCCATTTTAATGGATCTTTAACTCACACCCACAGTCTCGCACATACCCCCAATCCCCCAGTGCTTTCAACACTACACCTTGGCAGAGTATCTGTTTGTTCTGGATAGTAATGTCAGACGTGGTGTAGATGAAACACAATTAGGCCTCAGTTTAAGAAAATGAAAACCTCAAAAGGAAGTGTTAACAAGCAGCCTATTTTTATTTTATTTTTAATGATTGACTTGAGGCCACAGGGATAATTACTGTGTTGGACCAGCAGATGATTAGAGATCAAAGTTTTTGTTAAGTGAGCTTTTATGAGACATATAAACAAGGGGCACCCTCCAGGGCTGCATAATGAAGCTAACGCAGCAGTGCCAAAAACTGTGGTTCCTCGAAAGGCCACTTGAGGCTGCCTCCAAAAGCCAGGCAATCCCCATAGACCCCCATGTTAAAATGCCCAGCTTTATTACTTACTTACTTACTTAGGCCTTTGTATTCCTTTCGGAACACAGTCCATTGATGAATTGTTTCCACCTTCGTCTGTCTTGGGCCTTCCTCTCTAGCTGTTTCCATATCAGTCCCTTCTTCATGAATTCTTGCTCTGTGCTCCTTCTCCAGGTGTTTTTGGGTCTTCCTCTGCCTCGCTTGCCTTGCTGTGTTGTTTCTTCTCAGTGTGTGTCCAGTCCAGCTCCACTTCCTCCTTATCAGCTGTGCCTCTACTGTATCTTGTTTGGTGTGTTCCCATAGGTTGATGTTGCTGATTTTGAAGATCCCGAGGATGTGTCTTAGGCATTGGTTGATGAAAGTCTGCAGTTTATTGATGATGTTGGTGGTGGTCCTCCAAGTTTCGGATCCATACAGTAGTACGGTCTTGATGGTGGAGTTAAACATTTTGACCTTGGTCTTCAGTGAGATGTTTTTGCTTTTCCAGATTTTATTTAACATATTGAATGTTGCTCTAGCTTTCCCTGTTCTTGACTTCATATCCTCCTCTGTACCACCATCCACAGCAATAACCCTTCCCAGGTATGTGAATTTATCGACCTCCTCCAGTGCCTGCCCCCCGATGGTTATAGGATTCATGCTTTTGTTGTTTATCCGCAAGATTTTGGTTTTTGGTCCTTTTATTTTGAGCCCAAGTCCGGCTGCAGTTGTTGCAAGCAGCTGGGACTTCTCTTGCATCTGCTGGTGTGTATGTGAGAGTAGTGCGATATCATCCGTGAAGTTGAGGTCCTCAAGATGTTATGTCAGACTCCACTGGATGCCAGTCTTTTTATTGTAGGTTGTTTGTTTCATGATCCAGTCGATGCATAGGAGGAAGAGGAAAGGGGAGAGCAGGCAGCCTTGTTTCATTCCAGTGAGCACCTCGAATGTTTCTAATGCACATCCCTATTGGAGTACTCAGCACTGCATGTCCTGATACATGCTCTTGATGATGTTTATGTACTTTGGGGGATTCCATGGTGTGCCATGAGTTTCCATAGCAGGGCTCTAAATTTAATTTCCCCATTCATGACAAATGCACAGGGGTTGAATTTTTATATATCTCACCCTTTTGATTTTATAAAGGCTTAAAGTTGCGCAAAATAAAGAACGTGACTACTTTGAGTGACAGGCGGATGCCGTCCGTTGACAAGTTGGTACCATGGCACCAAATCTGGTTAGGTAAAATAGCCATGGTGTAGCCTGATTCATAGAGCATAGCCGTAGCTGTCGCTGTTTCAGTGTGTTCTCAGTTCATGAAAGTGAACTGTAAGATTTTGGTTGCCTAAAAGTGTCAGTATTTGGTACTAAAAGACCCCCAAAGGCGATAAATGTTCAGTTTTTCTAGTAAGTACATTTGTTTTAATGGTTTTAAGCCTGTTTTTCACAAGCGGAAATTTGCACTAGCATTATCGCAGTTAATCATAGACTGTAAATGCATCATGCTAACCAAGCTAGCAGCTAGCATCAAGGTTAGCTCCACTCTCTCATCCAAATAGCGTCACTTCTTGTTGAAAAAAAGATGATGACTGACATCTAGCCCAGCTTGAGGCTTCAAAACAGTGTTGCCAACTTCTTGCCATTTTCTTGCTAGATTTAGCAACGTTATTTATAAAAAGTGACTAGCCACAAATTTAGCAACTTTTGAAACTATCAGGAAAAGTGAGAAATATATTCCCATGCATGAGTTACTTTTATTGCTCTGCTGTACTGAGATTCTATGGTGATGTTGATACTCTTGCTATCTGGATTGGAAGAATGAGTAAGAAGTGCACTACAGTAAAAGTGGCATAGCTCTCATGCCATTCAAATGTTTTGCTCCGGATTTTTTTTTTTAAGATAATTAAGCAAAGTTTTACTGCTTCCATCAGTGTGTGATGATGTCACCAATATGCAAATGAGCACATGGCATCATCTGGCAAATCTTAGCGGCATTTAGAGCTAGTGCTAGCTACTGTAATCACAAAAATAGTTGGTAACAAACAAATGGGTGACGTCATGGTGGATATATATATATATATATATATATATATATATATTTTTTTTTTTTTTTTTTTTTTTTTTTAAATAAGTTAAAGTTAAAGTCCCACACCTGAGTGTGTGAAATTTGTTCTCCGCATTTGACCCAACCCCTGAGGGAGCGGTGCTGCGCTCAGGAATCATGTGGTGATCTAACCCCCCAGTTCCATCCCCTGATGCTGTGTGCCAAGCAGGGAGGCAGTGGGTCCCATTTATATAGTCTTTGGTATGACCTGGCCGGGGATTGAACCCACGTTCTCCCAGTCTCAGGGCAGACACTCTACCGCTAGGCCACTGAGCTATGTATGAAGGTCTATGTATATAAAACACCCTGTCACAGCCAAAGTGAAAGACTTGAGTCATGGGGAGAAGTGACTGAATAGCAGACTGCCTTGACACATTCCTCCACTTTCTGATTGAATAACAAAAAAAATAAAAATAAAATAGCACATTTTGCAAACAAGTCCTCCAAACTAACTCACAAAATAGGCTGTTTGTCATTGCTTTCCAAGATGACCAATATGAGTGTTTTCTCTGCTGGCACCTGTTTCGTCAGGTCAGGATGACAATTTTTTGTCAGTGCTTCCCAAAAATCCTCAGAATGTTACAAAAATCATTCACACAACCATTTTCTGATCTGCCACTGCTATGTTTGAAGTTTTGTTCCATACAAAAACTACTTGATTAAAGTAAGAATTAGATACGCTAGACATCATGACTGAAAGTCACCAATGTTAAAACTTTGTAGGAAACAGAAAGCAGCCCTCTGTTTCCCCCCAGGTTGGCAATGTTAGCTCTGTTATCCCTGTTACCATTGTTAGTGCTGTTTGGAGAGTTAGCACTGTTAGCCATCAGCTCAGCCATTACAACGTTGCCAAAAGTGTGCAGACAATCAGGCACATGCACAGATAGAAGGTGCTTTTTCTAATTCAGTATTTTAGATTTTAAATTTGGCCCATGGCATCAATTCTACACCATAAGTATGTTGTAATGCCTGACAACTGCATTTGAGTTTTCCTTCTGCCAGAATGCAAGAGCCCCTGTCCCTCCTTCATCAGCTTCCCTTGTCACAGTCACCACACTTATCGCACTTACATCTAACGCCCTGCAGAGCAGCATCCACGTCTCCCTGTGACCTGCCTTCATGGACAGCCAGGTAATGATAGTGTTTGCCCTAAGCCTCAGTACTGTCTTAACTGTAGTGAGATAAAACTACAATTAAAACATCTCAATACAGCTAGTTTAGTTTAGCCAATAACCTACCATTAGGTTTAACAACAAGTAAGCTAGTCTGGTGTAACATCACACGTCTCCCTCCAACTCTCTGGCTGATTCAGGTTCACCCACTGCCCAGTGTGAACAGACACAGATGCAGATTGCTTTCCCACTTCCATGTCTTTAAAAACCAAAATTTATTTCTAAATAATGTTTAGATCTCCCACACCACGGCTCTGATAATTCATTTAAATATATCTGAAATGTGGTTTGGTGCTGCACGTGGCTTGTGCTGCAGGCGTCTGTGCTCTGGGATTCTTATAGAATATTCAAAGCTTATTTAGAGAATAATTTTAAGTATCAGTACGTGACTGTTTAATGAAATCACAGCAGTTTTCACCTATACACAGACTTAATTGTTCACACATTCTTGGGCAGTGGATTGAATTTTGAAAAACATTAATTTCATTTTATTTCTTAACCAACAGCAAATAAAATTCAGCTGGTTAAATTAAAGGGTTCTGATGGGAAAGCAACAACAAGAGAAAATATAAAATAAGCCTTGCATTTAAGGCCTGAAGAAAAGAATCATGGTGGTAAGAAGCTGAATTTGATGTAAATTAATTAAACAACTCTTCTCTATTAATACTCTATTTATATTTCGTGCCATTATTTCCTTCCACCTTCTCTTCAGCACTCTGTTAACTTCATATTGAAGAACTTTAGGTAGAAATCATCCTCAGTGCGTTGATATGTCAGAGCAGCTTGAGCGATTTAAACCTCACTGCAGAACACAGTCCCTCATTTATACACAGTAAAACGTGTTGACAAGCAGACAACAAGAAATACGTCAAGATGATCTACAGGAGAATAAATATTTGAAAGCGATACAGAATGCCTGAGAGAGTTACTGCATTATATTCTATCATATTGTGATTTTGATTTGTCACCTGAATTTAGTTTTCCTTTACATTAATAAATACATTTCCACTATAAATTGAAAGATTGAAATGAACCAGATTGCAGGTAATGAAGAGTTGATGCAAGATTACAATGCTGCAAATCCATTGGACACATGCTACATTTATGCTATCATTTGTAGCTAATGTTAGCAACTATGACATGTTGACATTAGCAGCTTCCTGTCAACCAATAGAATATATTAAATTATTTTGGAAGATGTTTTCCTTTAACCTATTTTTGGAAGAACTCTATGAAAACATTTACTATAACAATCGATACTCCACTGAATCTCACACAGTGTCAGAGGGGTATATATAGCCTTATAAGTATGCACAGCATATATGGAAATATTAACACAGGATTTTTATGAGAATTCATCAGGTCAATGAAGCCTCATTATGAACACCAGATCTGCACATTACACACATGTATTGCTGTATACCTCCATGTAACACGTATAAAGACTTGGGGTTTGAAATGCTGCGTGTTTTGATCAAAACGAAAGAAAATTCAAGCCCCTTTATATCTTCAAACACAAAAGCCTGAGCCTTTAAAATTTTCAAACAGGTTCAATAATTGATCAGTGAATTGCTCAAGTGAACCAGGTGCCTCATGTTATGACTCTAAGCCAATTTCATTTAAATAAAAAGGATTATGAAAATGTGTATCAACGATATCTGATGCCCAAAAGCAACAGAATTTACCAGTAACATTCCTAAGACATTTAAAATCAAGGCTCCGTCAGTGCTCATTAAAATTACATCTACAGAATAAAGAATAGAAAAGAGAAAGACAATGGCCTAAGGCTGAACTTTTACCCTGGTGTGACATCATCTGTGAGCATCCCCATTTGCCTGAAGATGTTTATTTCCCTGAGAGCTTCAAGGAAACACTGCTGATTTTTATTTGTACATGCAAGAGTGTTTCCCCAAACAGATTCTGTTCTTGTTATTTCCTTATTTTCTGTCCTGATTCATATCCCAGCATAAAAACAAAAAATCCTCTTAATCTCAAGTAGAGCCAGCAGAGTTCTTTTTAAATAAGGTTTATCAACAATATTTCAGCATTGTGTCTTTGTTATTACTTTGCAAATGTCACTTCTGTGTGAAATCCCAATTTATTGTAGTTAAAAGGTTAGTTTTATTCCCTTCAGCACATTTGTTTTGCAGATGAATCAACTGAATTCAATGAACTGAGGTCGGTGATGGTGTCCTTTTTATTAATATGCCAGTCAATTTATTGAATAGGGGTGACAGGGATGGCAGGGTGGCTCCTACAGATTTTAATCATGGACCAACTTGTTCTTGTTAGAAATACTGAGGTTACAAAAAAATGAAAGCGGGCCTCAAATACAGGCAGTTAGCAGTGTCAATAACCAGTCTGTTTTTATTCAAATACAGCAGCTTGGTCAGAGGCCCTCTGCTTCTGATACCGACATACAAGCCACCCTATAGAGCATGTATATGAAGCACCAGGCTTTTAGATAACTCCAGTGTGAACCCATCCGCAACAATAACATGACATAAAGAGCAAGGAAGTCCAAGTACAGCAGGAGGGAGGGAGGGAGATCAGTGTTGCTATCATGTATGAAACCAAAAGTCAACTTTGATCTATTCTTTTTTTAACAACGTAGCATAGTTAATGTCATATGACATACTCGTTAACTTACTGTTACACAAATGTAATTTGTATTTTTGTTGCTTAAACCTAAAATAGTTTTGGTAGAAAAACCTACAATTGCTGTGAAGATGGAGGTTTATTTTGAAAAACACTGTAACATGTAACATACGGAAACTGACAAGGAAACAGACACGTGCAAAACTGATGCTAGAGGCGTCTCTAGAGTGTCATAGTTTGAAGCAAAGACCGTATATGAAGATGGAAGGCATGACAGTTCCGCAGAAGTGAAGCCAAAACATCTCGATTGCCCCCTGGTGGCTGGTTGCAGTATAGGTCATAAACCCCGTCTCATCTATGTTAGCAGATAAGAAATGGGCCATGCTAAAAACTCATACATTTTTCCCAAAGATAGTACCTGCAATTGTAGGTAGCTTTTATCACGCTAATTTATGTTCAAGTGTTTTTCTGAGAAGTTTGGTTTCAGTCACTTATTTGATGTAATAAAAGGGGTTCTGACGACACTACTGACAGCTGTGTATGCAAATATGTGTGCTTGCCATCAGTGGTGCTGCTCGTGATTGGTTGGACAGGTGTATGAGCGAAAATACTACGATTTCACAGAGATGTCTACTGTGCAGGCTCCAAATGATATCACCAGTGCAAGGTGGCAGTGGCTGTATTTTAGCTTCATTTTTGTACGGTGGGAAGAACTGGAGATGTGTAGTACATCTTAATATACAGTCTGTGGTTTGAGGCACTGACCAAGCTGTCAAATGTGACAAATTGGTAGCATGAACATGTTGCAAAAACGAAAAAGAGCTGGCATCAAGAGGTTTAAGCTGACATAATATGTAATACTTTAAGATCAGGTACCCAAACAGAATATTATATATGTATTGTTCGGTATCCTGGAGACCCTAGACCAAAGCCCAGTTATTAAAGAAACAGTAATATTTATCAAAATGTATATTAAATGAATCGCCTGTTTTCAGCCTATTGAGATTTGCTGTCCTCACTAATCTTTGCCAAGAGACAAATTCACTTGCAGCAGCCCTGCACAGGTGAGGTGTACGTAAGGGCCCCTCCGGGATTTGAGGACATTTGGGGCTTAACCCAGACCTTTGTTTATTTTATCACCTTCGTGCCTAATGACTTTGCCTAAAATAATGAAAAATATGCTGTTGACTAATGACATGTTTCAGATGTCTGCTGTGGCGAATATCACATAACTTCTGTTTGGTGTCTCAGAGGCACCAGCTTTAAAACATAAAATACAAAAGTTTTCATGCGTGTTATCCTTGATTGTTGCAGCACTACTATCAAGAGGGTAATGCAATGTCCTGCATCCTAAGTTGTCCTCAATAGTTTTCAAAATTCATTTGTGCCAAAGTCAATTAAGATTTTCAATAATGTTGCTTAGTGCTTTAGGGGCTGTGTTGTGCTTTGCTTGTGGTGCTCTGCTGTGTGCTAGTGTCATGTGCAGTACATGAATGGCTGATGTGCAGTACTGTTATGTGTAGTATGTGTTTTTAAGATGTATGCTTTTCATTTGTTCTGGACTGTTATTGTAAGGTAGCAATAATTGTGCAGCTCCTGAGTCCAAGATAAATTTCCCCCAAGGGAACAATAAGGTGTATCATATTGTATCGTACTATATCGCATCGCATCGTATCGTATTGTATCACATTGTAAATCTGATGGGATTTCTGTTATTGTAGGTGTATAACAATTTGTTGGTAAGAGTTCTAGCAGGGAGTGAACGGGATGTTAATTAGATCTTAACAAAAGTAACAGCACTGTTTGGAATAAAAAAATACATTTCCTTGTCTGAATTATTTTTTGGCAAACAAAAAAGTAGATTTGTTTATTGCACATAAAACACATAAAACAAGGAATTGTTCTTTATTTTGTATTATATGAAAACTTGAATATCGATTAATAGTGAAAATACCAGTACTACTACTGCTACTACTTTTTACACAGTCAATGGAATTTACACACATCCACCAATGTTTCTATATAAGGAAACATATCCTGTGCCTACTGTATGTAGGACAGATGTTGTGTTGCTGGCTTTCCGCGGGCTGCCCGCACTATACCTGCTCTGTCCTTGCACACTGAGACAAGGAGGGGGAGGTCACATACGTGTCCCAGGTGAGACCATCAGTGGCAGGATGCATTTGTGCAATAGACTGATGAAGCGAGAGGGAAGGAGAAGTCTGAAGGAATCGAAGAGGTACCAGAGAGGATGGAGGGGAGAGAGGGGAGAGAGGGGGGAAAGCGGGGGCTGGGGTGACCTCTCCTGTCCCTGTAAAGCTGCAGTTTACTTTTGTAATCCCCCACAGAACAGCTAAGGGGGATATTCACACTGTGCTTCCCTCGAGGAAATAAAGGTGACAGTGGAAATGATAAATGTGTGCTTGGTGGGTTAAATGTAAGATTGCTGCTCAGATAGTCATACTCAGTTCTTCTGACTAGCGCAAGGAATTTTCCAACTGACTCTCCAGCTTCATGTTTGAAATTACTGGCTGTATAAAGCTAGAAACGCCACGATAAAACAAAATCCTCAACAGGAGCTGGAAGCAACAAATAGAGAGGTACAGTATGCTTGCTTTGCATTTATAGCGAGGCGTGCTTGGTAATTGTTTTTCGATCTTTTCTGTTCGTCTGTTATTATTCTTGTTTAGTAGTACCTTAACGCAGAGGAGCAGGCTAATGAAAATCTCCCCAAGCTTGCCTGTAGCTAAAGATGCCTGGCCGAGTCTCCCCTTAACTGTACAGGGTGCATGGGCCCGTATTTATTCAGCCACTTTATTAATATAACAGATTATCATCCACATAATTGCTTAGAAACAGCACTGCTTTGGATTTGCGTTTCAAATCTCCCTGTGCTTGTTCCTAAATTGCAGAGTATTCCATCCTAAATGCCCACATGAAATTGGAATTGACTGGAGCTCAGTCCCTGCACGCTTTAATCACTGTCATCCCTAAAATGAACCATAACAAGGTTTTGTTCGCAATCTCTTCTGCACTCGTAGGTACTCATCTATTCACTGCCCCATTCCTTTTGACCTGCCAAGGGATGCGGCAAACAATTTTGCAGACAACTGCAGGGAAGGCGGCGGAGTTCAGCAACATCAAGGTGTTGCAATGAGATATCAGAAAACTCAGCCAGGTTGATACGCTGTAGTGAGGAGAAATAAGAGAAATCTCAGGGAGCAGATCAGATCGTTCTCAAGCTGCATAACCCCAAGAATCAGCTTAAAGAAAAAGAATGTCAGAGTTGGCAACTTGACATCAAAGCAGAATCTCCCCCTCAGATGTTTTTTTTCCTTTTACCTGAAAGGCCACAAGATGTTCCTCCTGTTGGATTGAAAGAAAGTTGGCTCAACTCTTGCAAAAAGAAACAGAATGCAGACCGAGAAATTAAACCTGATCACTCTCCATGAGATTAGATATTGATTTGTCTTCCAAATGACTATAAAGCCAACTCTCTCTAGATGATAAGGTATTTATGCTTCATGCCATTATTTCCTTTTCCCCTGTGCCCACCATGGATTAAAGAATCTGAAATGATTGCAGAAGTTATGGCGTGGAAATCTGCATTAATGATAAACAATACAAGAATTCATTTTTTATGTACTCTTAGATTTGTCATGCACCAAAAGCTTTTAGCCACTGTATGCAGTTTCACTAAATTTAACTAGAAAATGATTTCCTTTCCCTCCTCCCCCTCTTTTTTGTTGTTGTTTGGTTCTGCGTTAACTTTCCCTTTGACAGGGTCTGATGGAGGACTTTAACATGGCGCCGTGACCCTGGAGCTCTCTGCTGTTTAAATCTCATTTCTGCCGCCTAGTAGAGAAGGGCTTGCTCTGGAGAAAGTAGTAATAACCACAGAATATGGTGAGTCACGTGGCCTGAGCACTTTATGGATAGTCCTCATGTGAAGATGCATGGGCACATCCACTCGAGCTGAAGATCCAGAACTCCCAATCTGGATGGCACTACAGCAAGGGCACAAGTGTATGCTGATGAATCATGTGTGTGAGATAAGAGTGTTAAAGGTGTTAACAGACTTTCTGCAAGTGAAAACACCTCACTACCCAGACCGTCACTTAGTTGATTGACTGACTGATACTTACAAAAAAAAAAAAAAAAACAACAAACAAACATTTGTTTTCTTGCATTATTTGATCTACTATATGCAAAGAAGGAGCCCAGTGCTGAATATACCTACCCTTCAGCTGTTTGCATATTATGAGTCATGAAACATTTTGGCAGGTAATTCTAAGAGACCTAGGGTCCATACATTTTTCATATGATTCATTTTTCCTGGAGCAGCATGGTGTCTAAACAAACAAATTACTCTCCTTCAAAAGGATCTTTTTTTTTTTTTTTATGCACCTCCGTTTCTGAAATCAAAGCAAGCTCCAGTCTGGTTTCCTTTTCCTACTAAAAAAACGTGAAAATAAGACATGTTTGTACATTCATGAGAAACATTTAATTGGCCAGTGGCATTAAGGTTCGGACTACTTTCAAAGCACTGACAAGAAATACATCCGTCTTTCAATTTAGAATGGATCAATCAGGTATTGCCCTGTACTCTTGTACCCACACGAACAATTCACCCAGAGGCAATAAATATCCTCACAGACATGTCTTCAAATTTAGACAAATCTATGTATTCATTTTCCCCCCCAGGAAATCAAACACTTTAGCTGTGCAGTGTAGGGTGTGACTTAGGTCGGCTATTTCTGTCCGAACCTGTTGGATGAGTTTGTCTTATTACCATGGTTACAACTTACCTGTATACCATGATTACACACGCAGCACCTCGTAAAAGACCGTCAAAAGGCTTTGTTGTATATAGGCTATAGGTAGATTAGGTGTGTGTGTGTGAGTGTGTGTGTCAAAACAATCATACAAACACATTTCAATGTCATGAGCAGTTGCAAATGGTTGAATTTGAGTCTTACTCTTTGCATATGTCAAGTCTTTATCTCCATGAACTCTTCTTGAACTGTAAGCACCTGTAACTGAACTGTTTACATAATCCAACCGTCATGGTTTATTTGGAGTTATAGTGGCAGACGAGAATAGCATTCATTGTGGATGGCTTCAGATCTTTCCTTCTCTATTTGATGGTTTTTCCAACGCTAAAGTTCTGTTCACTGCTGCTGCTGCTGCTGCAACTACCTGGAATGGCCATAATGTCCTGACCAAGTACACCGAGCTTCAGGTTGCACAGGGGGATGACAAATTTTGGTTGACATCCTCTATCATTAGCTAGATAACATAAACTTACATGAATATTTACCGCCTGAAATAGCCTAATATATGTGTTGTGTTCATGTGTTGTCAGGCAGTAGATCTATCATTTTTATGCCGAACACAAACAGAACCCAAGCATCAGTTGTACATACTTGTCTGACACCTGGCCTAACCCATCAGGTCCAGTCAGGCTTGGGTCAGGTATCCGCAATCTACTGCAGTCTCTGAGACCCATTGGGTTGCTGGTGATCCCGGCCGATATTCCTGTCTTCAGAGGCTATAGAGGGCTGAGTTTTAAAGATAGAGTGACCATGTCATGCTAGCTTCTTAGGAAGGGGGGTAAATAATTCTCCAAAGTTAGGCAACAGTTTGGCAAGGGAAAAACAGCATGAGCACTTTCACAGAGGTTTATTGACCTCTGACTTTAAGATATATGAATGAAAATGGGTTCTTTGGGTACCCACAAATCTCTCCTTTACAGACATGTCAAATTTATGAGAGTCCCATACAGTTTTGGACACTAACTATGCACTTTTTTGCATGCAATATAAATGCCCTATTTTTGCCTATTCTATTTGAATAATTCTGAATAATTGCATAAATTTGGTATGATTGAAAAGCTGGGACTCTTTTGGTTTCAATGAACCCAATTTTGCTCATGCGTGATGATGTTAGCCTCCAAAGCAGCTATTTCATTTTAGGGAGACCATTTTTTTGAAATGGGCATCATTGTAGGATAATCACAGTCTCATCAAACATTGCAGCCACAAACTAGAGACCTGGAGCATTCAGGCATTCAGAGGATCTACGGCTTTCATGGGTACTTTGACAAAAAGGAGATTTCTCAGCAGTTTCCAAAACAGATGTGCTCGACATCCAATTTTTGCAGAAATCTCCAAATGTCTCCAAAAGTTTTGATACCAAATCACAGCATGGATTTTTCCATGGTATACCTCAAGGTCACTGTGTCTTAATGTGGTATTTCAGAGGGATTTTTGACTGTTTTTTAATTCTTAAGTGATAAAATCTGCTTAAATTTAGCACCTAAACTGTGTAAAAAATTGTATCAACCCAAAAATTGCTGCGCCTAACCAAAACACAATGTTTATTACATATTTATGACTAGAAGAACTTGACACATAGTGCAGAGCTGTATCTCAAATTAATCTTCAGGTTTCCAGCTTTCAGATGATGTATACCACTTCCATGTGGCATTTGCTGTTGTTCAGAGGGCTAATTTAATTTTTGATGTTTTACTTTACATGCACATTAATCTCTGCCATTAGGGGTCTCTCAATCAAAAACAGCAAAAGACAAACTTTGATGATGTCATGAAGTAGCATGGGTTTATGGGAGTTGTTGTCGTCATTGTTAAATTGAAAAACTGGCACGGTGAACTCAATTGTCTTTCGAGTATAATGGATGCCAACCCCAAAAATCACAAAATTAGCTAATGACGTTGTCAGCACTCACAAATAAGTGTGTAGTGCCTGAATGATGCACACCAGTAGAGAGAAATAGAGACATATCCCGGGCTTTGCTCAGTCCCTCTGAGACATCTGTGGTTATGACCCCTATAAAAGGTACCTACCTTGGGCAGTAATAACCCTGGTTTCTGCAAGAGGTCTTAAATAAATGTTCACTGGACCTAATACTGCTGGATATTCAATACACACAAGAGAGGCTATCCAAAACTTGGTATTGCAGGAAATTTACAATCAAGTTCAGCTTATGGCTGATAATAGAGCTGGATGAACATTGCACCGCTTTTATTGATTCCTATCAAAAGGAACTGGCTGAGACCAAAATCAAGAAGACATGCTGAGATACAAAAACAACCAAATATCCCTCATTATCCAGACGAATAGAGGACGTACAGGGTGCACAGGGAGGATGGTTATCAGTCATTCAGTGAACTGTCGACAGATGAATACAAGCTACCATTTCAAACGTTATCAACAGATTAAATATGTGTGAATAGTGGTTATTAGTGTCATAGATATGGGTCAGAAGGCTCCCACTACACCGACTAGTCTGTTCAGAATGTTGTTATCCCCCATTATACAACAGTTAGTTCCGGCCCTGCAATCTGATTGGTCGAGAGACAGTAAAACCGTGACGATATTGGAGTACAACATCACAGTTATTTCACTGTGTATGTATCACTCCGCCTCACAGCTGATTGCAATCAACAATCAAATCAAAACTGACGGTTAGTGTCAGTTAGGTCAGCAGTTGCGTTGTAGGAGTTAATTCATTCATCCACTGTCAAACAGCCAAAAATATGGATTTATTTCCTAAAATAAGTTTTGAATTGAACTATGAATGGCATGCATCCCTGGAAAAGTACTTAAACAAACTTCCACCAGATGCAAATGCCCTTTATCTGAAGCCCAGGATGACAGCAGCTCACACAGACAATCTCTGGTACACTAAAGCTCCACTGGGAATAAACTCACTCGCACAGATGCTGCCGAAGATGTGTAAAGAGGCGGGGACAACAGCTATCTACACCAATCACAGCCTCAGGGTGACTGCCATACAGAAGCTGTCAGATGCAGGTCTTGAAGCTAGGAGATCATGACAGTGAGTGGGCACAGGTATGATGTTGTTTTAACGTAGCCTATGTGTAAAGTTAGTCTTCTAATTAGGAGTCGGGCCCTAAAGTATACCTTTTGTCTTGCCGGTCTGAGAGCTCATTAAAAAGCTACTGGAAGCCATGCATGGAGAGCAGAAAACGATGGAGCAACATACTGTCAGATCAGAAGGCAGAGTAGGCTGTGTCTGTGAAGCGACAGTCCACCATGCAGTCACCAGAGACTTATTTCACGGCTGCACAATTAATGGAAATGTGCAGATAAATGTGTATAAACAGTAAGTTCCTGGTGCACCATGTCTGTGTTACATAGCAACAGTGACAGCGAGTCCTGAGGGAACTATTTTTGTTGGCGGAAGACAAATAAAATGCTTAAATTATCTATTTTGTCCTCATTTTTCAACATTTCAACAATGCTGAAATCAGCCTTGCTTATTTAACTGTTGAACTGTTGTATCAAAGCAATAACACACTCGAGCTTGTGATGTTATACTCGTATAACGTCACGGCTGTGATTGTCTTCCTATGACCGAATCACATCTGTGACGATATATGAGTATAACATCACTCCCTCTCATGTGATGTTGCTTAATTCTATGCCCACTGGCATCAGGAGGAGTTTCGTTAGGTGTCACTTTCACTTTTGTTAGGTTTACACCACGAGGAGGTAGGAGGTGCAGCAAGGAGCACAAAGAGAGCTCCAAAGCCTCCAATATAATTAAATTGTCTCAGAGACAGCTTAGTGATCAAGAAACTTCTTTGTTGTCTAAAGGAATGTCTTTTGTGCTCTCTAAAAATGCTGATCTGTTTACAACAGAAGTTTAACTATTGAAGTTTTTAATACAAGGAAATTAACTTTTTTTGCAAAGACTGTGAACACTTTGGTTCCAAGACCATCCTTAACACCAATTACTTTACACATTGCCAAAGATCTTAAAAGTTATCAAGAACCTGTTCCAGGGTGTCCTGTTGTGTCTGGAATAGGGTCTCTTCCTGAGCCCATTGATTTTCTGATTTTCACATTAAATCACTGGTAACCCAGCCACCCTTTTAAGAAGTGGACAACATCTGTTTTTTGAGGAATTTGAAGTCTGGGTGCTGGCACTGATTTTTTGTGTGCAATGGATTTTGTACACTTATACACGAAAGCACCTCCACAGATGGCATCTGTTGTTCTCTCTTATGTAAGTACAAATGGAAAGTCTCCAACCACTACTTATGGGGTCTATTAAACTGTCTGAAATAGTTCGGACTAAAAATTATTTCAGGTTTAACAAATACTTGTTTTCTGCAGAGACAGGAGGTCTCAATGGGCAGTCTTTCAGTCCAAGCTTTGTCAGCTTGTTTATGGGAAAGCTTGAGATGGATCATGTCCACAGTAACAACCATTATTTTTTCCTAGGGAAGTGTTGCTATACATATATTAATATCCTCTTTTATATTATTTAATCTTATTTTAACTGGTGCAACTGGGGAACTAGAGGCATTTATGAATTATTTCGACTCTACATTGCCTACTTATACAGTAGAGGGGAGTGGAGCAACTGTCTTTCTTGGATTTTAGAGTAAACAAATCTGAGTTACCATGGGCTACAATCTTTCACAGAAAGACAGATAGAAACTATTTACATTGCTCATTTTACAGCATCACCCACACAGCCTGAAAAGAATCTTGCCCTATCTAATGTGAAGAATAAAAAGAATTTGCAGCTCTGAGGAAGAATTTAGGAGACAGGCTAATAACCTATGTGTCCACTTCCAAGAAAAGAAATATGGTCAGAGATGCATGTTTTTCTAAGGCTTGTGAAAAAGACAGAAATAGCCTTTTAGCACCCAGTACTCCCTCTCCCAAACAACAGCCTGTTGTTTTGGCTACTATCTTTTCACCTGTTTCTCAAGTGTGGTCAAATGTGTAAACATTTTTGTATGCACTCTTTTTACAGGAAATTGTCCTTTTTTCAAATGGTATACCTTGTAAAGCCACGATCCAAGGGGACCATTATTTTTCCCACTCACACAGGCAAATAAAAGAAAGTCAAGGATAAAACCACATGCATCACACATGAAGTCTTCCTATTAAAATGTCCTTGAGAGTTTTGGTATGTGGGCAATACAAGAAAGGAATTGAAAATTCTAAGCCTAAGTGTAGAATCAGAAATAGGGATGGGAGGCCTCCTGTAGCCAGGCACTTTACTTCTGTTGGCCATGAAGTTTGTAGGCTATGATTCATGGGTATTGAGGCTGTTGGGCTGCTGATGAGGGGAGGAGATAGGGATAGGAAACCTCCCCCAAGTAAGACCTATGAGGTACACCACTTACAGACTGGGGGCTTAAATGATTCCTATTGTCTTGTTTAATTTTTATGAATACTTCTTGTAATGCTTTATGTTAAGGTCCTTCTAGCAAGCATTAGTCAATAGGTAAAAGGCCATTATAAGCTCTGTTAACATGGTATCAGAAACATGCTTGTTGTTAAGTTATGAGACATTTAAAAGCATTTGTCAGAAACTTAATTTATAGACTGCTTATGAGTGTAAAGCCTTATGAGTTTCAGACTCCTTAGACAAGACGTACTAACTTACCTATTAACTGTTAACCCTTTAATAAGCATTTTTGTTGCTTCATTAAGAGTTTTAAATACTTTATTATGTCTTTTAGAATGTAAGTATGCACTTACCGAAAAGCTTCAATCAATAGCCCAGGCTATTTTTTGCCTAAATCACTGAAATCAACAGGCCCAAATATGGGACAGGCCTTTAATTCATTTCACACATGCGCTGCAAAGGTCAGGAAATACAATCAAATTGTTCATTTAAACCACTATGAATATTGTATAAGAATTAGGCTTCAGATAAAATATCATTAATACATCATTCATTTGATCGGACAAAGAGAGTGAGTTTCAGCACTCGAGGATTACAGCATCTGACATACCGACACAACACCACTTTATCCTGTTAAACAATGCTCATGACTTGGATGGATTTTTATGAAAAACCCTTTTGATTCTTCTGAACTGAGGACCCTTATGGACTAAAGAAATATGAATAACTTACAGGGTAGTCCAGGAATGGACACATAATTTGAGGTAGCCAACAACCTGGTTTTATACATCCGAAGAACTTTTATTAAAAAAAAAACAAAAAGAACTGTTTGGCAACCCGACCAGGCGTCTAATTGAGACAGGCTTTTATTTGTCAACATGTGGAGCCACACCGGACTAGTAAAAGGGACAGGGTGTTGAACTCGGACTTTTAAAGTTTTACGGTATGAATACTTAACTATGCTTTCTGGGGCTACTGGTTGCAAGGTGAAAACAAATGGCAACCAAGCTGTTGGGTCTTGCCTGACCTGCATGTGTTGCTGTTGAAACATTCACTCTGAAATCCACTAATGGATTTTTTTTTTTCCAGAGGAAACAGAAAAATATTTTTTGTTAATAATGCTGAGGTAGCCTAATTGTTTAATCAAACTCATTACTGTCTTATATTTTGATCTCCCTCTTGCCTCTCAAAAATAGAGGGGCAGTCTGTGGACTAACTGTTTCTGGTTTACCCATATGTTTGCACTTTACAGGGACAGCTTGGGCGATAGAACATGCACCAAACACCAATGAGTAATTGTGCTCCATCATGGGAGAACAACAGAGACCTCCTTTCTCACTCTCTGATGTATCATCTGGTGTTTCCCTAGAAGTTAGAGCAACTAAAAGGGGTAAAGGGGATATGACTTCATTGCAGGGGACCAAATGAAATGCACCATCAGTTTGAATAAAGTCACAGCTTTCTCTGGGTTTGAACATTGTTGGAAATATTTGGGATTATGTACACAACTCAACAAAATAAGCCACAAAACATAGGTCTAGTTAGTTTAAGGTGGTTTAATGCAGATATGTTATACCTAATGTTGCATTACATTATTTTTCAAACACAAATGTATCTGTAAATTTGGCTTAGAATTTTTCCTGTGTCTGCAAACTTGTTACTTTTTCTTATATTATAGATTTTATTGTCAAGCAATAATTTCAATTGAGAATTAGTAATAAATGTATAAAATATACAACTGAAAATGATCATTCAAAGTGTTTTTTAGTTTTGTGTGTGACATAAGATTTCACAGACCATATTCCTACCAGTGCTTTTACTTGCCACCACAACGTCACTGTGAATACTACACTATATACACATAATTACTGGGAGACAGGTTTGATAAATGCATCACTGGTTTGAATAGACGTTCAATCGTCATAAGGACATCTGCTATATGAAATGGGTATAAGCCTTGTACTAACTGTACTGTCCTAATATGAGCTTATCACTTACCATTTTATAAATAAAAGGATAAGGTGTTCCACAGGCTGACTACAGAGGGTTAAACTTCAAATCCCTGACAAGGTATATTCAATCTGTTACTTTATTTCACTAAATGGGACATGGCAAAAGAGGCATTGTCCTTCACACGAGTCTGATCTCATTTCACAGTGACTGTCAAACTGACACCATGTGCTTGTCTCGCTGCACGGTCTAGCATTGTCAAGACAGTCAGAAGTGCAGGTTTTTCAATTCAAGAGAAAGAAAAAATATATATACTTTGGGTGTAAATCAGAAGTGTGACACCCTGTCTGTTCAATCCACCCTCAGCAGAGAGGCTGAATTATCCAGCACGTGTTTCATCGAGGTGAGTTTAGCTGCTTGAGCGGAGAGACAGGGTTTGGAAAGAAACAGTCAGTGCTGAGTGACTGCCTCTCAATTAACCTGAACAATTAGTAGAGGGAACATTCTTGATGATTTCATTTATGGCAGCTGGTAAGGAAAAGAAAAGTGACACGAAAAAACTATAGATGACACATGTCAGCACCTCTGGAGGCTGAGCCTTTTTGTTTTTCTTTGCTGTCTCCAATTATGTCAAGAAATTTCCCACCCGTACTCACTGGCACCGTTTCAGCAGACACCAACCTTGATGAATATCCTCGGGCTATTTTTGTAATTTTCTTTGCTTATTTATTTACGTAAAAAGAAGATGCAGCGATACGGTGTGTGGGTTTGAATGGCGGATGATAAAGAGGAGTGTTTCCACAAAAAAGTGAGCAGATTATTATATTTCTTTCATTTTCTTTGGAAAAAAGCCAAAATCATGTTGCTGTCAGGTTTTGAGGAAAAAATGATTTCCAGTCACTTTGTTGTTTACAGGATAAGTGTAGGGTGTAGGGGAATGTAATAAACGCCATTTATCCAGGTGGCTTTCCACATCTCTGTGCTCTTGGAAAACAATGAAGTAGAAAAAACAACCAAAACGCTGTTGCTATTTAATACATTTGAATTTCCTCACAGAAATAAGTTAAAGGCAAGATACTTGTCTTTGCAAAGCTTGAAATTTGATATAAATCATACAATTTGTTTTACTTAAGCATGAAAAATTAGATTTAAGTGAAGCAGGACCAAGTGCCAAAGAGAACACACAAAATTCTGGATGAATTTCAACATCATTATGTTCCAAAAAACAGAGTGAATATATATCATGTGCCTGCATGTTTTCTCTGCAACCATCTCAGCATACTAATGGAAGGATGCTCCTGTGGTTCCTGTGAGGTCAGTTATTAAATGAGAGGGCAAGGTCACTGAGGAGGAAGCTAAAAGGGAGGTGGGGTAGAAACAGCCACAGCGAGCAGAGCCCCTACCATGGACTTCACTTCTGACCTCTGACCCCTGCTGGGAGAGGCTTACTGGAAAATCTCATCCCCCTTAGTTTATCATGATTTAGCTGTATACCACACACCCCTACAGATACCTGGACTTTCCAGAGAAAACCAGGTTTAGAATTTCAGTTTCAAACAAGAAACCCCAGCAGCCTCGGATATCATATGAAACCCTGAACTATATAAGATAGCAGTGATGAATAAATATAGACTGGGTGCTCCTTAGTACAGGTGCATTATTCACTTTGGGGTGTTATCTCTTACGGTGGACAGGCAGTGCAGAGCATGGATTTGCAGTGGGATCTGGCTGCTTCAGAGGACATCCCCATCGCACAGCAATCTGAAGAGGGATCCCAGGGAATATCATCCAAGCATGGTGTGGATTTGAAGCAAGGAGCCAGGAGATGCATCTGTGACTTTCCAGCTGTATCCAATAGCCCTAATGAATAAATATGGACCTGGTGTTTATATGAGAATAGTGTTCTTTTCACTGAGGGGGTGTTGTTGTGTCCAGTTCATACAGGGACACCATCTGTTGGCAAAAACATATTATTATTTTAAGCAAAGAAAATTTTCTTTATTTTTCCACTTTACACTTATTGTTAGTTAAAAGCTGGCATTTATGATGATATAGTATTTGTTATGTTATAGGTTTTGAAAACATGGGGAAAGTTTAGGGCCTGTCCCAATACCCACACCTCCCCTAGAAATAACCATTTGCACTTGGTTGTGCGCATTTACATTTAGGCTAGCGGTATCCCAAAACAGAACTGAGGTAGTGGAAGTGGTTTCCAACACTTAAAACCCACCCTAGATTCCAAGGGAGCCCCGACCCACACTTTCAACGAAGTGGAAGATGAAATTTCCCAGAACACCTTGTGAAGTCAGCAACTTCGGCAAGTTTCGGAAAACAATCTGTTACTGTACGATTGGAATGTAAGATATACAACCAACAGATGGTTGGACTAGCGTATAGTCATCAGCAACTCGGTTGAACACAGCGTCAAATATTTAAACAAATCAACATACCCGAACAAAATCGATCGGAACTAGAAGATGTTGTAGGCCCCCCCTGTTTTCAGCATTTCTTCTCTGCTGATTCATCAGGCTAAGAAGAATAAACATAGCACACGCCACAACACAAGCACTGGAGCCGGCATTTTCAAACCTGAATGACTACCGGTATCATGCATCGCTACTAGGTGTGACGTATGCCTGCACGTTGGCCATGCCGATTTGCATGAGGTGATGTCTCATTTCTTAGGGAAAGATCTCTATCATAGTAATTCTCATTTCCCTCATCAAGAGTTATCTCGCAAATGAGGGCACTCAATACCAAGTGGAATTTCACAGTTAAAAACTTAGATGTGTTGGCTATTTTATCAGCAAATTCATTCATTCATTTTTTGTAACTGCTTATCCTTTTCGGGGTTGTGTGGGGGGGGGCTATCCCAGCTGACATTGGGCGAGAGGTGGGGTACACCCTGGACAGGTTGCCGAACTGTCACGGGGCTGACACATAGAGACAGACAGCCATTTACACACACATTCACACCTACAGCCAATTAAGAGTCACCAATTAACCTCCCCTGACTGTGGGAGGAAACCGGAGCACCCGGAGAAAACCCACACTGACATAGGGAGAACATGCCAATGCAAAGAAGGGCTCCGTGACCCGGGGTTAAAACCTCCGAGCCTAGGTTTGAACCTCGACCCTTCTTTCTGTGAAGCAACAATGCTAACTGCAGCACCACTGTGCCACCGGTATTTTATTAATTAGACTCAATAACAAAGGGCTCAGTGTTGCCAGGAACATTATTTCTGTAGCATGTAGATATTGAAACATCAATTATATCCTCATATTTAGACATTAGAAGTACAGAAAATACAACTGAAATTGAAACGTTTAGGGGTATGTGTTGGGGGATGGGATTCACAACCATAGTATTTTTAACAGCGTGGCTATGGCCCTGAGTGTATGCAAATGTGCTGTAGATCGTTACCAAGCAGCAACCTCTGGGGCTGAAAAATGAAGCCAGCGTGGAAGTGCCAAAAACTGCAGTTACTTGAATTCTTTATTCAGGATCCCCATTAGTCGTTACAGTTGTGGTCTGGGTTTTGTTTTGGTTTTTTTTATTTCCTCTGGCTCTCTCCTTTCCCCTCCCCATTCTGTTTTGTTTTTCTCTCTGCAGTGTGTGTGTGTGTGTGTGTGTGTGTGTGTGTGTGTGTGTGTGTGGCAGGAGGCGTGGCTGGCTTTCCACTCACTGTCTCCCTGTGATTCGGCAGACGAGACACACCTGGCTGCAATCTCCACAATCAACCCTCCATATAAGCCTGGTCATGACTCCACTCCTGTACCAGATAATTCCGTCCTGTTCGGTAGAATATACGGCCCTTGTGACTTTTTCTTCAGTATTAACTGAAGGGTTTCTTGCTGAATGTTTTTTATAGCTGCTTACCAGTGTTGTACCAGTTTCGTGTTTTTTAGTGTGCTACACTGCCAGCGTCAGTTCCAGCCTGTCTGCTGCTGCTGTTAAAATGTTAAAATGATGACATCGTAGAGAATTTACAACATCAACAAATTTAAATAAACCCAGGTTACTAGTAGCTAGTAAGCTAGTAGCTCGTTTGGGTTTAAGTATAGTGGTTGTTTATCTCAATGTGACATGACTCTGTAGGCCTATATTGTGTCTATCAACAGCATTTGTTATCTGTGAATAGGTGTACAGGTTTTCTTAAGGCAAGGTATTTCTTAAGTACTGGATGAGGCTGTATGCCGGTCTGTCCTCCACCCTCATCCATGACAGGCTGGCATGCATCCTCTCCAAACTGTTCCTTCAATGGCCACTTGAGACTGGCTCCAAAAGCGAGTCAATCCCCATAGACCACAATTTGCAGACAGACTTCCACACACTGTCCAACTTGCAAAAATGAAACAATTTACTGTGGCGTTTTGGTACACTTTCATGAGGCAAACCTAGTTGTCCCTCTCCTGTGCACCTATTTAAAAATAGATGTCTGAATTCTGTTGTTCCAGTCTCCATACATCCCCCTGTTAAAGTGCCCAACTTTACATCAGAAATGATAAAGTTCACAGCCTGGTACATAAACAGTTTTGGTCTTTGTAGCTAATTTCTCCGTTATTGCAATACATTCTAATCCCAACCCGTCAAATACAGCTGTTTTGTCACTGGACATGCACATCAAAATATGACGTGCTATTCATCCTCCTGTGTCTGTTTTGGACATTTGTGAATGACATGTCCTGTTACGCTTGTTACATGTATTGTGTCTTTTCAAAATACATTTCCATTTTCACAGGAAATATAGAGGTTCTGCTTGTTACAAGCATAAAGTATTTTTTCAAAATAAACTTCTCGGTAGATAAAAAACTTCTTTATTTCAAGTTGATTTTCTTAAGTTTAGGCACTAACACGCACGCTTGGGTTTAGAGAAAAAAATAAATAAATAACACCATGGCTTGGCATAAAGTCCACACAGAAACCAAACAGCAAGCTACCGGGTGAAACTCTGGAGTCTGGCCTCTCACACCCTGGAATTTGTCACTTTTTATATTACAGTAGCTGTCGGCGAAGGGTGGCTCTCTGCGTTTGTGTCTGACACCGAAGTCAACTGACAAAGTGGCAGTATTTGACAACTTGGGTTGTTGCTCGCTCCTTCTTAAAGCGCCCTGTATGTATCATACTGCTCTAAAAGATGCCTCAGTCAGCATCAGTCAGCCATATTTGATGAGTTGGGAGTGAGGACATGCTGATTCATTACAACTGTACAGCTGTTGAATTTTCACATAGCTTAAAGAGGCAACAGATAGGATTTGTTTTGGGTTTTTTTTAGCTTGGCGCCACCTAGTGTCAGTGGTGTTGCGTCGCACTGTCGCAAAGACCAAATTGACTGTGGGGATCAGAGATAATCAATAAAATGTAGGCTGTAAAGCCACCAGTATACCAGTATGCACATGTAAACAGTCCCGATTCTAGAATAAACGGTACCGTATGGAAATGAATTGAATGGGAACCAAAGTTCACTCACGTGACTTAACTATCTCATGCCCAACTCCTCACAAGGACTCGCTCCAGTCCCTGATTGGCTGACCGACCAATTTCATGATACATGATGCGTTTCCTGCCGTAAAGCAGATTTTTTCCGTGAAAATTCTGCACTAGTGGCAGAAGCTTATTACAAAGACTGCAATGCCACTAAGTAACCTATGTAAACGCTGATAGTCTGATTTTACTGTGGCCACTACCCTGTGCAACCCACATTATTTTCACAATGATATATCAAGGAGAAGATGCTATCTGTTGCCTCTTTAAGTGTTTAAATTATTTACATTTTATTAGGCTTACAGTTTCGCATAATTACATCGCTCTAAAAGAAGATGGTGGCCAACATGCCAAACTCAAGGCTTCATAACAGTAGTCCTCTAACCAATGGGCAATGTCAAAGTGACTACATCCATTATTGTTTATACAGTCTATGATCATACTACTTCCCACCCAATGCCACCTCAAGATAATTCCTGTCTTCACCTTCTGGCTTAACAACAAAGAATGATGCTGTCACAGAGTAACTATTGCACACAGTCTGATGGGCCAGTGATCTGACATTTCCATCCTTACCCCTTGTGCCACAATGCAAGCATGCCCACAATGTCCTATACCATTAAGTACATTTCTCAAAGTGTTTATAATGAATCTTGGTCACCTAGAGTCTCATTTGGGATTATGACCTGGAGGGTGGAATGGCAGACATCCAGCAACATTTCACAGGGTGCAGTACAGTAGAAGAATCAGACGGTACGTAGGGTCAAAACTGTCCCCAAAGTTTTTACTGTTATAGGCCTCATATAAAATGAAACTCTTTATGATTAATACTGAAGTGTACCAGACTTCCTTTATCACTCTATCATGACATCCTGAGACTGCTGCCAGAGCCCACTAAAAGCCAAACCTCCCTCCTGGGAGAGGTGCACCTGCATCTTAACCTGCTCCTCTTCATCAATCTTGGATGACAAATCATCACAACAAAATGCCATCCTGCCTATCACGAGCACGCCCATACTGTATGGATGAATTTTGTAATTAACTTTTTTAACCCTACAGAAATCTGAAAAAGTTAAGAGCTGAACACTTTTCCTGTACTCTGATTTGATTTAATCTGGTTGTTAATGTTATTTGTGAGACTGTGAGCTTTTTCTGTGCATCGGATCCTGGCTTAAACCAGTTGTACACAGATGGGTTTTTGGCACATCCCTGCTGTATAAGAGAGCGAACCCAGAGGCAACTCAAACAACCTGCCCTACTTTTATTAATAAGCGATTGTCACGAAATGACCCAGTGCCACACTCTGGTCCAGACCAGCGAGTGTTCTCTCTAGAGTCAGTGCAGAGAGGCGGCAGGAATGGGTAGTAATAAAATTAAAATGTCCTGTGAGGTGTGGGAAAGGAGGATCAAGGGACAGGACCACGAGTTGGTTTAAGGCCATCGATGGCCGGAGGTGCAGATGGATGTCTGCTAGGGCCATGGCTGCAGTGAAGGTGAATATCCAGTGGATCAGTCAACCATCACATTCCAGGGGCTCCAGAACCACCTGCTTGATGATCTCCTCCATGTTGGAAATTCCCAGCTGCATCCACCACCTGTCACGAGGAGCTGCAATGCATAATAAATGAAGTGGCCTGCAGCCACTCAGGCGATGCCATGCATTTAACCTGCATAATTTTCTTTCTTCAAATAAGCCACCCAGTTGCTACTGTAGAGGACACAGTGGGCATTGTACGTTTCTGCAAGGGAATGTTACTTTTTTATACGTATTATCAACAGTTCTAAAGAGATATAGTATAGGGGTTTGGAAAAGATGGTGGATGGCGTGGCACCAAGATGAGAAATCTGCCAAGCTGCTGACCACCGTTCCAGACAAACACAAGACAAAACCGGTTGTTTTTTTAGCAAGTCATCACTGCGTCTTCCAGTGACTTTTTAACCAACTGACATGGGTGTTTTAATGTTTTTTAGCAACCCATTTCTATTTTTCCACCGGGAATAGTGCCAGGAAAAAGCGATATGTTTTTTTACAGAGACATCTCAGCATTTGCAGTGGCTTTTTAGCCACCAAAACCAGGTATTTTAAGACAAAATATGATTAAGAAAGATCTAAAATACACAGCCTGAAATATTTTTACTTGAAAATTCACTTTTTATACATTTTTTCCTTTTCTGTAACTGCTTACCTTGGTACAGGGTTGCAGGGGGGGCCGGATCCAACCCCTGCTGACATTGGGCGAGAGGAAGGGTACACTCTGGACAGCAGACATGGGGGAAAGTCACACATGTGCAAGTCACAAGCAAGTCTCAAGTCTGTACCATCAAGTCTCAAGCAAGTCCCAACTTAGTTGTGGTGAGAATCAAGCAAGTCAAGTCCCTGCTGTAAGTCAAGCAAGTCGAGTCATTGCTCAGGTCATGCAAGTCACAAGTCAAGTCATAAGTCACATACAGCAAACATCTCCTCACGATCCGCTAGCTACATGTCCTCTGAATATGCTATGAAAAAGTCTGGTCTCTGTCGGCAGCCCAGGCTCCGCATTTTGAGATTTTTTTATAAATGAAAAGTGCTTTATAAATTAAACTTATTATTATTATTATTATTATTATTATTATTATTATTATTATTATTAAATGGCAACAAAAGGTGCCCAGAGGTGCTTATCATGCCTTTAATACTGAATTAAAGCCAAGTCCTTTAGAGTCATCCATCTAAAGTCAAAGTCAAGTCTCAAGTCATGAATACAAAGTCCAAGTCAAGTTGAGTCTTTCATCAACATTAGTCAAGCAAGTCTCAAGTCATCATATTTGCGACTCGAGTCTGACTCAAGTCAAGTCATGTGACACGAGTCCCCCATCTCTGCTGGACAGGTTGCAGGACTATCACAAGGCTGACACATAGAGATTGACAACCATTCACGCTCACATTTACACTTGCAGGCAATTAAGAGTCACCAGTTAACCTAACCTGCATGTCTTTGGACTGTGGGAGGAAGTCTGAGAACCTGAAAACCCACACTGACATAAGGAGAACATGTAAACTCCATAGGGCAGGGCCCCAGATTTTAACCTGGAACATGGCTACAGTGCTAACCACTCTACCACTGTGCTGTCCATCTTCAATCTTATCAAGTATTTTTTAAATTGATTTCACTGGAAATAAGTAGTAAATGTCACCGGCATAAAATTACGAATAAAAAAATAAAATAAAACAGAAGGTAAAATTGCAGTACCCAGCGCAGGCGAGAGGTTAAAGATTTGTTAAATGTGTGCTTTGCAAGGCTTCAATGTAAAAACATATTTTTGTCCTGTCAGTTTAAAATCACAAAGTGGGGCCATCCTCTTGTTTTGGAACCCTGTATTTACCCTGTTGCCCTTTTTGCCAACTCATTTTTGTTTTGTTTTTTTTACATGGAGAAGTACTCCTCCAGACATTGAGACTGAATGTCTCTTTCGTTTCAGCTGTAACACATGTCACCAACTGAGGTGTACAATGCATTTAAGGAGTTATTTAAAGTGCTGTAATTTACCTCTTTGTTCGATCCACTTCCTCTCAAGCTAACTCAAATTCTTCTGCATCAGGTAATGATATCCTACATTTTCCAGACGTTTTCCTCTCACAATCACACAGGAAGAAATTCTTTGAGAAAGAGAATTAGTGCATATCAGTGGCATTTTTTTGTGCTGGGCTCTTGAGGGTGGAGTAAGTATTTGGATGATCGCTTTTGTTCTGTAGGTACTCTCCTCAGAAATCATGGATTTAAAAGTTTCTTTTTTCCACTTTTGAATGTGGAATCAAAACCAGACACCTGCCGCTGATGTTTAAGATCACAGAATCTTCTGTTCTATAGAACCCCAGATGTGTGTGTCTAAATCTCAGATAAAAAAAAATTCACTGCCAAACATTTATATATGCGCAAAGATTTTTTTAAATCATTGACTTACATCCAAGTGAAAAAGTGACTATAGGCCTTCCAGTTTTGGCAATCCAGCTCTAAATGTGACGTTTATCATCAGTCCCTCCTTTGTTTTCATTCTGCAGTTGATCATCACGTGTTAAGCCCATGCAACTGAACTGTCAAATGCCGCAAATGCTGTATGACATATGTTGCATAATAAAGTGGGAGCAAAATGGATCATGCATACAGCGTATAGATGTTGCATCTGTTTCTGGCAGTGGAAGCTCAGCTCGTGGTCTGTTCTGCTGCGATAAAGGAGATAAAGATACAGACCAGCTTCACAAAGACTCACAGTTCTGGCTTGAGCACAAAGATTAGCATGCAGTCGCAGCAGTCTTTACAATGTAGCCCAAAATCCTGATTCACACATCTAAGCATCAGTCTTCTCTGTTGGTATGGAGAGATGCTGAAACTGAATTTCAGGTGTCAATAAACTGTCTATTTTTTGCATCACAGTGTGAGTTGAGCTTTGTCATAACAAATGTACACCTCATCAGAAACCTCATTATGCTTGAATGGTTCTGCTCTTGGTTAAACCTCTCTGAGTTCTTGATGCTATTATGAGAAGGGGGATTTAAAATGTTAATGGTGTTTGAATTTGGTTTTGAAGGCGAAATAAAATGAGACGGACCAAAAGAAACCGGAGGTCCTTTGTTCTCCAGAGACACCTTGACAGGTTTATGTTTTTTTGATGAAATAGAAAAAAAAGGTTCTCTGAAGCTGAGCTGAACATCCAGGATGGGTTAGTTATGATCTCCATGACCATATGATGAAATTTTGTGGAGATGATGTATGGCAAGGCTTAGAGTTAAGACAACAGCCACATCAATATTATTGGTTAACAGGCACAGGTGTGCTGTTTGTGCTATAAAACTTTTCTTGGTATTGAAAATTGAGACTGAAAAATTTAAATCGCTATAACTCGGAAACTGGTGTGTGACATCTGAAATATTATCTTTTATTTCAACCAACCAACAGTCCAAAAATCAAAAGCTATTAAGTAATTTATCACGTGTGACAAATAAAAGCACCCGTTTGTCACATGTAGGAGGCATAAAACCAGCAAATGTTTTGCTTTTTTGCTAGGGAAAAAAATACTGAAACAATTATCCCAAAATCAAAATAGTTGCCAATTAATTTTCTGTCCATTAAGTAAACAAACTGACTAGTCATTGCAGTTCTACTGTGGATGCTACCTTGCTAAGGTGTTGATGTGTGTCTTTACATCTTTTGGCCTTAATTTGCTGTAACAGAATGAGTATCCTTCTGGCTAGTTAAAAGGCATTGTATTTGAAATAATCATCAAATAATTTCATTATTTTGTATCTGAATAGATGTCTAATCTTATTATTTGTTGTCCTACATGAATATTAAAAGATGTGAATATTTTTTCTGAGACTAATGACATTTTGTACACCTCTGTTCAACCCTTACAACAAATGTTTCTTCTCTTCTCGGTGAGAATACCAAGGGAAAAAAAAAACAACAAAAAAACCACTTGAAATTAGTGTGACCATCCTTCACCCAGACGGCCCAGATTCAAGTGCTCACGACAGCAAAGTCCCTGCTGGAAAGTCCTTGAGCAGGACACTAAATCCCTACGAGGAGCGATCAATGAGTTTGGTTCTGTAGGGTCTCGTGTCTCCGTGGAAAAAAATGACCTTTTAAAGATTAATTTTCCCCTTGGGGACATCACACTAAAAACAAAAGCACATTTTTAGGGAAGAAAGCTGTAATTTTGTTGTTACCAGCTGTGGCAGGGGGGCTGGTTGTTTACACCTTGTGAGTCTGAGTACTATGGCAGGTATTTATTTGACTGTCTGTTGGCAATTTTGTCAGCATGATAGCACAAACTATGCAAAATGCAGTCACAAAACTTTACAGGTGTGTAGTTGAGATTGCAATGACCAAGTTCAAGGGTGGGTGTGGTCAGAGGAAGGGCTGCCAGGATGTAGGAGGCAGGAAAAGGGCTATTGGTTCCCCTACTTGACACCCTGGGCTCACATTTGTCCCAGATCAAGGCAGTAACTGAGGGGTGATATTGATTGAACTGATATTATTATTACTACCACTGGTTCTAGTATTACTGCAGTTCTGTATGTAATTTGTCCAATTGGTGTTGCTGCTGCTCCAACACATTCTCATTACAACTTCGTCACATGTTGACATTTTGGTTATGGACTTTCCACATATACTTGCGACCTGCAAGGTATTCTGTTGGTTGTTGACATTCTGGGACACTATCAAGTTCTCGTCTTTCAAATACACTTCAGTTTTCATAGGAAATTCAATGTTTACATACAGCCTCTTTTTCAAAATAAACACCGAAAATTGTTTTGTTTTGTTTTCCTTCAACAACAAGCACACATTGTTAGGTTTAGGCAACACAAGCATGTGGTTAGGTTTTGGGAAAAAAGAACAGGGTTTGGCTTGAGAATCTTACAGGACGCAAACACAGCTCTCCCAGGTGAAGGTCGGTGTTTGTTTGGGCCATCCACCTATTAAACTACCAGCCGCGAGTCATGCCGACATTTAAGGACGCCTTTGTTCGTTGGTTTCTGACGCTGCCAGTAACTGCTCGAGTGCTGGATTTCAATGACTTCAGAGTGAGATCCTGCTTGCTGCTCCAACTTCCATCGGCTTATACTGTGAGGCCGGTGTTCCCTTCCCTTTCAATTATAAAGCCAAACCCTGCTCTTTTTTCCTATACACATCCATGTGTGTGTGTGTTGGCTAAACATCACTATGTGTGTTTGTTGTTGAAGGAAAAATACTAATTCACTAATAATACTGTACATTTCCTGTGAAAATGGAAGTGTATTTTGAAAGCAGACAATGCATGTAACAGGCTGAAGTTTACCCGGTCTCTCAGAATGTCAACATCCAATTAGTCTCGCCACCAGACAATCAGTGATCTCCGCCTTCTGACAGTCTGGGGACACTCCTTTCTAAAGTGTGTTTAACACACCAGAGAAAACGGACGGCAAAAAAGCAACGCCTCTTGCATTTTTGAAAAGGACAGGCCCTCCCAGAAATGTGCGTTCCCCTTTTCTCGTCCGCAAGGAAACAAATACACAGAGAGCTTGAAAATGGATGCCAAGAGATTTAACTCTGTTTTATCAAACGTGTGCTCAGTCCACAAGATTGTGGAAATGACGGACTTACAGCGACTTTGTTTAAAACTTTTGACGCAGTCGGACTATGTTTACGAGCACAAGAGTTCAGCCAGCCACCCTGCGGATTTACTATTGGTTCTGCAATGTAGGGAGTTTTTTTAAACTCTGAAATTGTATCTACCCATCTAAACACAAAATCAGGGAGAAAGTCATCAGTCTTTAGTTAAGCAAAGTGTCTAAAGACTGACTTGTGAGTGTAACATCCAATACACCTAGGGTACCTTGCACGTTGCATGTTGACGTGGAAAGTCTATGACCAAATGTTAATATGTGACAAAAGTGTTATGTAAATGCTAATTTCATTTGCTATGTTGTGCTAAATCCCTCCAGAATATTTGATAGCTAACTGTATTCTGTGCATTAGCTAGCAAACAGATCCAAACTTGACTGAAAGCTAGCGAGTGGAATATGCTCAGAATATACTGACTGTTTATGTTCCGATGTGATGTTAATGGGAATCTCATTATCGGCTAATACTGTCTGGCCTTGCCCCACACTGGTGTCACAGCTGGTGTGATCCCACAACAAGACGGTCTCTAGTTTCATTTTGTATTCACAGGTGCAGTGTTCACTCCAAAAGTGCCTGTTCGGAGCGGGCCGATTGCTTGGGCCCTCTGTCTTGCTGCTTGCAGCGTTCTAGGGAACCACTTAATCCAAATAACTTCACACTCAGTGCTGCACTTTGTTGTGTCTTAGGCAATACACCTGCCGTCACATAGTTTTGTCCCCTAGCAATGCTAGGATATATGCTAACAGCTAACTATTCAGGACCAGGCTAATTTTAAGGGAAAAAAGGGCATATTCCAAAAGTAACATCACTAACGCGTGAAATGTAACATCTCTGGACTTTCTTTCTTCATCTGATGGATGTGATGTGGCGAGTGACAAAGAGCGGGGTGGGCCTAGCATGCTGTTCTGAGGTGTAACAGTTAAAAGGAGTCTCCTCTCAATAGACTACATGTGTGCATTATGTACTACCAATAAAAATGTCCCGCAGATCTCCTCTCAATAGACTACATGTGTGCATTATGTACTACCAATAAAAATGTCCCGCAGATCTCCTCTCAGTAGACTACATGTGTGCATTATGTACTACCAATAAAAATGTCCCGCAGATCTCAAGACTTTTTACTCAACACTGCACTTCCTCGAGTCCTCAACAATACACCCTCCAAGTGTGAAGTCGATCAGATGAACAGTTGTTGAGAAAACTGAAGGACATGTATACAGAGAGACAGAGACTCCTTCAATTTTAGTCAGGTGATGTGTGCCTTCAGATGAAACACACTGATGCAATCTCCAAAAAAAAAAAGAAAAACCAAATCCTGAGCTTTATAAAAATAGACATATTAGTGCATGGAAATTGTTTCGGACCACAATATTGTGCAATGTTTCCTGTTATTTTGTCCACCCCCTGTAGAGTTTCAATCCATCAATCTCTTTTCTTCTACAGTAGGTGTCACGGTATCTTTTCAAACGGTTGCTTTGTCTTGTGAAAACCGTTCATGTGTTGTATAGACGTGGGAAAACTACCTGGCTATTTCCTTGTCATTCTGTCATTCAATTGGAAAAACATGTTTCAACTGAAAGGATGACCTACTGTCATCTCTGTCACTCACAGTTAGAGTCTGTGTCCACCAGGAACCACAGAGCTCTTATTGTTATTATCAAAGGAAGGGATGCACTGTAGCATGTTCCCTGTAATGCTGAGAGACTTCTGCAAAAGCACTTGCAGTGCCAATATTTAGTATATCCTCAACAAAAACAAACCACAACCCTCATTCCTCTTATACATTGGCTTAGGGCTGGTATCTCAGCTACACAGGCTTATGTTGCATTGCACTGACAGTTGGAAGTCAGACATTCACAGATGGTAGGTGGTATTTACAGCCTCTGTGCATTACACTGGTCCAACTTGGAAAAAAAAAAACAGCAGACAAACATGGATGCCCTTGAGTTACCCCCCCAAATATAATACACTGTTTCCAATAGCATTGGTGGGTATTCATGCAGTTGCTCCACCCAGCCAAAACTAAATCCCTAAGGGAAACTCCTCAAACATTCACACTGTCCACACAGTTACTCCTGTTTTTCATTGTGCTGATGCATTTATTTCATTTACCCCAGCAGTAAATATCTAATGTATAATTTAAGGAACAATCCAAATAGATTATCCCAAAAATGAGGTCCAAAATAATGCTACTATTAAACTCTTTTTCTTTTACAAATCTACATTTCTTATGTAACAATAACTAACATTCCCATTAAATGCCTGCCAGAGTAGCTTAACATTTGTCACCCCGGCAATTACTGAGGCCAGAGAACACACTGACCACCACACCAAGCACAGGCTGTTAATAACCATTAAATAGAACCAATTAGAAACAAAATGGTTTCATAAATGTAGTTTCAGGCAAAAATATAATGCAGTTATTGCTTAATAAATCAAGTATGAATAACAGCTTACATCCTGCTCATTTGCTGACAAAGAGGAAAGGTGAAAAGGGCTTAAAGTTCATTCTCATTTTAGTTAGTGAAATAAATTCATGCCAACTCTATAGATGATGACCTCACTGCTCATTAAATAAAAGTTTAAACTGAGGACTTATTGGAGTAACAGCAGCAAGGACAGCAAAATTATGAATGGACTGCACTTGTATAGCACTTTTATAGTCTTCAGAGCACTCAAAGTACTTTTATACACGTCACATTCACCCATTCACACACACATTCATACACTGGTGACCATGGCTACTGTACATGGTGCCACCTACAACTCAGTAACCTTTTACTCCCACTCGCACACCGATGATCAGCCATCAGGAGCAATTTGGAGTTCAGAATCTTACCCAAGGATGCTTCGACATACGGGCTGGGGGAGTTGGGATTGAACCCCTGATCCTCCAATTAGTGGACGACCCTCTTTACCTCTGAAACACAGCCTCCATGTAATTCATTCACTGATTTGGTCAGTTGGCAGCAGCTTGAGCCATTTTAGCCTCTTTGCCAGTGGCACCACCAAAGGGGGCAAGAGGTGCCACTCATGGCCCTACTGTACCCTCTGGCAAAATATTATCAAAGGCTTACATTGCTGTCTTTAAGAGGCTGGGGCATTGCTTTTTAAGCAAAGGTAAAAGGTGGTGGTTTCTCGTGAAACCAGACAACCAAAGGCATCCATTGGTACCAATCATATTGGCACAGCTTGTCAAGAAGAGGGCTAAATAACGCACCAAAGAATAAATTTAGGTGACGGCATAACTGGCATAGTCATTTTAAAAGGGGTCCCTTGAACTCTCACCTGGAGATATTTAAATGAAAATAGGCTCTATGGGTCCCAATCGGTCTCTCCTAAATTTAAAGCTTGTTCCCAGTGAATGATTCACACCTTACAATTAATGTCCTCCTTCAAATTAAAGCTGTGTATTTGTCTTTTTAAGGAAAAGGACTTGCAGTTTACTCAAAGAACAATAAATTGCCTATCTTTTATAGATATATAACTCATTAAAGTAGGATTGTTGTGACATAGTTTTCAACTAGCCTATATACTACAACAGCATAATCCAATTCCTTATGTTAATGTATGGCTTTTGGTTTGGGTGTGATTTTAAGTAGATTTAGAAGATTTTTAGTAACCCCATCTGGCCACCCCTATGAAAAATTCATGGACACACCACTGCCCTTTGTCTGTCCCTGTGTTTAGCTTATCTTAAGTGGTGAACCCCTGACATCTCACCAAATTTAACATTGACAGTGTAACCTACATAATACATCACCATATAAGTAGTCCTCTTAAAATGTCAGTGAATGTAACATGCACAATATGGTCACCCTTTTCTTGAGGTAAAATAAAAAGCCTGCTGGTGCAAAAACAAATGTTGAATCAAGTAAACTTGGCATTTTATCTGTAAACATATGATTTTTGCAAATATTCTTGCTATTTTCATATATTACATTAGTGCATGTGAGTAATTTTGGAATGGAGTTGTGTTTTCTACTGGGAATCTGACTTGATAATCTCATGGATTTTGTTTTTTATAAGGAAGTTTGGAATTCTGATAACGTATCGTATTCATTATGATGTCTTTGCAATAAGTACAGGGAGCATAGAAATAATATATATATATATATATATATATATATATATATATACAGTACAGGCCAAAAGTTTGGACACACCTTCTCATTCAATGCGTTTTCTTTATTTTCATGACTATTTACATTGTAGATTCTCACTGAAGGCATCAAAACTATGAATGAACACATGTGGAGTTATGTACTTAACAAAAACAGGTGAAATAACTGAAAACATGTTTTATATTCTAGTTTCTTCAAAATAGCCACCCTTTGCTCTGATTACTGCTTTGCACACTCTTGGCATTCTCTCCATGAGCTTCAAGAGGTAGTCACCTGAAATGGTTTTCCAACAGTCTTGAAGGAGTTCCCAGAGGTGTTTAGCACTTGTTGGCCCCTTTGCCTTCACTCTGCGGTCCAGCTCACCCCAAACCATCTCCATTGGGTTCAGGTCCGGTGACTGTGGAGGCCAGGTCATCTGCCGCAGCACTCCATCACTCTCCTTCTTGGTCAAATAGCCCTTACACAGCCTAGAGGTGTGTTTGGGGTCATTGTCCTGTTGAAAAATAAATGATCGTCCAACTAAACGCAAACCGGATGGGATGGCATGTCGCTGCAGGATGCTGTGGTAGCCATGCTGGTTCAATGTGCCTTCAGTTTTGAATAAATCCCCAACAGTGTCACCAGCAAAACACCCCCACACCATCACACCTCCTCCTCCATGCTTCACAGTGGGAACCAGGCATGTGGAATCCATCCGTTCACCTTTTCTGCGTCTCACAAAGACACGGCGGTTGGAACCAAAGATCTCAAATTTGGACTCATCAGACCAAAGCACAGATTTCCACTGGTCTAATGTCCATTCCTTGTGTTTCTTGGCCCAAACAAATCTCTTCTGCTTGTTGCCTCTCCTAGCAGTGGTTTCCTAGCAGCTATTTGACCATGAAGGCCTGATTCGCGCAGTCTCCTCTTAACAGTTGTTCTAGAGATGGGTCTGCTGCTAGAACTCTGTGTGGCATTCATCTGGTCTCTGATCTGAGCTGCTGTTAACTTGCGATTTCTGAGGCTGGTGACTCGGATGAACTTATCCTCAGAAGCAGAGGTGACTCTTGGTCTTCCTTTCCTGGTCGGTCCTCACGTGTGCCAGTTTCGTTTGTAGCGCTTGATGGTTTTTGCGACTCCACTTGGGGACACATTTAAAGTGTTTGCAATTTTCCGGACTGACTGACCTTCATTTCTTAAAGTAATGATGGCCACTCGTTTTTCTTTAGTTAGCTGATTGGTTCTTGCCATAATATGAATTTTAACAGTTGTCCAATAGGGCTGTCGGCTGTGTATTAACCTTACTTCTGCACAACACAACTGATGGTCCCAACCCCATTGATAAAGCAAGAAATTCCACTAATTAACCCTGATAAGGCACACCTGTGAAGTGGAAACCATTTCAGGTGACTACCTCTTGAAGCTCATGGAGAGAATGCCAAGAGTGTGCAAAGCAGTAATCAGAGCAAAGGGTGGCTATTTTGAAGAAACTAGAATATAAAACATGTTTTCAGTTATTTCACCTTTTTCTGTTAAGTACATAACTCCACATGTGTTCATTCATAGTTTTGATGCCTTCAGTGAGAATCTACAATGTAAATAGTCATGAAAATAAAGAAAACGCATTGAATGAGAAGGTGTGTCCAAACTTTTGGCCTGTACTGTATATATATGCCAATAGGGGGGCTGCACAATAATGTATATTGACTCAAAATAATCTGATTATGAATATCAGAATTTGTTGAATATACAACAACATTTCCCAAGGTCATTTATTTATCGTCTACTTTGCATTAGAATAATTTTACAGGGACAACAGGGTTTGTTGCTCCTGTACACAACAAAAAGCCAGTTGAAAGCTTGGTAGTCGAGAGCACCACTACAGCTCAGTATTCAGCTGCAGCACTGATAATGTGTTGGTTTCTGCCGCTTACAGGAATGATTGATTTACATGGCAAGCCGCGTATTCAGAGCATGTCTCTCCCCATAGTCAGATTTATGATGGTGCAAATACGCGTAGAGGTCAAAATAAAAAAGGAAAAAAATACACACAACAGTACTGGATTTCAAAAGTAGAAATACTGAGATGCAGACAGTAGTTTGGGGCCACATTAACAGCTCTAAACTAAAAACCTTTAATTGGAAGTGTAATGACTTTACCCTGCTAACTATGATGCTGTAGCCTGTGCTAAGATATCCCTCCAAGTGTGGGCTGGTTGGGAGCAAAGCATATCTTTCATCCCTTTACATTTATATTTCAGGAATCTGGCTCATTGCTTGTGCAGGAATATGGAAATATTGAGCAGGTAGGAATTGGTGTCCCTCTTCAAGGAAATATGGTTGATGAGGAATGCTTAAAATATGGGACAGCCTTGTAAGCAAGTAAGCAAGTGGGTCAACAAGCTTCTAAACAGCCCTGGTAACAGGGACTTTATTTAGAGCGCCAAGTGTTAACACTCAATATCACCAGACTATCAGCTGTGTTGAACAGTTCATTCAATTTTAATACTTTAATTAGTGAATCGTCCAGTATTGGGACTACAGAGACTGAGCATCACTGTTCATACTGGAAGATTCTGCAGTAACATCCTATGCTAAAATTCAGTGATAATAATAATAATACATTTTATTCATGAGCACCTTTCAAGACACCCAAGGACACTGTACAAAACCAAATGAGGCAGTCAGTACATAACAAAAGTTCACAAATAAGCAACAACAACAGTAACTGAATATATAAAAGACCATGTTCATAAGACATATGAAACACCAAGAGAAGCTGTTCTAAAAAGATGAGTTTTCAGTTGCGACTTAAATGAAGAAACCGGTGTGCACAGATGCAGACTCTGAGGAAGAGCACCCATAGTGCAGAGCCTGGAAGGGGGGTCGTCAAGAGTAATATTGGATTTATACTTCTGCGTTGCATTGATGCCATACCCACGGCGACAACATAAAGAAATCATCAATATTAAGCCATGTTTAATGTGTGTTTTGAATCAACTAAACTTTACAGCACTTCACAGAAACCCTGCTGCCAACTACTGGAGATGTAACTGCAGAGTGACATTGACAAACCACCACACAAGTATTAATGCTCATAAGGACGTGGGCCATGTGCGTAGGCTATGGCATACGTTCTGCATAGAGCTGATGCACAAGTAAGTGGGTATCAGAGGATCAGAGTGAATGAGGAGGTGTAGGAATGAAGATTGGAAAAGTAGGGCGGTACAAGGGCCATGATGAAACTACTGGTCATCAAAAACTCAAAAAAAAAAGTGTATCTTGGTTATATTACTGCATGGCAAAATAATTTAAGCCAATCTGGCTGCAGTTAGTGCATAAACACTATAGTTTACAACATTTTTTAATATTAGCCTGCTTGCAGTGTTAGGGGCTGTATGCCATTTATTTTCCAACCTTAATTTTTTTTGCACAACACATGAATAAATTTGGCCAGGCAAAATCCTCACATTAAGGCAGCAGGAGCAAATAAACAGGGACATCCTTGCAGGCCAGAGCACCATCACAATACCCACTGTCTCCATCTCTCATTAGCTGCTATAAGCAGTGTTGCCAGCAGCTTGGCATTGCTGATCTCATCTACCCAGTCTTCAGTGGTCTCAATTTGTTTATGTTGTATTATAAATTCTGGAAAAGGAAGGTGACTTAACTGTGTAACTGCATTATGTTGTAACATTTATTGCAAGTATTGTGAGTTTGATTTTCACGTCATTGTATTGTGATGATTAATATGTTGTACAGTGCTGAGAATATTACGCTGATTGGGGCACTGAACCCTGGATACATAAATACAACCCTTGAATAATTTGCTCAGAGGTACTTCCACACTTTAGATGTGCCATCATCATTAAACCATTTAGACAGTGTTGGCGCTTGAACAAATATCCAAGGGGGGCACAAGGCTTATTGTGGGGGGGCTGGGGGGCACCAAATTACTGGCAAATGGAAATGTAGTCATGCATAGTGAAAGTGAAACCATTCAGTGGTATGCTCCCCAGGAGAAAATTTTACAAAAATAGTGTAGTCTAATTGCTTTCCTGATAATCTCACTAAAGGAGAAATTACCATGCTGTGAGGAAATGCAAGGGCACACGTTTTACTTTTGCCAAAATGTCCTACTCATAAGACAAGGCAACACAAAACAATAGCCCCGCTTCCACCAAACTCTTTCGGAATGGTACCTTTGCAACCAAAAATAACCCTCAAGACATGGTACATAGACCCTAGGTCTGCTTAGTGATTCCACTGCAAACAGTACCTGTAAATGTGGGCGGGGTTGCTGTAACTCACTGCTCTGTCCAGCACTCACTGTATTTCCTGGCTCTTCACTGGTGATGCAGAGGAAAGTCTGCACCTCATTTGTTTTCTACAGAATGGTGATGCACGTCAACCTTTTCGAACAATATAGAAGAGGCTACAATGAGAGTCTCCCTAGATGAGATATTTAAAAATAGCAGGTTTGTGCATCGAGTCCTTGTAAGGCAACCTCAGGGGTTTAGTGTTGCCGGCGGCCACAGTAAGGATGCTCCACAGAAGTGATGTATACGCAGTTCACATAATCCGGTCGAAATTAATATTTTTTTTTAAACGCCTGAAGATCCACTCATTGCTGAAAGTGTATCTTATCCAAGAGAGACAACAACAAATAATGGAATGGTCAAAGTTGTCACATTGAAATTTAAGGTATGCTGATGGATTCACGTCATCAGCTCATGCATCGAGTAACATTACAAGTAAATGTTCCGCCTCAAAAGTCACCCGCAGTTGGTCGAGTGATTTAAGTTATTTTTTTCAGACTACAGCTGCTGCAAGAGCCAGCAAAACCCCCTTTCATTTTATAGTTACAGTTTACTAATATGTAAAACTCTCCATGGTATGAACAGTGGTTACATGAGCCCAAAAACCAGCCGCAACTCAGCCCTGAACAGAGTGACTATCCTCTATTGACCAATCAACAGACTGCAGTGTCTGTGTGCTAGGTACCCCAACAGAGGGGTGACAAAAAATGGGGATGGTACGGAACGGTTCCACGAGTACCATCAACAACTTTTCGCAGTGGAAATGTAAAAAATGTGAACTGAACTGTACCGTACTGCTTGGTGGAAACGAAAATATCCAAATAATCTAATTGTGAAACCTGTTGAGGCCTTCTCCAAGTCGTCCACCATGGTGCCAGGCTCAACAGCACCATCAGCCCAGCAGCATGTAGCATTTAGACTTGAGGGGCCAGTAGTAGCGACTCCGACAACAAAAAAAGTGACATCATCTTCAACCCTTGGCCATAAACTCACTGCTTTTGAGCTCTTCAACCATCTTGTCAAACCCATGGCTGTGAATGGGATGAAAATACTTAGCTAGCTAACTGAAACTAGCCTAGTATCCCCAATGATGAACTTTTGGTTTTCCAAACTTGACTTCCCGCTCAACTGTAAAACGTTCCATCACAGCATTTTCAAACAGTTGCGGCACGGTGGTGCAGTGCTTAGCATTATCGCCTCACAGCAAGAGGGTTCCTGGTTCCAACCCCGGGATGGAGGAGCCCTTTTGTGCGGAGTTTGTATGTTGTCTCTGTCTCAATGTGGATTTTCTCTGGGTGTTCCGGTTTCCTCCTACAGTCCAAAGACATGCAGGTTAATTGGTGACTCTAAATTGCCCATAGGTGTCAATGTGAACATGAATGGTTGTCTGTCTCTATGTGTCAACCCTGTGATAGTCTGGGCAAGAGGCGGGGTACACCCTGGACAGGTCACCAATGTCAGCTGGGATAGGCTCCAGCCCCCCCGAGACCCCCAACACAATAAGCGGTTACAGAAAATGAATGAATGCATGAATGGACAGTCATTGCTAGACTCACACTGATGATGAAGGAAACAATAACATGCTTTCAGACAAGCAAGAGGGCACAGAGAATGAAATAAGGGGCATTGAACCCTGGTGCCCCGTGTGAAGTCAACACTGCCTTTAAAGATATGTGTATGTATGTGATTCTGTGGTTTGTGCGTTTGAAGGAAAACAAGACTCATTTTATTCTGCTGATGGGAAAACTGAGGATACATACTTGATGTGATGACAAAACAAGATGTAGACCAAAATACCTTCAGCAGACCCCAAAACCAGGGCAAGAGGGCCAAAAAGAGAATCATTCAGTAAATGAAAGCAAATATTAACAGCTTGGATTTTGTTTCCCTGAAGCATACTTTGAACTGTGACCATTCTGCTATGTGCGCCTATCACAACAATCCCACAATCCACTTCCTGTATTTAATAAGTATACCCATTTCTTTAATTTTTTGGCTTATTCTGACTGATACTTTAGCTAAATCCTCCATCACATCACATTACATTGCATAAGCGTACTTCTCTCTGCCATTTCCTTTGTGACTGCAGTGGGCAGCCCATGTTGGCAGCATTACCTAGAGGTAATTGTTTGGAAACTTAACCTCAATTCCCAGAAGTCAAGCAATTTCATGTCAGCAAACTGCACACGGCACACTCATGTTTACTTCAGTGATCACTTTTATAGCAAAAGGACAAGAGAGGAAAAAAGGCTGGAGATGGATGGAACAAATGAGCGAGAGTGAGAGTGACTAGATCCAATAAAACCATTTCATTTGGGCAAATAGGGGAAATTTACAGAGTCTCATTTATTGGGTACAGGATGATTTTAGACACACTGTAGCTCATAAAAAATTAACGAATAGCAAAAATAGTGAATTAAGCACTGAACCTATACATATTCTTTACTGCTTTAGTATTATTTTACATAAAAAATGTGCCGAGTGCAGCCTTAACGGAGACGTTATAGTCAATTTGATTTATCACAATATGAAGTACATTTCAAAATATGCTGATCAAACCGCTTTAGAATAACAGCAGAGTGATTTATGTACAGTATAAGCTAGCCAACTTTGCACACTGCTAAACTAATTATCCTCCCTTGATTGTACAATAAAGAGAAAATTGAAACCAGTACAAAAAAAAAAAAGAGAGAGAAAAAGTGCAGGATGATTCATCACCCAAATGTCCATTTCTTTAGTGTTGAGAGAGATGCATTAGCTATGGTGCTGCAGGATAAAATCCCTTTAAAATTTATTGAAACATCAAGCGGCTGAAATTGTATGGCTAAGCGCAGTGCTTGCACTGCAAGAAACCGATGTGACAGTTAATTCATATGGCTTATATATTAAAAGCAGGGTCTCATTACGCATTGGATGTGCAGTAGTGGGTAGCCTGTGTTCAGCCCTGTGATATTAACATGTACATGTAAAATGGAGGTCAACTTAACCTGCTGATTTCATTTTTTGGGACCAAATTACATGCACAATGCAGGCCATATTTAGTTCATGGTTGTCTGTGTCTGATGGGTATAAGAGCACTGAGAATACAATTCAGCGCACAGACAAAAAATCTGAGGAGTCTGTGATGCATTTATTCAGTTTCTTCTTCTTTTTTCCCCGTGTTTTATTATCCATTATTTTTTATCTTGGTTTTAAGCATTCCAGTCTTTTGTTTCCTCTAAAACACTTCATGACAAATCTGTTTAAAGTGCTTTGGGAATGGATTTGACCTAATTTGACTTGACTGCTGGATATGTAGCTCTGCAGGCTGCATTTAGCTCAGCAAATTAGAGTGAAACAGTTCATTGAAGGATAATAGTGCGTAAGGATAAACTCGGTTGTGAAAATTACATTCCGTCAGTCACTGAAATGTGGGATTCTCCTCGACGACACTGTGGAAATCGACACGTTCTGACAAGAAAGGTTCAGCAGTGATTCAAAATCACTGAAATTTTTACTCTGAGCATTTTCACACCTTCTGGGAAAAAAAAACAATTGTCGAGTTTTTAGGTTATTTAGCTCAAGAGCCAGTTTGTACTGTATACAGTGTGCATGGATGGCCTGTGGCTTCTAATACCTGTGAGCAGCTTTAGAAAGAAACGTTGCTGAGCAAAAGTGAAAAATGGAGAGGATGGATCAGGTCCAGTTCTGATAGATTTGTCACACTTGTAGTAGAATTATTTTGCCTAAAGGCCACGTTGCCAGGTTCAAGATGATGCATGTGTTGTACCAAATCATAAATCCAAGTTCTTCTAAAAAGGCTGGACTTTGTGCTTAAAAAGTTGAGTTGTAAATTATCTACAGAGGTACTGAATAAACACCCCTAAGTCATAGTTATGATGTGTAACCAACAGCTTATCATATTTCTACACAACAAAACTGGGGGTATTGATGCTTTGACTCCTTATTATTCATCCAAGCAAACTGAATTGAAAAGCCACTGCGCTGCTACGGTGTAAAATTTGAACATGATGCATGCATCCAATTAAGTGCAGAGATCGTAATTAAAAGCTAGATTTATTGTACCTTACCGTACTTGCAGGCCAAAGAAGGCTATGAGTGCCTGAGGCTTCCCAAATCCACAATTCTTTAAGTCTGCAAGGTGGCTCATGTGGACTTTCTGGAGATTTCTCCTAGCTTGGGGAGCAGATTTCAGACATCACTGATTGATACCCACAAATCACTGCAATATGGATGCAATGCTTCAAAGTTTTACACAATTTCTGCATGTACTAATTAGATGATGCTAAAATTCATCTAAAAATAAAAGTGACAGTTTAAAAGCCATGAGGTGAAAGACCTGTCTGAAGGGGATCATGTCGCCTTCCTGTTTCATGTCCACACAGTTGACATGATGATGTCTGTGTGTGCCCAGCCTGCAGGGGGGGAATATGGACTCGGCCCAACACTGTACATAAATACCTTTACTGAAAATGACCGCAACAGTGTCTGTGACTGACATAAAATCAATAATATAGACTTAAACTGATAAAGTGAGATTCTAAAATCATTATTATTAATTCAAAGAGCAGCATTAGTGTTGGCTTCATTTTTGGGACTCCCTAAAAACATGTTGTTTCATCCAGATGGTCATGGTTTTGTGCAATGTAGCAGTTTATGCTTTGGCGAGCCACAAGCACCATGAGCTGCTTGGAGAAGTTTAGAGGGTTTTCTTCTAGAAAGTGATTTCTTGGTTTAGATTAGGAAAAAGTTATGGTTGGGGATAAAATCAATGACTCAGCTCTTCTCAGCCCCACCTTCATGTGTTTTCCATGATAGAAGGTAAATTATGTTGGTTTTGTTCAAGTTATATGCCTACTTGGGCTGGGCATCGACTATTACCAGATACTATCAGTATCAGTATACAGATCCTCCATCTAAGTAGATTTTGGATGTTAGACATGATTTAATCAATCTTAGGGTGCTTTCAGACCTAGTTTCTGCGAAACTAGAGCCCTTAGTATTAAGTAGCAAGAGTAATGACCACCCACAGGTAAGTTTGAAACAGGTATTACTGTATTAAGTTTGTATCAAGTGAGAATAAGAAACATATATAATATAAATATAAAAAATATATATGAAATGCGACAAATGTGCCACTTTTCTTATATGATCCAATATGATCTCACTAAAAACTCAAGTGCATGTAACACCTCTCTTTCTTTACCTTTTGCAAATAAAAGAAAAACCTCAGGGTACACTGCTCTTCACTCTTTACCCACTTATAAAATTGAAAAATAAAACAATCCTAATACCAGGCCGGATCACTTCTCAATATACATTTACAAATCAAAAACACTTCTCAATCAAGCTCAATTCACAGATGAAAAGAACATGAACCTTGTCGTTTTTTTCCTCGTTCAGTCCAAAAAAATAAATAAATAAATAAAATAAAATAAAATAAAATAGAAAGAATGAAAATAATGAAATATCCCCCCCATGTTCTGGCAATAACCAGTCCTACCCGCATTCCAGTTTAAAGCAAGAGTTCAGAGCTCAGGATTCGTCTCATGAATCTGATTGGCTCGCCACAACTGCTGAACTCCAACACTACCCATATGCAGCTCAGAGACAGCAGAAGAAGAAGAATCCACTCTCATCCGAGGACGTCGAATCCAACACGTCCATCACTGCATGAATCAGTTTCTCTCACCCATGCTCAAGTTACCCACTCATGTTCACCGCCACCTGCTAAAAAAAATACACAGGCAGGGGTGAATTCACAGCGCACTGGCTTTAACCGCTGCCATGTTCAGACATTAGATGGCACCCAGGAACATGAATTAGCCGTTTTAAAACAGTAACAAAAAACAAAAGCATACATAACCCTCACAAATAACTATATCTTTAACCTTTAAAGCAGTTCACATGGGTCGGCATGAACCAATTCATTCAAATAAATGAGCAGTAAACTCACCAGAAAAATTCAGTTCAAACAACAACTCCTCCCTGGCGAAAACCCACGGTTCACACACGGCGGTTTCTTCGTCTGCTTCTAAGAGACAAGTGACATGGGAATACAATATATATATTGGTTTTAAAATTATTTGACGTCGCACAACAGTCATATTTTGTCCAAACTCACGCAGCTAACAGACAACAGCTAGCAACCAAAATGGCTAACAGTAACAGTTACTTATGTCTCTCCTCGTATATCCGCTGCTCGATAACAGCAAGGCAGGAATCTCTCCACAAATGAAGCGTTGTATCCTCAACCCGAAAAGTATCAAGCCCTCACAGCACAAGTCTCCGCAAAATATCAAGCTTTTCAGCACAGTCCACCGAGAGATTAGCACTAGCACTCCACCACATGCCTGGCTTTGACCTCCTGCACAGTGAAACGGAAAGGTCTTGAAACACACGTACTAGACAGGCTCTGATTGCTGCAGTATTGTATGACTGCAGTATGTGAAAAGTATCACGAGATTACCACATGAAATCACTGATTTCATAGCTATTTTATTCCTAGTGTCACCTGAAACTTTACAAATGATTCAAAATAAACACAAAGACCTTATTTAAAATGGCAGACTTTTCTAGGTAACATAGATCTATGTCTATTTTTCTTCTGATAAAATGATTTTCTTTAGGGAAAACACCAATGGCAATAAAAATATAATATAGAATATAATTTTTTTGTGTGTTTTACTTAAGTTTCACACTGAAGATCTAGTAACACAGGTTACAATATAGTTTGAAAATGAGATGCGAACTAGAAAACAATGTTTTGATGTATTAGATGCACCGAATATGCATATTAAGGCACTACTAGTGATGTGACGTTCGTGAACGAGCCGAGTCTTTGAACCGGCTCTTTGAAGTGAACGAGTGAACTGGCTCTTTAGAGTGAACGAGCCAGTTCCTCATTCACGTTGTGTTGATGACCCCCCTCGGTTAGAAACGAAAGGTAGGAAGCTAACCCACTATCAGCACTTGCTTGTATTGGCAGGCTTGTTGTTTATAAAGGCTACACCAAACTTTATATGTGCAGGGTCTGTTCTGGGTCCACGTTACAATATCCAGATCATGTGATGTGATAAATCAGCAATGCGATTCATCGTTGAACCCACTAACACCCGCCCTCCACACACACACACACACACACACACACACACACACACACACACACACACACAGCATCTTTGAACCGGCTCTTCAAAGTGAACGAAAGCCAAAGAACCAGCTCTCACAAGTGAACGAGAAATCCCATCACTAGGCAGTACAGGAGGAGGCGCACATTAATAATCCTCCAGGACTGTAACATGCTCATGCTTGTTTAACCCAAACAACGCAAAATGCGACTGCAGTTGGTTCTTATCCAGATTGGAACACCTTCTCACCTCAAATGAACCGCACTGGAGTTTGTTTGTAACCGGACCGAGACCACTTCTTCTAGAGGGACTCTGTCCGGTTGTTTTGGTGCGCACCTGAGTGTGACTGCTGTGTTCCTACCTGCCCAAACGAACCTGAGTTTGATTTATGTCAATATATTTTAGCACTTTTTAGTTGTACATATTTAAAAGTAGCTATGACATTATGATGGTCAATTTGAGAACTTATCAGCTGTTACGTAAAAGTCATTTGAAAAACTGCAGGAAAGTTTAGCAATGGCGATTTTGAGGGGTGGCCTCAGATCTGATAGGTAGCTGGTCAAGTCCGTCAACAAAAGAAACGAGAAATGCTGCCAATAAATGATGACAGGTAATCAGCTGATTTAGGGCCAGTTTTACATTTTTAACTAACACAGTAATGGTCGTACTGAGGCTGTGAGCGCTGATTTCTGCTCAGCAAATGTTTGGCCAATGGCCATGCAGGTCTAATAGGTGAGCCATCAGCCATGAGATGAGCACGCCACATCTGCTGTTGCTGCTGCTAATGAAACAGGAGGACGGCCACAGTGACAACGTCAACTGCAGAACTGCTGGATAAAAACGGCATGCTGAATCAGAGCCAGCGTTTCAATTTATGCCTTCATCAGGGCCCTGGACATGAATACTGTCTGGGTTGAAAACAACTTTTTGCACATTTTCATATGGTGCCGTAGCATTGTTTCGACCCCTCATTGTTCCGACCTCTCCGATATGTGATTATTACTGTATTTGTGTACCATAGTGGATCAGCAACGCAACAAAAGTAGGCTACTGGTCAAGATACAAGTGTCATAGAGAGGAGAGAATGAAACACCATAACCTCCTGTTAATAACTCTGGGGTCCAGGTTGTGTGGGGAGCTCTCCGCAGTTCTGAACGGCTCCCGGCGGCTCCGCGACCGGCTCTGGGTCAGCTGGGAAAGGCTTGAGGCGAAGCAGGCTCACAGCTTATGTGTTTGCCAATTTCTTTTTCATTTTAACCCACACCATGATCTTTTCCTAATCCTAACCAAGTAGTTTTTGTGCCTAAACCTAACCAGACCTTAACCACAGGGCATCATGATGATTTTGGAACAACGGGACTTCGGAACAATGGGTTTAATATGGTCGGAACAATGGTATGTCGGACCAATGGGCTGTCGGAAAAATGGGCAGTTCCCCTTTTCATACATCATAAGGCATCATATAATGACTTTATTCAGTCATCAGGCCTTCAACTGTGTCACCTGTATTGTTACCTATGTTTGTTTTACTAATTTAGGCCCCATCTTGTGGTTAAATAAAAACACACCTGGCAAAGAACAAACAAAAAAAAAATCAAATTCCAGTATCTCCAACAAATTATACCTATATCTAATTATATCTGTAAAGAACAACAAATATTCCTTTTTTCCTTAGGCTACAAACTTATTTTATATTTTTGCTTACAGACAAACTTTTTAATCAGGCCTATGTTTAAGTATTAAGCTTTGATTTGAATTTTTTGGTTTGTTCTGTTGCCTGGATTGCAGTGTTTTTATGTAGCCACAAGATGGCGCCTCAATTAGTAGCGCAAACACAGGTAACAATACAGGTGACACAGATGATGAGCTGATGACTGATTAATGTTATTTTATAGGATGAGTTAAGAGCAGTTGAATATTGCTACCCTAATCTAACTTGTGAAGAGATGAGGAATTTAATCCACTATAAGGAAATGGCTCTTAGAAAATCTGTACCCTATCCTGAACATAATTACTGATTAAAAATCGACATGTTAAAATAACCAGAGATTCCTGAGGACTGTGATAGGTGGAAATGGAATTTAAAAAAATGACTCTTTTTTTTTACCTGCATAGACTCCTTTATTTGACAGTTATGAGACAGGAAATCATGGGAGAGAGAGGGGATGTGACATGCAGCAAAGGTCCTCCAGCCAGGATTTGAACCGGGGTTGGCTGCGTACGTGGCATTATACTTCGCTATGCCATGGCCACCCCACACTAGCTTTGTGTCCCATTTTGGCCAACCAATAAAAATGTCCTGGATACGCCACTGAAGTTTAGTTGTGGTTGCAGCTGTAACAGCAGTAACTTATAAGGAGCAAAAACTAAGTATATCTTCATAAATCAATAATCACAAAAGAAAAAAAAGTATATATTGAAGTTACAGTTTGGTGTGAGATATCCTTTAGGTTTAATTTTTGGGGTTAAGGCAAAGATTTGATAACTTTTTAAAATACAGTTTAGCTAGCTTATCCAAAAGTGAGGAGACGAACCAATGCCAGCCAACAGGAATGCACATCAGGCACACAGTGCTCTTTGTAACGCAGGATGTAAGGCTCCGCCCCATGTTTTTAGGGAGTTCCTTTTATTTTTTTTGCCCTGAAGGTTAGCACTTGCCCCTGACCTTCCTTCTACATTTTTTCCCTTTAATAAAGAGCTCATCAGTTTTAACTGATTTTCACCAGGAGAGTTCAAAATACACTTCCTCTTATTAAAAGTGAAGAGCATGGTGGAAACTCCATAAAACTTATTTGAATTTATTCTGAACAACAGTACAAGACAGCTTAAAGTACTTCTGAAAATGTTTTAGAAAGAACAAGGTCATGGCATAAAAAGTAAGTGAGCTTTGATCTCAGAGGATTAAGAATATATCTAATACATGATACCAAAGTATTCTGTCAGGTGGGTGCATTGTGTGTAGCTGCGAACAGTTATGTATGTCCAACTCTCTGAAAAGTAGCCTGCTGTGCAGAAAAAATAGCTGCTTGAAAGGTGGATTGGATTCTGCACTCTAGCTCGAAAAAATGTCAGCCTGCTCCAAAATGAAAGCTTATTAATCTCTTGACACTTTAATGCTCGGCTCAAACAAGTCTGTCATAAAGCGGCTTTCTGAATAAAATGAAAAGGAACTGGAGTTACAATGTAAACACCAAAGCATTATAAAGAGGATGCAAGTTTCACCTCATATATCCCTCAGGGAGAGAGGCAGGCTCGCTTGTTCTCTGTAACTCTCTCTCAGACTGTAAATGGATGATATGAGAAAACTGCAGCAAAGTCAAAAAGCAGGTTTTTTTTTTTGTTGTTTTCAGGGTCAAACAAAAAGTAAATATGAGCTGAAACCTTCTACCTATAAATGTGATCAAATAAAGACACAGCTCTGTACTAACAAGACATTGGTACAGGACGAAAAATGTGTTTTAGCCATTTCTTTGCTGCATTCCTCACACAGTTAGCTGTGTTGTAGATGTAGGTGCCCTGTGGATCATTTTTTACTCCCTGCTATGATGGTAAAAATTGGTATTTTTCTAGAAAGTTGCACTGACTTGGATGAATTCTACTGTTTTAGAAACACATTGGGACTTAAGGAAGTTCAATAAATGTCTTTCTCATTCACCCCTGGCCAATCCAACGACATGTGGCATTAGAATTAATTGGATTCAAATTTTTTCCATGTACAAAGTTTAGCTAATGGAAGAGTTTGGATAATTTAAATGACTTTGGTAAAGGTTAGGGCGAAATAACAGCATTTGAAAACAAACTTTGGATAGGGTAAGGCACCTCATTTAAAGTGGTTTAAGTCTTAATGAAGGGCGCTTAAACAGCCACTGACACACTTACAATAACACAAGTTTGTGTGCATGTCAGTGACTTTGACAGAAGCAATTTGGACTTAGTTAGATATAAAAGAAATAAAAAAAAAACATTTGGTTGTTTTTCAGCCAAGGAAGTGCCAAAATAAACACTTTATTTATGGTGCAAAGTTTTTTATGCTCAGGTTTGGAAGTTAAACTTAGTTGCCACTGTTATATTTTATTTCACTCTCAAATTACTTTTTTTTTTGTATCTCATCCATGTGATTTATTTTCCAATTCCCATGGCCATGACCTCTTTCCAAATATCAGGTGTTATTGTTGAATTTGTGGCTTCAATGCAGAAAAAGAATGCAGTGTCTGAAATGTGCAATGGAAATGTAAGACACAACTTCAGGACCCATTCTTGTGGCTCTATCAGAAGCCAGATTTTAATTTCCCTTGATGAGCAACTTAATAAACAACAAAGAATAAATGAGAGTAGAAAAGGTACTTTCAGATATGTTTTTGGGATGCAATGGGAGCACAAGATTAGATTTATGAAGGAGTGTTTCATTTATTTTCTTAAACATTAAATTGACATCCGTTCGTTTTGAAAGTGTTCTCAATTGTGCTATTCCCAAGACATACAAACTCATAAACCTATTTGCACCAAAAAAAAAAAATATATATATATATATATAATTAGGATTTTTATAATTTGGGGGAATAATAAAAAAAAAATTAAGACAAAGACATGTTTGGAGAGATATTGGAGCAGAGTGTAGTAGTGGCAGTTGATGAGGTGGCTGTACTACCAGATATATTGGCAGCTACCAAGGAGGAAGTGCGTATTCTGTCCTATACATTTCGATAGATTTTTGGCTTTTTGGTTAGTACATTCAACACATTCTCACTCTGGCTTCGTCACATATTGACGTTTGGTTATGGACTTTCCACGTCCACATATGACCTGCAAGATACCCAGTGTGTTGGTCGTTGACATTCTGGGACGACGTGTCAACTACAGCCTGTTACATGTATTGTCTGTTTTCAAAATACACTTCAGTTTTCACAGGAAATGTACAGTTTGCATACAGTCTCTTTCAAAATAAATGCACTACGTCAGTACAACACTGCAAATTGAAGTTTTGTCCTTTGACAACAAACACACATGGTTACGTTTAGCCAACACACGTGGTTGGGTTTAAGAAAAAAAGAACAAAATTTGGCTTTATAATCTGATGGGAAGCAAAAACCCACCTCCTGGGTGAAAGTCGTTGTTGGACCCATCCCCCATCCGACTCCCACCCTATTTGGACCATTGCTGCCTTAACTTTTGTTGTTGTCCTGCCACATTTCCTCCTGATGCCGCTCGGCATCGTGAAACCAGCTGTGTATCGTGCCGACATAAAAGGATGGCTTTTTCGTTGGTGTCTGATGCCGGGAATCACTAACCAAATGGTTGTTTTCGATGACTTCTGCAGCCTGATCTCACTCCGTAGGTGTTGAAATCCAGCACTTGGCAGTGACTTTAGGCATCAGACACTGACAAAAAAAGCTGTCCTTTAGCATTAGCATGATTGGCAGCCAGTCACTGTTGTAGAGTAACTGTGTTCTGCGGCATCAAGGGGAGACACAGTGGGACAAGAACAAAAGTTAAGGCAGTAAAAGTCCTAGTAAGGCGGGCGGGGAAGTGGTGGATGGGTCCAACAACCACTTTCATGACTTTCATCCTGGGAGAACAGTGTTCGCTCCTGTAAGATTATAAAGCCAGACCCTGTTATTTTTCCTAAACCTAACCACGTGTGTGTTTTGCTGAAGGAAAAAAAAAACGTCAGTTCGCAGTGTTGTAACGATGAAGTGCGTTTATTACAGTAAATTTCCTGTGAAAACGGAAGTGTATTTTGAAAGAAGACAATGCATGTAACAGGCAGATGTTGACACAGCGTCCCAGCATGCTTGTTGTATGTCCTATCTGGACGTGGAAAGCCCATGATCAAATGTCGATAAGTGAAGTGAGAATGTGTTTACTTCAGAGTGACACTGGGTTGGTACATTGTAACCGCACAGAAGAAGAGGTGGGTATACAACGCTTACCCACCTCTTCTTCTCTACCTATACCCTCCACTGCATTACTGACTCCAGGGCTGTCCAACTACAGATAGTACTTCTGCATTAGGAAACAGAATGTAGAAGCAGATCACAACAGAGAGAGTCGCCCCCTCTCTCTCTCAAACTCAGATACAACTGTAAACTAATTTAAACCAAAATTGTCTCACTGCATTGTCTATTTCTCACCTAAAGTGTTTTCAGAAACATATTCTTGTTCACTGTTTGGCTGTATTACTAAAGTTTGTGAACAGGAATTGTGTAAGCGGAGACTGGAGCTGGAGCCTATCCATTGGGTGAGAAGTGGGGTACACCCTGGACAGGTCACCAGACTATCACAGGGCTGACACACAGAGACAGACAACCATTCACACTCACATTCACACCTACAGGCGATTTAGAGTCACCAGTTAACCTGCATGTCTTTGGACTGTGGGAGGAAGCCAGCGTACCCAGAGAAAACCCACGCTGACACGGGGAGAACATGCAAACTCCATACAGTGGGTCCTCCCACCTAGGGATTCAAACCGGGAACCCTTTAGCTGTGATACAACGATGCTAACCGCTGCACCACCATGTTGTCATGTCTGTAAAAATGACTGGTTTAATTGTCTGTTGGTCTCAGACAGCGGTCTGCACCTTGGCAGGCTTCTTGCCTAGCTGTCATGCCATCCACTATTGCCTCCTCCTCTGCATGACTAAAAGTAAGCATGTATACATGTAATCATTACTATGTCTCTTTAGTAATGTTATATGACAGGACATGTAAAAAGTATTTTGTGTTTGTGGTTTGCAGAAACAAACAATGCCAGCATTTTCTCCTGGTGACTGGGCTGGACTGTGAGCCATGTGAGCTCAATGTGCATAAAACAGAAGGGAAAGAAATTCAACATAATAATTAATACATTATTTTATGTAATTTATGTTGAAACTAACCAGTGGATAATCTCAGCGCACACGTTTTGAATACAGAATTTGATGCAGATAGGTAATGCAGTACTGGAACTGGAATTCAACATTTTCTCTGCATACTAAAGATGAATGAGGAGAAGCTCATTAGAGTCGTCAGGTTTGGGGAAGCAAATCCTGCCAGCTAATTGGTTTGAGGTGTGACTGAGAGACTGCCGTCTTTCACTCAGGGCTTTGCACATTAAAATATAAAAGCAAACACTGCAACATGAAAGTGAGTAACACATACTATTCATCTTTAAAGTAATTATAAAAATACAATTCAGTCAGCCGTTTCCCTCAGATGGCATCGTTTTGATGACAGCTTTGTATGTTGCACACTGTACGAGTTCATTTACAAAATGCTTATTTAGTAGAAGAAAGGTGTCTCATAAGTGCCAGTGCTGTTCACTATCCTTCCACTAAGTATTGATTTTTTTTCGTTTTGTATTTTAGCAGGTGTCTCTTCATGCTAATAGTGGACAGCATGGTCTGTGAGCAGACTTCTAAATAAGATATATTTGTCTGGGAGGGAGCCACAGCGGCTGTCAGTCAGTCTCCTGCAGTCTCTTCTTGCAGCCTCACAGAGCCTCGGTGGAACAATAGGCTTAGTGCGGCGCTTTCCATGCCATTTTCAATTAAAGTCATCCTCATCAAATCTGGTCTGCTGAATTCTTCTCGCTCAATATCATGGTGCCTGGAAGCTCTCTCCTGTTAAAAAAGCAGACCACCCCTGCTAAGCTGTGCCAGCTTTTTGAAAATCATCGGTACATATGCAAGTCTTTTTACCCATGCGACGGGTGACAAGAACAGAAAAAAGGGGGATGAAAGACTGTAGATGACTGCTTTAGTGTGGAAAAACAATTACTGATCAGTCAGGTTGTGATGTCCTCTCTCCAGGGGGAACCAGACATAACATTGTGTGAGTCCTCCAACGTCCAGCTGTATGAACTGGAGTTCAAAGAATTAGAAACAACAAACAAACGTTTGTGCCCATCTGTATCGCTGTGGTGTCTCACTTTGGAATGCTGAATTTCCCCTTGGGTAATAAAAGAAACCTTAAGCCCGAAACCTCCCTGAAAAAGATAGAAATTAAAATAATAATAATAATAATAATAATAATAATAGTAATACAAAAAAGAAATACATTTTTAAAAAATTACACATCTTTAATTTAAACTCCCAAACTGAAAAAAAAAAATAAATAAATAAAAAATAGAGAAAAAAGGAAAAGCTTTTTTTACCCTGGAATTGGAACTTACAACTCCATCAAAACTGCTTACACATTACAAACAAAATAACTAACTCACACTTTTTTAAAACTCAAGGTCAGAAAGCTGCTACTCTAGTTAAAGAAACTCTTATTGGAATACACACTACTAAATTACTAAATACTGCCTTCAACTGCTGGAGGTGGCAGAGGTGGAACAGAGAAGATTGTTGTCAACCAGGGCTTTAATGAAATGATGCCAGCAGCTTGTCCAATCCTAACGCAGCAATCCCTTTAAACAGACCAATCACGGGGCACCACCTGTAGCTAATCACCCTTGCACACATGCTCTAATCAGGAGAGGAGGAGGGATCTTTAAAATCAAATATTAAAACAAATATGACCCAGAGTCAAAATATGTAGGATCTTTTAAAACAATAGATCTGCTTAGCACAATCTGATACAACTCAAAACTAGAACTGCAAGCAGTTATGAATGGGGGCCAAGCCCCCCCGTGCGACTCGGTCCCCGCGTCCCGCGGAGCCTATGGAAGTTGTCCCCGAAGGACGACGGGCTCTGGGCGAGCGCATGTTTATGAATGTGTCATTTAAAATGTGGAAGTTACAGGCAAAACTGCCTTTGCATCCGTTATAGCGCCACCTATAGATCGATTTGCGACGAATTTGGTTGGGTTCCTAGCACCGCTGGTCCTAGGAAACGCGTCTGCTTGCATACGCGTTCCCTCGGCCCCTCGGGCTTGGCCCCCTAATTATTTTGTGCATTCGACCAAGGCGACTGGCAAAACTTATTCCTAATGTAGACCCATCAAGTCCTTGCTGCAAAGGCCAACTAGCTGGTTCTGGTCCTGCTCCAGACATAGCACTTTCTGGATCAACATTTTTTATGCTTATTGTACGATGTTTAAAAGTATGGAAGAGGATTAGGGCCACTGTGGAAAAAAAGTGAGTTCTGACTTTTTTCTCAGAATTCTGAATTTAATTTCAGAATTCAAAGTTTAAAGTCAGAACTCACTTTTTTTCCCACAGTGGCCCTAATCCTCTTCCGTATAAAAGAAACATTGCACCAAACCTCTTACTTGGACCAGAAATGTGCCCCAGTGAGGGCAAAGTTGCTCTGGTCAAAGCATTCACCTCATTGACTGCCAGACGTCTCTTTCTTCTCTCTTCCATATTGGAATACTGAATTTCCTCTTGGGTGATAACAGAAACCTTGAAATAAATAAATAAATAAATAAATAAATAAATAAATAACAATGTTATAAAAGATATAATAAATAATTTAAAATATAAATATATAACATTATTATTATCATTATTATTAGTAGTATATATATATATATATAAAATCTGCTGAGCCTAAATAAATAAACAAATAAATAAAAATCAATATTTCCTTAAAGTTAAACAGCTTCCTGACAGTGGCTTTGTAACTGGCGCCAGACCTAAGTGTATCTGGGCCGTCAACATGTGATACACAGCCTAAATAGCACTGTGGATTGGAGATGCACTGACTGTGGATCAATGAAGAGACACACGATGGATTAACGTCTTAATCAAGCCAGCGTCATTTTATCTCTGACAATATAAAGAATATTTTCATCCAAATCACTCTCAAAACTAGAGCACTCGGAGAGCGCAGACCTCCGCCAAGCAGCTTGGATTTCCCGCCATTTTATTATTTTAGCCACTTCACTTCAACCGATCACCACTAAAATGTTGTTCCTTGTCCCATTATCAACATTTCCTGAAAATTTCATCAAAATCCGTTCAGAACTTTGAGTTATTTTGCAGACAAACAGACAAACGCCGGCAAAAACATAACCTCCTTGGCAGAGGTAATAACTCCCAAAACAGTAAAAAATACACTTAGTTTCAACACTGATCCACAACTGCATTATGTGCATGAGTCAGATGCACCAGTGTCAATAAAAAAGTAAGTAATGTGCAAAATAAAATATAAACAATTGCACATAAATTAATGAAAAGCAAAATAACGAATTTACATTAACACAAAATGTTTGGACCCTTGTGCTAAAATTATCTATTCAACTCTGCTGTTCACAACACACTCATGCTCTGCTGGCAAAATGTACAACTTGATGATGGCAGCAGCTTAACAATAATATAAACAATATAAAAGTTACTCTCAACAAGAGCTTATACTGAACTCATCTATAAAGTAATAACACAATTTTAGTAACATGAAAACACATTTACATATCTTCAGATTACATCTACATGCATGCTTTACTGCATGAAGCAGGCAAACTAGCATGTTGTGTTGCATTTATAACTCTGCGCAGATACACACTAAAACATTATACTATATATATATATATATATATATATATATATATATACACACATACATACATACATACATATATATATATACATATACACTCAGCCTGATGCACAGGAGCGCACAAGCACCATCCACTGATCTAGTGGTGTAAATCCACGATGCGTCACTGTTAGTGAAGTTCTGTACAGTGTTAGTTGGCAGTTTTCTGAATAGAAACTCAACATACAGCATTTTCAACCTATTATAGCTTAATTTGATAGTATGCTAAATGCTAAATTTCATTCCTCATCTATGTCTGAAATGCCTTTAAGTCTCAGTCTCATACACGACAGTGAGCCTCGAAAGCTGATGCTGTATCGACAAAACTCCTCAAAAAATAAAGCTGCATATAATATATATCATACAGTGGGCAGCAAATGGAACCCTGCCAGAATAAATAAAAGCCATTCGTCTTGCAGTTGTGACAAGCCGAACATGTTAAAGAGAAAAGTTCAATTACTTTGATAACAAGTGAATGGATTCGGTCCAGTGGTGTGCCTGATGCATGCAGTTCTTTTATGGCATTGCAAAATTTCTCTTCAGTAAAAGTGATTTCAGTTTGCTTTAACCTGCTCACATAAGTAATGCAATGTAGTTGGTGTTAAAAAGAAAGAATAGGCGAAGAGGTCACAAAGCCAATACATGTTCAGCACTCCCTACTGTAGGTATTATTCAGAAGGAGCAGAAGTCACAGCACAAAATGTATTTCATTAATAGGATTTGTGGTGTCATCTTTTTCTCACAGTAGTAGGGTAGCACAAGTATTTATCAGTTCCCAAAACCTCCATTTTTAGTTTTTCCCCAAGAAATACTGACTGGATGCACGAAGTGACAACTTGTTAACAGTGTTGGCTCTGTGGGAAAAACACTCATTATGAACTTATAATTGCCCTGACCATGTTTTTTTTTTATTGCAACACTTTTCCACAAATCCAAGAAGTTTCGAAAGAAAACAAACAACATCCACACAGTGGGAAAACACAAAATAGAGCAGATGACTTTTAGAAAACAACTCTTTAAAGACAAAGCAATGTGCTGATTTGCCAGAGATAAACACATTTATTAGGTAAGCTAATGATTCGAGAGTGAGTGATTCTTAATCAGGGTCCACATGAGTCCAGCAGCCTGCTGGTTTACATTCCAGCCATCTGATTGGGGACTGATTTACTCCAGGGGTGCAAGGTGAATACAATTAGCTGTAATCAACTACCTGGTAGGACAGGAAATGCTAGGAGCACTGATCATGGTGTAATCATTTACGCATCATTTATTGTGCCTCTTATTGGATAAGACCCAGAAATGAACTATAAGCATTTAGATTATACAATCTAACAGACTTGTAGTTTGGTTGCAATTGCACTTTTTTGGGGTATCCAACAGCCATATGACTAGCCAAAACACTAAGTGGCAAATAGCACTGCTAACACCTAGCACAGAAGGTGTATGACAAATCAAATCCAACAGAGCTTTCTTTGCCTTAGCTGGCTCGACAGACCCTAACACCCTAGTCAGAGATGAGATGGTTATCAACTTGCTCTGTGTACCCAGGCTTTCTCTCTCAGGCTCTGCGTGTGTTCCCATAATATAGAGCATTTAGTGCCTAGTTTAAATTTTCTACTGCACTAAATGGACTGATAACATGTTGCCTATTAGCGCCTATGAAGGCTATAAAAACTATTACAGCTAAAGCAAAACTGTTGCTGCAAATAAGGCAAGAGAGAAATGCTGGTAGAAAATGATCTATGTGTAAAGTGGTAATTTATTTGTTTTACGACTGAATGTACTGCCAGTGCACAACTGCACATTCTGCCCCTCCTAGGGGTCGTATCCACTGAAGTGTTTTTCCTTGAGGCCAGCATATTTAGATTTTTGCAATGGGAGTGATGCACATTTACACTACACTACCAATGCCAGCAGCTGACAAGAGGCCAGCATCTACTCTGTGGTGAGAGCCGCCCCCAGCTGGGTGTTTCCTGAGGAGCACCTGGCAATTTTAACTGGGAAAAAAAAAACACTGTGGTGGACACAGCCCCTTCATCTTTAAACCTGATGCAGCAGCTTTCACCGACCTAGGTCTAGCACAGTCCTGTAATAAAGGAGATGATTGAATAATATACGATAAACACATTTAGACTGATCAGTGTTCTTATCATTGTTCTATCATCTGCAAGATACAAGCAGTGTAAACTTTGTAGACTTCAGCAAATAAGGGCAAGAATAAACACAGAATCCAAAGTGGTAACATTATGGGATGGTTTAAATAAATTATATTGCATTTCATATGCAAGTACAGAAGGCTTCTTTTAGAGTGTGGGCAAATGACCCGGGAACACAACAATCATATTCAGTAGTTCAGTAAGAGCAAGAACAACCTTGCAAAAAATAAATGAATAAATAAAATAAAACGGTTTTCTTGCTCAGATGCATTTTGTGATACTGTAATTGTATGGCTTTGTTTGGTGGCATAACTAATGTAACGCTATGGCTCAACAAGTTTATATTCCCTCAGCTGAGAGTCTGTGTCGCTCATAGATTGACTATCGACTACAGAGTGGCGCCATTTCCACAGGAGTTGCCCTATGAGAGCCTTTTCTGGGTTTTTTTTTTAGCCGATTTCATTACGAAACTCTGGACATAAACTAGTCTGGACCAGAGGCCTGTATGAAGTTCAACTCACCCAGGATATCTTTTTGTTATCTGGTCAACTAACCCTAACATTGTCCATCTGGATAACCAGTACTACAAAGGTGGTTATCAACTTGTTCAGTCAACTCTGGGTTTTCCTATCCAGCCACGAGCGTGTTCATGTGAAAGAGGCAGGGGTGTTAATTTCAAGTGACATTATAGGAACCATCAACGAAGTAACCTGCTTCATATGATATGACACAGTACCAAAAGTGTCTGCAACTACAAGACAAAATGTAGAAATACTGAAAAGCTGTCCAAAAAGCCTGAGTCTTAAATTATGTGTTGGTCTCACTAGGCTCTATGTAACATTAGTAGAGTATTTTTTGCTATGTAGATGTATGAGGATGAATATGTCACATAAATCACTTTAAAGTAACACCAGCCTGTTCCTGCTGCTGAAGTAAAGGATGGTATAGAAGCCTAGTTAATGACTAATGAGCTCTATCTGACTGAAATGTTGCATTTATAATAACGGGAGCCAATTAACAGTGTGTGGGTTATTTTATTAATAAAATATTATCTTCTTTTCCCAGTTCTCACGACAGAGGTGCCACATGTTATTTTGAGCTGCGATGATGAAATCAGAGTGTAAACCAACAACACTATCACTGACTGAAATTAACTTTGCATTAATTAAACTACTGGTAAAATGATGCATTTAGTGTGTAAACACTTTCTGTTTGTCAGAAGCTGTGTTTTAAAACCAGTGGAAATAGAGCCCTGAACCAGTGAAATAACCTACTGTTAATACTGACCTCTAACAACTTTCTAACGACTTGTCCATTGAATACTTTTTTCTTCAGTGATCTGATTGGTCAAAGGTCAGGCTGTTGACAGGCTGTGATCCTATACTGCTCTGGAGCAGGTTCGCTGTTCAACATCAGTTACCATGGTGATTTATCCCGGTAAAAAGAGAACCAGCTTCATAGTACTGAAAACCCAAAGTTAAGCGTGAAGTTATAACGCAAACTCCATATCATGCTTCGTAGGTCTGCAGCATAAGTTACCATGGTGATCTAGCCAGGTTAAAAGAAAGCCCCCTTTGTAGCACTAAAAAGCATTATGTTCAATATATCCCACTAACTCACTAATCTTGCTTCGTGATCGACTAGACCTCATGATTCCATGACCGGTTCCTTGGCTACAACAAAGAATGGAGACGCATGCAGATTGGTCCAAAACAATTAAAGAAAGCAAAGATAAAGAAGGTAGTGAGGCGTAAAAGTCAGTACTGTCACCAGTGAATGGAAATGGGGGAGTGCAGTTACCAGCGTGAGTAAACAAACTCCAAAACACAGCACAAAAGCCACAAGCCTTGGTGCACGTTGAGAAGAAAACACTGACATCTGGGCACTGGTAATGGTGGCCAGATGCTCCCAGTTACAGAGGCTCTGAGCTCCAACCAGCCAAGAAACTGAAACAAAACACACACATGCACAAGGCAAAAGGTTGTTTTCTGGGTATTGATGTGCTTCTTCTTGTGCTATTTTCCTCGTTGTAGACTGTGGGTAATTTTCCAGACAGCAGCCACGACAAAAGTGTTGTTTTCAAGCAAGCAAAATACTAACTGCATGAAAGGAAGAAGAACTGTTAAGCTCAGATGAAACCAAACAGTTGTTACCAAAACTTTACAGTTTATGAATCTAGTGCTAAAACGGTATTTGTCCTCTTGTAGGAGCAAAAACAGTTTGTGAATTCCACAGTTATCATTCAAATGATGCCACATCATCACAATGAAAAATACTTAACAAGTACTTTAAGTCTGAAGTTGGCAGAACAGCACCTCTATATACATGAAATGTTCGTAAGTATGATTCAGAAGCTTTTTAAATGACTCAGAACACAAAGCAAATGTTGTACTTTTTATCCTTTTACAAGACTGACATTAGTCATAGCTCATTCACAATCACACTTTAATAGCTTTAGAGGCTTCAAGAGTCACGAAAATCACTCAACACACAAATGACCATATCAAGCATTTGTGCAATAAAGGAAAAGGGCAACAATTGCAGTTTTGTGATTTTTACACAGTGAGTGGTTGGAGAATCTGAAGAGGCTGCTTCATGTAACTACTATTGTTGAGGTCTGCTCAGAAATATCAACATTGTAAGTTTATGGCTCTGAGTAAAAATGATAAAAAAAAAAAAAACAAAAAAAAACAAATGCAGCACATGGTGAAAGCCTCGCTGAATAAACCATGGCAGCTTTTATTGTGCCTGAGGAGCACAGGGCCCAGGTGCTCCCACTTGCACTGATTTGACAGCCCCACCCACCAATAACCTGCAAGACGACAGGAACAAGCCAACAAGCACACCTAAGCAGGAAAAAGGGGCTGTCATACTGTGAGCTCAGTGCGAAAAAAGCTGAGGCAAAGACTTGTCTGCTGGAGTTGAAAACATATCTACCTAAAGAAAAATATATGTTTATGTGGTTCTGTAGTACAAAGATATGAGCAGAAGGAAGGCAGGCCTTGGGGACAGAAAAGGACCTGGGACCAGATGCATAAGTGTGCATACACTATTTTAGACAAACTATTTATCATAAGCACATGCAGTGAAAATGTGTGCACCTCACACATAATTCCTACCAAGCAAACAAAAACTTTTCTAACTTTATCCTGCAAAAACCCCAAACACTGAGATGAAATTACTGATGGTTCATTAGGAATAGACACTACGTGAACAAGTTGGATGTTAAAGAGACGGTTCAACCCAAATCACATTTATCCTCTTACCTGTAGTGCTACTTATCACTCATCAGACTAAACCTCATACTTTACCCAGCCAACATTTGTTTGTGGGGCCTGTAGGGGTCGTAAATGGATGGAAAAATGGGCCTTATGTGGGATTGTGAACAGTCTCCACATTGGCCCTATGCCATTTCCCCACATGGGTGAGTTTACTTAAATGGGCCCCAGAAAAGACGCCCACTGTGGGCCCATACCCACTTCATACCCAGGTAGCCCTAGCATAATCTATGTAGGGCCCACTTGATTGAACCAAACCATGTGGGCAATTGGCACTGGGTTGTTATAGTACCATAGGACAGTCCTATATAGGGCCCATTTTTTAGCTAGTTACTACTCACATGGGCCCCACATACAAATGTTGGCTGGGTCATTGGCATTGCCAAGGATACACATACAAGATACGGTACCAGGACTTATAATGACCCAACATTTATCCAAATAATCTACAAAAATCAAATCAAAGTGTTCCTGTGTTACAGTATGTTATTTTTGACAGGTATACATAGAGGACTGTATTGGGACTGGAATCCTGCTGGACCCACAGGACCCAACGCAAATGTCTAAGAAATGGATGGTCTAAACTTTGCTGTGGGTGGGAGTGGGCAGACTGGAACACACACATAAGGAGGGTGATTAAGTATTAACAAGGGACCTAGATATGTGCATTGTACCTTACTTGTTGGGATTATTTGTTCTATGGAGGATTGTTGAATTCACACATGGACCAAACTAAACCAGCAGACAGCGCAGGGACAACAATTGGTGAGTAGAAGATAATAAATCTTAGATAACTGACATTGTGGTCAGTCAGAATGTCAGATTAATGTGTTGTCTTACTCCATGTTTACTGCATCTCAACACCTGTCTGTGTCGCTGCCCGTGGTGCTGTAGATGGACTTTGTGTTGGAATATGCCAGACATAGTGCTGTAGACCACCGTGCATGTCATGTGTATGTTAGTGTGTGTAAGAAAGACATTGTACTGACTGAGATAGTACACTTGGCCTGTTCAGCCCCACCGCTGTCAATCAGATGTCTCTGTCCACCTGTCAGTGTAACGTGGGCGGTGAAGGTGAAGAGAGCTAGCAGCATGGGCTACTTAGCAGGATTGGCGATTAGCTCAAAGAGTCGACAGACAATGAAATGGAGGTTTCAACACAGTTATTTTATTCTACAGTACTTAACATTGACCAAACATGCCAGGTCTCCACGGAACTATGTTCTCTTATAATACAAGACCAGTAGAACACAGTCAATATAACCTGCACCTAATTGGTTAGTGCTGAGAGTCCTCTCCTGTGGATGTCAATCAAAGTAGTGTGTTCAGCTCTCACAAATAGAAGGCACCACCTGGTAGCACTATTTGGCATTGCAGTAATACCACAAATCTGGCTGTTACATCAGCACATCAGCACTGCGCCGTCCTTGGAGCTGAAATATTGGGCCTTTTCAAAACTGGACCCTTCTCACTCCAACTCTGTCTGAGAGTGTTACTCCTTTTGTAGTCACCTTTGCAGCTGATGGAATAGGTGTAGGGGGTAAACACAGCAGCAGGCTTTGGGACAAACTTCCCTCTCTGCCGCTGAAAGAGGAACTGTTGTAACTTTTCGTAATCATAGAGAAAAATAAAGCTCAATCCAATCTCGTGTTCTTCATCATGTAGAAAAATAAAACTCCCATCCATTTTATGTTCTTCATATGTATTTGTAGCACTTACATTTAATGTGTATGTGCTGCTATTGTGTACCTTAATTTTTGTAAATTAGGTTTTTGTCATTAAAAAGAAAAAATAACTTGATAAACTGACATATATATATATAACAATAAATAAATAAAAATAAAACTCACTCCTAAGCATATGTGGTTGCATTTCTTTTAGTTTAATTTCTTTTCTTTTCTTTTGTAAACATCTCATGTTTTCACTCTGATGTTTATAAGATGCTCGGTTTTTGTAGTTCTTTTGAATATACAGCACTACAATCAAATAAATGCAACTGTTTTCTAGAGACTAGAGAAGAATATATTTTATCCCTTTATGCAATTTAACCTTTAAGATGTCAATGTCTTTAAGACAATAGGACTATTAAGTGTCTGTCTTAGTTTGAGCAAGTTACATTTGTACGGAAAGTCTTCCATGAATGCAATATGGCACATGGTCAGTAAGTTGATTCAGGCTCACTGTCGGAAGGTTTTTTAACTCACTTCCACTCCTCACTAGTTGGTTTGGGATGCCACTCAATGTTGCGGCTCCTCAGCGTGAACATGGAAACAGAGTGGAAGTGGATAGGGAAGGTGTAGGGGATGGTTTGGGAAATTTTAACTTGAAAGTAAACCTGTTTTCTTTATCTGCTCTTCAGAGCAAGCTTGTCCGACAAATTGGCTTTATGTATGTTTTATTATACATGTAGGTTTGCTTGGTTTAACAAGTGACACATTATGTATGGCATATGGATATAGCCGCTAAATTAATGGTTGTGAATCCTGAAATGACTTAGTCACAAGGGCCCCCACTGTGCTGAGAGCCTAGCCCCGCCCCTGAACACACACATTATGAAATCCAGCAGTAGCTGGCAGGAGTGGGATTAAGAATAGTCCTGCACACAGCTCTCTTTCTTCAGGTTGTTGGTGAATTTTAGTAATATTATTTTTTCATTTTACAATAAAATCAATAATATGTTAATCAAACACACATTTATTAAATTTTTAATTGAATTGTTTAATTCACTTTTGTGTCCTCAGTTTCATTATTTCTATTCACATTGGATATATAACTTTATTTCCCTGTGTTTATCTCTTTATCCTTTATTGTGAAGCACTTACGAAGGGCTCCTCTGATATGAGCAAACCTTTAAATTATTTATGACATTTTTGATGTTCGATGATAATTGAGATATCGCCAGTGATGGTTTACAGGTAAATGTAATGAGTTTTGAAAATACAGGTGCTATTAATAGATACAACTGTTTGCAGGCCAGCTGTAAGTCTGAAGGGAGAGTCAGCCATGAATCACAGGGTTGGTGGTTTAATCTCCGGTTCATCCTGTCCACACAGTGAAGTTTACTTGAAGACGCACAACCTCAAATTGCTCTGTATGTTTTTTTGTTGTATGGTTGCCTGTAATTATGGTTGGACTTTGCCAATACAACACAGACAGTTTGTCAAATGACACATTACTCATCCTGTATTCTGGGAGCTGAAATCAGGCCTTACCTAAGCTTACTCTTACAATTAATGAGTAAATACGCATGTTTCTGTCTTTGTGTAGATTTTCCGCCAAACCTGCGTATGCCAGTCTTTTGTATCTTGCCCCCGGAGTTCTGTTACAATTACATCTGTTTGTATAAGCTTCTCACACACAGATTCAGAGTGTGTTGTTTAGTAGCTACTGCAAATGGCTGTAATTTTTGCTGTTTGTGAAAAAGAACAGTCCAGTCATCACATTCTGCAAAGTAAAATAATAAATCATCATCATGATAATAATTGTACTGTGCTATATGAGCTTTTTTGGCATAGGAACAAAATAAATTCCTCCCTCCTCTATTCAGTTGAAATCACACAGAGCGAAGTCAAAGATCAACAAGCCCATCAAATACCCCCCACGTATATAACAGACATTCTAGCAAATGGATGGTAAATAGTATGCTTTTTTTGAAGAAGGCTGGGAAGGGGGCTGCAGTTCTTGAGCTACTGGTTGCTTGTTCCTACAGTAACAAAGGGGTCACAGGTGAAGCAGGAAATGTCCATGAGCTCAAGCTTTGCTATCATTTGAACCAGATGAGTCTCTGCGGGCCAATGTGAAGGCAGGGAACCGAGACAGAGCTCTGACCCTTCTCTGTGGTGACTAATGGTTCAGATGTTACTCACTATATCTCCTGGGCAGAAGTGTGTCACCTAATCCAAAAGACCTCAGGGTGTGCAGGCTGCAGGCGCCCACATGTGACCCGCACTGTTTTCTTTGTTATGAAAATACAGTAAGTCTTATATCTGTTTTCAGTGACCACATAGATAAGATTGCTTTAATTAATAATGTCAGCCCATCTGTGTGTTATAAGTCAACACACTCCTCGAGGAAACAGCCACGTTGATAACTACTGATTGCTGTGATGATACAGCATTGCATTTAATGGGAACGGTTTGTTTTTGTTTTTCTTTAAGTTTTTGTTTCCTTGGTGTGTCTGTCTGTTCTACCACATTGACTTTCATTGCTAATGTTTACAACCCAATTCACCCTTTTATTACAAGAAAACCCTCTGTGGCTGCAGGTGAAATAAGGACAGAGGAGAGCAAAATAAAGTGTAAAACAACTGGGACACAGTGGGCAAAGCTGACCAACCAGTCCAAATGTTTGTTCTCACTCAAAGCAAAATGTGAATACTATGGGTGTGTTGGTAAATCCAGTCTGATGCTCTACACTAAAATGAGAGCGCAATTGTTCGAAGAAACAGAGCGTTCTGTTCTTACATGAATTATCAAACCAGGAAGTTAATCACACATTCCCATGCTTGGCGCTCTGCTGCTCTGTCTCCCCAGAGACAGTGCCCGGAGGACGCTCTGCTACTCCGAGAGTGTTGTGTTCAGAATAAACGAACAGTAGATTTCAACAGTGCTCCGAATTGGGGTCATCCCTATATTCCCCGGGTCCTATGTTCCCCGCTTTCCCCAAAAGGAAATATGTTCCCCGCTTTGTATGGGACCGGTGAACATAGGACCCTTTTGAGAAAAAGGGGTTAGGGTTATTGTTTGGGTTTGGGTTCTATGTTCCTCGGTCCCATACAAAGCGGGGAACATAGGACCCTTTCGGGGTCCCATACAAAGCGGGGAACATAGGACCCAGGGAACATAGAACCTGGGGAATATAGGTACGCTCCCCTCGGAATTTATGAATAGTCAAGTTTGTGCCAGAATGTGCTCTGACAGAAACAGATCATTTCTTGACACACCCTTGGTCTCCTTTCACATTTTTAACTGGAGATCCATGTGTGACTACATTGAGCTGCCCACACAACACTTTCTCATCTTAATTTGTCACATTTCATCACTTTGTCAATGGACTGTCACGTCTACATATTACATGCAAGGTATCCTCTTGCGTCTGCTGTTGATTTTCCGAGACAGTGCGACCAAGCCAAGATGTCAACAATAGCACATGGTCTAGCTCTATGGACCGTTTCATTACTATTCTGTTGCTAGGGCAACAACTTTGGTCCCTGTTTACTTCCTGTCAGTGTCTGCACTTAACATGCATTGAAACAGGAAATACAAAGAGACCCATTTAGAATGTTTATGTTGTCCGGTTTGAAACGGTCTATATTCATATGGGAAGTGAACATCGGGCTCCCAGGGGAAAGTCCGTGGTTTGTCGGAGCTATCCACCACCCCTCCCACCTGCACCATAGGGACTTTCCAGCTCCTTGTATTATGTGGTTACTGGCAGCATTTCAATCTGATGCTGTCCAGGGGTGTATCATATCACCATGACAGGTGTCGTCTGGCTATGTTATGATCTGATGCCATCTGTCCATGTATCATACTGTATCAACCGACCAACTGGCAGCATAACATCATGAAAGGTTTCATCTAGCAGTGTTACAAATTGACATCACATTGACATTGACAAAGCAGTGGTTTTCAACAACTGACCTATGGCTAAGTCCCGCCCTCAAATGCGATGAGCCAATCACAGTGCATATAGCCATTCCCATACACTCTGACATTCTCTGCCTGGACGTCCATTGAAATGCTTCACAGTAAGTCAGTTTCGTTCTGTTTTATGAGCTTTTTTGGAGACTTGAAGTTTAAAAATGGTCAAACATGTATTGGATGTATTTTTTACACTTTAAACCACATCTCAACCGAGAAAAGTGTCTCCTTTGGATAAAGTTGTGTGGTAACGTTAGAGCACAACATCAACTCAACGTGAATAACATTAACAATGATGTCTACATCTGTTCTAAGGTAAGTCAACATCGTGTTTGAGGCAACATATTGTCACTTTGCTGGAAAGAAATATAAAGTTATCTTTACCATCTCTAGCTAATGTTAGCTAAAGTTAGAGTAACGTTAGCTCCTAGCTGCGTTGTTCATCATGTCACCTTGTTTGCTGGGAGTTCATTAGCCTATTTTGTTCTAGTTTTGTACTTTGGTGATCGTACATCATTGTTAGCTGTTGTCCAAAGGGCTCTAGTTAAGCTAACGTTAACTTCTGGAGCTTAGCTTCATTAACTTATCTGTAATCGCAGAGATAACAAAGGTTGGCAAATGTTATGCTGAATGATTCAATGTAAATACTGTAGCACCAAACTAACGGAGAGACACTCTTGGTAAAGATGGTAAAAAGGCCGTTATCCTTTTCTCATATTCTGAGCCAAAAACCTAAACTTCAATGGCACTCTAACTTGTTGTCTTTGATGGCGACGGCAACGAGATGCGGTTCACAAGCGTACACTATGATGAATACATCCCTCCAGTGCGTAGTTTAGGTCCTTTTGTTTAGTTCTCAATGACATCTGATCGTTATGTCCCCAAAAATCATCAATTCCCTCCTGTGAAATGCCGTGTACTGTGACACCTGCCATAGCGCCCGGTCACTGAATGTTGATATTTTGTCTGAGTGAGTGGAGGGGGGCGTGGCTTAGCCATAGGTCAATTTTGGAACGAGAACCGGACGTGTGATGATGTGTGGAAAGCACCCTCAAAAGACAGAGAAACACCATCATGAAGCACTAGCATTCCTAAGCACTTATTTTTCAGATGGGGGGAGATGAAGTTTGACAAAGTTCAACTTTTGGAATGCAGAAGCGAGCGCCACATGTCACGTGACGTGGAACAACCAATTACAGGCGACAGATCTTTCCTGTCTACCATAAATATTAGTGTATTGTCCTAAATATGGAGGAGAAGTTGATTATTTTTATGTAGGGCTACTTAGAGATTTACAATCTGTCCCACAGAAAATATTTTAGTAGGAGCAGACCACAGCACTCAGACACAGAGGTCGTGAAAAGGGAAGAAGGCGGTGACACTGTATTTCTGGATGTAGTAGGCTATACACAAACATGGATACTCTCGATGAAGAGGAGATTATAATTTCATGTCTTTTAAGATCTCGGCAGAGGAAAAGGCGTCGTCTCCACCGCCATCGGAGATGATATGTGTGGCCCGACCTCACGTTCACGGTCTCTAGAGGTCTACTTCGCACGAGTGCCTCTAGTGTTTATGTCAATATTGCATCTTGCGCACGCGTCATGTTACCTCGCGTCAAAGTGAGCGGCCTACGCAACCAAATGACCGCAAAATACGTATGGCAGCCATGATGCGTACGCGCATGCGTTGTCTGCAGCAAGTATACTTCTCGCATTATTCCACCTCTTTGGTCCAGAGTGAAACTTTGGTGACTATTGGATGGATTGCTAGAGGTTATGGAAATGCATTAATGGTTTCTAGAAGATGAATCCTAATCACTTTGTTTATCCCCTGACTTTCAATTTCTATCTCTGGTTCAGAGTAAACTATAGGTCAGATTGCAATGAAATGTTTCCCACAGCTGTGGTGATCTCATCACTCATCCCTGGTCTTATGGTTTAGGACCAAATACCTGCAAAAGTAATGATATTTCCACCGGCAACAAGCAACTTTATATGAACATCAATTTCTGGGTCATACAGGAAAAGAAGCAACCATGATTTTTTGACCTTTAGAAGCACCAGTGTTAAGAACAGGACACTTAAAAGGCTTTCCAGAATGAATTTCGGTTTACTCCCTATTGTATTATATGAATATGGTGATAAGACTGGGAAAACACAAAATGGAAATTTATTTATATGAAAATGTCATGAAAATCAATTAACTACGAAGCTTAAAGTTCAGGTTCTGCATGCCCAGGTTTTTCCTTTTTACATCTAGCCGTAATCTCAAAGCTGTGGAAAATATTTCCTCCTGGCAAAGAGGTACATTCCTGCAGGCTTTCACATGCACACACACACCAGCTCACACAGACACACAGACACACACATGAAAGCCACAATGTTTATGGATGATACAATCTTGGCATGATTGAGCCATACGTAAGGAGGAAAGGATTTAGAAAACCTCAATTAGGTGTGGGTGTAGTGTCAGATGATGCTGCAGGGGGAATTGCATTTGTAGTGGAGGGGCTAAAGCTTTTTACAATGGGTCACAAATGGAGGAGAGGGGAGTGCAAAGAGGTGGACCCTGATGCCACTGATTGGTCCCAATCATCGTAGGTGACTGGGTGCAATCCTGTCTCTAGAAATTACATTTGTTTTTTTACTACATTGTATTCACAATTACATAGTGGTGACAGCATAATCCCTGCCTTGATGATGGGCAGAGTAAGACTGTGCGACATTGAAAGTCCATACTGACAAACTGATTAAAGAAAATCAATGATATATACAATTATCATCCAAAACAAAGCTCAAGAGAGAGACACACATAGATATAAGACACATGTGTTGCAATACCCATAAGTTACCAAAAGCGGCCACAATGTAAAAGCAGTAAGGGCTACTTTGCACGAGGGCATGCTGAGGTCAATGAATCAGATTACTCAGTTGGTGAGGTTATTTTGTTGCCTTTGTGGAAGCTCAGATGATTGAGGGCTGATTGCTGGTAGGATTTTGGTCCGGCTGCTCTTTGTGAATGGACTCAGTGGCATACTACTCTGTTGGGTGGTGAGTTTTAACAGTCTAGTGTGTTGGATTTAATAGCCCAGATTTAGAACCAGTGTTTAATTTATCCATTCTGTTACTGTAGAAACAGCGTGGCTGACTCTGTGGACGAGGATCTGCTCTGTTTATAGATATAATACTCCTTCTTAAATAATGAAAACACAATGGTTCTTAGTTTTAGTTGATTGTACACCAATGGAAATGTGGTTACGAATATTAAACGCCATTTCTGTTAGCATATTCCCCTAAATCCTACACACTGGATCTTTAAGATGAAAGTGGAGATTTGAGGTGTTTCCATCTTTAGTCCTGACTTATTTATCACACACACCTTACAGGGCACTGTGTTCACATTCTCTGGCAGTGAATGTGTTGTGAGTATAGAGAAAGCAAGAGGAAAAGAGAGAGGGACTGATTATAGTGTAAAATTCAAAATAGGCGTTGCATAAGTGAATATCTCTATTATTGTGGGCATATGAGGACACATTATTGTGGCCAACCAGTGTTGTGTTGAATGCCAAATCCCAGTACAGAGACATTACTTTGAGTTAAAGAAACACTACATTTGATGTGCCGTGCTGGATTCGTAAGGAGGTGGTGGGGGTCGATGGTGGACATACAAAGTGCAGGACTTTGACATCAGAATTCCTGGTTTGCAATTAAAGCGCTTTGGTTGAAGTTAAGGAAAGACTGTGATTTCACTTAAATGTTTTTTTTTTTTTTTTTTTTTTTTTTTAAAGTAATTATAAAAAACTAATGTTTTAGTCACCAGGAGTTTGTCTCATTTGATTGCAAACAACTGAAATGCGCTGTCAGTAAACAATTTGCTGAAAAGTTTAGTACGAAACGCCAGGTACATTAATTATCAACTTTCCTTATTACTTTAAATGAAAATGTGATTACATTCTTTTCATATTTGCTTTTTCAAATTAATTGTATATAAACATAATTCCTAAGATACAGGGTTGCTTGGAGACAGGATGATGGAGGGCTTGTGGGTCTTGTTCCGTCCTCACTCCCCATCCCTCCGCCTTGCATAGATTCATATATTTGTGTCAGAGACATTCAATGCACTGAGTAGCATGAGTGGATGTATAGATGCAGACTTACAGAAAGCAATTTAGGTTGCATTAGAGTAGTTCAGTATTTATGTGGTGTCCTGTCAATGCAGAGAGCAGCAATAAAGCTAAAGTGACAAGAGAGGGAAAATTTACTGTGCATGGCAACCTCAACCCGCCTAAAAGTGTGCCATATTTTTGTCATTATGTTTAAACTGCCCAGTAATGATTGGCTAATTTTGTAGAACAAGGTGGTCGTGCGCCTGATGGAATACAAGCAGTACACAAAATGTTGCTAACAGAGCAGAGCGAGTGCAGACAGTGACCTTGAAATTGTCCAGGGAGAGAGCAGCGGCAGGCAGAATACACAACACACCCAGTCACTCTGCAGCTAATGAGCGAGTGCATTGCTCAGCTTTATCTTCTTAATTAATGATTGAGACGTGACTCGTCAGTTCCTCCTGGATATTTGCGCGTCAGCTCTGCAGGGATGTAACAGTAGCGACTCACAAGGGAGTATAATTTGGAAACAAAAGGCATTTATCAGGTGAGAGGTTGTGAAGTGTATAAATAAAAAGTGTTTTTCTATTGAAGTGCAAATTAGGGACTTGATTAAATTTTTTGTGCTATTACAAAATTTGCATCTTTGTAGAGTTCATTAAGGATCACATGTCCCAATTACAAGGAGTGCAGTGCTTGTAAACAAAAGTCACATGGACTCACAGAGATCTTAGTTAACAACTGTGAATATACTATTAGATTTGAGCAGCCAGGAAGTCAGAACACATCCAGTTCCTAATATTGTTTATGGTTGGTGAAATTCCAGCCATTAACAAACTTCTAGTTGAGTCAAAAAACTCATTTAAAAACACAAGTTTAAATGCTTGCTATTTTTACATATATGCACCATATGTGTTTTTAATGCTACATCCTGGTTGAGTTAGGGTTAGAGACATGAATGGACTACTGAAAGGGCCTACTAGGCAAAGGCCCGGAGCCCAAAATGTTAGGTAGGGCCCCCCCCCCCCCCGGTCACCTGCAAAATGTACCAACCTGAAATACACAAAATGACCACAGAGAGACACAACATGACTGCAAAGAGATGCAGAGGAACTAAACAGGGACACAAAATGACTATAAAGAGACACAAAACAACCAAAAAAAGACACAAATTTACCTCAAAAAGACATAAAGTGACCTTCAAAGAGAGATAAAGTGACAACAAAGACATGCAAAAGATCTACAAAGAGACTCACAACAACCAAAAGAACACAAATATACCTCAAAGAGACACCAAATGAACCAAAAGAGTCACAAAATAACTTAAATGGCATGCAAAGGAACTACAAAGAGACACAAATTGACCAAAAAAGACACAAATTTACTTCAAAGAGACACAAATTGACCTTCAAAGAGAAAAAAGGTGACAACAAAGACATGCAAAAAAACTACAAAACAACCATAAGGACACAAATATACCTCAAAGAGACACCAAATGAACCAAAAGAGTCACAGAATGACTTGAAATGGCATGCAAAGGAACTACAAAGAGACACAAAACAACCACAACGAGATGCAAAGGAACTACAAAGAGACACAAATTGACCTTCAAAGAGAAAAAAGTGACAACAAAGACATGCAAAAGAGCTACAAAACAACCAAAAGGACACAAATATACCTCAAAGAGACATCAAATGAACCAAAAGAGTCACAAAATGACTTAAATGACCTGCAAAGGAACTACAAAGAGACACAAACATACCTTAGAGATGCAAAATGACCTCAAAAGAGACACAAAACAACCACAAAGACATGCAAAGGAACTACAAAGAGACACAAAATGACCACAAAGACATGCAAAGGAACTACAAAGAGACACAAATACCCCTCAAAGAAATACAAAGTGACTCTGGAGACAAACACGACTACAAAGAGATGCAAAGGAGATACAAAGAGGCACAAACATACCTTAGAGATGACCTCAAATAAACACAAAACAACCACAAAGAGATGCAAAGGAACTACACATTCAATTCAATTCAGTAGAACTTTATTGCAGGGCCGTGCAGAGACCTTATGGAGAGGCAGGTGCAACTTATGACGACATAACGTATAGCATAACTAGCTGAATCATATATATATATATATATATATATATATATATATATATATATATATATATATATGAGATATTGTTCAGTTTATATAATAATTTTGCTGTTGTAAACATTAACTTTGCTGCTGTGAAAGCAATATTTTGTTATATTTAAAATATATATCTATTCTAATCCTGTTCTGAATGCATTTTCTTTACAGAATATAGAAATACAGTGCGTTTTTTTTTAAAAAATATTGCAATTATAATAGTCCAACATTATGTGAATATGCATATCGCATAGTTTTAGTGAAATATAAGCCCTCCAGGAAGGTGGGGAAAGGCCTGTAAAGCATATGTTCTCTAAAACGGTGGACAGAACCACACTTCACCCATGACAAAAGAAAGACAGAAACAAGAAGCCGATCATACTCCCCTCCGCCCTCCTGCCCTCCTCGGTTAGCTAGCGGCTAATGGCCACTACTTGTCAAGTTAGTAACAGCAGAGTATCCGACTCTGGTAACAGGTAACGTTGCACACAGCATGCTCATTTGACTTCGTTGGTTGCCTTACAATACACCAAACAACATGCAAACCCTACTTACCTACTTACTTACTTGCCCATCAAGGGGCAAAGGGGAAAGTGCTCGAGCACCCCCGCCCACCCCGCACATGACTGCGTTATTGATCCAGAATGAAATTCTTGTGCCAGAGAATGCTTCAAATTACAGTAACACTAAATACAGTAACAACAATTAAATGTTCAGAGACAAAATGCCCAAAAAAGACACACATTTACCTCAAAGTAACACAAAGTGACTACTTAGAGACACAGAGTTACCCCAAAAGACACACATTTACCTCAAATAGATACAAAATTACCACAAAGAGACACAAAACAACCTCAAACAGATGCAAAGGAACTACTAAGAGACACATAATGACCAAAAACACACAAATATACCCCATAGAGACACAAAGTGAATACTAAGAGACACATAATTACTACAAAAGACACACAAATCTACCAAAAGATGTACATTGACTCCAGAGAGATGCAAAAAATCCACAAAAAAACAGGAAAACAATTGTTGTGGGGCCTCTTGCCTATCTGTGCCTAGGGGCCCATTGTTTGATAATCAGCTCATGGTTAGGCACATACATTTGGTTGAGCTCTCTAGAAGTGTGATGAAGGGAATTCATGTGAGCTGACTTTTTCATCAGGAGATGGATGAATGGATGGATGAACGTGTTTGTCTCCAAAGTCACTTTGGGATGGTGTGCCACCTGGGCGAGACGCCTGCCAAAACAGTGTTTAAGACCAAGAAATTAAACCAGTTGTTTTGTAGTGAGTCATTGCTGCATTTCCAGCCACTTTTGAGCCAACAAAAATGAGTGTTTTTTTGCAAACTGCTACTGTGTTTCCACTGGGGATCGTGCTTTGAAAAGTGCTTATCTTTTACAGAGACATTGCTTCTTTCCCTGCCAGGATAATGTCAGGAAAAGTGGTATTTTTCACTGAGACATCACTGCATTTCCAGCAGGGATGGGACCACAAAAAGCAACTTACAATGCAGTTTTTGTTTATTTTTTAACCAAGACGCCACTGTGTTTTCTGTCAGGATAGTAACACAGTGATGTCTTGGTTATTTACTAATACAGCGGTTGTTTTTTACCAATTGCTGATTTCCTGTCGGATTGTGCTACCAAATGTGGATATTTCAGTGCGTAAACCAAATCACACTTTGACCTCACCATTGTTGAAACATAAAGAAATAAAAAATTTCAATGTAACCACTACATAATGACATACAAAGGTAATGTAGCCATGGTTTGCAGAAATGTACAATGCCATTATTCATTTATTCGGCGCGACAGGGTTTTGATGTTCTACGGTACTTTTCTTTTGCCTCAAGACTTTCTCAGTATTCTGTTTTGTTTTGGCAATTTGTCTAGTTGTGAGACCGACAGCAACACAGGAAATTAACCTGATTACATCACGGAACATTATAGACTGCTGGCTCTACAGGGTACCCAAGCATTTGTTGCTTTTGTTTATTAGCTCCCAGACAGTGTTCCTTAGACAGTCAGGTGCACTGTCTTGTGACCTGTTGCTGTACAAGCAACACATCAAAAACTGTGCGAGTGCAAGCAAGACTTACAGCACTGTGCCAAGCATTATTGCTACACTTCTGTCTGCTTCAGCATTTACTCAGTTGAGTGAAATCGACAGCAAGTTCAATGTCAGCAGCTCTGACTTTTCACTTGTTAAGTAGAAACTCTCTTACTATTTCCCAGTTCCACACTACATAATGATTCTGACTGGGCTTTGTCATATGAGATGTTTGGTGCCATTATGTCACAACTTCACACAACTCTGCTTCTGAACATGATATTTTCATATAACTTATGTCTAAACATTAGTTTTTTAGGATGGTCTTTCACATATAACCATCAGATATGACCTGTTCTGGATGTATATGTGCAATTAGGGTTACCCTTACCCCAAAATGACCATTTGAATCCAAACAAAGTCAGTACAATTAGGTTATAAAGCATATTATCATTCCATTTCCTGCACATACAAATTTTTTTTATCCACGTAAACCATGATGCATATCAGCACTCAGACTGAGACCTTAAATGAGACCAAACATGAAACAAGCCTTGGCTTTGTCATTCTTTGGTTTGACTGTTGGTGCCATTTAAGGTTGATGTCTGTGGCTAAGCTGCCACTTGGGAAAGGTTATTATGTTGAAATACAATAGAAGTTTCCACTATTGCACCATATATGTTTCCTATCCGATCCCATTTAAGATGTACAGGATATCTTTTTCTGGTACATCATCATGAGGCCCAGCATTTCATATTGCTTTTGCAATTTATATAAATTTAAATGAATTGTTTTAAGTGAATGAAAAAAACAACAACAGATGACCATAAGAGTAAAAACACTAATAAAATAGTTGAATTGAAAAATAGAGTAGAATAGTTGCTAATAGGACCAGTCAGCTCACACACACTGTATCTCTGCATCAACCCAACCCTTCACCTCCCCTGCACTACAATCCCCTACATGACCCTCAAACTTTCAACAAATGATAATGTTATATGGAATAATTAATACCGAGATGAGATGCAGATACCCCCATATCAGCAGTGTGGCACAAATGGTAAGTAGAAAATTTGGCGGGAAAAAAAAAAAAAAAAAAAAAAGAGAAAGTTCATGGGTAGTAGTGCTTTAAAGCAACACTTACCTTTCTGGAAATTTCACACTTTTCTTTGTTTAGGTTAAAATGCTATTAATAAGCTGATGGCACACTAAAATGTAAGTGAATTCCACCAGAAATAAAAACTCATAATTATACCATTCTCATATGGTTCTAAGAAAACTCAGACCAATGATTGGCCAAGCATCCTGTCTGTCTACCCCACGTGGAGGCCTCCGACTGATGTAACCGCTCGTGTAACATCTCACCATCTCAAAAACTCATCATTCATCACTGACTCCGGTTGAGTTTTAAAACTCCGGGGTTGCATTTGACTGTCTTGGTTGTAACGTTACACTCGCTCTCCTCTTTCGTGTATCTAACGTTACCTTGCCAACGCCTACATCTATCATAGACGTAATGAGGATGTAATGGAGGAGGGGGGAGTAGGCCATTGGAGGGAGGTGGAGTTGCAGGAGGAGGGGGGTGGTACTTTGGAGGGATGTGGGAGTTGTGGATGTTCATTTTTTTTCTAAGTGCTGTGTGAAATGCAAGAAAGGTAAAGTAAGAGTACCTTTAAATGCAGGTATAATACATCAGAATGTCCTCTTTAAAAGTGTTTTATTGAAAAGATTGACCCCAGAACTTGGAAAAGGCACCAAATATGTTGAATAGGTCCACATAGACCCTTAAATATGAACATAATTCCATCCAGACCATGCAACTGTATAGTGTTGAAACATTGCTCTTGACCTTGAAAAAAAAGTACCACCAAATCCATGATGGTATACTTTTAGTATATGATGAAGGAGGGTATTAGGACTAATAAAAAATCTGAAACATTACTGTTGCAATTTCTCCTAGGTTGGGACCATTTTTGAGTTACATTGACTGGACTGTATAGGTGAGTATTAGTATCCACAATGCATTATAATACTCATCAGTCAATCTTTAGTTATAACTAGTAAAGCGCATCCATAAGACACTTGAAACTTATAATTCATTATAAGTTATCTATAATATTTTATAAGTGTTGATAGAGTGACTCAGTAAGCATTATGTGTGTTTATGAGGGCAGTCATAGAGCATTATAAATGCATTATAATTCACTTTGAATGCCCCCATAATGCAATATAGATGTGGTCTTCATAGAAAGTGTGACCAAAGATTCAAAAAGTACATTAATTTCTTGTATACTAAATACCAAAACCACAGACTAGTATGGCACAATACAGCATGTTATTGGTGTTTTGTATGGAATAAGACAGCCTCTAAGAACAAGAAAGTGAATCATAAATAGAAACAATAAAAAAAAGAATAATATTCAAAACAGTGACTCTGCACTGGAAATAAGCGCTGAATTGCAGTCCTTAATTTTAGATCACTGAGGCACCAAAATAAATGAGAGATAGAAACCCAGCAAGTAACTGCGAATGAGGCAGAGAGTGAATATACGAACTGAGAGAGACTTCTTTTATCTTAATATAGCTGCAGAGGTGAACTTCTCTTCTAAACCTATGAGCAAGTCAGTTGTTTCCCTGCTCACAATACATTTAAGTGCACATTATTTGTCTTGCATATCTATTGCCATGGGCACACATCAAACATGTAAACATGACTGTTCTATGAATAAATCGTGGACTAGTGAGTGACACAGAGAGGGGGAGAAGGATAGTATCTGATATCACTTTATGAGACACATTATAAAGAGTTGTAAAAGACAGTACAGAGATCTGCAAAGTGCATCAACTACATTTTAACTTGACTAAATAAGCACCAGATTGTATTTGAATCAGTTGTTAAAATGTTTCTGCTGCCTGCAAACTCGAGCACCTTCCCACCACTTGCCGTTACAATGCTTTGGCGTTGCTATAGAAATATTACCCACTCCACAAGTTGTGCACAGTTGGCAGCCAGACTTCTGCAAAGCAAATGTCAGTCAGCTCACAACCTGTATTGATGATTGGCACAGCTTCACTGTCAGATATGATGTCTTTATTTCGTTATGAGGAGACACAGCGAGAAAAATCATTTCAAAACAAGTCATCAGCATTATTATTATATCACATGATTACATTACTTTGGATCAATGTTGAAAATGAGGGGCAGAACTGATTGATCAAAGATGCTGTAGATATAGGTGACTCTTTATTGTTTGTGAATGTTTACAGGGAGTTTTTTTATCCGTAAGGGACAAGCAGCACAATCAGAAGTAATCCTGTTAAGACATATTATAAGACAAAGGATAAACAGGGACCTTTTTTTAATATCAGGACCCCTGAGAGTATATTCTTGCACTCAGACCATGTCCACTTATCTAATATTCAAAATACTTCTTATTCAATTTGTCATTCACTTATCAAAAATGAGTTTGTTGCCAGCTTGAGCCATGCTTAGACTCACCATTAAGAAATTATATTGGTGTCCTAAAGTTTAATATACACAGTCTTGCACCTTGTAAACTGTCTTTTGATTCTCTGAAAACCTGACAGAAACAATGTCACAATGGGCACAATGGGCCCTTGGGCCAGGACCCATTAAAGTCCCCACCACCCCCCAAGGACAGGTACAACATTCTGTTTTTCTGCCCACATAACTGAAGAGCCCATGCCGTAGAGAGTACTCGGCACATCCAAGGTCCTATAGATAAACACAGAGAATAGAAACAGTCACTTGAAATGTATCGTGATGTTTTTTTGACCTGTTACATCTTTAAAGTGAATGTGTAAAGACTTTTGGAGTTCTGTTTTTGACATGATGACTAAGCCCTTTGACAAAAAAAATGAAAAGTCATTAACAGCTACTTCACAAAAAGGACCTTGCCCCCTCAGCCCTTGGACCCCTGGACCTGGAGTCCAGTTTGGTAATACAGCCATTCATAGAGGCAGTGTTTGAACTGTACCATGGCTTTTAAGGGAGCTCTTTTTTGTGCAGGGGGAAAGAGAGGACTGACTGTAACTTTTGTAGCATAGAAATAGTCACAGCTCCATGCATACAGGCCTACTAGCTCTATGTCAACACACCTGATATGTAATAAGTAGTTAAAATGACCACATCAAACCTCCACACAGGTATATAGTATACATGTCAGTATTTTTATTAAAGTTAATTAGTGATAAATCACCCTAATGCATAAATCATACATCTATAATAGCCTGATTTTATGTATAATGATGAAGATATGGAAAAATATGGCTATGTATGGCAAAAATAGCATATTGTTAATATTTTAGAGACCCCCCAAAATTTCACAAAACATGTTTTCAGGGGAACTCATGTCTTATTAAGATGTGCCAGGTTCCCGCTGGCTCCCTCATAGTTTGCGCCCAGCATGGAGGGAATGAAAGGACAATTTCTTTTGTGACATCTGGGCCATGTGGTGTTCTTTGCTGGAACACACTCTCCTTACCTTACATTTGCACATACAGACTTAAAGACAGACTGACAGGATGACAGTCATAACCTTTATAATCATACTGCCGCCAGCTAGCAACAGAGACTCATTATCAAAAATCACTGAGGAATACAGCACGAGGTTGTCATGAAAGTTAAAACTTATGAAAGCGCCGACCAAAAGTTTGATTCCCATGGGGAACAGAAGCAAAAAGAGTTTCTGAAAAACCTATAAATGCTGCTATTGAACATTTCTGCAAACCATGAATATATAATATTTGTGCATTTCACCACATGTGCATGTCACCACAGCGACAACTGAAAGTCTCACCACCTTTTGTTGAAAAACACTTGTGTTGGTCTGTGCTTGGCTGCTTGGCAGGTTTCACGCCATCCACTATCCTTTCCTCCTCCTGATGTGAAATTTAGCTCAAACACATGTCAGCTGTGTCACTTTAGAAATGTTTATGCTATATATGTACAAATATGGGCGGCACGGTGGTGTGGTGGTTAGCACTCTCGCCTCGCAAGAGGGTTGCCGGTTCGATCCCGGGCGTGGGAGCACTTCTGTGCGGAGTTTGCATGTTCTCCCCGTGTCAGCGTGGGTTCTCTCCGGGCACTCCGGCTTCCTCCCACAGTCCAAAGACATGCAGATTGGGGACTAGGTTAATTGGAGACTCTAAATTGTCCGTAGGTGTGAATGTGAGTGTGAATGGTTGTTTGTCTCTATGTGTCAGCCCTGTGATAGTCTGGCGACCTGTCCAGGGTGTACCCTGCCTCTCGCCCGATGTCAGCTGGGATAGGCTCCAGCCCCCCCGCGACCCTCAAGAGGATGAAGCGGTTAGAAGATGAATGAATGAATGAATGTACAAATATAACATATCCAGACCGTTGTCATTCCCAAGTCGTCAAATACTGCTACTTTGTCAGTGTTTTAAGCATCACGCATAGACGCCAAGCCAAAACAGAAGCCACCTTTTGTGGCAGTAAGATCAGCGTCAGTTTGTAATGCAACCAGAAACAGGAACTGGAGAGTCACCAAAGGGTGGGTGGTAGGGTTGGTGGATAGCTTCAACAAACCCTGGACTTTCACCCCAAGAGCCCAATGTTCGCCCCTGTTGTAAAGCCAAACCAGGATGTTGTTTTCTAAACCTAAAAATGTGCTTTTGTTGACGTTTCTGCATTGGTAGCAGTAGGGTTGGGAACGATTAACCGATACGACCGGATATCTGGTTTGACAAGCGAGAGATGCGGCTACGTCGGTAGCAGCCTCCTCAATCAATTTGAATCAGCCATGAATCCTTAGATGAATCAATTGTAGAGTCATGGATTTGGGTATCGCGAGACTAGCAATCGGTTGACTGGCTTTAACAGTTTGCATCTCGAAAACAACACGAGAGCCGGCCCGGCGGCACGCTCTGTAGTAGGCATTACTGACAACGATAATGGATGTAAACATCAGCGCCAGCTTGACCAGTGGAGCTGAGGAACAGAAGCTAATGCTGGTTGGATAAACCAGGGAGCAGCTAAGCCACAGCAGAAACTAAAGGCGAATCCTCCCGGTTGTGGGTTGAACGCGGGGTCACAGACACAGACAGAAATACGTATTCTGTCAAATACGGTGGCGCATGATAACGGCTTACCGGCCGGCAACCGACAAGCCCGGCTCCAAGTCCAAGAAGTCTTCGCTGGTGTCATGACTGCCCAGAAATACCAGCCAAGCCCTGGCAGCACTCAGGTATGTGACGTGTCAGAGGAGAAACGAGCAGTTCACATTTCCACAAACCTCAGCGCACTTTAGGGACTGTTCTTTACTTGTCAGGGGAGGAGGGTGGCTGGTTGATTTTTATTTTATTTATTTATTTTATTTTGATCCCCCCTTATGTTAATCACTTATTGATGCTGTTTTTGAAGTATGAATAAGTCAATAAGTAATTTATTCCATTGAAATATCATTGATGTAGTATAGAAAAGTGATTTATCTTTTTATAAATGACAAACAGAGTGTAGCAAACACAGAGAAATAGTCTGACATGCTGTCAGTGATAAGCTGCTAGTCATCACAGTCCATGATATCAACTAATAACAGGAGATGTCAGATTCTGCCCCTACATTGCATGTTATTATTTTATTCTGCTTTATGTTTATATTGTACAGCGTTATGATAAACTTTATTCCAGGCTCAAGTCCATATAAGATACATACAAAAACACAGACAATACCATAAACACAGCACAACAAGTAGGTTTAAAACACTTAAATTTTACTTAAAGTTCACTTCACTTAAAGTTTAAAACTTCTTCTCATTTTTATTTTGATCCCATCCAACAAAATGGTGTTCATTCAGCAAGTCTTTTTTTGGTCCATGTCTAAAAATAAATACATTTGACATGGGATTTTGTTGTTGTTTGTCTTTTTATTTTATTTTTGCCAGTGCCATACAGCAACAATGCTTGGGGATGTGGTCTTTTACAAATTTGAAAATACTGTAAGAATGTCACTTTTATAGAATTGGCTTCTTTACTTTATAATGTATGATTAATGTCTACATCAACAAATGTTAACCATAGAATCGTATCGAATCGTATCGGTCCTACACTGTATCGAATCGTATCAAATCGTTCTGTATTAAAAATATATCGTTTTTGAATCGTATCGTAACCCGTGTATCTAGATACGTATTGAATCATCTGTCACAGAGAGATTCCCAACCCAATATCAACATCAATAGGAGGGGGTCATCCCAATGTTTCCAGGGTTCTATGTTTCCCGGGTTCTATGTTCCCCACTTAACCCTGCAAAAAAGCTTCTATGTTCCCCGCTTACACAAAAATGGTTTCCCACTTGGTTGAGCGGGCAACATAGAACCCGAGAAACATAGAACCTTTTTTTGTGTAAGCAGGGAACATAGAACCCGGGAAACATAGAACCCTGGAAACATAGATACGCTCCAATTGGAGATGCAAGAGGATACCTAGCATGTTATTTGTAGATGTGAAGTGAAAGTCCACTGACAAAGCAGCAATATGTGATGACTTGGGATAAAAATGTGTTGCGATATCTGTGGTTTGCAGAAATGTGCAATGCCAACATTTTCCTCTCGTGACTGGGCTATACTTAAATATGCTACTTAAATCGAATACAAAAGCTAATGAACAGGTTGGGGATTTAACTACTTCGTCAATCTCATTGAATGATTGTACAATTGGAGCAGACTTTGTAAACTATATGCCTGACACAGACTATGTCCGAAACCTACAGACTTCAAAAGCAAGAGACAATCTGGAACTTTTAAATCCATAGACATTAGGACGATGTAACAGTCGCAGTCCAGTTGTACTAAAATTCAAACAACCTACCTATTCATTGTAGACAAAAGGAAAAATCATTTTCAGCCTAAAGCTGTACAATATCTTATACCTCTTATGTCTCCATTGTTGACATAGACAAAACAGCTGAAGTGGCTGGTAGTAATTGCTGCCTTTGTTTTGGCATTTCAACAACCTTTGTGAAAATTAATTTGGTTCCAAGCTGATCCTTTCCCAGATGAACTGAATGTTTGTTATCTTCAACCTCAACAAGCAAGTGCATCATCAGAGTGAGAGCTTTGCAATGTAATTTTCAGCTCAAACATAGGTACCACATTATGCAAATGTACGTAGAGGACATATCCTCTTAAGACTCTTTGCTAAAACAACCTCGGGCGTTGTTTTACAAGGGGCTGCAAAGTGAGAACACGTGCCTGTGTCACCGTGCTGGAGTGTGTATCCCTGCTAGCTGTGCATTATCCATTCTGCGGCTGGATTAATGGGGCAATTGATCAACGGCAGACTTGTGTATCCCAGAGAACGGCTGATCACTCACCTACAGCAGGGCCAGACACAGGAGCACCAATCAGCAATGCAACAGCCAGAATGATTACAGACGCATGGCTGGGCCGAGCAGCAGAGGAGCCGTGGCCAACTCCCTCCTCCTCTGACAGTCTGACATTGATAGGAGAAGGAGCTGTGGCGGGTAGCACAGGAGAAACTGAGGATAGGTTCAACAAGGCAGAAACCTAACAGGGATAAAAACACAGGTGTAAAGCTCAATCTCAGAGCCGAGGGCATGCTTGGAGGGAGACAAATGCTCCTCAGTGCCGTCAATGATGTACACTTGAAGAGGCATCACAGTTCATCATATAGATTGAGATAAAGATAGAACCAGTTTACATCAATGGCTTCTGCTGGAATGGAGCAGGGTGGATACGGGGCAGCTTTGACTGCCTATCGGTATTCAATAGACACGTGTTCAACTATGAACACTGTTAGACTGCAATCAGCTCAGTCACCTCCTTCTCATGGTAAATAACAAGAAACTGATTTAATTATCAGAAAATGTGCACTGGCTTTGTGACTTTTGGGTCCGTGTATCATTCGTTCATTCCATTTTCACTTTTAAATCAAAAATCAAAAACCAAAAAAAGGGTTTGTTTTTCATTATTCGTTTAATAATCAAATTCAAAAACACAAAAAACGGTTTGTTTTTCTTATTTTTGCTTTTATGCTCACATCAAAAATAGCAAATCGAAAAATGGGCCACGATTAAAATTTGATTTTGATTTTTCACTTGATTCAACTTGCGTGACCCGGAACTATTTTCTACGGAAGCGCATTGCATTCACTGGATAAAAAAAAAATTAGACACCTTATCTCGTAATTACGAGAAAAGATCTTGTAATTACACAATTAATAGCCTAATTAATTACATATGTGGAAATAGCCTGTGTCGTCCTTTGTTAACCATTTCACATACAGATGTTACTCATTTCAATGCCGCAGCCACAGTGAAGGTGGTGAAATAATTGATCCAGGAGTAGCTGCAGTGTGCAACAACAACCAGCAGGTGGCACATGTGAGCAGTTGAGATGCAGCGTCCAACTGAAACTGTTTGAGAATTAGCAGTACTGTTATATTTTCTGCCGGACCTGTACAGTATACTAACGCGTTACACAGTCTTAATTTCATAAAAGACATTTATACTATGATATTTAAACCAACCATCCATGTTATGAAACATGAAATTAAACTTTTAGCTTCTGAAGTATTTATTTAGAAAGCTCTGATAGAGCTCAGGATTTATCAGGAGGATGCTGCTTTACTCCAAACAATTTCACTGTATGAACCTGAACTGTGTGTGACCTTTTGGATGTGTAGAAGAACAGAAGAACATCAGTGTTTTTCTGATTCTCATCAGGGAGTTGCTGCTAACTACAGTGGCTGAAAATGCAAAAAAGAATCCCCTTATCCAGAGTCAGTGTTTGGTTTGTCCATTCCAGGCTACTGTAGGAACATGGTGGTGCAATGTGGCAATCTCTGTAGAAGAGGATTCGCTCCCCTATGTAGATATAAACATAAAAATTTCTGCCAAAATATACCCCTAAATCCTACACACTGGACTCAATCTCAGTACATCAGCTGGTGATAGAGCCAACCAATATCAGCCATGGACACTCATAGATATAGAAAAGTGCCCTGAAAGCACATTCATTTTTAATACCATAAAAAAATGAATACAGAGGAGGTCAAGTCAGCAAAGAAGTAGATATAGCTTGCACATATTTTGGCAAGTGATAATGGTTCATCAAATGTTGGTGATAATGCTCAGCTTGGTTGCAATTCACCGAGCAGAAGAAGAAAAGCTGTCAAATCTTGCAATGGTCATTTCTGGTAAGCGCGCAATGGCCGTGTTTGATTTGAGTGAACACTATCTTGTCAAAATTCTTGCACTATGCAAGTAATTACATGGTGTAGGCAGTGAACTTCATGTAACTGTAGTGATGGAAGTATCTGATTTGAGACACAGCACAAATCTTTGATAACACACAAGAACAAAAAACAGAGTTCAGAAGATCAGAAGACTTCTCCTAAGAAGTCATTGCTGTGATGTCCTTGCACTGCACTTCCCAGCAATCACTTGTCCATCACCCATAAAATATTGCACTCTCAGAGCCGAATATTGCTCTGAGATGGAAGACAGAGAGCTATAACCCTCACAATGTACTGCTATAATGCAGTGTTGAGTTTGTTGAGACATTCAATCAATGCAGGAAATGATCGCTTGAACCAGTTTATTTTATTCTACTTTATATTATAGCTTTCACACTGAGCACAATGGAGGCAGAAAAGCTGTATGATAATGCAATGTAATATAACGCACAGTGAAATGGAAGAAGAGAGTGGCTTCATGTTGCAAACCACATAAGCGCCTGTCTCCGTTGGGCAGAATTGGAGATGTGCTTTATTTTGGATTTTGTGGTGATGAGCTGCCATAGATGCTGCTAAACAAAAGCGAAATCTGTCTCAAGGACCTCCAAATCCATACCGGTTTTTAAGAGAGGCTTAACTGACAGTTCTGAGGAGTGTAGACACAGACAGAGCTAGATGATATTTGAGGAGGTTTTAATGGAAGTCTTCCCAGGATAGTTTAGGGACAGCATATACTTATCAGATGTGGACTGGCAAGCAGAGGAGGAGGATGAAGTGAAGAATAGAGACCACACCAGAAAATGGAACTGCAAAATTTCATTTTTGCAGATAAAAGCAAAAGAAGCTGGTTGGTGAATTATCAGCCTAGTTGCCAGAGGAAAATATTGGCATTGTAAGTTTCTGCAAACCATGGATGGAGTACATTTGCACGTGTCATACGTATCATATCAACATTTCTAAAGTGCTGATTACAGGTAGGGTATATAAGCTTCGGGGCAACTCCAGCTGCAATTGTGCCAGCAGAAGCAGATGTTTTTTTAGCGTGACATATACACATTTTCAGCGGCCATTGTGCCACGAGCAAAACATGAGGGCATTTCCAGTGTCAATTCTGCCAACAAAACGAGGTGTTTTCTAGCTAGAGAATCGCAGCACATCAAGTGACAACCGTGCCACTAAAAGCAGGTTTAGAGAGAAATCAAAGCACAACAACGTTTCCGCCACCAAAAATGGGAGTGTTTTAGTGAGACTGCTGCGGCATTTCAAGTGGTGGTGGTGTCTTGAAAAGTGAGTGTTTTTGGTGGGATACCAGGGCATTTTCAGCAGTGATTCACCACCAAAACCACATTTTTTAAAAAGACATAGGCGGCGTTTCCAGTAGTGATTGTGCTACTAAGGGCGGGCATTTTTAGTGAGACATCAGGGTGTTTCCAGCAGCAATTCTGCCACCTAAACTGTGTGTTTTTTAGTGAGACATCAGTGGCAGTTTCAGTGGTGATTGTGCCACCAAGAGAGGTAGCATTTCAAGCCAAAACATGACCTTTTTTTTTAGACACTTTTGCAGCTTTTGAATCAGCTATGGTGCCATCAACAGCGGGTGTTTTTTTCAAGACGTGCATTTCCAGCAGCCATTGTGCCACCAAAAACTGATGTTTTGTTTTGTTTTGTTTTTTAGCAAAAATCAGTGGCATTTTAAGCAGCCATTGTGTCACCAAAACCAGGTGTCTTTTAGAGGGACAGTTGTCAGCATTTGTGGCTCCAAAAGTGGGTGTTTGCTAGGGAGACATTTGCACATTTCCAGCAGTCATTGTGCCACCAAAAGACTGTCTTTTAGTGGGACATTTCTAGAAGTATTTGTGCCACCAATGATAATGGAGTCACAAAAAGTGGGTGGTTTTTAGTGGGACATTGTGGCATTTCAAGCAGCATTTCTGCCACCAAAACTATGTGTTTTTTACCGAGACATACATACATTTCCAGTGGCCATTGTGCCACAAAGAGCAGGTGGTTTTTTTGGGAGACATATGTGAATTTCCAGCAGCCATTTTGCCACCAAAAGCAGGCGTTTTGTAGCAAGACATCAATGGCATTAACAGCGGCAACTGTGCCAACAAAGGCAGGTCCATGTCATTGGTTCGACAGCCCATTGGTTCGACATCCCATTAGTCCGACTGTCTGCGGTGCTTAACAGCGGCGCATATGGTGTCCGCGACCGGCTTGAGGCGGAGCAGGCTCACAGCTTATGTGTTTGTCACTTTCTTTTTCATTTTAACCCACACCATGATCTTTTCCTGACCCTAACCAAGTGGTTTTTGTGCCTAAACCTAACCAGACCTTAACCACAGGGCATCATGATGATTTTGGAATGGACTTCGGAACAATGAGTTTCATATGGTCGGAACAATGGGATGTCGAACCAATGGGCTGTCGAACCAATGGGCAGTTCCCACAAAGGCAGGTATTGTTTTAGTGAGTTTGTTCGTGAGACATTGGGGCATTTCCAGCGGCAACTGTGCCTCTTAAACCAGGTGTGTTTTAGTGAGACAGCTGTGGCATTTCCAGCGGTGACTGTGGCACCAAAAGTGGGTATTTCTTTGAGACACTGGTGTATTTCCAGCAGCAATTCTGCCAGCAAAACTGAGTGATGTTTTAGTGAGATTTAAACAGCATTCACAACATTAAATGTGCCACCAAAGGGAGATGTTTTTTAGTGAGACATCAACGCATTGGCTGTGGCAGTGGTGCCACCAAACGTGGGCATTTCAAGCCAAAACATGATCGTTTCCTAGCCATAACCAGGTAGTTTTTGTGTCTAAACAAATCCCCGCATTAAACACAGCGCTGCTGAAAGGAATATAAAGTTTCAACATATCCACTAAATAATGCCATACAAATGTTCCACATCCATAATTTGCAGCATTTATCCTGGTGACTGGGATGTAAATTAGCTACCCTGCCAACTGAAAGCTGAAATAATCATATTTTTATGTTAACAATAGCTAAAATGACTCTGTGAAATATGAAAGGGATTGCTCATAATGGTGAACCAACAGATACTGATCAACCAACTCTGTAGTTTCTCTCAGCTGCACAAAGCATGTAGCATCTTTTAGTTTATTGGTCTGGTTTACAGGCCACAACTTTACAGTACCAAATGGCAGACAGACAAAATTAGCGACTTGTTGGGAAACAACATGGAGCATTTAGCTGCTAAAGAGACATACATCCCTCTCGAGATGGTGTAGACCAAAACAGAGAGATGTGTAAAAAGGCAATTGCTTGCCAACACACTGTGAATTTCAACTTAAGAAGGTGATTTTGTAAATAGTGCTTCCAGCTTGTTTTGTTGCCCACAAGTGGTCATAAAGCATATATGAGTACATCTTTAAAACACAAAACAAGTCCCACTATCTACTCAATTATGCATAATGACCAAACCACAGCAGGACATACTGACAAACTGCAAAAGGGGAAGACCTTTAACCCCGCCACCTGCACCTCTGCTGTGGGTAAAGTAATCCATGGATGATCCCAGTACTTTAATGTGATGCACAGGTCCAAGCCATGTGTCCATGTCAATTTAAATAAATCAAGAACACAACCACAATTTAAAAAGCTATTAAAGTGTTCCAACAAACTCTGTCAGCTAACAATTTAGCAATACTAATAGAGTGACTCGAGAATAAGATAATGATATCAAAAGATTTCAGAAACAGCTCATGTGTGACACTATGTTGGAACAAACTGATTTAAGGAGTCTTGATGAGAAGAGAATAAATTGTTGAAGGAGGGTTGGGATATTGAAAGGCAGTGTCCATAAAGAACCCCAGGTATTGATTACCTGGTTAAACAGAGGACTGTTAGCTACAGTCAGAGTACAAACTGATTCGACTGAAGGTATGTGTTTATGTGTGTTGTAAAAGAGGAACGGAAAGAGACAGAAAAACTGTTTAACAGGATTCTGAGTGTTTTCCCCGTACTATCTGTACCACTCTTGTGCCGTGCTGCTTCTCATATAGCATAACTCCCCCCGCCTCCCCCCATTACATCCCATCCCAGCCTCGGCAGATACCCTCTGTTCTGTTCACTGCGCCGACCCAGCCCTTCAGTGGACTGTGCCATTTGATCCATGCAGAAGATGATTCACGCTCTGCGATCTGGGGAGTAAGAGCGGCGGAGGAATCCCTCTCTCTCTCCCCCCCTCCACATCCATAATTCAGCATTTGCGCCTTCGTCCTCCTCCTCCTCCCTTTTTCCTCTCTCCCCCCCTACTGTCTCCTTCCTCCTACTGCTTTTGCCGCTGCTACTCACTGCCGTGTGCACTCCAGCACAGCATCCACAACCTGAAGTATCAGTCGTCTGTAAACCGCCCATCTGGAACTCTACCTCAAGCTGCATAGGTAAGGTGAGAGCAAAACAAAGTGCTACTTTTCCTTCATGAGATTCAGAGTTGGTGGCGTGTGAAATATATGACGGCTGCATGCATCTTTTAAAGTCTTGTGGCTGATTCGCTTCCTAATTTACTGCATAATTTACCTTTTTTAGATGATGTTTGGAGCAAAACCTTGGTGAAACTGTTGCTATGGTAGCTAAGTGTGGCAGCCAAAAAATTTTAAAAAAGTCTGCTGTAACACATCAGGGGGTACATTAGAAATTGTTGGAGCGTTGGTCGTTGGCATGCAATAAAGTTTAATGTCCCCATGCGAGTCACTAATCCCACCATCCCTGCTGTACACACTCACACACTACCACACACACTCACACCACTCACCCATACTACAGCTCCACCATACTACAGCTCCACCTTTATCCACTCATAAAGGCAAACAGTGAAGCTTATCGTGTGAGTTCAATCACTGGACTCTTGGTGGAGCTCAAAGGAAACTGGACTGTGTTGCTTTGCCAGTCAGAAGCATACTATCAGGATGAAATCCCACTGTTATATGTTTCATGGTGCATGGACACATGCTGTTGCGGAATGAGGCTCTACAGTGTGGTTTGATTATTGAGATAATGTATATGCTGAGGCTGCAATGTGTATATGCTTTTGTTCAGATATCTGTGTCTGTGTTTGAAAAATGCATCTTGGGTCCCACTTTTGATTTGTAGCATGTGTAAAGATGCGTAATCAAAATGGGCTATATAAGGTGCTTAGTCATTGATTTTCATTTTCCTGGTGTATCCTGCAGATTGTGTTTAATTTACAACACAATAAAACGAAATTTAAAGTGTGGCAAAGCTGAGGACGATTCTTGGTGCTTAATCCCCTTAAATGTGCCTCAAGATGATAAAACTCTACATCAGCAAGAGCGTATGATTTCAAGCTGAAAATGTCTGAGCTTTTATTTTGGAGGGAATCGCTGTGCATGCTTTTTGTCTCTGACTCATTCATATGATACACACAGAGCAATATGTGGCCAGGGATTGATATGCGACCCCCGCCTGAGGGGAGTGAATTGATTTGATATACTGTGGCACACCTTTACGTTATTTCTGGTGTTGGCTTTCTTTTTTAGAATGCAGCAGGTGTAGGACAGGACACTGGAGAGAGCAAAAGAAGTGAAAAAGGAGGGGAGACAAAGAAGGTGTAATATCTCAGTGAGACTGGCTGTTGATGTGCTGGTACATGAGAGAGTGTTGAGGTGCGCTGACGCCGAGGTCTGACGCAAGATTGTCAACACTGCTGGATTTCAAAAAGGGGCTGCTTCAGAGTGGGATACTGTTGAAATTTCACCATTGAGGGAGACAGAAAAAAGTAAAACAGTGATGTTTACCTAGTGAGGCAGAGAAAGCAGATTTAACCACTCTTACACTGTAATTAATTTCGACTTTGTCTCATATTAGTTTTACATGATCACACACTTTGATTTCCTTAGTTTTTGTGCCTACATTCACTGCTCCAGCACATTTTACTGCTGGTGAACTGCACTGTTAAAGGCTGGGGTTTTCATGCTTTCTGATTGATGATGATGATGTGACACCAGTTGCACAGCGGGAAAATGTTGCATTGGCGTATGAGCTTTTGGGGAAAAAAGAGCTTTGATATTAAAGTGGTAATGTTGTCATTAAAATGAAAGCATTCAGCTCTTGAAGATTTAACATAAAAATGTATTTTTGCTGAGTATTTTGACATGCACCGACTGTATTGGACAGGTTTTCAATGAATTAGCCAACAGAGGTGTTTATGCTCGGCGCTGCCAAGTGATCACCTGTCAATCAATCAGTGTGAGTAGCTGCATGTCGAGCTTCTATTTTTTGTTGTTTTCAGTAATGCCAAAGTTAATGTGGCACCTTGTAGATGCTGAGGCTTAATTTGAATTTGCACCACAGAAATATGATTTCCTGTCATTTCAGCCAGAGTATATTAAAGAAACCTGGTGGTAATTACACATCCTGATAAATATTTTTAGCTGCGGTAGTCTGAGCTCTCATGCTGGTTGATGTAAAAGGATGATGAATGGACTACTAGAGCTCCTTTTCAGTCTTCACCCATTCACACACACATTCACACAACGGTGGCCAAGGCTACTGTCCAAGGTTCCACCTGCTACTCAGTTAAAATGCACCCTAACACCAAAGGCACAGCCATCGGGAGCAATGTGGGGTTACCTATCATTGGCTGGTCAGTCCGTCGGCGATTCTCTCATAAGTTGGCCCGTCCTTCACCGTTCTCGTCACTTGACGGTTAATGGGCTCTTCATTCGCGAAGACACAAGGAGGGCGTGCAATTCTTCGTCTCCCCAGTTGCTCATCTTTACAGTGTCTTTCAGGTTTGCGTTTCCCTCTTGCTACTAGTACTATCTGCTCAGTCCTACTATCAGCTGTTTCCTGTTTATCCAACGCCAGTGGGTCGCACGTGCGGCGTCATCAACAGCTCCTCCCACAAGTCATCAACAGCCCCTCCAGTGACGGAAGGGCGCCTCGTTCTTTTTAAACCAAAAGGGTTCTGCCAATATGTCTACCCTACAAGGCGGAAAATTGGGCACCTCGGATCAACTCGCCAATCCAGCTCTGTTTGTCTAAACGCTTGCAGCTTGCCGGCAAAACGGCCCAACATTCGCTGAAAATCTGGCAGTGTAAAAGGGGCTATATAGAAAAAGAGCCACATGGTTGAAAGGCACTGTCTAGGATTTAGCCAAGTTTTGGTGAATCAGCAGACATTACAGTTCCTGGAATCTAGTTGGAAACTGATGCAGGCATGGAGGTTGTTTAGTTTTTATCCAGTACCTGTAGACTGGCTTGCACGCCAGTTCAGGTAGTGCTACAAGTCAGCAAAAGGAGAGTTTACAGACTGGCAAGTTGTTTCCCACATCCCAATAAGTGACTTTTAGCCACCACTGTCCAAAGCCAACCACAAAAAGCACCATCAAATCTTACAAAATAGACACGAGACCCTAAATTTAGCACAAATTTAGGGGAGCTGGTAGAAAGGCGATAGGAAGAATCCATTCCTATGTCATCTTAGCATAGCACAGTGATTCAAAAGTCCACTTTTGGTTTTAAGTGCAGGTGTTGTTTAAGCCTCTGTAACCCTCAGTTACTTATAGCAGCTGTCTTTGCATACCCCTGCAGATGCATTACGCTTTAGGACTGGAGACTGTAGTTTACATGCCCTCTCCTAATAACAGCAATCACTGGTTTCATTTAACTATGAACACAACATTCCCCAAAGCATAACTATGTAGTTTTAATCTCTTAAACGTAACCAGAACATAGGTCCATAAGAAGGCAGCAGATCAGAGAGCACACTCATAAGTCTGATGAGTCAAACAGGTCTTTTTTAGAGATAAAATATATATTAGTCTTGTAGGTATAAGGACTTGCAGAATGTACAGAACAATATTTTTTTTTTATCACAAAGCACATTCTGCTTTGCTTAATCAGACATTGATAAATTATTAAATCTTGACCTTGCACAATTGTATCCAGGCCACAAGGGGTTCAGAAAATTTCATTATGCGAATGAAGTCATGAAACGGCGCGGCTGAGGCGTAATTCATTAATATTAAACATAATGCTGCTCTTGTTTGAATAGGACTATTAGCAACGGATGGTCTGCATCTGGGTTTCGGAGTTAACAGGAATCTATTGTTGCACTTTCCATATAGCTGTTGATTAAAAATGCCTGCAGCAGATACGTGTGATTTCCCAGCTGCTACCTGATAGGAGGATACAATAAGCACAGCAGTGGCAGGGCTGTGTGGTAATATGACTTTCTTTTTTTTTCTTTTGCGTGCGTCACAAACCGGTGTGCTTGACGTAAAAGTTTAAACAAGATATACATGTGATGTTTGTAGTTTGTAAACTTAAATGTCTTGAATTTCAAAAGCAATTCAAATTCCCAAGCACTGAATTGTGTTAATTTTCTCACATTTAAACAATAATCTAAAAATGAAATTTTGGGCAGTGAAGGCCAAATGAATGTTTTTTCTCGTCTCCATACAATCATCCGACTCCTGCTTCCTTCTCTCTCCTCAGTGTGTGCACAATAGATTTTCTTCAGATGGAAAAGCTGCCAAAATGTCTTTCTTCTGACATGCGAGACAGCTTTCAAAAGAAACTCTTTCATTCTCTTTCAGTTTTAGAATAACATGCCGCACCATCTACAAAAAAACAGTCTCGAAACGCCTCTTTACTTTCGGCAACCTGCTGCAGAGTCACCTCGAAGTGTTACAGTAAGGGCAAACACATTACTGATCATTGACCCTTACTGACAGAGTGAAGCGACTTGTGGATGAAATTACCTTACAGAATACAGAAACTAATTTGACACGGTGTTATCTGATTCAAACGGAGTAGGAAACCACATGTAATGCTAAAATAGGGGAGTGTATAAATGAGAATAAGTTTTGCAGCCCTGCGTTGTGCTTTACCTTTGAGGTTTTGCTTGCTTTAAGAGCAGAGTTAAAAAAAAAAGAAAGAAAAACGTCACCCTGGGGAGCATCATGGCACTGAGTCTTCCGAGTGTGTCTGAGGAAGTGCCCTTTAAGAGATTACTTTGATGGCATTTCTTCATCATTAGTCTGCTGCAAGTGAAAACAGAGAATAGATGTGCGGGAGGAGGTGTAACAAAGGGTTCCAGGCAAACTCGACACGCTGCCTTTATTTTGTATGCACCTTCACCAGCTGAGCCTCGGTGATTCATATGTCTGTTTCTATTTTCAGGGTTTATAATCATCTGCTTAGTAATCACCACCCAGTTATTTGATTCAGATTTTAAACCAAACCGCACATTCAGAATTTCTAGCGGTGGCAATCGAGCAACTTTTGTTTGCATGTGTGATGAAATTCACCTTGTTTAATATTCTGCTGTGATTCGTTTCTGGCCAGGCATATCGACCTTTTGATATTTACAGGCTGTAGCCTGTTTGGTCTGATTCCATTGATCCCAATTGATTCATTCCACATGGGGCGTCTCTCGGAGTGTGTTTGCTTTGATCAATGAGTCTAATGGGTAAATACAAATTTCTGCTATCTTTCTCCAACTTCAGGCGGTCCATACTAATCTCTTGTATGGCCTGAAGGTGATAAGGTACTGCAAAGATACTGATCTCTCAGTTTTAAAGGGTAATTCTCTTTTCTTTCTGTTTCTTTAGTTCTTTTTTTCAAGCTACTTTATTTTTATTTCTCAGCCTAGCTCATTTCTTCTCATGAAGGTGGGCACAGCTGTGAAAATAACTCTCTTACACACTTCACTATCTGCCACAGGAAGAGGGTGGTTCAGTCAGGGAGCTGTTCTGCATGAACACTTCAGGTTGCGAAATTCATAGTGTAATGTCACTTCAGGCTGCAATGCCCCACTGTGCCCACAGGAGTGAATGTTGTTTCCAAACAGCCCTGTGGTGGCACTGTTTTTCCATCCCTGATCAGCACAGAGATCCTTCATATCTCCACTAAGCTGTTGGGGGGGATAAATACAAAGCAAAAGAGAGAGTAATATATCTATATATACACACAGAGAGGAGGAGAGGCAGGCGAATGTTGTTGTCTCAAGTGTGTCGACATAATAGGATGCAAATATTTTGATCTCCGCCTGTTTATTTCATTAACATTTCACAAAAACCATTCAAACATTGACAGATTGGGCTCATCCATAAACACATGCGCTACAAAGTCGAGTTGTTCTGTTTTGTTTTGTTTTTTTACAGTATGAAAGTGACTGCTGCAGTCCTCTGTGGGGACTCCACTCAAACTCAGTTTAACGTGTGTCACGTGTTGAGGTAAAATAGTCCAGTTCACCAGGGATTTGATTAAAAAATAAAACTATACGCATGGTTTAAAGGCTTGTGATGATAAAGTAGCTGTCCATCTTAACAGCATAGAGTAAGTAATTTGCAGCTAATGATAGCTGTAGGTAGAAAAATGTGCAGGTAAGTTGAGTAGATATACAGGTTCTTTCAGGAAAGACCACAATAACACTAAAACACATCCAGTATTTTTGCAGTCTCAGTAACATCACATGCAGATTTAGGTTTCCTAGGCAGGCTCACAGAAGTAATGCATGTGCACATTGCTCAGAGAAGAAGTGCTCCAGATAACACTACTCACTAAACAGTTTATTTTATACGCTAAAAAGAAGACGAGGGTGAGCATGTGGTACTTAACCCTGTCGAAAAGACATAAAAGCTGTCATGATAGGCCCCGACAGCATATAAGGTGATTTTACATACACCACTGAAATCTCAAATGCTGCACTGGTGAGATAAAGTCTCCGTTTTAAATTGCCTCCAATTCTAAATTAGCTCTGAATCTAATAACTACTTCCATGATTTCTTTTCTCCACATGAGAAAAGTCATTATCCAGTATCAGCACAGTATGTCAGCAATACTGCCAGCTGTAGCGTTGCAGCAGTTTGGTATCAGGTCAGAGACTTTTGACAGCATCTGTGCTTGTCAGCTATCAGTCTACTCTTTTAAAGATTAAAAAGGACCCACAGGGGCATTTTCAGAACTCGTTCTGGCCCCGAAATGTGGCAGAGTGCAGCAAACAACAAACAGCAGCACTTACAGTATGTGTGTGACCCAATTTTTATCATAATCTGCCCTGCACTGAGCCAGTTCCCAATAGAAATGGAATGACTGAATTTGTGAACATGGAAACTGAAAGGCTGCCAAGCTGAAGGTGCGATGCAAAAACTGCTCATTTTCATTGTCTTGAGACATTACTCTTTTGAGCACAAGTGTCACTTGTTTCCAATTGAACTTGTGTAAAGAGTTCTTATGGATCGATTGGAGTCTTGAAAGAGTGGAGTGGCCTGCTATTGACATGAAACAAATAACTGCGGTGTAAAAATTGGAGGAGAATAATTTGCTGTAATTTCCCCTGTTTATAGATTCTGATACTGTATTTGAGATTCGTGAAACAATTAAATTATTTTCCATTTAAACGTCTGCAGAACGTTCTGATTTGTTTTCCCGGTCTGATGAATGTAGACTTCAGTGCCTGTTTAGAGACAAAGTGTTCCACCTAGCTCAGTCTGTGTTAAATGCCTACCGACAGCGTAGGAGGACGCTTTGTTCTTGATGTGTTTAAGGCACAGTCTGTGCCTCAGATGTGCCTAAGTTATGTTTTTTAGCCGTGAAGAGCAGGGTTATGTTCATATCTGCTTTGACATTGGAGGTGTATAACATTTGTTCTTTTGCTCTCATTGTGTTCTTGGTCTTGTTGTGTTATGTTTGTATCATCTTGTAAGCCCACCTTTACCCTCAGTTTAAAAAAGAAACAGGTGCTTAGTATTACTTACACTTTCTTTAAAGACAGTGTGGTTTTGCTTTTTTCACATAAGGTTAATGTTCTTTGTGTTGTTGTAAAGGAATCAGTGCATCAACCAAGCTGAACCTCTTCTTAACCGCAACACAGTGACACATTTTTCTGTAAAATTACGGTAATCTATTGGGAGCTGTAGTTGCCAACATCCTTCTGTTGTTCTACGGGGTCACTACTCTAAGTTACTTCAACACTATATTACTGTTAAATGTATTACAGTACAATGTTATGTTTACAGTTTAATATTGTAGCTAACCTGCCCAGTGACAAACTGTATTTATGCAGTGTTGCCACATTTATATTCTGCATAAAAGGTGGTAACACCTTGTGGTACACAAAAAACGAGTCGATATTAAGGCACTAGTAAGGAACAAATGGGTAACATATTATTAGTTAATGGTCAGTTCTAAAGTAACTCCCGATCAAATGTCACACAGTAGCTAATCATTAGTTTATAATTAGTGAATTAGTAATGACCAAGGGAGCAAATGAGGAACGAATGAGTAACTAATTATTAGTTAAGCCTTTCAGTCTCAACATCCACCGAGCAGTATGGTACGGTACAGTTCAGTTGGATACACTTTTTTTCTGTTTCCACTGTGAAAAGTTGTGGATGGTACCAATGGAACCGTTCCATACCGTGCCTATTTTTGGTCCCCTCTCTGTTGGGGTACCTAGCACACAGATCTGGTACTAAAAGGTGGAGCTGTGAACACTGCAGTCTGTTGACTGGTCAATAGCGGACGGTCACGAAAGGATGAAAGAGTGTTTTGCTGCCTCTTGCAGCTGTAGTCGGAGAAACAGTAACTTAATTCACTGGGCCGACTGCCAGCGACTTTTAAGGTGGAACATTAACTTGTTATGTTACTCAATGCATGAGGTGATGACGTGAATCAATCAACAAATTACTTTAGTTTTTATATGACATATACTTTTAGTAATGTGTGGATCTTGAAGCGTTTATTTGTATTAATATTAAACAGGTTATGTGACAGAATATATTCTAATCCTCTCTCGGAGAAAAAAAAAAGCAGTGAGGAGCAATACTAAAGCCCTGAGCTTGCCTGAGAAGGACTAAATGCACAAACCCACTATTTTTAAATATCCCGTGGAGAGAGACTCTCACTGCATCTTGTTCTATTTTGTTCTAAGAATGTCAGTATGTAACTCCATTCTGTGGACAATAAATCAGTGCAGTGGAAACGCTAGGGTCTAGGTACCATGTCTGAAGGGTTACTTTTGGTTTCAAAGGTACCACGCCAAAAGTGTTTGGTGGAAACAGGGCTTTGATGTCAGTTCTTTAGTAACTCCCAATCAAATATGGTTAATCATTAGTTAAAAGGCTTTCAGGTCATTCCTCATTTTTCCCTTACTTGTTTCACTAATCAGTCACTGCTGATTAGACAGTCAATGACATTTGATGGGTAGTTACTTAAGAGCTGACCAGTGACTAATTGTTAGTTCCTCAGTAGTTCCCTCACTTGCCTCTTATTTTAACTAGTCATAAACAACTGATTAGCGAATCTTTGACATTTGATGGGTAGTTACTCGGGAAGGAATCATTGACTAATGTTGTTCCTCAATCAATACTTCATTGTTTTCTAAATTAACCAATGATTAGCTACTGTATGACATTTGAGTTGCCAGGATATGACCATTAACTAATAGTAAGTTAACCCATTCGTTGCTAAGTAGTTACTCTTTTTTGTGCACCTTTTTACAAAGTGTCAAGGTTTTTAACTGTACATGTAACGGTGCACTACACTTAAGTTGTCTTCATACTGTCACCAAATGTCACACACAAACTCAACTCTTTCACTCACTAAAAGCATCAAAATGGCTCTCAAGATATGAATGCACCTTTCACAGCTAGTAGCTGTAAACAGGATTTCATGTCGTGCTGAATCTGCTGAATCTGACAGGTTATATGTTTTTTTTTCTATTAATGTACTATACAATTTTGTAAATTAAATCTCCCTACCTCTGAATGATGTATGAAATTGTGATAAATGGAAACAGTTGAGTAACCTGAAATTGGTACAACACCATAAAAACAGCTTTTCTATCACCCTCCCAATTTCCTCAAATTAGCTGCCTTAAAAGAGCTGTTGTCAACGGTGTCATAACAGTATTAGAGAGCGAGGAAAGCCTTGGCTCTTACTTGGCCACTTTATCATTATTTTTTATTTTTGACAACCACAACTCAGGTAATTTCACAGGACTGCTGCTACAAATCACCCCAAATGGCCTTGAGTAGGTGGAGGGGGATGCATATTCACCGCCAGTGTGGAGGTACAGTCTTTAGCCATGACCTATTCTTTTTGGCCAATGGGAAAGAGAAGTGTGCCAGCATGATTAATGGTCATGATTACCTACTCAGAAAATGTGGTTTTCTGGCCCAGCAGCTTCACTTTTATGACTTAAACCTGGGGCGAGATGCTTCATCATGCAGGCAAAGCTGCATACAGACCTCACAGACAGTATGTGCTGAAGACCAAACTGATAAAGTGTTTACCATCAACTGTTTGGAAAGGAAGGTAAAGCCTTGTGTGGCTTGTTATTTGGACATCTATGGTGAAGTTTAACATCAATATTGGCCTCAGGAGTTTGTAGCCAGTGCAGGACTGATGCTAAATTTTATTCTCACTGTGTGCTCGTGGGTGTATATGAGAACAAAACAAGCTAATTGTATTACAGATTGTAGTGAGCAAATCAACCAGAGCAGGAAAGCGCTGTGAGGTTAAAACACTTCTGATATCTCCTCCAATACCTGATGTGAATCTAGAGTGGTTGCTTCATATCATAGAGAGGCTGCTGACCAAATATCCTAGAGAGCCTCGAGGGTTTAATTGACGAAACCACAAGATTGATACTATGCATTTACGAAATGCCCCACTCTGTCTGTATGTTTCTGTGCATGCATGCAAGCAAAACAGCCTGTGCCTCCGTAGGAGCTCGTGTGTCTATTTGTACGTGCTTTTGCAGCACTCGTGTACTTGGGAGCTCCCAGATGACACTCCCTGATCATTAACCTAAAGTTAATTTCTGTCACAAACACCGCAGCGGCCCTCATTACAACTCAGCACTACTCCACCTCCACCAAACGACTCTATATCTTGCCACTGAGCCTCGAAGGTTAGCCCCTTTAAAAGGTTACAGCTCCCTGTGACATTTCCCTTGATGACTTATTTGGCCCTTTGTTTTTGATAAATATCAGCAAGCATGTTGTTGCCACTTGGAATTACTTACTCATTAAGCCATAACAAGAGAATTTGTCCTGTATCAAAAAGAACCGACTAAAACAGATCTGTGATTCATCAAAGATGGAAGTGAGCATTCTATTCAACATGGGCAGAAAGCCATGTTTCACTTCTATCAACTTCTGTCAAATATGAAAATAATTATCCAACATCAACAGCTCACAGCACAGTTTATGGTGAACTGCACCTGACATAAATATTAAAGTTAATTAGGGAGGATAACAGAAACATCAAGTGAAAAGGAAATATATCAAATGCTAAGTACTCTAATAATCTTCCATTTGCTTTTTTGGCTGGGGAGCAAAATTTCTTGTGGCACTCACACCATCATCCATCACTGAGCAGCTGAAAATATGAGAGCAGCTGAGGTTGTTCCAACAGTACAAGCAGAAAATTTTGAAAGTGAGAAATCTCAGTCCCTGGCTCCGTAGCAGCTGACTCACTAGTAGTGATCAACAACCTTATCAAACCCTGCAGATATATCATGGCCATTTTTGTGCCACGAGACCTTAAAATCTTACTTATTGCACCTTTAATACCTTTAAATATGCCAGTAGCCCCCATTACATCTGTCAGTTAGTGCTTATGCACGTAAAATGCAGCCGCAAAGTCATCTAGACAAACAGCACTACTATCTCTAAAAGCAGAGGCACAGGACCTGGGTGCATGGATGCTAGCTTTGAATACAGAGCTAATTGAAGTTGTGACCAGCCTAATTTAGTTATGGGTTTTGGGTTGTAATGACCCCCTTAACTTCACATTCAAAAACCAACAAGAAGCCGGCTTAATCACACACAGTAATTGGGCAGTACAGTGCAGGTGAGGGACACATATTACCGTCGAACCCCCATTCATAGCACTGAAAATTCCTTGAAGCTGTGGTTCAGGGCCAAACATCAGAGAGAAAGGGGACTGCCCTGTGGTTTGATGTGGAATTATGTTTTGGCTGAACAAAACCGGTGAAAGATACTCAGAACATCACTTCTTTGGCTCAATTGACGAGGTGCATAGAAGGTCATGGAGGATTCTGTTGAAGCGTCCATATTAGCCATTTTCAACACAATTGCCAGAATAAATGTTGGCATTGTACATTACTGCAAACCATGGATATGTAACATTTGCACATTATTGTGTTGCAGATATGTTAAAACTTACTTAACATTTATATGCATTATAAAAATGCTGTGGTTAAAGTGTGGTTATGTCGAGGCACAAAAACCACTCGGTTAAAGTTAGGAAAAGATTGTGTCTTGGTTTAAAATACTTTTGTTGTTAGGTTTTGGTGGCACGATCATGGCTGGAGATACTGCCGATGTCACACTAAAAAATGCCAACTTCAGTCAGGACCACTGTAGTCAAATAAAAACATTATTTCTATTTGCAGTATTATATTTGGCAGTATGGCTCTGTTCTGGGACCTCTCTGCTTTTCCTCAGGCCTACACCCAAAGACTCTTCCACTTGCCTACACGGAAAGCATAAGGTGGAGAGAGCACACCTCTCTGCCCTTCCACATGCAAATAAGGAAAGTCTGGGGCAGAGAGAGCAAACCTCCCTGCCCTTCCATGCGCCTAGGGGTTACAAAGCGGCTTGCAGCGGAAGCAGCAACAGCAGGCAGTTTAAATAGGGCACCTTGAATGAGAATTGCCAATTGGTTGCATGTGCTCAATTTTTGGTCACACAATCACCACTGAAAATTCCGTCAGCTTGGCAGCCATCTCGCCTTGGTGTTACACCATCCTCCTTCCCCTCCATCCCCTCCATCAATGACATTCAGCTCACATATATGTGATCACAACTACATCACTTTAGAAACATAAACATAATCTGTTTGGAACATACAAATGTAATGTATCCTTGGTTTGCAGACATGTACAATGCAAGGGTGTAGGTTTCATTTCAACACTGCTAGAGACACATGATGTGGGGCTCCTCTCTCAGGAGATTTTGAGCAAACACTTTCTTTCCTGCATTCTGGATTTTTTTTAATGCAATTTATATAGGAAATGTGTTTATATATGTAAAGAACAACAAAATTCAGGCTGTAGGTGACATTCAAAATAAAAAATAGTTTATATTAGATGAAAATCCAATAAGGCTCTTTGGTGTTCTGTATTGCTTCCGAATATTTTTGTCTCCTGCAGTTATCTTTGCTGAGTCAACACTCATGTCGACATAGTTTACTTTCCTCTTGTGTCTTTCATTTGGAAGAACAGAATTGTCCCTACCAGTATCTGAGTAAACTCATGATCACTGATATTATTTAAAGAGGTTACTTCCCCAAAGTATTAGTATGTCCCTACTGCCCATATTCAAACATTTGCTCTTGGTACAATGTCAACATGTTCTTCTGGCAACTGGGCTGCCATTTCTTTGAGGATAGTAGGTAGTGGTTCTGGACCTCTTGATACCATAACAATTGCACAGTTGCTAGATGACTGTGCTTTCAGAATTGCAGCCCTGGTGCAGGAGCAGTTGAGCTGAACACTGTACTTGTAAAATCACCATCTGCAACTGTAGTTGCCTGCTAAACATGAGCAGAGATGACCTGCGTAAACATCCAATCCGTCCAACCTATGGCAAGTTCTGACAAGGAGAAATTGATCACCGGCACATACACAGTACCTTTGTTTAGGGTGACCATCGCTGGTAAGATCAGTACACACTCAGGAAGGGGCCGACCATCATCAAGGGACATCAGTCTCCCTGCTTTTGGAATGAATGAACCAGTCATTTCTGTGCAGGCTCAGCCATTTCTCTACTGACTGGCAGCTCCTGTGTTGCTGCCAGGAGGCTGACTGCAGCAGCTCAGCTTTGGCTTTCCATGCCGCAGAGCCACTGGGGCAATGGAGTTTGTTGCCACCATGCATGTGGTGTGTTGCTTCACGGGCCATGTTGTGGTCTCGCCCCTTCCCGTGCCAGAGATTCATTGTGGCCTGCTGTTTTGTCTCTATTTCCCAATCCTTTGTGCAAAGCAAAAATATTCCACTCAGCAGGATGGCTCAGAGAGTGGGATGTTGAGACTGAAGATTAAAGACAAGAAGGGTTCTGGCTTAAATCCTTGCACTGGGAGAAGTGAATCATATGCTCTTGTGTGAGACATGTGTCCCCAAAGTGCCAAAGTGACTTCAAGCAGCGTCAACTGTATTGTGTAAGACTGAGGTTTTACTAAAGAGCTTAGAAGTACAGTGCATGTGTGATTGCGAAGCAGGGCGATACTGTGAAACGAGAATGCAGAGTCAGCAAACCTTCCCCGTATTAATAAATATTATTGTGTTGGGGTGTTTTGATTCTGGAGCCCATGCTGCTCGATGCAGTCGGCTTTCCTCTGAGCCACATTGGCGTGTAAATTGATGGTGTGGGAATGTGTTTGTTTTTCATAGGGCAGATTAAAACCACGCAGCAAAACAGCGAAGGTAAAATCAAAACTGTGCCAAAATTTATGTCCATATTAATCAGAGCTAACTTAGCATGTTTTGATCATTTTGAACTGATAACAGAGCTGCATTTTCTGTGAGTTAAAAAAATATATACATACTGCAGTCAGTGCTGTAAATTGTCACTGAAAAATAAACAAATAATGTAGTTGAAATAAAAATAACATGCTCTTTTTCTTATAATACAGGCTATAATGGTCTTGACTCAAGTAAAAGCTGTGACAAGAAATACAAGAGGAATTATCTGACTGATTTAACTGCTCGTTTACACAAGCATCCATTTAGCCGGCCACACTTGTATAAATTGTCACTCCTTTACATTCACTGCTGATGTGTAATCATTCATGGGATTAAACCATAATCATCTTATTTATGACCCACTCTCTAATGCTCCGCTTAAAGCGTAGCCCACACATCATTTACTTCTACGTAAAGGTACATCTGAACAGGTTTTGTGGCGGTGAGCATATGTGATGGTGGGCACGCTGACGTGGGGGTAAAAAAGGTGTACACGTTGCTTTTATGTACGGGGACCCCTGGTCCATCTGTCCCACAACGTGTCTGTTTTAACCATACTACATGGACCATGAAGTCAGAGTCTGTTGTTATGGCTCTGCTGTTATGTCTCTAATCCCATCATAGAGTGTGATCACGTCTGAGGCAGCAAGCTTCATCTGAGGCACCATGTTGATTATGTAGTATCTATGAACATGTAAGTTTTTACTGCTCCATAAAGAATTTTTAGGACGCCCATCAATTTCTGTTACGATCTGCTGTCAGAACGATCACATACTGCTGTGAAGCCATTTCAGATCACATATCTCACAAATTTCAGCATGTCCGAAACTGAGACAGCCCCCTTGTTTGTAGCATTGGTGGGTTTGATTATTGAGTAATCATTTATTCATCCATGTATTCTCTACAACACTTATCCTCTCCAGGGCTTTATATGCTAGTGTCTTCATTTGATGAGAGGTGTGATGCACACCTGAATAGAGATGTATTTTTTACACAAGGCACTTTCAAACAAAGTCACACCTGCGCACTTACTTAGATGTGGAATTTCAAGTTTACCTAACCTGCATGGACTCAGTGTGGGAGGAAACTAGAGACACTAAAAGTAAATCGATGAAGACACTGGGGGACATATAGACCCTTTTACTGTTAGTAAACAGTATGACGTCTTTTGTAGGCGGGGCTTACCTGGAGGCCTGCTAGCAAGTTCTGTTGGGTTGTTTGCGACAAAAGAGGAAGATAATACGAGTCTCTGAATGAGGTGCGTTTGGAAATATTCACTCCAAGTGCCGAAGCGCACTCTGGCACAAACTGGACCGTTATAAATTAGGAGCGCTGTCTGAATGTACTGTTTACGTATCCAGAGCACCACTCTCTCGGAGTGGCAGAGCTCACTCTTGGCACTCTGTCTAGGCTACTTGCTTAACTTACTTTCCTCATGCTTTGCTGTTGTCACTTTTTTCCCATTATGTACAGACTACATCTCAAAACCCAGCTAGAATAGGAATGTAATGCTGGATTGGGACACAAGCCTCACCTCCCTTGTCTCTATCTGTAGGGAAACATTAAAACCAAGTCTCAGGTAGTCCATGGTTATGAAACATCTAGGTTCATTTTCTCCGTGTGCTTCTGTCCATGGTGCTGAAACATTCAGACCTAGGGCATGTTCAATCGCAAAATGGTGTGCACTGTTTTGCTACAGTTTCCAGGTTGAAGGGCATGTTTTGCCAAAATGGTGCGAAACAGTGTGCAACAGGAAAAGAGGTACGTTTTTGTTGTTATTTTGTTTTGTTTATGTTTGGTGGGTGTGTCAGAGGGTGATATCCAATCAGCAGTGACATGTATATAAACCAAATCCAAGTAGATCTTAGAACATAAAGCTTTTGTTTTTATTCTCACTTGCTTTGGCAATGAAAACATACGTTTCCCATGCTTTGAATTTAATTAAGTTACCCCCGCCTCCCCCCATATTAAAAGCACAACACAACAAGCTGTTGTATAATTAACTGTTTTGCTATGTTTTGTTGGGGTTGATTGCAGCCCCAGTTGTCTTGTGTCTCTATCCGTGATGCTTAATTTAGACCCTCTGTGCAGTCCATACTATCATACTATTTACTATGGTAGAAAAAAAGTAGTATGTTCCTACATTACCTGGTGTTTTTGGTATACTACATAATGCAGTATGCCAAAAACACCAGGATGTTCATCCACATTTTGAGGTATGCAAGTCAGCATGCTTTTTCTGGCTATTCTGATCCACAGTCCTCTGCACAGCGGATGATACGTCACAGCAACTGAGCTGCAAACAGATGACAGCTTGACAGCTCGCAATGATTGATGATGATGCATTCAAGTGACTGATGATCAGTCAAATAGTAAAAATAGGAATATTAATTGTTTAAGTCAATAAAATAATTGTAAAAACATCCAACTACAAAAAGACATATGAAGTAGGTTGGCTGAGGAGTGCTACTTCACATATGTAGGTATCACAAACAGGAGCGCTAGTTATAGCACTAGATAAGTGTGAAAGGTACATAAAGTACTACTGGGAAATATGAGAAATGCATACCGGTATGCAATTTTACTGTTGTGAGTATAATATGTTAAAGTCTGCAATGAATGCAGCTATAACTGCATGAATACACGCTTAGCAACGGAAGCTGCAGTACCTATAACAGGTAAAGACAAAAAAATAGCTCCAGTCTCTGTATGTCTCTGTCCATGGTGCTGAAATATTCCGCCCCGCACTGTGTCTAAAATTATTCACTCATTCCGAACTCCCTACTCACTGTGTAGGGAGTTCTATGTAGAGGACTATATAGTGAGCTCATTTGCAACAGAAAAAAACCCTTCAGACACTACTCACTCATTTTCTCCGCATCATTAATTACGTCATTGTCATCCACCAATTAAAACGCGTCATATCAACGTCAGCTGGAGAACCATCTATAACAAACACTGACATGCATGTTTGTGATAAAAAAAAAATATTTTTGTTCGTCCGTCCATTTGCTCAGGGCAATGCATTAAGGGATATAGTGTCTGGTCAGTAATGATCAGTTGTTCACAACTTTTTACAATGCATTCTGGGATTATTTGATTCCACTATGTGGGGTATAAATATTCCCAAAACATATTTTGACAGCCCTTAAATAATGGCAAAGTCACTATATGGTGGACTCTGTAGTGAGGAGTGTGATTTTGGACACAGCTCCAGTCTCTGTGAGTCTCTATCCTTGGTCCTGAATGCATTCAGGGTGCATTTCTCTGCCTGTCTCTGTCCATGGTGCTGAAACATTCAGACCCAGTTTCTGTGTATTGCTCTGTCCATGGTGCTGAACCATTCAGATTCAGTTTCTCTGTAGATGCCTCTGTCCATGGTGCTGAAACATTCAGGCCCAGTTTCTCTGTAGATGCCTCTGTCCATGGTGCTGAAACATTCAGGCCCAGTATCTCTGTAGATGTCTCTGTCCATGGTGCTGAAACATTCAGACCCAGTTTCTGTAGATATCTCTGTCCATGATGCTGAAACATTCAGACCCAGTTTCTGTAGATATCTCTGTCCATGGTGCTGAAACATTCAGACCCAGTTTCTGTAGATGTCTCTGTTCACCGTCCTGAAACATTCAGGCCCATGCTTCGTCTCAAATCGCGTACTTCAGGTAGTACACTTATATGTAGTATATTATGTGCACTATGTACTCATTGGTGCAGTAGTGTGTGGTGTAGTGTTGTCTCAAACCAAACGCGGCCGTTGTGCACTTACCGGAAATGATGACCACAAATTAGCTAGTTAGCAAACTAGCATTAGCATTTGCGTTATCGTTCTTGGTACCAAATCATTACAGACTGCTAAATTAATCCAATAAACATACTGCTGGCTTATACCCGACAACAGTATAGTGGTGCTTAGTGCAAAAAAACGTGTATTTGTACAATGCAGCAACGTTCATGGTTGCACAGTCCTTAGCCGCCATTTCCAGTTTGAAAAGTGGTCCCTCCTCTTCCACTACATAGCCAAGATGGCTACCACTGAGGGCAAGAAGTGTCCATAGTTCCACACTCAACTTCTTGACCGTTTTGAGTGCACTATCCGGGTACTGATAGTGCACTGCATTGTTCCGTACTTCTCAGTGTGAACGCACTTATGCACTCAAAATATTAAGTGTAAGTACAGAAGTAGGTGATTTGAGACACAGCACCAGTTTCTCTGTATGTCTCTGTCCATGGTGCTGAAACATTCAGACCCAGTTTTTCTGTCTGTCTCTGTCCATGGTGCTGAAACTTTCAGGCTCAGTTTTTCTGTAGATGTCTCTGTCCATGGTGCTGAAACATTCAAAGCCTGCCTTCCTCTCTCTGTCATCCATCAGCATATATTAGTCACAGTTTGTAACACGGTTTTATAATAGTAGTTAATATATTACAAACTACAGGAGCATAACTTTATTTGTTGAAATGTAGTCTAGGCATGTGTTGCTTTTCAGGGTGTGATTCACAGCTCATAATTCTTTCTGCTCTGAACAAACTGCTGCTGTGCAGAGGGCATCTGGAGCCTATGGGATTCAGACAAAATGTTTCAGTCCCACATGCCTCCAGGAAACCAGTGGTAGAAACAAAAGTGTGCTCGGCAGCCTGTGCACTTCTTTGTGAAAAAGCCTACCAACACTGGCTATTTATTGTTCAAAGAGTCACTCAAACTACTCATGTATGACAGCAAACCTTGTTGTCAGGCTACAGCGGGGGAACCTGTGTTTGTCAGCATTTAACAATGATGGATTTCAACTCTGAGGGATAGGTCTTTATGTCATGACAGATGAGTGAAAGATATTCTATGAAACACATCCTGCTTCTAGTACTGGGAATTATATTGTGCATTATTTGGCACAAATATGACTATATGTAGCTCATGATTTTAGACTAGTAGTTCTAAAGTCCCTTTTTTATTTCAAGCTGAATCCACTCTTGAAGAACAAAAACACAAAGACAGCAGCAACCATTTGAAAGCCCTTGAAGAGGTAGTAGTAGCCTTAATAAAGCAATAAACCTCTTGACAGGCACAATAATACACAAGACAAAGCATTATACTCTCTTAAATTAATAATTATCTATGAAACCCATGCTTAAACTTTTACAATAACAAGTGATACATTTAAACTGGAAATATTATTCATGTTAAAAAATGCAAAAGAGGTCCCTCATGCGAAAAGTCTTTAAGCACTGTGCAGCTATGTGAAAGCTTTATGGCTCCTTGCCAACTGAAATCTTGGCAAAACATTATAAATCAGGGGCATTGCCATTAAAGTGCGGATGTCCCCGCTTTGAAACCATCCTTCTGAGCTTTGGAGACTCGGGTGGGAAATGAATCTGATGACCCACACTTTAATTATTTGGACATAAAATGGCATCATTATAATTGGCCTGTGTCTGTGCATATGAACGTGAAAGTCAAGGTTACATTAGTTGTATGATTAACAGCCGGTCTCAGGCACAATGCTCTGCTGCCTTTGAGTGTCTCTTTATACTCTGTTGTATGAATGTTACATTAATTAAGTGTGTCTAGGAAATCAAAGCTTTCTAAGCACAAAATGTGCTATTGATTGGCTGTTGCTGATAAATGTAACCAATAAAATGTCCCTTTCTGACATAATTCAAAATCCAAGGCAGCCTTTCCCGACCTGAGGCACACTTAGGCATGACTTCAGGGACTCAGGATGTACGTGACGACTCTGAGACAGAGGGTCTTTGTCAATTTGAATCATTTCCCAGTTCAATGATCGCCCCCTCAAGTCTTTGAGCAGCCTAAATATTTCCCACTTTATTACTCATAAAGCACTACCAATTGTATTACTCATATCTCGGCAGATTGGATTACGGCAAAACCCTTTGACTCTATCACTGTTGATTTCCCCAGAGGCCATAGAATGAACTTTAATGAATCTCCATTTTTACCAAAACCCTTGCTGTGAGGTGCCTTAATTTGACATGCCATGGGCAATAAATGAGTCAAAAGCCCAGACATCTCAAATGACTAAAGGTGGCAGGTTTTGACCCGAGTCAGTAATTTCTGATTAAGCTCCATCAAGACAAAGTCCTTAATCAAAGAAATTGCCAAAAGAAATTTAAATGTTTCAAGAAGCGAGTCAGGACATTGCTGAAGACTTGCCAGTGAGTTCTATTGGTTTTGTTACATTGGTGGAAGCATTTAATACAGCCGAGCAGCGAAGAATCTGATTCAATTTATTTGGCAAATGCAACAAGGAAACTATATAATTTCACAGAGGCACATGCACAGAAGACTGAGGTTGTTTTTTACAATAGTACATATATAAAGTACAGAACTGACCACTGCGACACATGAAAAGTCATCAGAATGTGATTAAGGTGGATTTATAGTTGTGTGTCAGCTCCATGCAGAGCCCACGCCATAACATATGCATGTGGCCAGTGCTGCTGTGAGCATTTATACTTGTGCCGTGGTCTGTCTGTGTCAATCTGCAATCACACCTTCAAAACACTGGTCAGCGTAGGGTTTTCTGTGAAGTGCTGTAAAGTTTGATTGATCCAAAACACACCCTAAACACACATTAAACATGGCTTAATAGTGAAAATGTTCAACACAAGTTCACAAATCAGCCTCACAATAACTCCTGATGTTCACAGACAAAACACTTATCTTCTGCTGGACAAGTATTCCCTGCAAAAACAACATGCTAACATTATTAGCACAAGCCTACGGCATTTTTTTCATTATATAAATTAGCCTAATGGCTAGCAGAGGTTTCTCTATACATGAAGTGGGGTTTATACTTGTGCATCAGCTCTATACAGAACCTAAGTTACAGTCACATCTCCAAAACACTAGTCAGTGGTGAGGTTTCTGGGAAGTGCTGTAAAGTTTGATTGATTCAAAACACATCCAAAATACACATTACACTTAATAGCAGATGGCTTAATAGCAAAAATTCCAGGCGCAAGTACACCAATCGGCTTCATTAGAACTCACAAGATTAACAGACACAGCACTTGTCTTTAACTTGACACATATTCTGCACAAAAACAACATGCTAATGTTATTAGCACAAGTCTATGACATTTTACAGTGTATGCATTAGCCCAGCAGCTAGCAGAGTTTTTCTCTACTCACATAAAGCAAGGAGAGACAGCAACATTTAACAAAGGTAACATGACAAAATTTCTCTCAAAAACAACTTACAAGGTTCGCTGACAAAACATCTGTCTTATTTTAAACATGTACTCCCTACATATACAACATGCTATCACTATTAGCATAAGCTTTTGACATTTTACATTGCATAAATTAGCCTAGCAGCTAGCAGAGTTTTTCTCTACTCACATGAAGCCAGGATAAATCAAAGCACAAGACTTAAGTTGCCATTGTGTGGGGCCTTTATTGTCTTCACAATGTATTCTCTCTGTGTGAAATACAAGTAAATAAAAGCTTCATTTTCACAAAGGGGTACATGGTTACAAAAATACACAGGATATGTGTAGTTACATTTCTGGAGAGGTGGTTAGGCTACAGTGTAGGGTTTGCATCTACACGGAGCCTATGCTGCAGGTATGATGTATATTCCATACAGAAGTATAAATTCTGCTTTAGTCTCATTACTGTTGTTGTTGGTTTTCTCCATGCAGCTTGCTTTTGGAGAGTAGCCTAACACAGACATCTGGTTTGTTATGAACTGTGAATGGTTTGGGTTATTTTAGAGGCAGAACAATCTCAGTTAAGGAAGGCATGTTTAGAAGGTATTTTTGTTCTTTGCATTAACCAAACTTTTCCACCCCTCCCCATCCAGTAGATTCCTACTACACCTAATCTTTTCATTGTGGGGAAATGTATTCCTCTTACTTATTCCTCTCACTGATTTGCATTTTCAGATTGTGCTCCTTTCACGCTGTCCTCTAACAAATGAGCATTTTGCTTTGCGCCACATATTTGTATCATATAATATTCATGTCTGGTACAAAGCTGCTGATTGCCAGATGTATTTTTCAAGGTCCCCACTAGCTTGATTCATTATCAAGTACATTTTTCATCAAACATGCTTGGAAAAGAAGAATATTTGCCACATCCATTCTTTCGTCATATTTCTGACCCTTTCGCTCCCTACTTGTGCTAGTTGCTTATTGGTGATAAGAAAATTCAAGCTTATTAGATTCGGTTTCTCTGGTTAAGAGCATTGACTTGATTCTTTAAATGTAAAATGCAAATGTAGGAGTACCGGAACTCAAATCTAATCAAATAGACAGCGGCGACCTGACATTATTCTTCGACATGATGCAACTTGGTTGCAATGAGAGTTAAAATTCAGCACGCCTGATGCAGGGATTAAATAAGCATCAATAGTCGCTTTTTCGCTGACCTCCACCCTGCGCACTAAGGTTATGTCTTAATTGGACAAGCTTCGATAAATGTTTGCTGCTAAAGTTGCAGACCAGAATCTCCAAATGTTGTAGGTGTGGTATGATTCTTGATATCCTCTATAGTCAACCTTTCTGGGATAGAACATCATTCTTTTGACATTTGAATTAGACTTCTGTTTGAATGCTCACACTGCACAAAGGATTGCAATACCAAATCCTATTGGTAAATTCCACGCTTCCTAAAATATGTTACTGTCGGATGGCTGATGTCATAGTCAGCCATGCCGTTTTTTAAATATCACATTTCAGACAATTTGCTAAAGGTCTTGTCAACAGTAGAACCAACAAGCTTTTCTCTATCAACACCGTCCAATCCAAAGAACCATGGTAACAGATATGTTCATGTATATATTCACCACAGTGTTCACATGTCTAAATAAATTATGCTTGATGGATGTGTTAGAAACAGTGTTTGATTTTAACAGCAAGGGAAAACATGAAGAGGCGTTTTTTGATTCTTATGCAAGAATGACTTTATCTATATTTAATTCTCAATTTTGAATTTATTTACAGTCTCTGGAGATTGCAGCTCTATCATCTTGACCTTGAAACAGCTTGAAGCCAGACACATTACAGAAAAATATCCATGATTAGCAGTAGGCAAAATAGGGATGCATTTTTAATAGCTTGAGATAGTTACTTCCGCGTGTCTCCCGGCCAGAGTCTGCTGTGATGTGCGCCACCCGATGTGGCCTCAGAGAAAATAAATAAATGATAGTTACTGTGGTGCGTTCTAACTTGATGATGTACTGTTTTTCCCATACACTACCCACCCTTGCACATAAACCTCACTGTAGGCCCCAGCATTTTTTCCCAGGGTACTTACTTTTCAATCTGATAACTTCATGGAAAATAATCATTTTACCAACTTTCGAGCCTGAGAATGCAGAATTGATTATTCTTTTTTTAGGCGGTGCATTTGTTTATCTCAATAGAGTAGGGACCAGTCATGGTGACAGCATGTCAATTTCAAGATCAATTGTTGCCTCCTTGCCTCTGGCCTTTGCATTGCATTACCATAGTAATGACTTTTTGACCCTCCTTTTTAAAGTGGAGATCTACATTCCTAGTTGTGGAGACAAATGGCGTACCTGAAAGTCATTTGTGGTGTGTAATGAATTATTCTGCGAAGGACCTTGTGTATTCATACATCAAGCATCATAACTGACCATCCGCTGAATGGTTATGATGAAGTGTGAAGGTGGCGGTCTGAAAATATCTTCCATTAACTGTGCATGCTTTTTTTTTTAAAATTAACACTTCACAGCTGCTATTTGCTATTACATAAAACGCGTCTGGAACATCATTGTAAGTACATAGTGGCATACTGTAGTGTTGAAAGATCCTTCATACACAGTGTGCTTAGAATAAGAGCACTGTGTGTATGAAATGTGAAAGTACTTTCCACTGTAACACAAGAACTTCACATACTTTTAAGTCACTCTAAAACAAAATGTTTTAGATGCATATTGAAGTATATTATTTAATGCGTATATTTTACCTGAATTAATGAATTAAGTCAGCCCTGTGATAGTCTGGCGACCTGTCCAGGGTGTACCCCACCTCTTGCCCAGTGTCATCTGGGATAGGCTCCAGCACCCCCTGCGACCCCTAACAGGATAAGCGGTTACAGAAAATGAATGAATGAATGAATGAATGAATAATGAATTAAGTTTTTTTTTTTTTTTTTTAAATGTGTCATATGTATAACTATGCACAGTCCCACCCCGTTATTAAACCCTAGGTGACTGATACAAACACACAAGGCACCCTTTTGTGCCTGAGTGAGGTGCCCAGCTGTCTCGCAGGTGAAACACTTGTTGCTGTGAAAAAGGTCATGGTGGAAAAAGCAAATTTTTTGGGTAAGTACATTTGACATAACGTAACATATTTATAACGTTAATGTGTGACGTATGTACATTGCAGGATGTTGGAATGTTAGGATGCTGGAGCCTATCCCAGCTGACTCTGGGCAAGAGGCAGGGTACACCCCAGACAGGTTGCCAGACTCATAGGGTTCACACATAAAGACACACAACCATTTACACCTATGGGTGATTTAGGGTCACCAATTCACCCTTCGCTAAGGCCCACCTCCCTTAGTTACTGTTGCTAAGCCCAACAAACTTTTGGTTTCGGAGCTAGACTGGCATGGTACTCCCACTGTAACTAACTGCACTCCCTGGAGAAATACTGGAGAAAAACAAAAAAGTGATTTCAGACAGAAGCAGACAGAAGGGTCTACAATATGCATTTGAAGGATATATTCAGGATGTCAGACTGACACAGCAAGGAAATCAAGGTAACACAGTGTGTGCAGATGAACAGTGTTTAGCTTCACCCCCAGCTGACTGTCGGGGGGGCTGCGGAAGAAGTCAAACAACGTTTATCTGCGCACAATGTGATGACACAGGGCTGGTTGAATATCAGCAAACTTTCCCTGCTTCCCTTCACTGGTTCCTGTACAGCAGGGTCAGTCTTTATCAAGTGTTATAATCATTAAAAAGCAAAAGCAGCATGTGTATACATTCAGTAGGCTATATCTTCAGTAGCTAGCTAGCTAACCCTACACTTTTCAGGGTTTGATTTTGGTTTTGGAACAGGGAAGAAACATATATCTTTTTTCCAACCTCTCCAGTTAACGAGTATCATTAATACACGACGTGCATTTAGCTCCAAATCCACAATACCAGCCTAAAAATGAAGGAAATCTGAAACGATTACATTACAGTCAATGGAGCACAGATGTGTTGTTGTCGGATCCTGGTCTGAGCCGGCCCGATGCTACGTTATGATTGGCCAGTCTAGCCTTAGCCTTAGTGAAGGGTCAATAACCTATCCTAGATGTTTTGGGATGGTGGGAGAAAGCCAGAGCACCCGGTGAAAACCCACGCTGACATGGGAAGAACATGCAAACTCCACACAGAAGGGCTTCCCCACCCCAGGGTTCAAATCCCCCCAACTTGGGTTCGAACCAGGAACCCTCTCGCTATGAGGCAACAATGCCAACAACTGCACCACCGTGCCACCACATTCCATTATGTTTCATTAAAATTAAACAGTGTTGACATGAACAGCAGTCTCCTAGGTGAAACACTTGTTGAGAAAAGGTTGCTGTGAGGGGTAGTCAACAAAACTATATTGTAAGGTTTAGTAAAACTTCATGTTCTGAGTGAAAATAAGTACATTTGATGTAACATGATGGAAGTACATGATGTACCTGACTTAATTTACGTAACACTAAAATGAGTCAGTGCTGGCACAAACAGCGATCTCCTAAGTGAAAGTCCTGTGTTTGTTTGACCCATCAATCCCGCCCCACCTCCTCCATGCGTGGATTCTGTCACTCTTCATAACAGTAACAAGGAGTGTGAGGGGCATCAATATTTGACAATGCAGAAGTGAGACCAAGCTGACAGTCCACACTGGTGTATGACTTTACAAAATCATAGAAGCAAGATCCATTGTGATACATTTTGGAACAATCAAACAAAAGGTAAAAATGAATAAAGAAAAATATTTTAAATAGTCTGATTTTCAGATGTATATGTCAACAACAACAACAACAAAAAGTCACTGACACGACATCTGAATAAATACAAATGATGTAACCCCATCTTGCCTTTTTCTCCAGGCTTTTGAGGTTAAGTTCAACACATCAAAGCTGACAACATTTTTTTTTATAGTGGAAATGTTCTGCTGGGGGTACCCCTGAGGTCCGGGGGGGTTAAGGCACCGACCATGAACCATAGACTCTGGCATCCGGGCAAGAACCCTTATCGAGCACCAGTTGCCATCTCTTTCTCTGTCTAATCTACTTAACAAACAAAGGCATAGAATTCCATCGAAAATCATTTGAAACAAAGAAGTGGAACAAATACCGAGTTCTTCCAGTGCTACTAATTTTACATCACACACAACTCTCTCCTTTCATAACAATGCCAATGACATGCTTTAGAGCAAGGCTGCTATTTGTCGGCCACAAGTACAAGATCGTAGTAGTGCTGGGTACCTTGTTAAGTATAAATGTCTGCGGCTCTATGAATGTAAAACGGGTCATTGCTGAAAAGGAACATGCCGCTCAGCAAGCCTTCCGTGGATTAAAAAAAAACAAAAAACAGGTGGAATATTTTATACTAGGGATTTTGTGGATTGAATGTATGCCTTAAGCAGTCCTATTTTATCTGCAGCCTAAGTGTTTCATTCAGTCTGGGAGCACTGCAAACATGCTGACGGATGTTTCAGACTGAAAGCCCTCGACATCCTACAATTCATACGATCATTAACCACCTTATAAAAAAAAGCTGCCTTTACATGTATTTCAATCAGCGTGGACATACTGTGCTGTTGTTAAATATTGTCACATGCTGTGTAGTGGTTGAGTAGGAGCTATAATACATGGCAGGGGCAGTTTGTATAGTTTGGGCAGGTGAAAAAAAATGGGTTGGCTAAGAACAGGGACAGGGGCCCTAATTAAAAAAAAAAATAATAATAAATAAATAAATAAACTGATCGCCTATTCACAGATGGCTGAAAGCCTGCCATGCAAGATGTCCCTCAGGATAGAAACTTGCCTGCACTGCCAGGCAGATATTTGGCATTTTAAAAGCTGTCAGCAAGCCTCATTTGCTCTGACAGCATCCTGCGCTCATATAACTGTACAGCTCTGGCTGGGTTAAGGTAAGTCCCGTCTTGGCTGGGTCGGGAAAGAAACCCAAATGGTACATTGTGCCAGAGGATGTACTCTGCAATGTGAAAAACTGGGATGAAAGAAGACATCTTATTCAAAGGTATAATCATATATTCAAACTTAACACGTTCTACTTATACAAAGCAGTAGGATGGAAATGATTCCTGCTGTTGGGTAAAAGTCAGCATTCCCAGAAATGAAGATGACCAAATGCTTCAGGAGTTATAAGTGTCACAATACATTTACACAACACTTATAATATATTAAACTAAGCTTATAATGACATATGCTATTTGTTCTTCAAGAGATACTCATTTGTGTCACTGAACAAATAAGCCATATCTGTGATCAATCAGTCCCAGCAGCCTGTGTTTTGGCTCAATAGCAGCAAAGATTAGCAAAATGATTTTCCTGTAATTCTAACAGCTTAACTGATTATCTGTCTGTGGTTTGATTCGGTCCGACACTAATATCTGACAGTGCATTGTCCTTCACTCTGTGCAACCTGTTGTCAGGAAGCTGAAAGGAGACTGAGGCTGTATTTTCCAGCTGTCCAAAGACATCCCCTCGTGTCACCTTAAACCGGAACGACTGGCTTGATTGATTTTCCTCTTACAAATCGATGCATTCGTATTCATCCAGCCCTGGCAGATGTTGCAGAGTTGTTTTAAGGAACTGCTTGCCTCAAAATTGAAATTCCGTCATTATGCACTCAGCCTGATGTCAGTCTAATCTACAGTGAAGATAGTGAAATAGTGTTTGGTCTTTGGTGGTCGGCAAAAGATGAGTGATCTGCGAGGCGCTCACTCCTTTGGCGGGTGCAGAGCCAGTGTCATCACATATTGGGATTTTTGCATTTGACATACAGTTTTCACCTCTACTTGCTCCTTCACTTTCTGATTCAACACTGTCTGACAGTTTACATTGTGTAGCAGCTTGTTCCAACTCTTCATTAAAGCTATATGTTGCTCACACTGAGTTATGATTCAAACCCAAGACTTTATGTCTTCATGGTTGCATCATTCCATCAAAAGGGAAATATTTAAGATGTTTTGTGCATGGAAAAATACAGCCACACATATTCAGTATGTTGCAATATACACCAAAATTTGAAACGACATTTTGTACATTTGGAAAAAGACTAGCTGCTCAGAATAAGTCTGTAGTGGCTTGTTCCTAAGTTTTACAAGGAAATTTTTTATTTTTTTTTTTTTTTTTAATATCTTTAGATCAACATGCCAAGAGTGTCAAGTTTACTTTGAACAGAAAACACAATCTAATGGTCTGTTTAATACTAAAATATAACCATACTATTCTTTTGCTTAAGATGTTGCTTTAACGTCCTCCAGAAAATTTATGACAAGTCTGTATGTATAAAAATACAAAAAAAAACCCCAACCAAACAAAAAAACCCTGCTATGATTGACATATTGTTTAACATGGTTTTCCGTCGTAAAGAATTGAAACAAAAAACAAATAAACAGACACACACACACACCTTTCTGTTTCTCTCTCATTGACCCACAACCCCTTCCTGCACTAGGTCTCGCTTTTTGCTTTCTCCACCTTTGTTTGTGCTAGGGTTGACCGGTAAAGGAGCAGTGTACATCAAGATATTTCAGTCACCATATGATATTATTGCGATATTGCCATACAATATATTGCAATTTATTACCTTCTTTCCCAACTGCAAATTTTTTCCCTTTGTCAAACTTTGTCAACATCAATTTTGTCTCATAAGATAAAGTTTTTAGTCTCTTTAATCATTTTATTGCAGCAAAATGTGATGCAAAGGAGACAGACCGACCAACATCGTCATAAAACCTGTCAGAGATGCTGCATACACCTGACAAACTGAACTGTTGGCAGATTTAACACCCTCTGCGATTCCTCCTATTCTTGTGCTACAGTTTGCAGGAGCTCTGCGATGTTTGCTACGATGTGACTTTCGTGTACGGCTCTAGTTTGGAGAACATGAGACAGCAGACACCTCTCACCTCTGTAAGATAATGTGCCATTATAATCACATATGAATCCACCGACCTTGACGGCCAGGCATCACAAGTTAATGCTTCCTACTGGAATTAAAGATTACTCAGCTTTATGCTTCACTTCTCTGTAGAGCTTGGGTACGACTGTGTTGGTGAAAAAACATCTGGCTGGAGTATCATACCTGGGTTCCAGTGTTTTTAGAACCTAACAAAAGCGTTCGTTTTCAGCAACGCTGTATGGATGCAGATCTTTGCACATGATGTAAGTGATGGACTGTGTTGTGTTCTTCGCTCTCTCCGAGTTGGATGGTAGTTTTGTCAAGCTAAGAGTGTCCAATATTAGTTGATTTTTCAGCGGAGTGGGCTCCTTTTGTTAAATGTTGCTGTTGTCCCTGGCTTCATATGAGTAGAGAAAACAGTCCTCTAGCCGCTAGGCTAATTTATACAATGTAAAATGCCATGGGCTTGTGCTAATAACGTTAGCATGTTGTATTTGTGGGGAAAATGTGTCCAGATAAAGACAAATGTCTAGTCTGTGAATGCTGCGAGTTATAGTGAAGCTGATTTGTGAACTTGTGTTTGAAATTGTTGCTATTAAGCCATGTTTAATGTGTGTTTTGAATCAAGTAAACTTTATAGTACTTCACAGAAACCCTACTGGCAGCTAGTGTTTTGGAGGTGTAACTGCAGAGTGACACAGACACACCACTGCACAAGTATACTGCCCACAACGGCGTAAGCCACATGTGTAGGCTACAGCGTAGGGTCTGCTGCACAACTATAAATCCCCCTTAATGCAGATAACAGTGCAAAATATGCCACAATGCGTGAGCGTTTGAGTTCACAGTTTACACAAAATGGTGGTAACACTCAGCCCGGCTATAGGTCGGTCAATGCTACAAAGTGGGGACCTCCCTCACACACTTTAATACCCTTGATAAAATCTACTTCTAATTTACTCAAAATGTCACACTAACTCTCTTAAAAACTACTGACATGTTAATGAGTGATTACAGCCATGTTTAACTCTCTTTAACAATGACAATGTACCTGAAAAAGGTGGAATAAGAATCAGGAGAGCAACAGTGACGTTTTCTCAGGGAGAACTTTACTCGACTAAGGAACATATCGTGAGTTCCCATGGTATGTGGGCACAGACAGAAGCAATCGATTAGGACCATCTAATAGAGCACAGATAAAACAATTTCACATCTTGAATTAATGAATTAAGACTGAAGTAAACAATGTAAAATAAACAACTTCTTAGTTCAAACTAAAATCATCAAATTGGACAAAATAGTTATAATGCTGTTACTCATGAACCTGCTAGGCTTTTTAATAAACTGCACTGTTATCGGAAACTAGCAGATAAATCAGAATGGTAAATGTAGTTGGCATCTTTTGTTGTTGTTGTTGTTGTTGTTGTTGTTGTTGTAGTTTGTAAGCTTGTTAGCCTGTAGGCTGTGGGCTAACTGGCTGTAGTTGACACAGCATTAGCAAACGTACAATAATATCTGCTACAACTGGGTTCTTTGTAGATAGTTGAGGGAAGCTCCAGGGTCTAGTTTACATCCAAAATCTGCACATGCTACAATGTTTGCTGTCAAAATTCTCACTATGCTAATGCTAACTCTGCTCTCTGTTCTGACCATAGACCTATGATAATACCTAGATACCTAATGCCAAGATGGCACCTACTTGGTCCTTTGGAACCAAGTGGCACATACGGCAAAAAAAAAAAGTTTTTAGCAACTGGGTTTACTTCCACAATATGCAGCCCGAGGGAGCTTTTACAAAAATGAACCCTCCCTGGATCAAAAAATCACAAAGGAAAGAGTCACCATTTATCTTGTTTGCAGTTTGACGTGTCCTGTCAAGTATTTTACAGACGTGCCTTTTACAAATGTGTTCCGTTAGTGGCCACTGGCAAAAATTTAAAACAAGGCTGAGCTGCTTTCCTAGCTGCCTCATACTGACAAGGACGCTCTGTGCTGGAGGTTTTGTGTTTCTTTGCAGGTGTTGTGTCAAAATCTGTTCTCCCATTGATTGGTGTTTCTCAAATGAGACTGCCATAGGCATTTGTATTAGTGGCATACCTAATCTAACTTGCCCAGTGCATGTTTGAATCTTAAATTTTTAGAGAAGTACACAAACACAAACCTCTTCTGAGGAAGAGTGTGAACACCTTTCTAGTGGGCATCCCTGCACAGATATAAGTCAGTATAGCCAAGGTCAGGCAGTTTAGGGGGCATAAAAAGAAGAAAAACACATATTTGAGTGAAGTGGACTTTAAGGATCTCAGATTTACATTTTGTAACTTTGGAAGGTGTGTAATTTAGATTTTATCCACCCATTATAAAAACTTATGTTGCACAATCCATGAATCTTTGGAGTTGTTAGGAAGTGTGGACGTCACAACGCTTGGTCGAAAGGACACATTTTGACATGACATTTAAAGTTCATCCTGTACCAGCGCATTGGTTTGTTGAACACAGGTTAGATCTGGTGATGCTTGGATTTTATGAATGAGAAGTTTCTGCTTTGGAAGCAGAGGCCATGTGTTTTTACCTGACAGGTTGCAGTGTCTCCACAGTTTGTTCATCAGTTCGGTCAGAACTGCAGCATATTTTCCTTTGATTTTATGGCAATGATGATATTCCAGTCTTTGTGAATAGCGACCTTTCCTTTGCTCGGATTTGGCAGTTTAGTGACAATCCAGTTCTTTGTGTAGTTACTAAAAAAAAAATAAAAATACCATTGCCACTGCTGGAAGCATAAAACTGCTCATTTCCTGCACGCCAGAGGATTTCTTCCCCTGAACAACCCAGCAGACAGTGGGTGGTTACAACAGTAAATGAAAGCTTTTTGAAAGCTTTAATTTACTTCAGCTGTGTGTTGAACTGTCTTTCCTGATGGTACAGTGTCCTCATATAGCCTTGTGTTTGCCTGTCTGCATGTGTGCAACCATGTGTGGAAAGCCCATCAGTAGCACTTTGCCTAAAAAGACAGTAGCATAATGTTAAGATTTTCTGTGCTTTCAGTACAACTTTTTTGTGCTTTTTTTTTTTTTTTTTTTTTTGAGAGAGAGAGAGAGAGAGAGAGAGAGAGAGAGAGAGGGAGAGAAGATTAGGCTCATTGTTCCTTGATAAAAGCTTAAAGTTAAGACTTTGACCATGAAGCTAGCTGTGGTCAAAGCTAAATGAAGCCCCGATGGCAATGTTTCAATCCACTAATGAAGGGAGCACAGCGAATGACAATGAATATACCCTTTCCTTTTCACTTCATCTTTTTAAAGGAATACTTCACCCACTAATGGATCATTTGTGTATAAGTTACACACCCCATGTTTTAGTTTATTTGTAACTTTGTTTTTATCACATGCCTTCACAGTGAATGAAGAATCCAAAAACAGAGAAAATTGTTGATGAATTAAAGTAAACGGGGGCCACAATTACCAACAGCAAACTACATTAAAACATGCATTGACAAATTCACACACAACTTAGTTCAGTATAATCAGCCCGTTCTTATTCCCAACTCATCAAATACTTCTACTTTGTTATTGATTTAGGCATCAAACACCAACGCAAAAAGGCACCTTTCGCAGCAGTATGCTACAGCACCAGGCGATGTTAGTCTAAAGTGCCGCTGGGCAGGGGCTAGCCCAAGTCTGGCCTTAAAAACAAAATAAAAGAATTTAAAAATCAATCCTAAAATGAACAGGCAGCCAGTGCAGGGATGCTAAAACAGGGGTGATGTGGTCACATTTTTTAGACCTAGTTAAAAGCCGAGCTGCAGCATTTTGTACTAACTGTAGATGGTGAAGTGATTTCTGGCTGAGACAGGTATATAAGCTATTACAATAGTCGAGGCATGAAAAAATAAAAGCATGGATGAGTTTCTCCAAATCTGTGGCTGAGATAAAAGACCTGACTTTGGCTATGTTTCTAAAATGATAAAAATATGTCTGGACCACTTTTTTTACATGACGTTCAAAGTTCAAGTCCTGGTCAAAAATGACACCGAGGTTTCTGGCTGAGGGTTTTACAAGAGGTGTTAAATTGCCAAGGCGACCAGACCGCATACATCATTTTACGGAAGTGTGCTCGACTATGGAAGCCCAAATGACTGCGGACATTCCTCACGGAGTCCGCTCCGCTTATAGTACACCCGAGTCTGTGAGCACCTGTGTCTGCCTCTTCGCCAAGTGCACAGTGGGCAGGAGAGAGAGGGGGGTGGGGGTGGGGCGGGGACTGAGCTAGAGGGTGAGAGTACGCATGCGCCGAGGCCTGTACTGTAGCCTGGAGTTTGTTTAACAGTGACGGGGGAGTCGATAATGGTGGACAGTTTAGTCTCAAAGAAATCAAAGAATGCGCCGCTATGGCAACACTTTGGCTTTGAGCCAGACGAAGGAGGCAACCCTTGTTTGCACTGACTGAGTAAGCTAAACCTGCAAATTTATTTGTAAGGTATAAAAGAAACAAAGCGTTACTGTCACTCTGTTGTCCTATGGTTGTTTTTTATTTTAAATGAGTCAATTGCGCCCCCAAGTGGCGAAAATCTGGTATTACCGACTTGATGTGGTTTTTCACAAAAACCGGACCGTTTTTTTTTTCTCATACTGACCCAACCCTAGTTGGGACAAGACCGTGTTGATTTAAAATATATTATGTTAACATAAACAGAGCAGGTCCACTTCTCAACTGTGTGTGAGATGGAAGTAAGCAGGAGTGTTATAAATGGTAAGGTTGTCGCAATAATGCATTACTGAGCATACGACCATCACTTGGATTTTGCTGCACAAGTTGTGTGAGTTTGAAAGCAAATGTTTTGATGTATTTTTGCTGTTGTTTAACACAGACTCCATGACTTCAATCACAAGAAATTTCTCAGATTTTTTGGATTCTCCGTTCACAATAAAGACATGAACTAAGTAAGTGGAAATACAGTATGTTTTCTTCCTGAATTCAACACAATGCAGGGTGAGTAACTGACAAACAAATGATCATTTGGGGGGTGGAGTGCTTCTTTAATAAACCACACACACCCCTCAGGCCTGTCTTCACTGTGTCATTACTGAAGAAAAAAGGTATTCCTCTTGTTTTGATGAAATATTGAACAGTCTCAGCAAAACCACGTTTCAAAGGCAGTGAAACCCGGCTCAGCGCTGTAGATACTTTCCAGCTGTGGCTTGATAAATATGTAGTAATTTCAAATTACCATAATAACTCACCATACAGAGCAATTTTCTCTCATTACAGATAACATAAGATTTAGTAATGAATCAATGTTATCTATGGCTATGTTGTTGGTATTACAAAAATGCTACTACACTAACTATCTTACTGCAGCCTTGGACTGACATAAAGGGATGATACTCAGGAACATTTTAGCAATTCAATCAACTAAATGCACCTTTTTTCATTTCACTTTAGCTTGACCTATTCTTTGGAAAACAAGTGTCTATTTTTTTTAGATAAACAGCTCAATGCAAAGTGTTTGAGAAATGCAATATGTTGTAATGTGCAGTAATGTGAAAATAAAAGGTATAAGTGGTTTTACCCTTGATACTCTCTGTCAGTTTTGATACTTGGAAAGTGTTTGAGCATCTTGTTTACAGCATGACAACATGCCTGTGGCATCTTAAATGGAGGAAGTCATTCTAGACTTCCTGACTAAGTGCTCGTAAATGAGCTGTCACATTCACCAACCAAAAACGAAATCCATTCACAGGAGCGGATGAAGTTTTATTAAAACCGCTTTATACGTTTAGATCTAGGAGACCTTTTCAAACATAGTAAACATTAACAAGCAATTTGTCATCACTATATTCTGACTGTGATTTATTTGAATACCACTCCATCCTAGTTATTTTTCTGTTGAGTGAAAGAACTCAACAAATCTGATAATTTCACACGTTTTCAAGTGGGTAAATTCATCCCAGAACAAGTGAAATTACCTCGGCATGAGGGTAAACTCTGAACAGACGTAAAAATAATTAGTCAGAAACATCATCACTGGATAATTATAATGTGGGTCCTCAATAACAGTCAAGACATACAATTATAGATTAACCAGATGTCATGCTACCAACCAATTAACTATTGTGTAGAATGAATTTGATTCATTTTTAAGTAGTTTCCCCATAACATGGGAAGCATTTTTTTTATAATTGCAGTGTCTGGATGTTACTGTATTAGATGGGTATTTATGTTTCTTCCTTGAGTGCAATCATCGTGAATAAAACACGTTTGTTTTTTCTGTTTCTGGATTGATGCATCACTTAAACATAAGAGAGGTGGAAAATGGCAACATGGTATATAATTTCCTGCACTCCGAGGCAGAAACAGTGCTTTATTATTTTACTACATTCAAACATATTTTGTTTGGATTCACATTCCGTGGCCTCACAGGAGTCCAGTAGAGAATGGTCTGCAGATCGCCATCTCACTGCTGGTTTCCAAAGGAAATGAAAACAAAAATGAAAGAAAAAAAAATGCATTTTATATAGAAAAAGATATGCTATTTCACAAATCTGAGGAAGTAAATGTCTTTTGTGTTTGTAGAAAATACAGAGCTTGCAGCTGCTGAAACTGTTGGGGTAATAAACATTGGATTTGTCTTAGGTTCCTTTCAGCAGCAATCCAAAAAATAAGGTTTTTCTTTCCTTTTCTTCTTTGCCTGATCTGATTATTGTTTCACAAAAACTGGAATTTCAAGTTGAACAGAGCGTTTCCTTTTGCATGGGACAAGGAAGGAAAGCACATTTTGAGATGTTTACTGGGCCCTCCAGTATACTGTGCTGGGTGGAGAATGGGCCCTCATGAGCGATTGCCAACTTGGACATATGCCTGTGTTCAAAGAAGAACTCTCATTAAATTAAAAACAGTGCCATTTGCTGTAGAGACAAACCAGTCTTCATGTTTTTGTTAAACTATTAAAAGTGTTAAATTAAATGAATAATTTTTTATGTTCTTTGGTATTTTTTGTCACACACAGATGTGCAATGATGACTGTTGTGTAATATGTATGTTGATATTATCCAGTGTTAAGTCTCTGATCATGTGACGAGACAACATGTGCACAGCAGCGAGCAATGAGGCCCGTCCCAACTTCCTTATGCCACTGGTTATGTACTGTATGAGTAAAGGGACCATATTACTATAGAAAGAAAAACACCCAGGAAAACTTAAAGGGATAGCTCAGAATTTTTAACGTGAGGTGAGATGAGGTTATTATCTGTAGGCACTGTGTTACCTACAGTAGATGCCAGTTGGCATGCTCCCAGTTTAAAGAAGCAAACAGGAGTACCACCATTGAAGCTAAAATGTACTGCTGTGGATTGGGATTTTCAGCAAAACCTATTTTAAACACTTAAAAAAAGCCCCCCCCAAAAATTCAAGTGGACACTATACCACTTTACCTTTCCATCAGAATGCCCATTTCTTTGGCACTACATTTTCTCAACTGCATAACTACTGTATTTCTATGCATGAACGCAAATGTGCCATGCAGTGTGCTGCAGGTCAGCTCTTTGGGTCAGACCTTTAGCGGTTAATGGGATAAACAAAAGCTAGTTTGAAAAAAAGAGTGGTTATGACAGTGGTAAGCCATTCACTGTTGAGACAAGGAGATTCCTTTATCTCATTTATTTGTAGGCATTTAACGTAATTTTACTTTATAGTTGGCTTATTTTGCAGTGTTTTACATAATCCTCTTATATGATGATATGTTCAGAGTTGACTCAGCCCTCTCAGCCTATTTTCAGTGCAGTTAGCCACAGCTGTTTTAATTTCTTCGTTTGAGCAGCCCAGAAAAACACACAAGCACACACCTTCTCTGAAATCTTTAGAAAAGTACAGTTCCGTTTCTGTCTGATCACACAGCGGCACTTTGTGACCCAGACAGCTGACCTGTGGCATAATACAGTGCACGGCACAGTTGCACTTATGCGTAGGAATATGGAAGCTCAACGGCTGAGAAATACAGCACCAAAAGAAAAATGCTGTCTGACGGCATGGTGGAACTGTGAATAAATTCTCAATATAGCATCCACTTAGATTGATATTGATCTTTTCTTCTTTAAAGTGGATAAATTGTGTTTAGTTGCAAACCCCCATTCACAGCAGTGCGTTAACTTTTGACAACACTACTCCCATCTGTTTCTCCAAACTGGGAGCTTGCTGACTGCATTGTACTGTTTTTAATACATTAGCTATGGATAAATACCTTGTACAGTCCCTCTTCAGGAACCCCGAACTATTCCTTTAAATAAGCACCAATAAGCATAATAAACATCGTGACAGCACAAGTGCAATTTTAAGGGGGCTCTCTTCTATTTTTATGTGTCAAAGTCAATTTACTAGCCATGGGGACTACAACACAGCTTGTGAAAACACTTGTATAACGTCTTCTACGGCTCTGGAGGAGCTCTTTAAAGTCACAGAAGGTTACTCAAGTGATATTACTGGGTATCTCTGCTCAGGCTACAAAACAACATATTTTCTCCCACAGAAGACGTCCATTACAAACTGAGCATGTGGAGTTTGAAAGATGTGGCCATTTACCCGGCATGGACAGTCTAATGAAAGATGCTATCGAGGTGCAGGGGCTATTGTGTGAAAAAGCTCCTGGGCTGATCTCCATGGCCACCTTGCATTGAATAAGTACCTTGCTCGGACTCTGAATTGTGCAACCTTGCTTTTTTACCTGTTGCTGTGGGAACTATAGAGTATGATTGTGGTTCACCCTGTGGTCGCACACACATTAGTGAACACCCACAGTGAGTTTCATTCCCATTGATTTTCACCTGTGTGCAAACCTTTGCTTCCAATAGGCAGTCTCACTTGCCATAAGGACAAGAGCATCATATTAACAGAGTGATTCATGTACTTTGGAATGCTTTTCACAAATTGTTCTCTTGACACTCAGCCTTAGTTTGATCTGTGTAAATATCAAACTGTGCAAATTTTACAATATCACACCAAAGCTTCAGGATTAAGGAGCCAGCCTTAAATGCCATGGCTAACAGCAAAAATCCGACCCACAAACAAGGTTTGTTTTTGAAGACTAAATATAATCAAAACCAAATGCAGTGTTGGCTAAGTGACCCACTTTGTAAAGAAAAAATGGCAATGGTCCCTTTAAATTCATCATAAAGTAGAGTTATCTAGTCTTGTGATGATTACATTCATGATTTGAGTTGTTTTGCAGTCACACCAACATCTGAATCTACTGAGTGCAGCTTTAAAAATTAAACCTGCCAACGGGCAGCAATCAATAATATACATTATGCATATTGTGGCTGATTAAGGAACTAGAAATCACATGGACTCATGGGAGGAAAAAAAAGCATAAGCAGGGACAAAAGCATATTCATCTGCATGAAGAATCGTTCTGTTTGTTGATTCATTCTACTCTGGAGCCTCTTGACTGTTAGAGTTCAGTTCATGTGATGAGTGACAATCACTCAGTCTGCCAGTTTCCGCATTTCCCATAGGCTAGAAAAAAGAAAATATGATATACAGCGTAGCTTGACTGGAGTATAAAGAAGTCAGTTTGCTGTATATGTATAAAATATAGGGGCAGTATGCATTCATTTACACATCATCCCCTGTGTGGGTGCATATTAAACAGAGTGAAAACTGAGTAAGCTCCTTGGAGGAAATGTGTAGTGGTTCAATGTATATTAATAGCACATCTGACACAACACTGACTGAAAAAAATCTCACACAGCTCAGTGATATTATTGGATGTTTGCAGATGCAGCCTATTGTTCATTCATAAAAACACATTCATAAGAAGAAAAGTGGTAAGAGATACTCCATTTTTGCACATATCTCTTTTAGCCCACCTTCCGAAACAGCCCAGTCTGCTGTGACTGGTCAGCGTTTTTGGGTCTTCCATGTCACTGCAGCCTGGGAATGACTGTAATGGGGAAAAGCGGTACTTTCTACCATAAAAAATCACCCACAAAAGCTTCTAATGACAACCAGACATGTTCTAACAGGAATATGATTCAAAGTCGGGGAGAAATTAACTACTGTACATCAGCAACCAAGATTACAAGGTTCGCTGATGTTAGCATGAAGCTACATGCAGCAGTGTACCTGCAGCTGGGTTATGACTGTGTGTAGCACTCTCACCTGTTAAAAATCACAGATAAAAGCATCTTGACAGAATCACATGTTCTAGCAGGAATGTAATCCAAAACTGGACAGATATCAACAACACTGGCAACCAAGATTCCAGGTTTCCCTGAAGTTAGACTGTAGCTACATGTAGCACTGTACTGGCAGCCAGATAATGACTGTGTATGGCAGCACTTTCTCCTGTTCATCATACAAGCTTCGAAACAGAACCAGCAGGAATGTAATCAAAAACTGGAGAGAAATCAGCAACACCAGCAACCAAGATTAAATGTTTCCCTCATGTTAGCATGTAGCTACATGTAGCAGTGTGCTTGCAGTTGGGTTTTGACTGTGTGTAGCCCTTTCACTGAAATTCACCAATAAAATCAGAACCACATGTTCTGGTGGAAATGTAATTCAAAATTGGAGAGAAATCAACAACATCAACAACCAGGAATCCAGGCTGAAGTTAGTATGTAGCTGCATGTAGCAGTGTACTTGCAGCCAGGGAATCACTGTGTATGGCAGCACTTTCTCCTGTAATCAAAATGTAATCAAAAACTGGAGAGAAATTAACTACTTTGGCAACCAAGATTACATGTTGCCCTGATATTAGCATGTGGCTACATGTAGCAGTGTACACTATGTAATGTTAACAGTAGCGTGCCTGGAGCAGATGACCATCACTGACGTGATCTTGAAGCCAAAGTAGAGAAAAATATGTAAACAGAATAGTTTTCAGAATAGTCTGAGGCCTGAGATTTTTGGTCATACAGGGAATTTTAAATATGTTTTCCTTTGTTCATTTGTTTTGAACATCTAACATTCTTACATTATATATATATGGCAGAAAATAAGAACAGCATAATAGGTCCCTTTTAATGCCACAGGGTACAATGACATTTTAGACAATAGTGTACTTCCAGCTCTGTGGCAGCAGTTTGCAAAAGGAGCCGTCCTGTTTCAATAAGACAGGGTCTGTGTGTAAAAAGTCAGGTCCACAAAGAAAATACTTTAGGATGAAATGGACCGCAGGCTGCGAGCAGGGCCTTATCACCCAACGTCAGTGCCTGACCTTATAAATGTTCTTGTGGCTGAACTGGAGCAAATCCCAGAATCTTGTGGAAAGCCTTCCCAGAAGAGTGGGGGTTTGAGTAGCAGCATATATGTCCATGGTTTTGGAACATGTACTCCTATAGTCCATATACTTTGTTTGGATGTCCACACACTTATAGCATAGACATTAATAGTGATTGCAGCCATATTGCTCATCTCAGTCTCAATAAGTTAGATTCCAAGTTGTGTCAAAAATCATTATCTGTCCTTGTGAGACAGCAGCAACAGGCTTTTGTTTGAAATAAACAGAAGAACTGGGCTGTTGGCATGAGCAGTGACAGCCCCGGCACAAAATGGCTCGAAAAATTCAAAGTACATCACAAGTTTCATCATTCCTGTTTGGATCACTTGGCTGGAGATGATCCTACAGAATGCCAATTGAGAAACACTTCAGCAATTCTGCACCAAAGGTGTCACCAAAATACAGCGTGCGTTTGACCTGAATAAAAAGCATCCTCTTTCTAATAGCTCAAACTCAACAAGCTGCCGTACAAACAGTGATAAGTCAAATCCCTGTCAGGAACTTTCCTTCTGGGTCTCACCTTTTACTGTGATGGATTGTAGCAGCTGAGTTATGATCTGTCAGAGCTGAGAAATTTTGATTTTTCCTGAGCTGCATCAGGTCGTGCCCTACTGTCACAGTCTACGTGAAATATTGATGGCAATTATCTGCTGTTGCTGGTGGCCACAACAGGAGATCGTGGGTGTCTGTGTGATTTGGGTGACAACTTGTTACATCACATACTGCAGCCTACAATAAAGTGGTAATGTGCAGGAACTCGTGGCTACAACTTTCTCGCTGTGCTGTTTGCTGTGGTGGTTTAGCACTACAATTTCCATAGAATCACTTGTCAGTTATAAACAGTGTGGGTGGTACTGTTTTGTAAATTCTTTCCCATTTCCTTTCGATAAAGTTTGAGTTTCTGTGGGTGGTAGCACTGTTTCTATTGTCTCTCCAGACTAAGCTAATTCTTCTCAGGCTAAATATACCTTGTTTCCATTCTTTTTATACCCCAGTATTTACTTGGTGTTTAAAACTGTGTTAAGATCATAGATTCAGTGGAAGCTTTTAATGACCAGTATTAAAGTTCAGTCACTGGTAACACCAGAGTGGCACTGGATTTAGAATGAACATCTTAGAAATTGGAAATTATTTCTTAAAAATTAAAGAATCATGCACAGTCAGTCACCCACATGTTTCTCAAAACAATGATTTAGTATCTAAACAGTACTCATTATTTTGAGATAAGTAAGTCATTATTTTTTTAGACAAAACTCATTATTTTGAGTTTCTTAATCGTTATTTGAGGAAGTTTATCATTGTTTCAGTGAAGTTTCTTACAGGATCCTTTTTTTGTTCATCACACTGGTGGTAATGGACTTCCATACAAAATAAATAAGTTTGTGTGACCTCTGGGAGTCACTGGATTTTGATCTTAACATCCGACATTTTACAGACCAATGTGTGGTGCCTAATTGGCAACATGGGTTCAGTTATTGCTTTATGTGACACATGATGCTGCTCATTTCACATTTTGGGAGCCAGTTCACTTGTGTTGCCCTGTACTTGTTTGACTTTGACTGAGTCTTATCTTTATCTTGCAATTGTATGTAAGGTGCAAGAACTTTGATGCACAGTGCACATGTACATTACATTACATAATACTAAGGACCACCACTTTAACCATGTAAGTGCCCCCTAGTAGCCAAAAATGCAAATGCCCAGATATGATACGAACTAACACCAGCACCTTTCACAAGGCCTGTTTGAGGTGGGAATGTTGTGCTTTAGTTTTGCCTTGCTGTTCTGTATAGATGGTCCGAACATGGAATGGAAGGGGGGCACAGAGTTGTTTCACCTTGAGCCAGCAATGCAAGTAGTAACAGAGCCGGATAAACACCTGTGTGAAATATGTGAGCCGACAGGATGGGAGAGGTTTTCATGACATGTCATGTGTGTGACCCACCAGGAGATTTGGGGGGCAGTCACACCTGCCCTGTTTGGTTCGGTTCAATCGAACTCTTGACCATTTGACTCCTAAGTGAGGTTCGTTTCGCACTCAGGTGCACACCAAAACAACTGGACTGAGACCTTCTTGAAGAGGTGGTCTCGGTCCAGTTGCGGTTCATTTGTGGTGACAATGTGTTCTGACTTCGATCCGAACCAACTGCAGTCCTATTACTCATTGTTTGGCTCCCTTAATATGCACATCCAACACATCAAAACATTCATTGGAGCCGCGTCTCGTTTTCAAACTGTATGGTTTGCCTAAAATGAACAATGCAAGCAATATAGTACATGATGACCAGTGCTAAAATCAACCCGCATTGTGACATCAGAAAGAAGCCTTGTAAGTGTAGTCTTCTTCAATGTTTTGTTTACTTCCTGGATTTTTCCCACGTGGAAATTCTGATCAAGGCATTTTTCTGGTCTGCTTGTAAATGCTGCTGTGAACACGGAGCAACTCTAAGTGATTATAAAACTTTATATCAAGTTTAGTCCCTGATCCGGACCAAAACAAGTGAACTCTAGATCTGACAGCACCCTTCGAAAGCAGCTAGCAGCAGTTAGCAGCTTTCTCAAAGAACAAGAACAAGATGCAAAATGCCCGCAAATCTGTGAGAGAATGAAGTCAGGGATCTCCGCACCCTCAGAGCAGAGGGTGAGATCACAGCCATATCACAGGGATAGATAATTAATTTTATGGTCATGTTATGCCATTGTTATTGTTTAGAAAGCACTGCCTGATGCGTATGTTATGTCACACCTCTTTTGCCGCCAGCGTGCTATCTAAAATGACACACTGGGGTGGTATTATGCTAGTGTTTGGTTCTGTGTAAAAAAAAAAAAAAAGTACAGACAGCATAATGAAAGGTCTGCATTGTGGCAGTACTGCAGGATCTTTGTGAAAAAGAGCTACCCCTATTGAGCAAGCTATGTTCTCTGTGTGTGTTTGATTAATAATTTGGTTGCTTTGTTGCCCCACATTGGACAGGCATGTATTGAAAAACTCCACATCCTTTACAGAGATAAGGAAGGGGGGGGAGCTATGAATAGGAATATGAATTCTGCTCCCTTTAACTCTTCTGCCTCATCCAGTGGCTTTAACCGACGACCATGAAAGCAAATTCTACAAACCAAACATGCATGCACTCCCACAGACACACACACACACACACACACACACACATGCAGACACATGCAGGCTGGAGGTCAAAACAAAGTAGTAACGCCAGAGGAAAAGATTAGAATGACAAAGGAGAATGGCACTGAGTCGGGAGAGCTGTGGGGAGGACAGCAGAGATGGAGATGCTAAATAATGGCTCTCTTGTGGATAAAATAAAACCTCTGTTGAAAGAGGGGAAAGCAGTGAAAGGAAGTGACCATAACATTTTAGAGGCAGGGTGGAGAGAAAGACAACATGGAGTTCAGAGCAAATACCCCTAATTCAACATTTTATTTTATTCAGAAGGGTACAAGCCAGCATGTGTGTGAAGAGTGTCACTTTTAAGGGCTGTATGTAATCACATTTCCTGTCAACATCTCCCATATTCATATCATAATAGTATCTAAAGTGTCACTATTTTGTGTAAACATTTGAAGATAACTGATAATTTAAATGAGTCAACATGGGTGGATATCAGACTGCCTGGGGTTTTATATTCATACTAGCAATTATTTTGTCAGAATGAGATTCACATATTTATTTAAGCAGGATTCACTGTTTGGATGGAAGCTGTGAATGTGCAGGTTTAATAGTAGGCAGACACTCTAGGCTGAGAGGATCCGGTGCCTTTCATCATCATAAGCCCTGTATTGCAGTTTGTACTTAGGGAACATAAATGAATTGGTGCCCACACAAAAAGCAAGACTATTTCTATTACTAACTGGGGATCTCGAAACATTTACACCGAGGCAAAAGTAACCACAAGAGCCTTCAGTACATTGAAGCTTCTTTATATTCAATTAATGGACGCCCTCCATCTATTGCTGAAGACAGGTTAAAAGAAGGTCAGCCCTCTATTTTATGCATGTCCAATATGAGTAATAAGGTTATTAATCCTCTCACGTGACCCAGAAGTAATGAACGTTCAATTGCTCTGCTTTCGAATGAGGAGAAGAGTCAGGCGATGAACCACAAGTCCTCTGCTACTGGCAGAGAAGAGAAGTGGAAGAACAGAACAAGAGAGTAGAGAAAAGCATAGCAGGCAGCTGCAGTTTGGAGAAATGAAACCAAAGACAGATGGAAAGTAGTCAAAGAGCATGCACCTTACTTCATTAGTGTTTGTAAAACAGATGATGTTTAAAAGATTTTAATTTGGATTCAAAGCTGCATCAAAATATTAATAGGTACAAACAATCATGCTGATGAGAAAACAATATCCATTTGAATTATTATTTTTTGACTGTATGACACAAACAAATCACCATTATAAAAGATGGCATTGTATGTTTCTGCAAACCACAGCTGTTACATTTGTGTGTTTCATATTTTGACATTTCAGTTATCAATTTTAAGCTGTGTTGCAAAAACCACTTGGATAAGGTTAGAAAAACACCCTGTTTTAGCTTAAAATAACCAGTTTGGTCATTAGAAACACAGCTAGAAATGTTACAAACTGTCGCTGAAATAGCTGCTTATGTCACTCCTACCACGGCTTGATCTTGTTAAAAAAATACCCACTTTTGTCGCTGCAAATATGGCTAAACATGTCCTGAACTAAAAAAAAAAAAAAAAGGCCACTTTTGTTGCCATACACACGGCTGAACATTTACTAAACTCTTGCCAAAAAATTCCCGCATTTGTCTCTACAGTCTGGAACTATCACCACTTTTTGTTAAAAGATCCTTTTTTGTTGCTACAAACAGTGCTGGAAATGTCTTGACCTTTTGTTAAGAAAATGCTCACTTTTGCCACTCACCCAGTCATGTCCTGAACTCTTGTTAGAAACACCCACTTTTCTAGCTACAAAGATTGCTGAACATATACCAGACTCTTGTTGAAAATACCTGCTTTTGTCGCTACGAACACATCTGTACATGTCATAACCTCTCCATAAAATTACCAGCTTTTGTAACTACAAACCAGGCTGGACATGTCCCGAACTCTTGTTAAAAAATACTCACTTGTGTTGGTATAAACATGGCTTAGGATTTACTAAACCCTTATTAAAAAATACCTGCTTTTGTTGCTACAAACATGGCTGGAAATGTCAGGTCCTGGTGTAGGAAAATACTTGTGTTTGTTGCTACAAACTTGCCCAGACATGTCTTGAACTCTCGATTGGAAAATACCCACTTTTCTAGCTACACACATGGCTGAACATATACCAAACTCTTGTTGAAAAATACCTGCTTTTGTAGCTACAAACAAGTCTGGACATGTCTGGAACTCTTGTTAAAAAATACCCGCTTTTAATGCTTCAGACATGACTGAACATGTGCCAAACCCTTGTTAAAAAATACCTGCTTTTGTTGCTACAAACATGGCTGGAAGTGTTACAACCTCTTGTTAAAAAATACTCACTTTTGTTGCTGGAAACATGCCCAAATGTCTTCCCGAACTCTCATAAAAAAAAAACAAAAAACAAAACAAAAAAAACCCACTATTGTTTCTAGAAACATGGCTGAACATACCAAACTCTTGTGAAAAATACCAGCTTATTGCAACCAGTGTTGGGTAAGGGTTACTGTAAAAGTAATCAAAGTACGTTACTGCGTTACTTTTTAAAAAGTAACCAGTTACTTTACTGCATTACCCCCTAAGTAAAGTAACTCAATTACTTTAAAAGTACTTCCAACGTTACTTCCTGAGAAAAGTAACTCAAGCACTTTTAAAGTACTTTTGAGTATTCTACATTTCCTATTGGGCAATGGACCACAGGGCGCTAAGCCTACATTTTTTGTCTCCAAAATTAAAGTTATGGACCACTTGCCCTTCACCGAGATCCAATTTTCCCATCACAGCCGTCACTTTGACCAGTAGAAACACAGAACGATCTGCTGCCATAGACAACTGTATGACAACACCACCCCAGCGTTTTTAATATTTCCTCTAGGGATGTTACCACACAGAGTAAAAGGGGGAAATGATGGTGTGAAACAGCAGAGGCACTTTGTCAACCCGCTGAGTTAACGTTACTGTCATTAGCATCAAGCTAGCAAACAATGGTACATCCTCACGGTCGGACATAAAGTAATAAACATTAACAAATAGCGACGGGGCTTTTACTCACCACAACTGCAGAGGCTCCCAGCTTCATTTGAAACAGACTACGTTATAGACGGTCCGTTATTTATTAATCCCTCTGTGTGTTTATATATTTACTTTATATCTGCTCCGTTGTCTTAAAGTTAACATATCGCACCGTCATTTCAAACTCAACACTTGTTTCAAATTAAAAGCCCCTTATAACCTCAGCAGAGAGAATCCCTCCATTTTCTAAATAGGCTTTTATTCTGAAACATTTGTCAGAACTTCCTGTGGAAGATTCAGTAGCTTGACAGTTTACGTGTGGCGCTTCAAATGTAGCTCCTGCCATCTGCTGACGCTTTTAGGTGACTACAACATGTCGGCTGGCACATGAACACACACACACAGGGACTCAAATAATAGTGAAAGTAATAAAAATAGGACAAGAATAACCCGATGACATCACACACGCCGTGAAAGACGACCAGGGATAATTGGTGAGTACCAGCGTGTAGCGTGTACCAGGCATAATGCAAGTCCTGAGTCTGAAATATGTCTGTCAGCGAGTCCTACTCCACCTATTTAGACTCCACCGTAGACAACGGCAGCATTTCTCCGACCACGTAGTGAGTCACAAGCTCCATGGCTTCTTTCAGACTGACAGGTTTAACGTTATCTCTGTTATTAGAACCAAACGACAGCCGTTGCTGTTTCGGAGCTGAAGGACCAGCGTTCTAAAAGTAACGGAAGTAACTGATGTCTTGTTTGAAAATGTACTTAAGTATTTGATTACTCAAACAGCAAACTAACGGGTTAGGTTACTCGTTACTGCAAAAAGTAATTAAAGTACTCTAACGCATTACTTTGTAACATGTTATACCCAACTCTGATTGCTACAAACACGTCTGGAAATGTCACAGCGTCTTGTCCTTTTGTTAAAATATACCAAACATTATCCTTAATTCCTGACAAACTTAGCAAATTTACATGTAATCTAATGTTTGTCATGGACATGTAAATGCTAGAGTGTTCCATTATTCTGAGCACCTTTAGGAGTTTTTTTCCATGTTGGCTTAAAAGTTGAGCTCAAGATCAAAATGTAAGTGGATGTTAAGTGGAGACTGTCGTATCAATTGTTGTTCTCAAGGTCAAGAATAAACTGTCAAGCTCAATCATGCTGATGTTCTGGAGACTACCTAAAACCTGGGAATTAGAGCTTTCTACAGGGTGACACTGTGAAAATTTCAATTTGGAGTTCACTGAAGTGCATGTGTCATCAATACTTGCAAATACGCATTGTGTTAAAGGGAATTTATCTCCATTAACCTAACTTTCAATCCAATTTCACTGAAATCTGTAAAGTACTTTTTAATATATTTTGCCCAAAAACAAAAAGATAAGCAGGACAGAAAACATAACCCCCTTGGCAGTGTTAAAAATGTAAAGTGTTTTTTTTTTTTTTAAACATTTGAGTTTGTCTGTTTGAGGGCTCTATCAACTCAGTTGATGCTAATCTGCACCTCCAAAATTCTCCCACTACAGGCTTGATAGTCCTCAGCGCCACTGCGACATGATTAACGAATGACCTAACACATGACCTCCCATAATTGCCTGTACTAGCCACCCAGGTGTAGACCCTTAACATGGCCATGTGGATGTCTTAGATGGGGGGAGGGAGGGGAGTCCTCTGAGCAACTGGAGACTCGGACCAAAACAGAGTCAGAGTGAAGGAATTAATGACACTGTAATCAAGCATCAAAACCGTGACATTATGCATGCACAGTGGGAGCCCATCCCCTATCATGGCTGAGCAGCATGTCAGCTCCTCCCTTTGTGGAGCAGTGTGGTGGGAATGGGAGCCACTGTCTGTCAGGATACAACAACAAGGTCAACTGCCGTTTAGCGGCGCAGCGTTCCTCGAATGCCAGTAAAACAGATCCCTCTGCCCAGGCTGCTGACCTTGTCTTGTTTAATGAAATGTAGTGACCATGCGTAACTTCGTAGCCTGTTAAACAGCCTGTGGACTCGCCTGCTTGTGAGTAATACCGACTGTGATTTCTGCCCACCGGTCTGTGATACTAAACTGTATCAGGGAACGGCCCACGCCAATGAGCGTGAATGAATAATGTCCATGAATAACAGGACTGGCTGATTGGAGAGATTTGAAATGTGGCATTGATAATAGATAGTGAAATATTACCTAAATGTGAGTGATGCTGCTGGGAGAGAAGGGGCGTTGCTGAACACTTTTCGGATTTCCATTCTTCTGCTGCAGTAACCGCTCTAATCAGATATGCTGACAGTGTTAAAGGCCACCAAAACATTGCTGCTTGCACTTGCATAATAACACTGATAAGGGACTGATAATAACATAATAACACACTGAATTCTCCCTTCCCCCTGCCCTCTTACTCACTCTCACATTACAGCTACACTCCTTACACCTTTTCACACATATCAGGGCAGACTTAACTGCCGCTGAGCATGAGCATCAGAGAATGAGCACTCAGAAAGGGAATCATGCTGACAACTGTCATGTGCAATGACTTGATGCAGTTTTTGACTAGAGGAAGCAATCCATGAAATAACGGAATCCACACTGACAATTAATCTGCTCCTCAGTGGGTCAAAATGGGCCTCAGCAGGCTGATGCTAATTCTGCAATGGGGTTAGTGTCTTGTGCACAATGGCAACCAGCAACTGATACTCATTATTATAAGATTTGCATCAGTGGAATTATTTTTTCAAATTAAAGCCAATCTCTGTAAAATCATTATGTGATTATCACATTATCACACATCATCTCAGGATCCATGGACAGCCAGTTTGGCTGGTATCAGGCTATTAGATGGCTGTTATCGATGGCTGTAAGTATCATAAAAAAGGCCTGCCATGCCTACTATTTGGTTCAGAAGGACATTATCAGGCCATAAATTGTCCATTTACATTTATTGTTAAGCAACAACCTCTTGTGGCAGTAATGATAATGACAGGAGCAAAGGAGGAAGTTAGATGACATAGTAGAAAGGGTGAGGAGGTGGATAACTCAGGACTTATGTCCAGGAGGTAGGAGCTTTTGTCCCATTTGAAACCAATGATATGTTGTCCTAAATCTAACCACATAGTTTTTGTGCATACATTATATAAGTAAAACCTAACAAACATTGAATAAACAAACCGCCATTTAATGGGCTGATAACAGCCGTTTTGAACCAAATAGGTGCGACAGATCCTGTCTAATCCATATCTTTGAGGCTAAAATCCACAGATTACCACCACTAAACAGGATGATAACATCCAAATCAGGTGCTATCGAACACTTGCTTGACTTGAAACAGTGAAAGGAATAATTAGACCTTCTGGGAAATACACTTTCTTGCTTTGTAGATGAGAGTGAGATGAGAACATGTGGGTAGGTTCGTATAAGCATTAGATGTAATGTAGTAATGATATATAATGTGTTAATTCATGGTCTTTTATGGTCTTCTTTTGTGAATTTTATTTTTCTGAAAGGTGACCAGTAAGCTCCAGAGATGCCTGTAGGTTCATTATATATATATATATATATATATATATATGTGTATATATGTATACATATCCTCAGTTTTCAGTCTTGGCTAGGTCAAGCTAGTGGCCTGGGATTGCAGACCAGACCACTTCGCAAATGCAAATCAGTCTGGAACCTCTCGGCTCATTTTCAGTTTCCAATGGGCTATCAATTGCCATAGGTCAAAAATGCCTCTGGCCGTAACTGGATAGACCTACAACCGATCAGAGCAACGAATCTTGATATAGCGCTAAGTGGAGGACAAATATAAACAGCCCACAGCATGCAGAGATGCGAATGTTGCTGTTTTTACCATCTGAATTTAAAAATAGCGCTTTAACCGAAAGTTCTGCGTCAGCTGCACTCATTTTGGTTGTTAAAAATGCCTCAAAGGCACTCCTCGTTACTAATCTTGGTTAATGCTTGCCATAGCATCCCCAGGATGAGGATGCTAGAGCCAGAAATGATGCCATCATGAATTATGTGTAAGGCTCAAAGGCTCCGGCTAGCTGGAAATCTGAACTGGAGGGGGACCAGATGCATTTACCAGAGCAAAAAGCATGAGCTCTCAGACTAAGCTAGGCTAGTATCCTGGCAAGTGAATCAAGTGTACTTCTCAAAATGTCAAACTATAGTTTTTAGCTAGCTTTTGTGGCAAATTATTATAAAAAATGGATTTATTATTTTTTTGAATGCAAATGTCTGAAAATGTTTTTAAAACAATAGCAGAATTTTTAGCTTAAGGCAGTCTGGTCTGAGTCAGTCACAGCTTTGGATCTGTGGACATTTTAATAGATGCACTGTAGAATGACTAATCTTGTAACCTTATCCAGATTAAAGGTCTAAATTGAAAAGTTTTTTGATACCTGATATATGGGCATGTATCAAGGCCAAGCATTTGATAGGGGCCCACCGACCACCAGAGGCCTCACCTTCAGGTCAGCCAAGGTTGAGACCCCATGGTCAGATGTCCCTGGGCTCAGGCCCCTTTGACCTGGTCAGTAATCAATCCTTCCATGTTGCCCTCTGGCATTATGGGAGTGTTGAGGATTTAGTTACTTATACATGCAGGGGAATGCATTTTACTTCATCTTAATGTGCTGGTGACTAAGCTAATTGTATTAATTATGGATTATAGATGGTTTCAGTAGAGAGGCATCACATTTACTTTTTTTTCTGAGGGCAGGAGTCTGATATTTGAAGACTGAATATTTAATGTTTACAGATTTATTGGCAAGGACACAGTTAAATATCAGTGATCAGCAGCTCCAGGCCTTAATTCCACCATAAGCTATAGCAACAATATCAAGAGTCAATTATCAAATAATTCGGTCCCCAGTGACAATCTGTATACTGCTGCTGCTGTCACCTTCCGTCTCGGAGATGTGAATATTCCCACGACATGTGCCTCATCTCATTGCAACATTAGCCTTGAGAAGGACCAAAAAATAGTTTGAATGTAATGTAATTTAGCCTACCATGTCAGCCTCCTTGACGGCTGCATCCATCATTGTCAACAAAGGCTACATCAATGCAGGACCCAAGGTTTCGCCAAAGGATACTTGAATTGTGAATGTCTCACTCAGGTGTCTGAAATCATTGCGGGGAGGAAGGGACGAGTCTGAGCGAAAGTGGCAGGGAACACCATGCCCTGCTTATTTTGAACAAGGAACATCTTTCTGACTGGGAACAGCGATGATACAGACACACGAGTTATGAAATACCCACAGACAGAAAACTTTAAAGTTTGGATGTACTGTAGGCATCAACAAACTTTCAAGGTTGCATTTTATATACTGTAGGGGTCAAGGTAAGATTAAATATTATGCCTGTTCATTCAGTAAACAGGTTCAGAGAAAAGAAGGGTCTGTTTGTGTTTGTTTACTGTTGACATTTAAGCTAGGTAATGGCTAAGCATCCTGGTATTCAGTGGGAGGCTATTTTATCATATTTCATTAGTGCGGCTCATTAGGATCAGATGAAGGCCGGGATCAGGCATTTCAGAGGAGATTCCAGGCTGCTGAGTGATGTCTGTGACTCCCCCCCACCTCTAACTTGAAGTAAAATTCTAGCTGGAAAAAAAAGGGAACATCAAAGACTTTTATCAGCCTTTCATCATTTGGAGGTTGGCAATTTCACAAACCAGTCAATTAGAGCTCGTTAAAGCCATCACACTGCTGCTGTTCCACATCCAGCTATTTAGCACATCACTGTACATTGTGTGTTTTTATTCATTTGAGTTTATGACATTATTAATGCTTTATTAATATGGATAAAACATTGAAAGTAGTTTTTTTTAATATAATTTTTGTAAATCAATTCCACGTTATCCTTGTTTCCATGGTAATAGTTTTATAAGGACACCTTAGAATAATTATCACATTCTGATTTAATTTAAAAAAAAAAACTATCAAAACTGGATTCAGATTTTTCCTCGACAAATGTTTTGTCTGCTTTCCTTTTCATGACAGACTGGATCTTACATCCAGAAAATCAGAAAAAAATAAATGCTCCAAACAATAGATGGATGAAATGATCAAGCATTCGATTTGCGTGGGATTAGTGCTATGAGGGGACATCTGTCCTCCCAAAAAAAAAAAAAAAAAAAAGTGGTAGATTTACAAATTACAGGCATGGAAGCTCCTCATGGGATTATATTTATCAACTGTCCATGATTATTATAAATCACTTGAGCACCTCAGGGAATATTAGCCCTCTGCCTATATAGATTTTCTCTCTTTAGGACTGCATTTGAGTCAGGAGGACAAAAAACCCCAGCAAATTCTGAATGATTTATAACCAAAAACATAAAGTTACTTTCAAAGAATTGTAGTTTTATTTGTTTCATAGTTATCACAGATATCCCACAAAATGGATATACAGCATTTTTATAATCCAACCTTGCATTTCACTGTGGTTGTCCTCTCACTAGACTGCATCGTCCCTTTGAAGAATGCTAATGTGCCCTCTGCTGGTTCATCAATTTCTGGGACTTCTGTCTCATATTGGTTCCACCTTGAACTGGTTCCTTGGCCCACTGCAAGACATGGGGAAGATTAATGCCGCTCCTTTGAAATCTCAGTCACAAAGCAGCAGCACCAGCTCAACCATGAAAAAAAAAAAAAATCTTGAGTTTGCCATCTGTCACTACGTTGACTAATATCCAGGTCGAAAATCTAGCCTTGATTTTTACCCAAATTGAAAGGAGAAAGGAGAGAGGAGAGAAGGAGAGAGACATTGGTGAGGGCTGATATTACCCCCGTGCAATAAGCAATGTTTTGGTTGCTTAGGCCAATGTCAACATTTTTGATGAGGCAGGTTGCTGCCAGGTTTCAAAGAATTTTCATTTGGATGCTTCTCTGTTCCTAGTCAAGTAAAACACTGCATTATTGCCAGCTAGGGAGGAAATTCAAGTCACCGACATATATAGACAAGTCTTATTAACACTTGGCAAAGTGTGATCCATAGTCAAAGTTCTCTATATATACTGCATTGATGTATGTTGAGTTAAAATCAAACGTATACAGATAAAGTCCATTAGCTCCAGGCAAAGCTTGCAAATAATTGTGCTTTAACACTGTGGGCTTTGTGACTGTATGTTTCTGCAAACAACAGATATGTAATAAATTTCACATGTTGCAGATATGTTGATACTTTATGTTCCAACAGTACTGTGGCTAATGTGTAATTATGTTTAGGTGCAAAACTACTTGGTTATGATTGGAAAAGATAACGTTGCAGCTTGAAGTACTCAGTTTTATCACCACAAGCACTGCTGGAGATGCTGTGATTTCTTGCTAAAATTAACCTGCTTTTGGTGCTACAGTTATGGCTGGGAATGCCCCAATGTCTTGCTAAAAGACACCCAATTTTGGGACCACAACTACCGCTGGAAATAGAACAATGTCTTGCTACAAAAACATATTTTTGGTGCAACAATCAGGTGCAATGTCTAACTTAAATACATCCAGTTTGGATGCCACTGTAGCAGCTGGAAATGCCCTGATGTCTTGCTTAAATACACCCATTTTGGGGCTACAACTGTGGCTAGAAATGGAGCAATGTCTTGCTAAAAAAAACACCCGTTTTTGGGGCCACAATCAGCCATGTTTTCTTGATGAAATAGAGCTGGTTTGGGTGCCACAATCACAGCTAGAAATGCAACTGTGTCTCACTAAAATACACTCAGTTCTGGGCCCATAACTGCGGAAACAAAAGGGAGTGTTTTGCTTAGGGTGACCATATTTTGATTTCCAAAAAAGAGGACACTCGGCCGGCCACGACATAGCCTACTTAAATGATACTCGCAGTTTACTCCAAGATGCCTTATAATTTTAATATATTTAAAATTTATATGTATGGATAGAAAATTCAGTTATTTTACAAAATAATATCTCTCAAAGACAGAAATTCAGATAGGCCCCAATAGCGGACACATACACACACTAGAGTGTGGCGATCTGAGCCCGACGGCCCCGACGATGTAGCTATAAATTGTATTCGGGCTCGGGTCGGATTCGGTCAGCTTTCAGTGAAAATACAGTGTAAAAATAAATAAAATCCTATTGTCTGTCCTGTTTATTGCTTGGGCACTGTTATTTACGTGACATCACCTGAACGTAACACACACAGACACACATTGGCTGTTTGTTTCTACCTCTCTCCTCGCTGGAAGTCTCGGACCTCCAGCCGCCCGCCTCCGCCTTGATTAAACGCTGAAAATAAAAGAGGGAGACAGGTTTTTCCTATTTTATCTTATTTTGTTTAATTTCTCCCTCTCCTCTTGCTAGAAGCGTCGAACCTCCCGCCTCCCGCTCCTGTCTCAAACACGGAGGTCTCCCTCTCCGCAGCTGAGCACCCACGGCGCATGCCCGGCCTGTTAAATAGCCTGTAACCGTAACAACTGTGACACAAACTCAGTGCTTTGCTCATTAAATTATGTCAGGCTTGGTTCGGGTTCGGACAGAAATATGCTGCCCGTGCCGCACTCTAACACACACACGCACAAACACACGGAAAACCGGACATTATCATCAGTTTATAAAAACCCCCCGGACGCCCCGGACAGGACGTGAAAAGTGGACATGTCCGGGCAAAAGAGGACAGTTGGTCAGCCTAGTTTTGCTATAAACACGCCCAGTTTTGTTGCCATAAACATTGCTGGAAATGCCTCAATGTCTCGCTAAAATCAAATACACCCGTTTTGGAGCTAAAACTGCGGCTGGAAATGAGGCAATGTCTTGCAAAAAAAGTCTGGTTTTGGTGCCACAGTCAGTTATGTTATCTCGCTAAAATAACATGCAGTTTGGTTGTCACAATCATGGCTGGATATATCCTGATGTCTTGCTGAAATACACCTGGTTTTGGGGCCACAATTGCAGCTGTAAATGGAGCAATGTCTTGCTAAAAAACAGAAGGCTTTGATGCCACAATTAGCTGCAATGTCTTGCTAAAATACACCCGGTTGGGTAGCTACAACCCGGCTGGAAATGCTTGATGTGTATTGGTGCCGTAATCATGGCTGGAAATGCCCTAATGTCTTGCTAAAACCAAAACCTGGTGTTGTTGTTTGTTGGTCTTAAACAATGGTGTGCTGCTTGGCTGGCGTCTCACCAAGGTTTCACACCATCCAACCATCCCCTCCTCATCCTGATGACAAAGTCAGATCATACACATGTAATTTCAAATCTGTCCCCTTAGAAAAGCAATGCCAACATTTTATTCTGCGGTCTGGGCAGCGTGACCAATGCAATTAAACTTTAAATAAATGACTGCAGCAAGAAACATCAAAGAAGTACGCAAAAAAGTTGCTCTTGCCTCCATATGTTTCAGGAGCCTTAAACGTGTGCAGAATTTTGAAGCTGTCTCCTTGTCCTGCTGCTTCTTTTGGTTACTCCCAAGGTGTGTGATGATATCATATGGCAGGGGGAAAGGCAGTCTTTATTTCACTGCTGGGGGGTGCACATTACAGACCGCTGGAAAACCGTCTGCTGACAGTTTTATGGATCCATGTGAAGGTTCCTCTGCAGACCGAGACAAACAAAGGTTTATTTGCTCATAGAAGTGAATGGCTGCGATGTCAAACAGAAGTCTTTAATGGGGGCATTGTTTGTCTGCAGATCCTTGGTGAAATCTGTGTTGCTTTTAGAAGACAATCTAAAAATCCACAAATATAGTCCGATCCACAGTTTATGTGTGAAACGACACACTTCTGCATCTCATCACAGCTTGTATAACTTCAGTCGTGTCATTATAAATATTTAAATCCATGCTGATATGTTTATGTGTCATATGTGATAACGAGCAAGCTGCATGTGTGAGTGTGTGTGCATTTGTCAGTGAACATGTACAAGCATTTGTACTTTAATGTGTGTCGAGTGTATGCTGATTCACACACAGTCAAGACGCTTCAGAGTGTTATGTTGCACGGGAAGTGGCCATTCACGCAAACAAATCCACACGCATTTTCCCCTGCAACTAGCAGTGCTCTTAATTATTAAAGAGGGAGCACTGATTTCATGAATTAGCAAACAAAGGCAAGGCTTTAAAAGTGACAGCATCGTAGTGTTGTGTGCTTGTTGAGGGGAGTAACTGACTGTGCATAACTCATAACAATACACCTGCCTGGTATCATTTTCCAGTGAGTTTCATTAGCAGTTTTAGGGTAATTTAGGGTGATTAAAGGGATCACAAAAATGAAAGCTCTTAATTTTTTTCGTGTTTAGTTCAGGGAAATCAATGTAGCATTGCTTGGTTCATGAGATCGGGAGGTGATAAGATAGAGATAGACTGTGTCAGGAGTGTTTTCTTTTACAAAGCTATCCAAAAAATTTCAAATGCAGGAGCAAAACTGAGCCATTTGAGCCACGAGCCTGTGTGAGACCCTATTCAAAGCAACCCTGCCCACACATACAGTCTTGCTCTTTATATTTTGGATTTTGCCTGTAATGGTTTGTAATTCTAGTCCCCTGATGTGTTGAAATTACATGGAGGAAGCAAGAGCTTCCTCTAAAACTTCCCCCAAAAATCATGTTGCAAACTTAATGGCAGCACATAAAGCAGAAACAGGCTCATAAATACCCAACAACATGTCAGCATAGACTTAAGCCATGGCACTTGAGCTCTTGTAGATTTACAAGACATTAGCAGGCATACTATGACGGTCTTAGGAATTAAATGAGTGATTAAAGAGAGTTTAGTAATCCAAATTTCACACATATGAGTATTTCTGAAGTGATGTCTCAAAGTAGCCTGAGGGACCAGATGGTGAATACCATTTTAGTCGGTGCAGAGGGAGAAAATAAGCTTGCAGCAGTCCCAGTTTACTTTAATTTAATTTTGCATGTCGTGTGAATTGCCTTTAGTTCAATAGTAGAGTTTATTAATGGAAATAGAGGACATTTTGGCCAGTGTTTGCTTCACATCAAAATGTATGAAATTACAATAAAGTACCATGGCAGTCGTTTTAAAGAGTAACACTAGTGCAATTATACATAATTAAAGAGAGACCTGAGTGTGAGATCCATATCAGTGTAATAGAAAAAGTGGCTCTGTTTAAAGTTGGGTGAACAAATGAGAAAAAGGCTTGTCGGCTTGTTTGCATCTCGAAATAGCTTCAGTGTATTTCTGATGTGATATCTCTCTATCTCTGTGGCCCAAAGTATGTGGACACCTATGTCTTTATGTACAACTGTAAGTACTTATAGTTGGTTTTGCATGTTTAGGGCTCCACCACTCAGATATAACTGTGATGGTAACATCATGATAATTAATTGGACAAAAAAAAAAAAAAAAATAAACATGATGTTTAATTCAGCCCGTTCCTATTCTGAAGTCATCAAATACCCCCGCTTTGGCAGTGACTTCGGCGTCAGACGCCTGCTGCCAAAAGCCACCTTTTGCCATGGCAGTATGACACGCTGGCAGGCTCCGTCAGTTTGTAGACTGGTTGGCTGTAACCTTTTGCAGTGTCATGATATGCCGCCAGTCTGGCTGGATGGCACCTGTCACAGCAGTATGATGCGTGAATGAGCAGTGTCAGCTCATTATGCATCCAGATGGCACCTGTCATGGCGGGGTGTTACACTGCTGGATGGCGTTATTGAAACACTGCTGGTAATGACATAAAATAAGGGGCTGGAAAGTCCCTATAGGGCGGGCAGGAGGGTGGTGGATTGGTCCAACAAACCCTGGACTTTCACCTGTGAGCCTGGTGTTTGTTTACTGCATGAACGTAGAGCCAAACCATGATGTTATTTTCTAAACCCAACCACATGCTCCCGGCATTGGTTGTGGTGTCCTATAACATCCACAGCAGACGCAGGACGATACCTGCCGCATAATATGCATACCTTGTATACCTATGTATGGATTTTGTATGATTTCCTACTTCCTTCTTTAAAGGTCTTATGTGTAGGATTTAGTGTCATCTAGCGGTGAGGTTGCAGAACTGAAACTTCTCCAGTGTGCCAAGTGTGTAGGTGAACTACGGTGGTTGACACAAAAACTTGAAAATGCAAATAGCCCTATCTAGAGCCAGTTTTTGGTTTGTCCGTTCTGAGCTACTGTACAAACAACATGGTGGACTCCATGGAAGAGGACCTTCTCGGTAGTGGATATAAACAGCTCATACTTAGGTGACGAAAAATCAATTCTTAGTTTCAGGTGTTTCTAAACTAAAGAAAACATAGTTATAAACTGGTGTAGTGGAGGGTATGCTCAGGTATACGGGGTATACCCACTTCTTTTTCTCTCTAGTTACACTATACCCACCTATCAGCTAAAAAGCCATTGTAATATATAGGAGAGTATGCCCACTTCCTCATCAGTAACCTACCTATCTACCTAGTAGTACACCCACCTCATCAGTTACCACTACACCACTGGTTATAAATATTATATTCCGTAACTGCCAATAGATGTTCCTAAATCCTTCACACTGGACCTTTAATGTTCTTGTGACCTCTTAACTGTTGCAACCCTTTGTGGTGTTCCTAACCCCCTGGCTGGAAAACAATTGTTTTACTGAGTTAGGTATGGAAGAGCCTGACTGACCTGTACAGAGTCCTGGCTTCAACCATCTATCTATCTTTTGAACAACAGAATCTATCTACTGTATACTCACCTTGGAGACAATTTTTGTTTCCTTTTTTCTCAGATCTTTCTTGTAAAGGAAAAGCTTGAACTCAAAAGGTTTACTGGGTAAATCGAGGACAAATAAATAAATAAATAAATAGATAAATACATATATTACAATTTGCATTTCACACACAGTTATTCAGTTATTTCCCAAAGAGCAGTCAGACATGTTCAGCTGTTCTGTTCAAAAGACCTATTGTATTGATACAGATAAAGAAGTATGTTTCAGAGGGACGCTGTTGAAAAGAAGGGAAAGGAGGAATGACAGATGACAAGGTAGCAATCAAAAACTAAGAGGCAGTAAACCAAATGTGCATTATATGAAGTATTGAATCTGATTTCCCCACACGTAACGCCACAGGTACGAAGAAGTTCTGCTGTTTAACACCTGAGGACTCAAACTATATGACTGTCTGAACTGACATTAACAGATGGCAGCATTATTCATTTCTTCCACTTTATTTATCTATTTACCGACAAAGACAAAGGAAAGTCACTCTGGCAGTTAAATGAAACCACTTTGAATTTCAAAATGATGCATGTGGACACCTGCAATTAGCTGTATGTCTGTGCTTCAAGCTATTGTGAATTATACCTCTCTACTCAATAAGCCAAAACAACCATATTAATCTTCTCTGCCATGTTGGATGGCAGAATGAGGTTTTTTTTTCTTCTTTTGTACCATTTTCCACCTGCACCTGCGATGGCTTGCTGACTGGTAGCCTTTCCTCATGACACCATTCATCTTCCGCCGGTGTGAAGGTTAAGGACCTGTTCACCTGACCACCGCGAATCATTGATTGCGGTGTAACACTGTGCGACTGTGTGAGAACGCATGTCACACTTTGGCTGCACACCACTGGTTCAGTTGGTGTAGTGTGAAAACATTTACAGTTTAAGGGCCCGCTGGGAGCCTCGCTTTACAGTGCCGGCTTCATTTCCTTCTTATTCTGAATGGAACAGGAGGACTGTTGTGAAGGTTTCTAGAGAGAGGTGCTCAGACAGCAAGCAAAATGCAATTTGTTTTGTCGAATCTGATATTTATGGATGACTGTCCACAATGTGTTCTACAAGTGACCTGGATTGGGTTTGTGAGTTTCGACAGTATATTTTGCTGTCATTGCCACAATAACAATTCAAATGCGCAGATACATTTTGTGCTCAACAATCTGGTCTGTCGGGGAAAAAACGGTAAAAAGAGAGGGTACTGTAGCTGTTGTTTATTCTGTTTTTATGACACCATTTTCTAGCTGAGAAGTAAGAAAAAAGTCTTGAAAATCACATCATTCTCCTGGTATCACTTCTCACTCTGGTTCCTCTTTGTGTGCTCTGATCTCCATGACAAGTTGACAGTTCTTTCCACCTCTAGAGAGAGGATTAAAAGAAGATGAGTATGGATGGGGGAATACACAATCTGTGTCTGTTCAACCAACTAAATTATTTGTATCCTTCTGGGAATGGGTGGAGTTTAAAACCGAGGTGGGCGTGATTTAGATCAGAATTAGGTGGGACCATACCAGATTTTTTTTCCTTTTTTTCAGCATGAAACTGTTATGGGTTGAAGTACAGATGCCATATAGACTAAATCACAATGTTTTACTGACAAGTAATTCATCAGTCACATACATAAAATCAAACAGCACTGAGCAAACACTGCCTCATTTTGAGGCCGTACACATGCCGCATCTTTGACCACCTGGACAAGGCGAGGTCAGACGCTGCGTGCTGCTCTTGTGCCTACTCTGTTCCAACTTTCAAGGGCGTGGAGGTTGCTTAGTGACCATAACCAGCACCGTATTGTAGCTATTGTTACTTAGCATAAATCCTGGGTGCAGAGCTGATATTCTTCCAGGCGTTGTTTTGTAAGTGTGTATTAGGCCAAAAATATTGTCCGTAATATATTGTAATGCTCCAGCATCACATGCGGTGCATGCTGCTGCTTTCCAAAAGTTGAACTCTCAGGGTCCAGCTGTTGCACTCTGAAAAGGAACCTGTCTGCACTGCAAAGACATCGCCCTGGCGTTTGAGCACGCTTGCAACACATCTACATTAAAAACAATGAATTTTAGGGCGCAAAAAACGCAGTATGTGTACGACACTTTAGTAAGTTTTTGGCCACGTCAAAAAAGGCCCACTGAAAAAAGTCAGCATCACTTTAAGAGTACACTATATTTACAGTATTTCAACTACTTTACCTTGATGCCAGATAGCCCTTTTCAACAGGTAACAGAAGTTGATTTATCAAAGCCACTAGACTCCATTGACCAAAACAGAAAGATTTGTCAGCAGAACTGGATTTCTGTGGCCCCAACAAGTCAGTTTGTAAAGTAAAGCAGAGCAGATATTGAAATATAGTGCACATTTAAGGCAAAAAAAACACACTGCCAGCAAATGCAACTTGTCAAAAAAAAGCTCCTATAATTTTCAATGTGTAACCCAAGATGCACTGCCCCGCAGCACTTTATGCCACTGTCCGATTTCCAGCCTCACTGCCCCCTGAATTAAATGCATTCCCCCCCACTCACTCTCTGCTTGTAAATACCAGCTCCCGTAGCAGTTACTTTTTTCTGCTCCTATGGCAGTTTGACTCGTCGACGAAGACTGGATGAGGAGAAACTCGTTGCTGAGGTTGAGAATTAACACACGGTTAATGACTCACAATCCTGTCCTTATAAAGGCAATGGCCAAAAAGATATTGCCTTGCAAGTTGTAGTTCTGCTCTTCAGCTGAGAAATCAAGCGATTTTGAGCTAATGCAAAGGTGGAGGTAGTACAGATCTTTCAGTAAGTACTAATAACTTTGTGTGGTCATTGACGAGCTGCAGTGGCAGTGGCAGCAGCAATGGTGACGGTGGTGGTGGCAGCAGGGCTGGTGAGATTTCAGCTTTACACTAATTTGATTATTTTCAGTGGCTAAAATAAGTTTTGCTGCAGCCCTGTCCACAGCAGTACATCACTAAGCTTCTGTGTCGATAGATAGAACAGAAACATCATAAAAGTTGGACCAATTTGATTTAACTATATATCTTTAAATTTTCCAGTTACAGCTGAAGATGACAACAAAAATCAGCAAGTTTGGCAACTACACATGTCTCTGCAATTGAAATCAATTGACAGTTGTCTATCTGAAGCTTCCAATCCTATACTTCAATTTTAAAATGTACCATTTTTTTTAGATGGTGCAATTGACATGAGCAGCCTAAGACATTCAGTTGTCACACAGAGTGACAATGCGCACTTTGGTAGTTCAAAGGTTCCGTTTTGTTTGTGGGTTTGTTTTTTTATTATGGGTCCTTGAAAAGTCGTGAAAGTTTTGAAATTTTGTCCATGGAAATGTGTGGGAACCCTGAATCTCATATATCACGTAGGAGATACATTTTAAGTTTAATTATGTTGCCTTGCCTCGCCTTGTCTCTCGGGGCTTGCAGTCTAAATCACAAATGTCATTATCCTCTGTTTCGATATCTAAACAAACAATATGAATATATAAATATGCCAGAACATCAAATCTAAGCCACCTGTCTGAACATATGAAGGGGTGTAAATTGGTCCTGAGGGCTGAGCACGTCTGTAATGAATACAGTGTCAAGTAACAGGAAACAGCAGAAAAAAAAAAAGTTTTCGAATAAGAGTGGCATGCTTCAAATGGGTCTTCTATAGTCGCTTAGCAACAACAAGAGCCTTAACCATCACTTCCCACATACAACCTATTAGCACTACCGGCTAAAAAGTGGCACCCTGTGGACACAGCTGTTCCAGGAGTGGCTGTTATAGGTCAAGGCCACATTTAACACTGCAATTAATGAAAATATATTTAATAAATAGGATCTATAAATTGTATGAAAGTGAAAGGGTGATGGGGACAGGAAAGATGAGAAGGAGGGTAGATGGATGGATGGATGGATGGATGGATAGATAGATAGATAGAGTTCATCATTTGCTGTGTGCTCTGTATTACCCTCTTCATAATCATGCTTTTCATTCAGGGCCACATTACCATGGCACACACCCTACAGGCTGTCTGATTTCTCAAAGGGCCTTTGCATATTGAATCAAATCAAGTGAAACAGAGCCAGCACAACTTAATGGGAAATGTTGCTCCTCCCGACAGGCAGAAAGGCGCTGTCATCATTTTAGCACATCAGAGAGTCTTCTGTATGACCACAAAAATTCAATCAATCACTCAATCCGAATTGACTAAACATGCAGACAAATGTTATTGCTGATTTGAATATAAAAGCAGATGAAATTGATTATAAAATGGTTTTCACAGCAGTCGTTTTATAAGAGAGGTGTTTGAGTTCTCTGCGTCCTTCTGATTCTTTGAGCTCTTAGATGTCGTTAGTGTGCTGCTGTGCAGTTAATATCAAAGGGAAGTGAATGTGAAGGCCTTGGTGGGACAAATACAAGCTTTGTTCCACTTCCTCTAACTATTGTTATCTAACTGTGGGTCATTGAAATAACAAACCATATTATTTGTAATGCATCAGAGGAACACTCCACCCCTCAACATATCCTCATACAGTGGTTTGTATGATGTCTTACAAGTTAGCACCATGTAGTGGCATCCCCAGAGGGGGGTGCCAGGGGAGGCTATGGAAGTCAATACTACTGTCTTTAAGGTTGTGGCATGCTCGTTTCTTAACCTAGCAAAGGTAGTGGTATTTTGTGAAACTAGAGAACCAAAGGCATCCGTTGGTACCAGCCATGTTGGCATAGCTTACTGGGAACTGGGCTAAATAACTGTCTAAAGTTAGGCTACATTTTGACAAGGGAACTACTACTACTACATTTTCAAAGGGGTCTCTTGAACTCTCATAGTTATCTGACTGAAAACAGGTTTTCCAGGTACCCATGAGTCTCCTCTAAACTTGAGAAGGCTTCTTTTCAAGTTAATGTTTGTCCTTTACAATCAGTATACTCCTTCCAATTAAAGCTTTATATTTGTCTTTTTAAGAAACAGGACATCCAGTCTACTTGAAGTATAATGAATTGCCATGTTGGCATGGTGCTGCAGTGGTTAGCATTGTTGCCTCATAGCAAGAGGGTTCTTGGTTCAAACCCAGGGTGGTGAGTTCAAACCCCAAGGTGGGGCAGCCCTTCTGTTTGGGGTTTGCATGTTTTCCCTGTGTCAGCGTGGGTTGTGTGGCTGTCCGGCTTCCTCCAACAGTCCAAAGACATGCAGGTTAGGTTAATTGGTGTCTCTGGCGACCTGTCCAGGGTGTACCCTACCTCTCACCCAAGCTGGGGTCAGCTGGGATAGGCTCCAGCCTATCCGACCCTGAACAGGATAAGCAGTTATGGACAATGAATGAATGACTGTATAGATATATAACACATTAAAAAATGATTGTTGTAGAACACCAAATGTTAACTGTAACAGTATCACGCAATGCGCATCAGCTGACGAGTAATATCAACTGTATAATGAGAAACCAAACTATATTAGTATGTGATTGGCCTTTATACTTCAATAGCATCAGCGAATTTCTGAAATTCAGGTATGTCTTTTGGGTTTGTTGCGCTACCCCAAGACACTCATGATAGCTAACAAATTAGCACCCCTACCAATTAGGCTAGGCCAAAGAAAGGAATCGTGGTTTGGCATCATCACGTCACGTACTAAATGACGACATGACAACATGATGTATGTAAACACGTACATTAAAATAACTCAGTGTTCACTTTTGGTTCACATGGGACACAAACCCTGATCTCTTGGGTCAGAGTCCTGGGTTTGTTGTTTCTTTGTTGCATACTACATGACCTGACTTTCTCCTTTGCTCCTGTATGACGGATGACAGCCTCCTGGCTTCCCATTAGTGAATGGGAACCGCCTGACCCCTTGGATACTTTGAGGCATCACAGTTTTTCTGTGTGTCCCCTCTCCTCCTCAACCAGTTACATCTCCCAGACCTGTGATTTGCTTTAGAGCTGCCCCCTCAGATTGACAGCATGTATTCAGCTGTGGGTTATATGTTTAGGAGAAGAGTGTAAAATGCAACACAACTTGTCTTTTTTTCCTTCTCTGCATATTGAGGCTTTTGATGGTGGTAAAATTGTCACTCTGCCTCCTTTAATCTATTTTTCTCTTTGTGTCTGACTTGGTGCTCAGTGCAATATGCTAAGTCTTCAGTACAAAGAAGTGCTTGCTCTTTGTCATGAACATTGCCCATTGCTGTTTTTCAAGTGTCTTATGTTGAATTTTTCCTTCACATGACAACAAAAGACTTAAGACGATCAAAGTGAAGATAGGATTTTATTCATTCAGTCAGTGTGCAAGAGTTCTCGTGGCATGTAAAGACATTCAGCAAAGCCCAGTCATAAGCTCTGAATATAAAATGTGAGATATGAAACAATAAGTTGCCTTTTATGGCCTTATTTCTCACTTGCTGCTTTGAAACACAATCAATACTAATGCTGTTTTTCCTGTCAGAAAGGCAGACGGCAACTGTGACAATAATTGTTCAGCTGGAATCAAATTAATCAGGCAATTAATCAAGTAAATGAATTATTTGTGGGTAGAATAATAAAATTAAATTCAACAGGGAAGAGGGCTGATAAGTCTGTGGTACACAGCACTGCAAAAATCAACATGAATAAGATATTTAATGTTGCTTTGAGTCTTAAAATCATAATTATCTCACCCAGCGATAACATCTTATCAGTATTTAAGGAGTTCAAATTTAACTCTAAACAAATGATTTTCTGAGCTTTATTCTGCTTAGGCGCTCACAAACCTGCTTTACTCTTTATCATCCCACTCCCACTGGGTCATGCCCTTTGCTTGTGCTAACAGTCCAGCTAATGGCTGAGCAAACAAGAGACAGAAAGTACGAGACTTCCATGCACGGGCTACACGACTGAATAGATTCATAGTAATTGTACAATAGCTTTCATTCATGCTCTTTGTATTTGGCCTGTACATTCATTGGCAGATATTACATCAGCAGTTGGCATAGTAACAGCACATGCATTTGCAAACTGCTATATGGTCACATGTTTAGTCCAATTACTTTGGATGCCATGACAGGCTAATAATATGTCGAGTTTCACAGTCTATCATTTGGAGTGTATTTCATGGACAGAATTTCTGGTCATGATGCAGAATGTATTTGTCACGCCAGGTGAACATCAGCGCCGAAGAACATGTACCATGCTGTTGAGGTGAACTGAAATATTGTCCTTTGCGCAGACAAGTTTGCTTTAGTTTGCTGGCTTGCCTCCACCTTCTTTGCTCCTTCAGTTCCAATTGGCGACATCAAATATGTGTTGAGGGAAGCAAAAATCCATCCAATCCATACCATGTTCAGACCTGCAAATGTGGTTCCAGTGAAGTGAAGAAAGATTGGATTTCATCCGACCTCTTTCTCTTGTTTTAGCTGCCCATGTTGTTTGTGTGGTAAGTGTCAGATGCCTGCCTGAGCATCGTGTTTCTAGGTTATCAATCTCTGTCTCTTTCTCAATTCAGATTCTTGACTGAAGGAATTAGAAGTTTTCTCTCTCACTCTCTTGGCTCTAGTTTATCATCCTCCTCTCCGCTGCTCCCTGCTGTGTTCTTAAACATTGGCATCTGTGTCTCTGCAGCAGGGTCGGCGGATCAGCTCGGCCGCCGCAGTGGCGGTCACTGCAAAGCTGCGAGCTCCATGTCAATAAGACCTCAGCTCAGCTTCTAGGCCCCGGGCTGTCAGAGCACAAGTCTCATCAGACTACAGTGGGACCAGAGAAAAACCTCAGCAGCTCATGCAAATGCACTCTGGCTCGGATTCCCTCTGCACTCGTGTGGTTTGTGTGCAAAAAACACACCGATTATAGTGATTGTGAATGCTCGCTGCACCATGGTGGTCCCACAGAATTAAATTATTACATGCTGACAGAATGACAACAAACACTGGTCACTTGAATGATTTGAGGGGTGATTTTTAGGCAACAATCAGCGAGACAGAGGGTCTGTTTGCCTTCCAGAACTGTTTATGGTGCAGACACAGCTCACAAAAGGACAAATCGATGCAGAGCTCACCGACTCCTATTACCCTAACAGGAGAATAATGATGGGGATCATCTCCTGTGCCACACAAACCCAGTGAGGGTCGCGCCTGTAGGCCACATCAGCCACTCATTTTCTCATTTTTCACTCAGGATCTTGTAAACTCCACACTGCTACGAAAGCTAAGTAATCCTACCTCCCCAGTCTTTTGGCCTGTGCTGATTCACAAACACACGTTCTTGTTGGAGTGTGTTTGCATGTTGCACATGCAGGATCATTTAATGAGTGTAGAGCAGCTTCTTGACAACAAAACTGAAACATTGTACTCTTTCTTGTCAGTCATGAATCAGAACCACACCACAAAGTCATGCACTGCTTGAAAACGTTCTTCTTTGCGGCGATAGAGCGAGTCTTCCCCTAGTCCACATGTCAAAGTATCCTTGGACCCTAGTGCGTGAATGTGGCATTCATTTTTGAAGTGGTTGTTTCTGTTTTTGGAATGGCTTCATTTCAGTGATAGGGGCAGCAGATCAGACGATGCTCAAGGTGTTCAACATATCTTACTATATAATGACGAAAACTCTGTGTGTGTGTGTGTCTGTTCCACGTTTTTCTCCTCACTGACTTGGTCAATCCATGTGAAATTTGGCACAGTGGTAGAGGGTCATGGGAGGATGCAAATGAAGCAATATTACATCAATTGGCCAAAGGGGGGCGCTATATCAACTGATTGAAATAGCAAACTCTGAATGGGCATATCTCATGCCCCACATCTTTGCACAGAGATGCCTCTCCTCATGAGGAGAGGCATCTCTGTGCAAAGTTTCATGTCTCTACAATATGAAATGTTATGGGTTCTTTGCCTCAAGAACCCATAACTTCCGGTTATATAGATTTTCCGCCATTTTGAATTTTTTGAAAAAAAAAACTTAAAATCAATCTCTTCCTAGGAAGTTTGACCGATCTGCATGAAACTGGGTGAACATAATCTAGGGACCAATATCTAAAGTTCCCTCTTGGCAAAAGTTGGAAAACTTACTAAAACTGAGCTTCTATAAGGCAATGAATATTGTGGAGGGCGTGGCTCATCACATAAAGGTGTATAACATCTCAAGGGTTTCACCGATCACCACGCAACTTTGTAGGCATATGACCACACATAATCTGAGGAGACCCCTCCATTATTGACCCCATCAAACAAAATGGGGGCACTAGAGAGCTAATTTCTTATCTAGGCCTAACCGCCACATAGATTTTTACTAAACTTGGTAGATATGTAGAACAGGACGCCTCAAGGTGACTGGAGAAATTTAACTCTAATTGGCAACTGGGTGGCGCTATAACAACAGAAAAATGCTTAAAAATGGCTAAAATGCAACCGATCGCTGTGGCTCCCCCTGTGGCCGAATGTTTTTACCTCAACTACTAATGTACACTTTTAGCCCACTAATTATCCCACTATTGGCAATGGTTCTACTGTACTTGCAATAAGCAATTGTACTATCAAATTCACAAAAACTCTGTCTGAATACATTGCCCTTCTTAATGGGCTCAGTTGACTATTTCATTTGCATTTGCAATTTTCTATGAGCTGTATCCCAAACACACACCATGTGAAACTGTACGTGGGCACCTGTGCACTCAATGGGTATGGACTAGTCCTAATAAAATGATTGACAACTTGATTGATATCCTACAAGTTAGTGCCCCACAATTGACGTTACAAGCTTCATGTTAAGTTACGTAACTAACGTCACGGGTTAAAGAAAAGAAACATGGTGAAGATGCATCCAGGACAAAAGTCCAATATAATGTGATCCACCCCAATCTGCATCCTTATAGGGACCACTCGGGAACACGTCAGTGCATTGGTCACGTGATCGCAGTCTTCCAAAATTATGTTGGTAATGCATAAAACTGGCTCATGATAATGTACAATATAAGCCCAGTTCAGACCAATGATTTGCAACAAGACAAACCATTTTAGAACATCGCAGAGAAAAGTTGCAGTGGTGTGAACCGGACGGTCTGAGCTTGACTCAAGCTGGCTAAAGATGTCACCTGCAACTCAGATGGTCAAACCACCAGCAGGTGCTTTTAGAATGTAAGGCATGTCACCTGTTTCTCACCTGGTCGGTTTGTAGTGAAGTCTGCTGGTCAAGCCACAGTGACGGCAGATGCCATGTTCACTTGCTGCGGCAGGTGCTCTGTCCCCGCCAAGACCTCTGCTTCCGTCCTCACAATGTGCCAGTGTCAGACAGTGGGTGTAGGAGCGCAACATAAAAGTGTGTAAGGCTGTTACCTCCCCGGTCCCCAAACCAGACAGGCTCACAGCAGGAATTTCAGTTCAAAGTGAAGTTATTTATTACTGTGAAAAATTAATTTAGTTTGACAATAATGTGAAGCAAAAGTGACTCAGGGTGGACCAAGGCCAAAACAACAAACAAAACAACTATCTAAATCCCAAACATACTATCCATACCTATGTGGAGAAAAGAAAAGAATTTTTTTTTTTTCTAAATCTGGTTTCCTAGGATGCAGCAGAAATATGAGAAAAAATATACAAAACAAAATGGCAGCCCGCCCCTACAGCTTCAAAGTTAAGTTAAAAATAATGAAGGTCAACTAGTGAAACAAACAGGCTATTAAATATCCACAGTGTTTCTACAAACACAAATATTAAAATCTCACTAAGATGGACCACAGGAGGCACAAACAGTCACTAGTGAAAAACCAAATTAAACCAAACCAAACCAAATTTAACAACACTGGACATTTCGGAGGCCAGGGATGGGAGCGCTGCTGCTGTCAGTCAACTGTAAATCAACCTGTTGGGAAGCCAGGATTTTTAACAGCAGTTGGTTGTTGGGGAGCCAATCAGGGGTTGATACTCTCAGACAATCTGCCAATCAGCGCCTCACATCTGTAGTTAAAAGACAAAGATCCTCACACACAAGGAGCACTCACTCTCACACTTCAACATGTGAAGGATGCAGAACTGAAACATATCAAAGTACAGCTATAGCCGAAACAGTGGGTCACTGCTGCTGCTCGCTGTATGTGCTTATGCCCCCTCACACACACACACACACACACACACACACACACACACACACACACACATTCTCACTGATTGATCAATCGGTGCTGGTTATTTATATCATTGTCTTGTATTTATTATGAATAAAGTCCATCTGATGCGCATTTCGTTTGTTTTCTACCAGTTCATTATTACTAATGCAGCTGTAGCCAATATTTCACTGTCACTATCCTCATTCATATTTTAAGAAGCTACAAATTATATTCAGCCACAAAATAATCCTGAAAAGCTGCAAATAAGAACATAAGTACAGAGAGTTGTTGCATAGTGGCACAGAGATGATACACATACATCTAGTTGCACTGGTGTGATTTGGCAGGTTTTTAGAACATTGCAGAACGGTACATTGCAGGTAGTTGCCTGTTTCAACTTGTCTCATCGCAAATCTTTGGTCTAAACTGGGCTTTACTGACTAAATGACTCATTTGTATCAAAAAATGCATCTGTTCTTCTCACAGTCTTAAATCCATAAAATCAGAACTCACACACATGCTGCTGGGATCAGTATGTCTTAACTTGTTACAGTGATTTGTTTGATGTTGCTTAATAAGTCCATGAATCAATCTCGGAATTCTAATAAAACAACACTCCAGAGAACTTTAGATCTTGCCTCATCATCAGCAACTTTCAAGTTTTTCTGCAGTTTTCATGGTGTGGCTTTGCAAAAATTTAAATTTAGGAAAAATGAATGATGATCCAGTGACACTAACTCTACTACACTTCTTATTTGCTTCATCCAAAACATGACGGGAACTGTAGTGCCAAACATCAGGAGCTATCAAACATAAAAAAAAAGACAACAAAAAGAATACTTTCACACTATCAACCCATTTATTTTTTTGACAGCAGTGACACTGTGTGTAGACCTGACATTTTTCACTATCTCTAATTACACTACTGCTGCTTGTTGTCATAAAGGGACACACAGACTAAATACTATTTCAGCCAAGTATCCCCTAAAACAGTGTTAAACATTTTGTGCAGGGAAAAATGGCATCTGATTTACTTAACAATAACCTTTTAACTGAAAAACACATTTCAAATATTTAGCATCCATCACTAAATTCACAGGAAACCAAATTTTTGTCATCATGCACGGAACACTCAGACAACATTGGAGTTTTATTTTATCTTTTTGATAGGTTACACTTACAATTTAGTGATATAATTATTTTAAGAACTGAGTCATGTATCAATTCCTAAAATAATTGTATCACTAAATTGTAAGTGTTAGTAAGGAACTGATACATGTAGGTATCAGTTCCTGAAACATGACTGATGCTTTTAATTAATATTAAAAAATAAATAAAAAATTGTAAGTTTCTCCTGTGGTACTCCAAAGCACCCATACGGGTGCATGTACCCCTATTTGAGAAACCCTGCCCTAATTCATTCTGCCTCATATGCCATAAGCCTGTAAGGGACCAAGTGAAAACAGAGCAAACACAGCCTGGGTTCAAAGGTTTGGTTTTAAGTGTTTGAAGTCTAAAATGTACTTTTCTTAAAGCCACTTGTTTGGAGCCTCTATTTACTGTGAGAGCAAAAGACTTGCAGCACTTATTTATTTCCCCTTAAAAGCCAAAGCAAATAGAGAAGCAAGGCAATAATAGAGAGACAGAAAGAGTGAAGCTATTAGCGAGATTGGAGACCAGAGTCAAAATGTGTGTGAAGCAAACCAAAAGGAGACCTCTTGATTTAACAAACTGTAAACACAGCAGCTTGTGGCTTCTGTGTTATGTGGCACGAGATGGCATCTATCAGTAGGAGATGAATTAATAGAACAATCCCACTGAACAACTGCTCTCATTTTGAGACATCCTACTGAGTTCATAGCACACGTCTCTGCAGCACAAACAATTCCTCACACACGCACACACGCACACAAGCAGAAACACATTTCCAGAGTGCTAGCAATGCCGCAGGTCCTGGGGCTAAGAAGCTTTCTGATTTACTTTGGTAATCCCAGCTGTAAGTCCCCTTATGACTGCCAGTGTGCACTCCTGATGCTAAATAAGAGAACAGAGCGGTAAAAATGTAATTACTCTAAATCTTTATTTCGTTTGGAGGTAATTAGCAATGTAACATTACAACCTTGGGAAGATTTGTTTTTATGCCACCAATCCAAAATGAAGTAATATTTACTGTACATTTAAGGGCTTAGCAGTGCCTGCTAACCATAACCAATTACACATGATTAGCAATTTGTGCTCGCAATTTAAATGCCACTGTTACTGCTACCGAGCAATCTAATTACTGGGTGACTTTTAAAAATGTGTGATGTTGTTTTTGTTTGGTTATTTTATATTTTTTAATGAAAAAACAAACAAATGTTCATAGATGGTAAATCATGATAATGAATACAAATTCTCTGTTCATAGCAAAAATGGATGCTAAAAGGTTATTTGCTATTTTAAAGAAGAAGATGGAACATACTGCGTCTTATTAAGACTTGCTACCTCTCCCCCTGGAAGGGACAAACAGGCTTTCATGTAGGAAATTGTAACTCTGAGGCTGAGTTGAACACAAGGCACTACAGCTATGTGCTGCACAGTAGGCAGAGAAAAAATGGCTTTCATTAAGTTACACCCAAGTTTATACATCAGTGATGATAAGCTCTCTGAGGGGCCAGCCATTTCACCAGCCACAAGATTGAAATGTCCCATCTCCCGCGATATGAGGAGAGAGATGAAATATCCTATTCATTTTCTGCAGATGCATATGTAAAAGTAAATTAAATCACGGGGTACAGAAAAGACAAAGTGACACACGGGTACAGAAATTTCTCATGTTGTGCTTCATAAGCAGTGAGCACACGTGTAGTTTACTGGGATGTGAACACAAGCATTGCAGGTGCTTGAACAGTCTGCTCATCGCTACACAGCGGAGCTTAATAATGAGTGTTATTACAAAGACCAGATGTTCGGCTCGGAATCCATCCTCTAATTTGATTAGCAAATTGTCAATACAAAGTCAGGCTCTTTAGGGAGGCTAGATCGAGTTGCATCAAGGTAATTTAGTCAGTCTGGTAACCAATGCAGCTTGTAGCAGCAGGGGCACTGGGTCATGTGCGTCCGCCAGCTTGTTCGCCCTTTTACAGCAAATTTCAAGCATATGCCATACAGTGGTGCTCTTGTCATCCAAATATTAAAAGAGATGTGTCATTACCTCTCTAGTCAGCATGCAGACCCACACTGGGAGTGAACAGCAGTTACCCTGGATATTCGTGAAAGAGACTGTCCTGCGATCAATTAAAGTGTGTGGCTTTTACTGAGAGGAAGAAATGTGACAATTAAAGCCGTAGCTCCCTGAGATGCTGGTTCCACAGTTAATTTTTAGCCAATTAAATCAAATTGACTTTGCTCCGGTTTGATTGTCAGTTACACAGCTTGCATTGGATCTTCATCAACAGTAATTGCACTTCAAAGAGGGTAAAAGAGTGAAGGATCCGCCGTGACAGCTCAGGACATGGGTAGCATGTCTGCGAAACCGCAGTAGCGGGGAGCAAAATGGAGGGGAAAAAAAAACAGCATGGATGCAAGATGAGGCTAAAAATCTGCTTTCACACTCGCTCGCGTTCATCATCAGTGAGAGAAAGAGGCGTATCTGACAGGCTCTAAGTGGTTAAAGCAATCTTAACAAGCCAGCTTTCCGAAAAAATTATAAAATGTTAAAACACTTGGCTACCATTTGGACATAGTGAATTAGAAGCATCTCAATTACATTCTCAAGCTCTGCAAAAAAGAAGATGGATGGCTGTATCCAAAAGCTCTATGACTCAGTTTTTTTGCAGTTTCAAGGGATGACAACGCAGCTCTTTCTGTGTCAGGAAAACACACTGTTTCCTATCCAAGTTTGTTGTTCCCATAGTAGCTCCACATAAACCACGTCTGACTGGAGAAGGCTGAGTGGAATTGATAGAGCCAAGGGTATTTATCGGTCAAGATTCATGACCTGCCATCTGTGGATCACTTTTCAGGGTGAAGGTGTTGTCAGTTAGACCGGACTGAGCTCCCTTTATTTACACTGCATCAGCACAGCTGCATTGCAGAAGAGAAATGTTACCAATATTCCTGATGTGTTGTAAATCATAAAGGTTCTCAAGTATGTAGTCCCGGTGCTGCAGGGCAATAAAGGACAACAAAATTAAAAACTAAACTGTTGTGATTGAAGAAGTAAACAAGTTGACCTAATCTATGAAACTCCTACATGATAAGTGTGTCAAATCTTTAGAGGTTACACTTAATTGTATGTGTAAATTCAGCCCCGTCACAAAAAGACAATTTTGGCATTGTACGTTTCAACAAACCAGGGATATGTCACATTTGTAGGTTTCATATATATATCATATTATCCAGCCATCCATTTTCGTAGGGGGGGCTGGAGCCTATCCCAGCTGACACTGGGCGAGAGATGTGATACACCCTGGACAGGTGGCCAGACTATCACAGGGCTGACAGACAAAAAACAAACCATTCACACTCACATTCACACCTACGGACAATTTAGAGTCACCAATTAACCTGCATGTCTTTGGACTGTGGGAGGAAGCTGGAGTACCCGGAGAAAACCCACACTGACACGGGGAGAACATGCAAACTCCGCACGTTAGGGCTCCCTCCTGGGAATGAACCAGGAACCATCTTACTGTGAGGGGACAGTGCTAACCACTACACCACCGTGCCGCCCCCACGTATCCTTTCAATGTTTATTTATTTACGTACTTCTGATTAGCTGGACATTAGCTGATTTTGTCATCAGGAGGTGGAAAGAATGGTAGATAGTGTGACACCTAAGTGAAACATCTGTTAAGTTGAAACTAAATACAACAACAAAACCGGATGTTTTTAAGTGCGATATCGTCTACATTTCCAGCCATGATCTTGCTACCTAAACCAGGTGTTTTTAGGCTAGACATTGGTGCCATTTCCAGCCATGGCCAGGCAAAACAGCTGCCAAGCTGCAGACAGCTGTTTGACACAAACAATCAACAAAATAGGTGTTTTTTTTCGTGGGACATCAGTGGCATTTCCAGCCGTACTTATGCCGCTAAAACCAGATTTTTAAGCAATATGTTGGTAGGATTTCCAGCCATGATTCAGCAAAACAGCTGCTGAGCTGAGGACCACCTTTTGAAGCAGAAAAATAACAAAACAGGGCTTTTTTTGATTTGACATTTCACAATGACAGCATTTTTAGCCATGGGTGTTTTTAGCGACATATTAATGGCATTTACAGTCGTGATTGTGCCACCAAAATTGGTTATTTTTAACCAAGACATCAGGGACATTTCCAGATGTGGCCAGGCCAAACAGTTGCCAAGCTGCAGACCACTGTTTGAGACAAGAAAATAACAAAACTGGGTGTTTTAGTGAGACATCAGCCAACCAAAACCAGTATTTTTAAGCAAGACTTTGGTGGCATTTCTATATGCAACTGTGCAAACACAGGAGGATGTTTTTCAGAAAGACATCAGTGGCATTTTCAGTTGTGAATGTGCCACCAAACCCTGGTGATTTTTAATGAAACATAAGCAGCATTTCCAGCCATGATTGTGCCAACAAAAGTGGATGTTTTAAGCAAGACATTGGTAACATTTTCAGACGTTGCCAGGCAAAACAGTTACCAAGCTTCAGAACACAGTTTGAGAAAAACAAATAAAAAAAGATGGGGTTTTTTTTGTGAAACACTGATGCCATTTACAGCTGTGATTGTGCCACTGAAACCAGTGGATTTTCTTAGGGAGACTTCAGGAGCATTTCCGGCCGTGAATGTGCCACCAAACCTGGGTGATCTTTAATGAAACATCAGAAGCATTTACAGCCATAATTGTGCCAACTGACGTGGGGTGTTTTTTTTAGCAAAAGATTTGCAGCATTCCCAGCTCTGATTGTGTCACCAAACCAGGTATTTTTGCCAGAACATGACCTTTCCATAACCACAACCAAGTGGTTTTGGTGCCTAAAAATAACCATACCTTAACCACAGTGCTGTGGAAAAGCTTCAACATATCCTCTACATAACAATGCACAAATGTTACATATCCATGGTTTGCAGGAAAGTACAATGCCAACCTTTATTCAGGTGAATGAGTTGGTGAAACACTGTTTTGTTGCAAGCATGCAAATCAGCCTTTACTTATGCAGTGGGAAAGATGGGGATTTGAAGACAATGAATAGACAAATGGTTGTTGAAGAAAATTGGAAAGGTTGGCAAAGTTATTGCACTCAGTGTGACCCTTATCTCTGCTGAGGAAATCATTTCAGGTGTCTTATCAACACTCTTATCCCTTATTTATCACTTCCTGTGTCAGCTGTGCTCACACTAAGAATATACCAGTTCAAGGGAGGATTAGTTCACCCGGTACCTACATTTGATAATGAGCAGCAGTTCACATCAGGGTAATTTATTTTGCAGGGAATCTATAACAAAGGCGTCACATTACTGTGGGAATATGGACAGAAAAAAAAAATCTTTATTTCCATTTACCTCGCAGCCCCGGACTTAACAGACTGTTTTTACCACTTAATGTGGGAAATGACTTTGCTGGGGCTGACAGCTCTGATCACTAATGAGGATTTGGCTTTGTTCTGATTGAAGCACCCCCATTCTGAGTCAAACAATCGCAGATCAAATGGCTGATGTTGTTTGCGTTTGTCGCTTCCCCTGATGAGGGGGCAGGAAAACAACCGAATCTGTTTGTGTTCGAGTCGTTTAACAAGCAATTAGTCATAAAGCTTAAGCTTTAAGCACAGTTCAAATGGACAAAAGGAGAGCTCACATTCCTCTCCGCCAGGATGCAATAAAAGAGCTGTCTAACTTCTGAGGCTCTTATTTTCATGCCAAAATAACATTAGCGTCAGGTATAAAAAGACTCAAGTCTTCCCATAGGAGCAAAGTGGTCATTATCAATGGTACGCATATCATAAGCAGCATGGTTGTCAGTTCTCTGTGAAACAGGTGCATGCAAGACCCTCATCAGGGAGTGTATTCAGTTTGTACTTCAGAGTCAATGTGACATGACTTATACTCCCTCGTCATCTCCCTGCGAGGATTACGTGTTATGGCTGTCATACCAAATTGCAACTTTGTGGAGAGAAAAGGAGCGTGAGGAACGCTTAGGTGACGGAGAGAAATAAATCAGTTCAACTCACTCCTGTGGCAGAGGCAGCCTTTGTGTAACTCAAGTAAATGTTGCTGAAACAGCTGGATCCGCCTGTCGTGACCTGACACTGAGTGCAGACAACCCCTAAAACACGGAAAAAACGATAATGGAAGAAGAGTTTAGTTGGGTGATTTGCCATATTTGACGATTTTTCTTGCTCCAAGAAAATTGCAGATAAAGTGGCAGTGTGTTGCAAAAAAATTTTTTTTTAAACTACTGCAAAATTAAATGACTTTTTTTTTTTTTTTTTTTTTACAGCAAATGACATTTATCTTCACAGCCGCAAAAAAAAAACACATCTCAATTGTCTCCCTACCATCCCTTTCCCACTCTTTTAACAGCGCCTGACAGTTGTTTATTCGTGCCTGAGTAAAGAAGCAGCAGCAGTGAGAGCCCTGGTAATACCTAAGTAAGACTTGCTGATGTAAGGCATGCAACACCAGCCACAAAGAGCATTTATGAGCTGCTTTATAAATACCGATGATGATGGTGATTCGGTTATTATTACTTAAATTTTTCACCACACAAATGTTCCGAAGGGCTCTAGAGAAGCAGCACAGCGAGATCCTTTTTGAGTGTGATTCAAAGCTGCTCTGTGATGGCAAGGCCAAACACAGGGCCGTTCCAGGGGTAACCTTGGCGTAATGTGCTGTAATTTTTACAGCCCCCTCTCTATGAGATCTTAGCGCAAAGTTCCTGCTTTCATTAAAATAGCTGCCATTTTCATCACAGCAGATGCCCCTGTGCTCAGCATATGTGCAAGGTCATAAATCCAGATTACCTACTTCTTGTGTCGCTTCTTGAGCCATCTGGTGTGATTTAAGCAGTGGGCAACACTGTTTTCAACACCAGCTCCTCCCCCGACTGAAGAAAAGGATGGCAACTGCTCAGAAATTACTTGGCCACAACTTCAGTCAATTAAAAAAGAGCAAAACACCATTAGTGATTTAATTTGTTCCCTAGATTTTTATTTTTATTTGTTTATTTAATTGTGGAGTGTGCATGTCGTGAATTAAAAATATGGATATTGCTCCAAGGGCATTTAAGAATATTCTTTTGATTCTATTATGTTGCAGATTTTTCTTTTATAGTGACTTGAAAAAAATGTGGTAGTAGAGTAAAAGAGGATGCTCTGTCTAAATGCACTGGATTGGTGTACATCAAACAAGTGGCATTTTATGTTTAGCCTGGTAAGACCATCCTAATGACGTGAGCTCAACATTCTGTTTTGTTCTCTGTATCTGTCTGGACTTGATGCTGCCTGAAATACTTTCAGTGGGCAGGAGTACTCAATTTGACAAACTCCTTCAGCCAACCAACTTGTTACAAATACGTTGTTATGTTTGACAGTGACAGTAGATCTAAAAAATACAGTTTATCTCTGTAACAATAATCCCCATGAGGTTGTTGCGAGCATTTATCGCCATTTCTCCTTCAGCAACTACGCCTCTGGACTGCCAGATACCAGCTGCCGACATCCATGTTGTATGTCTGAAGCATTGTGAACACCAATCTGCATGGCCATTATCCCTAGCTTCAAAGCCTCTTGTATCTGGTCCTTCATTTGCGCAATCAGTGGCAAGACAGCAACATTGGATTTTTACTTAGAAACATCTTCGTCATCACCAACGGAGCCAGTTGATAAATCAAGCTTTTGCCACATCCTGTTGGAAGAGCAGCGAAAAAGTCTTTTCCTCAAAAAACTCTGGCAGGACACAATGTCAAGCTCAGCTCACATGCCAGCTACATCAGCTGATCTCAGCCAATCAACTGACGGATGAGCTGATTGATGGAAGGGAGTCAGCTGATAGATCACATGATTCCTTTCTATGCAACTGATTGGCAAGTCTCATTCAGGGCATCCTATTTAAACTGCTTTGCCCTGCCTACTGTTGCTGATTCTTTTGCAAGCCACTTTGCAACCCACCTCCACCACAGCTCCTCCTTTTCATGCTGTGTCTGACATATCAATGTAATCTCTGTTTTTCATTGATGCTGGCGCTGTTCTGTTCCTGGGGGGTCTTTGCTGCTGCTCTCCCTGCCTTAAGGCTTTCTATGTAGGCACATGGAAGGGCAGAGGGGTGTGCTATCTCTGCCTTAAGGCTTTCCATGTAGGCACATGGAAGGGCAGAGAGGTGTGCTATCTCCGCCTTAGGCTTTCCATGTAGGCCTAGGAAAAAGGCAAAGAGACTCCAGAACTGAGCCATACCGCCAAATATAATACTGCCAATGGAAATAAAGTTTTCTTTGACTAAAGTGGTCCTGACTGAATTTCACTTGTTGCTTTTGACAGTCAGCGCTTGTTGTTATGGGAGCCACAATAACTGTTCTACAAGCAGAGGCCTGAATTTTACGTCACTGACTACAATACAGTCCCTGCTTTGCTGCTTAACTTGTCATCTAGGGTGGGCAACACAAATCCAGACATATAGAGAGAGTGAAACACAATGTTGAGCTCATGTCATCAGCATGATCTTACCAGGCTATGTCATGTTTGCTAATGAAACAGCATTTAACAGTATATACATAGAGGTTTTGACATTCAGTAGGGCTAAGGTGAGGTATGACAAGGAAGAGTGTGCTGCTATTGAATTTCCATTAATTTAATGATTTTGTTGATAAAGTTTGAGAAATGAATTAACACAGATTTAAAACAGGATGTAGTTTTGTTTTGAAAAATGCAAATATCAATCTCCTTCTGTTCAGATGTAGTTTTCAACCAAGAACTTTTTTGAAGGATGTTATTTGAACGGCCTAGTTATATACAGTTGATGGAGTGCCTGTATTAAAATGTACCCCCTGGCTACTGTACACTCTGTCTGATGATGAGCCAAGGAAATCAAAAAGAAAAACAATGGCTCTGTATCAAACAGCCTGTAATGCTGGCTCAACACAAAATGGTATCTAATCTTCTGTCTCTCCTCCGTCTGGACAGATAACTAGCTTTGTGTTAGCAGAAACTTTTTTTCCAGTTGGTAAGTCACTAGACGATGAGAGACAAACCTGTCACACTGTGAGAGAAAATCAAAAAGTTTTAAATGCCAGCTTGAGCATGAATACACCCACAAAATGTATAATTTGGTGGGTCAATCTCGCTCACTGCACTCCAGGAGATTCAGCAAAGTGTGTATTTCACTCTGGTTTGTACCTGATGCCAGAATTTTTTTAAAGGTTCATGCAACTCATCAGCAGAGACTTAGTTTTAGATGGGTGGGAGACTCCTCTCTGTTGCAACCTCAGTTTGTATCATAGGCTAAGCTACATCTACACTTAACACATTTTAATTTTAAAATTCAACACTATTGCTAAATCTATGCCTCGCATCCATACCACACCGGCAATTTGAAATTACCCAAACGACTACCTTTAAAAAGCTGCTGACCCTGTTTTAGTTTGAAAACTCAAGGGTTGCATTTTAGTCTGGAATGGCGGAGACTTTTGAGGTGATGACATAGACACCCATGTTCACTTGCCTCCTATATACTGATAATACACTCTATCATCAGCAACAACATGCCAGCTGAAACATTATAGCTAGGTCTATATACCTTTTGTGAATTTATCCATCTTGTGTAGATACTCCTTTCCCATTACCATGGCCTTCTTGGGTGATAAACAATGTTTCCTGGACCACTCCTATATGTCGCTGTATTAGCTTTGCAAAAACTCCCTGCCTTGACTGCCTTATACTCAGGATACTTTCAGTAGCAGTTTGCTTAAGTGGTCCAGACAAAGAAAAACTGATTTACTAAGCTCACATTTACATTTTGCAGGCTGTATCTTCAGACAAGTTCTAAACATAGACATCCTGCCACCTGCAGGCAAAGAAAGCAACAGCACATTTACTTATTATCTCCACCTCCAAGCATAGAGCACATCTGTCGCAACAGTTTAAATATCTCCACTTACAGGTAAAGAAAATAAAAGTTGGTGCAAAGTTAACACTTGCCCCCCCCTAACCAATTAGGGTTGCTCTGACCAAATAATTCCTCAAAAATGAATGTCACTGTAACACACCAACCTCTTGTGAATATTCAATGACCAAACAGAAATACACTCAGCCTGATGCTTTTGAACACCAAGTGTTGCCCTTAGAAGCATTTGTAATTAAAATTGTATTACCTTGGCTTACTAAATGCGTAACCTAACCTGGGCTTGCTTTTTTTCAGGCACTACTGTTGTATTCACAAAAGATATGTAGATGATTTCAATGAGAACTTCATGTAGTTCAAATGTTCAACACCAAATTCTTCCATAATTGTTTTATTTTGGCCTCCCAATCACACCTCCAATTTGTTTCCTTGGACAGAGGAAATCTTGTTGGGATGATTTCCCTTTTTTTCTTGTAGTAACCACATAAACAGTCCTGCATGTCAGAGCATATTGAATTCCATGAAAAAAATAATCTTGTGTATTGAGGGTTTTAAATGTAAAATCAAACACACCTGCACATATACAAACAAAACAACATTAATTTCCTGCAGTGCCACAATTGCAGAAGCTATTACTGTACCTTCCTTGTCTGTAGGTAGTGCACACTCACACATCTACATCTGTGTTTCCAAATCGGTGTTGCTGTTACTGTATTTGCCAGCAAGTTTGTCCATAAATTGCAGGTCCAGACTTTGTGTTTCCAAAGTGCTAGCACTGCAGCTCTCCTGGGCCTGGTTTCAGGTGCTTCACATTGTGACACTGTGTGCCCTTGTTACATAACGTTCTTGCTTAGTGCAGCTTTAATTTTGGACACTGAGTTTAGAATAAAATCAGACATTGCAGTCAGTGCAGTCAGCAGCGTTTACTGTGCCAGGAGGTCTTCTGTATCTGCCAGGGACCATTGAGGATATGGCACTTCTTCAATGTAGTGGAGCGGGAGAGCTACTGACACCTTAGTAACCCTGGGCCCTGTGATGGAGCATCTCGCCTTGCCAGGTGGACATGCTCATTGTCCGGCTGCCTTATCTCTTCAGGGCCATTCCTCCTGAAGATCACTGGGACTGACAGAGCAGAAGCGTAGGCATTCCTACAGAAATTTCTGGAGCAGGCAAAGCCCTGGGGAGAGTGTTGGCGATGCAAGTGGGGAAAATTTAAGGCATCTGGACTAAAGGCTGTCTGGATAAACCTAAACAGTCTCTCTGAGATTCAAAATCTAGACTATTAATTACTATCACTGGGATATATTAAGGATGTTTCACTGATAAGGACGGTGGATGGAGGCTCTCAGCTGGATGCATCCTTTCTCACTCTCCAGCTATAATGTATTGTGGTAGTGGAGCAATTTAAAGCACCCTTGGGACTGGATCGATGAGACGGCCCCTTTGTGTCCCGATGCATTATATTTGACAAGTGATTCCATATCTCAAGATGGATTGTTATTGTGTGACCGACGCAGGACTGTAGTTTGATGTGACGGGAAAATCATTTCATTATAGAAGAAAAAAAATGTCTTAAATAAGTCCTGACATTGTGGCACCCTACAGAATACATTTTAATATTTAATTTGGTAAGTTGATCCCTCAGCGTTAGATTTAGCACAAGACAACCATCCAAAAGATAAATGAACATGTCGCTCACTGTAACTACCTTTGAAGCCCCTTAATGTTTTAGAAATTATTCATGCCTTGGGTAGAGCAAACTAGACTATGCTTACAGTGGAGTCAAGAAAGGATCCCCTCTTGTGGTAAATACATACAGGTGCATAATGTCAAAACATTTGCATATTTGATTATGAATGACAAATGTGAAAGAAGATTTGGTGAGAAAACACCCCCAAGTAGTTTGTGATGTGTTCAGTGTCATGTGTCAACTAGACAGAGTTGCTCTGACTTTACTGATAAATTAACTTTTTGTCCCACAAAGGGAAACATTTTTTGTGGCAAAGCAATCACAAACACTACAACACTATCTCCTGTTTTTGGAAAGCGTAATTTACCTGGACAAAGAGTATAAAAGAAAACTCAAAGTGGATTTTGGATTTTTTTGAGTTGGACTATCAGACATCGTGACTGTGGGATTTTGGGTTATTTAATGTGAAAGTATTTCAGTTCATGAATATTGTGATTGTGTTATTGTATTGGGTTACAGCATCATTCAATGTGTAGGGTGTAGCCTACATTATGATTGCTGTGCATCCTTTGTGTAGTTAAATTAAAAAATTTTAAAGAAAAAAAGCATAAACTATACCCAAAACAAAATGGTAAATGGTAGAGGAGAGACCTGGCTGGCATCCCTAAAAAAATAAGAAAAACTGAAAAAGGAAATGGTTCTCAAAAATTGCATTTTTGTTATATCTGTAAAATAGGTTTTGGCAGCAGACAACGCTAAATGTCTTTAAAGACACCAGTTCTAATCTTATGTTCATATTAATTGTTCATTTAAACAAATAATTACTTATGAAATAAATTCTTTAGAAATTACAGTATTTAAAATAAAAATTTTGGCACAGTTTTATGTAATTGTCTTGATGGAGAAATCCCCATTGTCTTGATGGTGAATGCCAATGTTCTACCCCAAAGGAAATAAAATGTTCACACTCAAAATTCATATTCCTGTTTTAGGCACTTGGAGATCACTGTAGCTTAGCCTGTGTCATGTAAGAGAGCGAAAACAAAACGGTCACAGTTGCCATATTTACATTTGAGGTGTGTTGATTGATTTATGATGTAAACTAATGATTGAGTAACAAACAAGAAAATATTGCACCTTAAAAGTTGTTGTAAGGCGTTGGTAGCCTTTCAGCGGTGCAATGAATTGAAGGATTTTTTCTAACTCTATAGCTAACTGACTGTCAACTAGCTAAGACGAAAAGGCAGCAACGTATCCATTCATTTTTTTTTTAGAAACAGCTAAAAAGATAAAAGTTTACTACGATGTAAAAAAGATAAAACCAGACCCACACCCACCTCGGGGTACCTAATGGATTGTCTTCTATTAAAGCTAGCTAGCTACCTAGCATTGATGTGGATAACACAGGCTCAGTTTCAGAACCATGGATGTATAAAGGCCAAAATACACTGGCGGCAAACACTGTGGCAAACAAATAATATGCCCTTCTTAATTTCAATGTATAACCCCACACTGGCGGTGGCAAAATGCACGTCAACATCCTGGAATTGTCTAGTCTTGTGTGACCAGCCTCACTTACTTTGGAATGGGAGTCTGGGGACATTCGTCTTTCGTTTTGTAATAGAAATGGGCGGGGATATCCAGACCATGTGACAACGTCGCCATGCTGTAAATCCTTAATTTCTCCAATCTTGTGGACATTGCAGCTCTGCAATATAGCTGAATCAAATGAAATCATATCCATTTTAATCTCTTCTTGCGATGCACTGAACACTTCCTTTCCTGTTGTACTACGGACAACAATTCGGAGAACAGCAATTCCGGTGTAGGCGGGTGTAAGGCAAAGCTAATCGGCCATTGGTCGAGGAAGTACGGCTAAGGTACTTGGATTGGATCCAATCACATCACTGCCGCTGGGAGCCAGTGCTAGTTCTATTACAACTTTCCTGTGGGAATGTCCACAGACGACAGAGTCAGCCAGTGTGCTGACGTCATCGGCGTCTGTGTAAGAGACTAGGAAGTGCCCTGTGGCACTTTAGGCTGATGTCCTATTTCCAGCCTTGCCACTCTCTAGAATTAAATGTGTTTTTCCCACTCACTCTCTGCTTGTGTGTATGAGCTCTTGTAGCAGCTCTTTTTTGCTGCTCCTATGGCAGCTCGACTCCTCTCCTCACCACTGATACAAAGAGAAATCTGTTGCTGTGTCTCTTGTGTGACAAAGAATGGGTGAGGAGAGACTCATCGTTGAGGTCGAGAAATATCCCGAGCTAGATGAACCACTATCTCATCATTATAAAGACAATGGCCAGAAAGATATTGCCTGGCGAGTTAGAGTATAGCTCTGGGGAATGGCACTTTAGGTGAGAAATCAGGTTTAATTAGGGGCTCTCCACACATGATTCTAAGCTAATGCAAAGGTGAAGGAAGTACAAATCTTTCAGTAAAAGTAGTAATAACTTTGCGTGGCCATCCGTTGACAAGCTGCAGCGTGACATGTCCAGTGCGTGCTGGGGCGCCACCCTATTTCGCTCTGTTCATTCCAACACATTCTCACCCCATTCCCATCAAATGCCACTGCTTTGTCAGCAAACCCACATAAATATAAAATAAATGAAAATAGGAACCGTCCAGTATCTGTTTTGGATGTCTATGGAAGGCATGTCAAATTAAGCTTGTTACATGCATTGTGTCTTTTCAAAACACACTTCAGTTTTCACAGAGAATGTACAGTTTCTGCTTGATAAATGCATACAGTCTTAAATTAAACTTAACATAGGTAAAACACTTAGTTTTTAGGTTTATTTATTTTGGTTTAAGCATCAGAACGACATAATTCAAAATAGAAAAAAAATCCATTATGGTGTGGCTTAAAATTCACATGGGAAAAGAATAGCAGACTTCTAGGTGAAAATCCTTGGTTTGTTTGACTTATCCACCACCTCTATACAAACTCACTCGCTCTTTATGTCAAGGTAGTTGGAAACAGTGTCATAAAGCGGTGCATATCATACTGCCACCTCTGTGTGTCAGTGCTGACACCAACATCCACTAGTGTTTTTTTAACAATTTGGGAGTGAGAACAGGCTGTTAATTTTTATTAAAGTTGCTCAATCGGCCATGAAGACAAAACACATGGTTTGTGTGGTTTGAAGACTAAAGACTTACGATGGCTGAGCAGCTAACCTCTGGTTTAGCGCTCTGCTAACTTGAATGGGGTTAAAAATGACTTAACTGTGTGGCCCAAAGGATCAAATCCTTTTGATTAAATGCTCAAAAAATTGTATCCACTGATTTACAGATGTCTCTTTTACAGTTTAAGTCTACAGGGAAAAGTCCTTTTGGGTCCTGTGGCATCACACACTATCATGTTCCATAGTAGCTACTAAAACAAGTAGCACTACACCCCTTAATATTACCCTGATAGACTGTCATGGTATATGTTTATTTATTTTATTAAATGATTATAGGTGATAGCACAGCCACGTGGTCAGGGGGGCTGTCCTGTAATCAGCAGATTGTATACATGTATTTTACATTTTCCCTAGTTGACAGCATCAGCATTTTCTTAAGAATTAGGAGTAAGGTGTTCCATACTAAAAAGATGTGTTATAAATTATGAAAAGCCAATCGCCTCATGTGTTTAAACCCCTAAATTGATAACGAGGGATTATCTAGGTATTAACAGGAAGCCCTCGTAAAAGTGCATGGTCTAACACACAGCATGTTGCTTTTCATACCACAAGCCTGCTGCTGCTGCTGCTGCTGCTTGTGCTGCCCATGTGGGATTTTACCATTACTGCTACTGGCAGCAACACTGGACTCCGAAGCTCCAACGCTTTCCGCTTCTGTGCCTGGAATGAGAATTTTATTGCACATTATACAGCTTAATGAGGTAAGAGATTAAGATGTTGCCCTCACATTGCAAAGGCTGTATTAGCACATTGGATTGAAAATGACTCTGCTCTGCGGCTACCTCTCGCAGCATTGTTTGGGGTGAGAGTGATGGAGTGGTTGGTGATTACTCCACAAATCTCTAATTTGGATGTAATTTCTAGCCGTGGAATTTGAGTTAGTAGACTGGGATTTCTTTTGGCCTTGTAGGTCGGCCAGACGGTTTTCATTTGATTTAAGTCAGAGGTTACAGTATGATGTAATTATACTATGATGATGCGCTGGTACTTTAAAAGAATCTGTATTTAACCTTACTGTAGTGCAAGAGGAGTCTTCCTCTAAAAAGACATGTCCCAGATAATGACTTAAGTATTTTATTTATTAAGGTTTATATACTTTTCCTTGTTTGGTTATATAAAACAGATAATACATCTTTCATGTTAAATTCTTTAAGATTTCCACCAAATAAAACCCCATTTTTGTACTGTTGAGTGTCATCACCTTTTTTTTGTTGTTGTTGTTGTTGTTGCAATGGCCATTTATTGTACAAAAATTCTGTAAGTCCATTTTCCATTGTTGTCATGGTTAGTGGCGGAGTCCGCCATTCCTGCCCTGGATTCTAATTGACCTATGGCTAAGCCCCGCCCTCAAACTCGGACATTCTCTGCCTGGACGTCCATTGAAATGCATTACAAAAAGTCACTTTTGTTCGGTTTTATCAGCTTTTTCTGAGATTCGAAGTTTAAAAATGGTCAAACGGTGTGCATGGGGTACATGCAACTCCGACACAAGGTATCCTGAGAGGCTGGGCATGTATTTTTGTACTTTTTACCCTTTCCTAAACCACATTTCAACCGAGAAATGTGTCTCCTGTGGATAAAGTTGTGCGGTAGACCACAACATCAACTCAACATGAATAAGATTAACAAGGTAAGTCAACATTGTGTTTGAGGCAACATATTGTCACTTTGCTGGAAAGAAATATAAAGTTATCTTTAACATCTCTAGCTAATGTTAGCTAAAGTTAGCCTAACGTTAGCTCCTAGCTGCATTGTTCATTATGTCACATTGTTTGCAGGGAGTTCATTAGCCTATTTTGTTCTAGTTTTGTACTTTTGTGATCGTACATCATTGTTAGCTGTTGTCCAAAGGGCTCTAGTTAAGCTAACGTTAACTTCTGGAGCTTAGCTTCATTAACTTATCTGTAATCGCAGAGATAACAAAGCTTGGCCAACGTTATGCTGAATGATTCAGTGCAAATACTGTAGCACCAAACTAACGGAGAGACACTCTTGGTAAAGATGGTAAAAAAGCCGTTATTCTTTTCTCATATTCTGAGCCAAAAACCTTAACTTCAGTGGTAACGAGATGCGGTTTATCAGGCTTACACTGGGACCTGTAAATGTTGGCTTGTAATTTAATCTTTTCATCGACCTTCTCAACAATAAAATGATGAATATCCTCCAATGCATAGTTTAGGCCCTTTTGGTTACTTCTCAATGACATCTGATCGTTATGTCTCCAAAAATCATCTACTGCCTCCTGTGAAATGCCGTGTACTGTGACACCTGCCACAGTGACAATCACAGAATATTTTGTCCAAGTGAGTGGAGGGGGGCGTGGCTTAGCCATAGGTCAGTTGCCTACCCACATGACTTTTTTGATTGTATTTTACACAAACACTGCTCAGTTAGTGTTGGCTGTAGTCTTCAACCATGCGTGCTGTTACTACGGCAACCACTGGAGTTGCAAAATCAATTAGGACAGAAGTCTTACAGATTACATCTCTAAGCACCTTGAAGGACAGCATAGTAAATGGTTATTGTCGTCATTCAGGGTTCCTATTTCAGATTCTTTTTTCCATTACCTCTGGGACTATATGAATTAAAATTTAATAAATAAAACTAGACCTTGGAATAAAAGAAATATTTGTTTTTATAATGGCACCACATGCTGTCCTGTCATAGTTTTTCCCTCACATTGAAAGAATGCAGTCGAGAGCTCAGAGGTGTCATGAGCAGAAAGTATGCTTTCCCAGAGCTGTGGCTGTAGTCTGAAGAAAAGGATTTATTTCAGCATCTATATTAACCTGGGAGGTAAAGGCCTCTGCCTCCTCCGGTCAGGATGCTATCCAGTGTCTGTGTTGCATCACAACGCTACAGGGCTGTTATGGGTGGGTAGTATCGATCGGGCTGGGTGTAAAGGCAACTGGCATGGAGTTCACAACCAAGATACTGTAATTCTCCGATCTTGATCTGGATGCTGTGTAGAGAGCCTCCAGTTTTTAAGTGTGATGTCTGGAGGTCTAAATTTTATGGAGTAGGGAGGGTAGCTTGACACTTCCCCCTGACCCTCGGCTGAGATGTTGACTCTTGATCTTTCTGGCAGTATGAAGAGTGACCTTTTGGAATCAATGTTTGAAAGAGCTGCTCTCTTTTGTGAGAGCAAGCAAGGGCAGTGTTTGACCTCATAAACTCTCGCATTGATTACATGTTATCAAATGTTTACAGCTGTTGTGAGTGAAGCACTTATGTTTAGATTTATGGAACTCCCAAGTGGGCAAGAGGAAATGCAAAGGTTTGAGAGGAGAATGCAATATATGTATGCTTTCAGGATATACATAAATCTACTGGTGGACTGACCAACAAAGCCAGATTCAATGACCTGACTTACAAACGCTGCTTGTTAGGGTGGGTGAGAAGCTTATCCCACCGGATTCTCGCTGCCATTCTGCAGCACGCCGGCTGGAGGCCATATTTAGCAGCAGACGCTGACATGCTTGACCTCTGCCAGCGAGACACACAAGCTGGATTACCTACCTGGTGATACGCTCCTGGTTCTCTAATCCCAGATCTGTCTCGCGAAGATTAGCACTGAGGAAATCAACCACATGCATGGCTAAGAAGCGACACGCCTTAATGGCCCCCCGAACACCCCCCACCCCCACCCCACTGTTTGTTAATTTTTTTTCCCTTGAACCGCACTGAAACTAGCTCTTAGTAAATAGCTTCTGGAGCCAGTGGCTTTAAAATATTCATTGAGCTATTTCCAGCTTCCCCAAACATTGCTCTCATTAGATAATGATTTTTCCCACATGCAGGGGAGGGAGGGAAGTTGTTTGTTGGGTTTCATCAGAACAAAAACACTGTCGACATGTCATTTTTACATCTTTGCTTTATCTGGTAGAACACTGTGATTGATGCATGGATCATATTTGTTTTACTTTAAAGTAGTTTTAATAGTTTAAGTCTTTACAAGTGATGTATTTTTTTTTAACTGAAAGAAATGTCGTTTATTGCAATTGGATTTTTTACTTATTAGTGTACAATTATAACTATCAGTGTAGAGTAATGCTAATATCATCTTTGAGATTTTTTCCTTGAGATGATCACTGTAAAAAAAAGCCATAAACTCTTGCCGTGACTTGGAGAAGAAGAAGACATAGCAGACTACACATTTGACCCTGGTAAATTGTACTCTTTTGTGACATGTGCAAAGGTGACAGTGATGGCTGCACCTGCTGCCACACAGCTGATTCAAATGCTGGTAACCCTCCTGCTCACACACCTGAGTTTTCTTTATAGTAAATACTTAACACTCTTGAACATCTGGATCTAAGGTTGTCAAAGAAAAAAAGCGAGCACACATTAGCAGGTGCTTAGCACACCGACACGCAGAACAGCACTGGAGAAACACTGATTATTAATGTAAAATTGCTTTGTTCTGTGTTTTTAATAGATGAGGAGATGATAATAATGAAGATAATTTGGCTCCTGGTAAAAAAAACGAAAAACTCTGAACTGAACAATGAACGCAAAAGGAATTCTAACTGAGAAGTTTCAGCTGGTTGCATCTGCAATCCTCACCAATAGATCCCCCTAAGTCCCTCTAAGTTTCGTGACCTTTTGAACTCATGCACATTGCACATACATCCACAAATATGTGATGGCACATGGCATTTGTTTTATGCATCATAGCTTTTTTCAATATTGTTGGCAGTACATTACTTTCTTTTTGTACAGTTCCACTTTAGTTTGGCTTTACATAAATTTGCCTTAAGTCGTTCCAATTTTCCTTTGAGTTCCCATTTTTCCTTGAGTTACCAACAATGCTGCTGATTGCTGCTGCTGGAGGGACATCTTGTCAGACCAGAGTGAATAATGCCCCCCCCCCTAAAGCAGGGCTGCAGTTGAATAGTCTGTTTTTTCTAAGGAAGGATCCCAACTGAGTGAAATGACCCCAAAGTATCTAGGTGGCAGCCACGATAACGGCTGGTCGAATTCTCTAAATGTTAAGGAAAGGTGCTTCATTGCTTCCTTTCTTATCTCCTTTAGCATAGAATTCACTGGACCATCCTTTACCAAGGGAAACCAGATAATGCCGTCCTACAATTCCTTGTGGCAGCAACGTTAAATGGCATTTGGCTGTTCATGAGAACAAACAATTTGCGTATCTAGCACTGATTTAATCATTATTTCAATACAGTCACACTAATTGGGATTTGTAATGATAAATATGGGGGTATGAGGGTGAGTCTGAGCGACTGTTGTCAATGTGACAGCCACTTTGTTTAATTTTTGTGACTGGTAGCCTTTATTCCTATTTTTGTTTCAATTTCAACCTTGTAATGAAGTATTATTCAACAGCCTACATGAAAATAATATAAAGAAGAAGAATAGCCTAGTCTTCCTTTATAAAGCACTTTTCATACTTCACAAAAGCAGCAAAATGACAGGCCAGTCCAAAAATCTTCATGTTGTATTTGGACATATTGAAAAAAAACACAATTGCAGACAATTTTATGTATGAATAAACAGTACAATGAAGATGCACTTTTAGTATTCCATCTTCAGAACATTGTAGTTTCACCTCGGTAGATCCAGGTAAATAACATCCACCACTGCATTATTACCAAGCTTATAAGTGTAAGTGCTAATGATTCTCTTAGCACTGTTGTTGTGTCAACTTTCCTTGACCTGATGGTGTTTTCAATTAAGGCCAAGGAAAAGTGGTTATGAAAGGATTTTTTTTTTTGTTTTTTTTACTTTTCAACTGCAGCACTGGCACTCCGGCTTCCTCCCACAGTCCAAAGACATGCAGATTGGGGACTAGGTTAATTGATAACTCTAAATTGTCCATACGTGTGAATGTGAGTGTGAATGGTTGTCTGTCTCTATGTGTCAGCCCTGCGATAGTCTGGCAACCTGTCCAGGGTGTACCCTGCCTCTCGCCCGATGTAGCTGGGATAGGCTCCAGCCCCCCCGCGACCCTCAAGAGGATGAAGCGGTTAGAAGATGAATGAATGAATGAACTGCAGCACTGAGCTCTTAAACTCAGGGCATGACCAATCAGAATGAACCAAGTACCCACTCATCTTGGGGTAACTGGGATTTTGAGTTTTGAGATTTTGTTTGTTTGCTTTGGCTGTGTTTGTTGGTGCTTTTGTTCTGATTAATTGAAAAAGAAATCATACTGATTGTGTTGTTTTATTTGTGGTTTTGGTAGCAGTGTCTTGTGTTTCCCTTTTGTTTCAAAACGGGTCTAAACAGCCATTATGTTCCCCTCTGTGGTTAGCTTGTGGTTACTGTTGTCTTTGGTCAGTTTTATTCAGTGTTTGGTAAGTAAGCATAGCCTGAGTTAAGTTTTGGTTAGTTGACCCTGAACTTTTCTAAATTGTATCTTTCATTTTTGGGTAATAAAGCTTTGGCTGGCCCACATACATAATCTATTGTAGGACATATTTCAGTACCTGGATGATTGGAGAGGAAAAGTAAAGTGACATTGTTAAATTGGCACAAAAACGTCTAAAGGAGGTTGAGATGGATGGCAGGGCTTACACAGTGTGTAACTTGGTAGCAGATGGAACATCAGCAGCGTTATTCAGTGTCAGTCAGCATTGGTGTATTTTAAACATAACCTTTATCCAACCTTTACTATAAATCCCTTTACTGTTAGAAAACAGTTTTTTTGGTGGGCGGGGCTTAGCTGGAGGCAAAACTATGTTCCACAGACATTAGCTACTATTCGCTAGCAAGTTCTGTCAGCTTGTTTTCAACGATGGAGGAAGATGCTGCGAGTGGTGCATTCAGAAATACTGTTCGTAAAATCAGAGCACTGTTTGAATGTGCCGTTCAGTTATCCAGAGCACCACACTCTCAGCCACCATCAGAACCAGAGCACTGAACGTGAGTGAATGTGTGATTAACTTAAGAAGTATTGCCCTGCGTTTCTTCGACCAACAGGGCTCTCATTTTAGTGTAGAGCCTCAGACTGAATTTACAAACGCACCATGTCAGGTCACTCACTCTCCTGGACTAATGGTGTTACTTGAAAAACTAAACACTGACCAGCGGGACCAGACTGTCCAGCCTGTATGTTCTCATTCAGTGGATGGATGATTTGGTATGATTGCTGAAGGTGGGATGGCAGGCTTTGTGGTTGATTACTATGCCAATTTTACAAAGCAGGATGGCGCTTGAACAGTTCCTCTGTTTTGCTTTGCTACTGAAGCTAACGTTAGCTAATGCACCAAAAAGTTAGCATTACAGAGAAAGCCAATATTCCTCTTAATACCTCTCCAATTTCTGATTAGGTGGACATGATAACCCTTTATACACATAACGTTATTCATCGCTACAACAGTAAATACTTTTCCCTAACCTGATATGAATTGTGAGCATTTTTGATGATCACCTCCGTCCAGTCCTTCTGTCTTATCACATTCAACCATAGTTGTCTTTGTCTATTTTGCCCCCCCAATGACACAATGAAACAAGATTTTAAGACTCCTGCGTAGCCTACAACCCTATGGTGACGAGTCGTGTTTTGCCTTCAGCTAACAAACTGACATCATTGTGACGTCGGTCCTGAAAAGGTCTATACGTTTTGAACTGCCTAGACTTTACCAGACCTTAACCATGGAGGGCGGCAGACCAGTAAAAGCTTGTCTGACACATTGATACTGTTTAGACCAACCCATTCTCATCTCAATTTGTCAAACATGTTTTCAGTGGATCTAAATGTCAAAATATGATGTCACTAAGTCACCGCCTTCGTCAGTTTTGGACACTCACAGATGGCGTTTCAATTGTTTGTGTCTTTTCAAAATAAATGTCCGTTTTCATAGTTGCATGCACACAGTGTTTTTTAACTGAATGTTATCACAGAAGTACAACACCTAATTTTTGTATTTATTTCCTTTGGTTTAAGCAACAAAAATCCCTGGTTAGGGTTAGAAAAAAATCATGGTTTGGCTTAAAATAAGTACAGTTATTAAAATAATATTTGATTTTTGGTTTCACACAGGAAATGAACAGTGAGCTCCTGGGTGAAGGTGCTGTGTTTATTTGACCCGTTCACCTCCTCATCTCACGCCAGCCCTATGAACTGCCTAACTCTTTTACTACAGTAGTTGCCAGTGGCCAGAAAAAGCCACTGCCCAATGCATATCAAACTGCTGCGAAGAGTGTCTCAGTGTCTGACGCCAACATCTATTGACAAAGCAATGGTATTGGACGAGTCCAATTGTCAGTGGCATCAGAAATTGCTGCCATCTGGCACTTATCATACTATGTGTGAGAAACCAAAATGACTGACAAAGCTTATATATGCCGAGTTGGAAGTGAAAACAGGCTGTTGAGACACATTCATGGAGGAAAAAAATGCACCTAATTCATAATTAATCCCATCGGTTTGGCAAGTGATACATTCAGCTTTAAATATAAATACAGTATTTATCATTAACATTGTTAAAAATGCATGGTTTCATGTTAACGTTTTCCTAGATACCACACAGTCAGAGCTAATGCTGTGGTTTCACTGGTAAATCTGACACATATTCCATGCATTCAGAGCGTGCCTCAGTGTTATAGAACATAATGAGCGCTGCCTCCTAAGGAACGCACTGTGTGGGAGACGAGAACTAAAGCAGGACCCGAAACGGATCGAGAAGCTTGAAACATTTGTGAACACTGTCTCACTTCTCAGTGGGAGAGCATCTTGTTGCTCCAAGATTATGGAGCCTCGCTCTCAAAGGAAAAGATAGTTTATTGTGCCAGAGCAGCCATGACTGAAGGAGAAAAGGATTCTTTGTGTTGGTGCAGTTACATTGCAGATTTAAACCATGCCTGATCTGCGCAGCAAATGTTGCAGAGTGAAGTAAACTTCTGTGCATGATGTCATCTCGGATCCATAATTTTGCGCTGAATGAAGACAAACAGTTTCTGCTATCTAGTATATGATTTGTATTAATTCAACATGAGTTTCTTTTTTTACATATTGTCTATGACAACAAGATTTCTAGAGTGTGAAATATATATGCTTTTTTCTCCACATTTGGTGTAACTGTGCTGACACAATTTAAATTGAAAGGTGTTGATTGGCAGAAGTGTGATAAATTTATGAAGGAGTGAAGATGTGTTCTGTAATTGTCATTGTCAGGATTTTCTCTTATCTGAAGCTCTTACATCGGCAGCTTCACTACACTCTTCCTTCGTGATTGTCAGAGGTTTTTATTATTGTTAAAATTTTTGTATTTTAGGAGCATTTTTATGCATTTTTTCAATTTTCCATTAAAATCTGATTTAGAATATACCATTTGCAGAAACTAGCCCTTCATCATTTTTTGGTTTTATTAATCACCTTGCAAATGAGTCCAGGCTAACGAACAAATCATTTACATTTGCAATTTTTCTCTTTGCTTTCTGTTAGCAAAGTCTTTCTCTGGAGCTGGCCGCATCACAAGTGGAGCCTGATTACTGTTAACTTTGCTGAAAACTTTTAAACGCATGAAAACAAAAAAATTGTCGATTTGCTCTTTATGGTTAAATCTGGGCTTTTCTTTTTGTGAGCAAAGTGAATGAATAATAATGAGCCTTGATTGTGTGTGTGTGGACCAAACCTTTCGTATTCTGTGAATACAGAAAAATGTGTTCCACTCATTTGCTGCTTACCGTTCACAGCCATGGGTGTGCTGGATACTGTCCCAGCAGATAGTGGATAAAAGATAAAAGAAATTCCTCTTACAAATCGGCTTTCTGTATAACGTGGTACTTCTTTAACTGTTGATAAAATAGTTTGAGCTTATAAAACGTGTACTCCAAATGAGGCGGGCTGGATTAATATGAACACTTCATCAAGGCAGAGCTGCTGTGTTCGTGGAAATAATCTAATTAGCTGAGTTTGCTATTCAACAAATTTGAAAGCAGGAACTCTAGTAAACATATTAATTAGAATATAAATGGATGTGACGTCTTTCTTAAATTCATGACCTATGGCAGCCACGGGTCAAACCGTGATCATAAAGCTACAGTTTGAAACCGTTATGAAAATGACTACATACACACAGTAGTACATGTGACACAGTCTGTGGAAAAAAAATCATGTTCCTCCTTTTACTCGAAGTGCTTCTAATAGCATTAGAATTTACAGAGACTGAAGGAAAACAAGGCGGCACAGTGGTTAGCATTGTTGCCTCACAGCAAGAGGGGTTGGAGGAGCCCCTCTGTGCCAAGTTCTCCCCGTGTCAGTGTGGGTTGCCTCCGGGTACTCCGGCTTCTTCCTACAGTCCAAAAACATGCAGGTTAATTGGTGACTCTAAATTGGCCGGAGGTGGCCAAGGAGTCTCAAACACGGCTGTAAATCATGTCAATCACTGCCTGTGAACTGCTGTTAAACTGTCAAACTAGGCAGCACTGATCACATAATCAAGATTTTCTAATTACTTTGCCTATTTCTCACCTCAAATGCTTTCAGTAACGTATTTTAGTGTACAGTTTACATCGATTTATATTAATATCTAGATACCTGATCCCAAGATTGGGCCGTCATTCCATTGGAGTTGCTTGCCTGGTGCATAAGTTGAGAAAAGGTTTTAGCTTCTGGGTTTACTTTCGTCGTATGCAGCCCACTGAATATGCACAGTAGTGTCTCTCACGCTGGCCCCGTCTATGGCTATTTTTCCTTGGCTTAAGGAAAGTTTTACCAATACAAAACCTCCCTGGATCAAAAATACAAAATAGAATGAATCAAATTGACCTTGTCATTGAAGATTCTCAGTCATCCATGTTATGGTAATCATAAGCGTTATATCGTAGGCAACTGGACTTGCTTGCGTTTCTTGAAGACGTTTCGCCTCTCATCCAAATGACTGGTATGAAGTTGCAGGCTATAAACCCTGTGTGGGTGGGAACCCTTGCAGAGTTGACCCAGAGGACTTTACACCCATTCACCCCTGGTCCCACCTGACTCTAAGGACTCACATGGTTGCCAGGTAGGTCAACAACCCACACTGTGACCTTAACAACTCTGAAACTAAGAGCTCACGTGACCCCTACGACTCTGCAAGGGTTCCCACCCACACAGGGTTTATAGCCTGCAGCTTCGTACCAGTTATTTAGAACTGAAGAGGCTTCTTGGATGAGAGGCGAAACGTCTTCAAGAAACACAAGCAAGTCCAGTTGCCCATGATATTAGCACCTACAATCATAATTGACCTTGTTTGCAGTTCCAGGTGTCCTATCAACAGTTCTACAGATGTCTCTTTTATAATAATGGCCTATGGGGAAAATGGTTTTTGGGTGATCACTGGGAAGGATTGGCAGCATGGCTGAGCAGCATTCCTGGGGGCCTGAATATGTAGCTGTAAAGGGAAAGATTATGTATTGCATGAACAAAATCTTGATTCATATTTGATCAGTGCTGCCTTGTTTGACAGTTTGGCTGCAGTTCACAAGCAGTAATTGACAAGATTGGCAGATGTGTAACAGACTCACCTGCTCTGGTTGTTTTTTGCTCACTTTTAGTGGGTTCTTGCAAATGCCATTACAAGCACTACGAGGAGGCAAGAGACTATGATTTTATTATTTCTTTTACATTATATCTGTCTCTTGCACTACTACGAGGATATAGGGCATAGTTTAGTTATAAGTTATTTTCATAAAAGTTACCAGCTACAGCTTTAACAAATGCATATATTCTGTTTGAATTATGACTGTGAGAAGCTGTGAAATAATAGATTCCTTTTTTTATTCCTGTTTTTGTTTTTTGTTTTTTCATTTGGCTTCAGTCTAGCATTCCTTGGCAAGAAAATTGTGGGTCTTGAAAATGTGACTTTGTAAAGTGTTTGTACAACTAAAACTCCTTCTGTCTCTTGAAAGGTGTTCAGTGCATTCCTGTGTGATTCTGTGCGATCACTTTCCGTCACCACTTCCTGTCTGCAGCTCTCTAGTCCTGGAGTCTAAGACAATTTGAGAGACGCAGGTGTCTCTACATTGCCTCCTCTTTACGTGAATGACATCTGACAGTGTCAATTTCCACTGAACAGTGTGGCTCAGGCTTCAGGCACCTTTCGGCTCGGCTCGTCTGCAGCGAATCCCTTTCAGACATTTAGGTGGTGTCGCTGTAGAAAACACGCTTGTCACTTCATGTTTTGTCAAATGCTCTTGACTCAGCATAATGAAGGAAGCTCTTAAAGCTACTACCAAAATGTAGCTTGTTCCCATGCCGGTGATGCCTTTGAACTAACTGTGTTTAACCATCTGAGAGGCTGTAAAATATATTGAAAATGATCCTCGGGCCTATCAGTGCTCGTATAGGTTCGCTGCTGTGTGTGGGACACAAGCTGAGACAACTGAGACGCTGACTGGGACTTCAACAGTAAAAAGGACATTATTCTAATTGGTCCCTTGAATGTTACTATCCCCATGTATCCTTGCAATTCTTAGGAAATATTGCAATTCCAACTGTCACTAAACATTAGCTTCATTTTTTTTAACACAACGCAACACCCACTAAAAGCTTCAGAGTGCTTATTTAGCAAGGGGATATCATTTTAAAAGGACCCTATTTTGTAACAAATGAAAAAGTACTATTTTCTGCTTGTCCTCCCACCTGAAAGGTAATAAATTATGTTTTATTGTAATTATTGGCATGATACAGTACAGTAATTGTTGGATGTCTGTCAACTCTGCCTAAAGTTGGTCTATTTCTATAACACTTTGTTGAGTTAAACCATGTTTCATGAACAGTAAAAATGTTCTATAATGTTAGCTGCAGCATAGCACCTAATTCACTGAGCTTATATATCTATCAAGTAAGGTTAAGGGTTAAAAAATAGTAAAGCCCAGTAAAGCTGGACTGCAGACAGAGCCTGTGGCGAAGAGTGTCTGCCAGAGAGTGAAACCTTTTGACCCATGACTTCCCACCATCCATAAATCCATCCATAAATATTACTGGACCTTTTTCTCTCACAGGTCCCTGAAGATCTTTCTTCCTCTCAACCGAAAGTCTGAAAGATGTAGGACGACCTTTGTAAACACTTGTGGTCTGCCATTAAATCTAGAATATGGAATATGGTGTATTTTGAAATGACACATACAGTACCAAGAAGCAGATAGGAAATGAGATGAGAGAGGAAGAAGGGAATACTGTGGTCCCCAGCTGGTTATGAACCATATGTTACAGATATGTGCGATGTGTCTTAGGTCAGTGAGACACTCTTCAGATACAGTAGACTCTATCTGAATCTACACATACAGACTGTACCTCATTCTCCAAATACATAGTTTCCATATGGGTCCATTGTTAAGCATATTTAGATATTAATAGGCTAAATTTTCAGACATGACATCGTCATGTACTATTCTAAGTGGCAGCATCTTTTTTTTGTACTCCTTAAATACAGAAAGTGATTGTATGTTTTAAGTATAGGGTTGCAGGATATTGTATTGGTTCTTTGTTGATGTTCTCCCTTTTATAATTCTGACAATAACCACAACCAGGGAAAGTCTGATCTATTTCCACTAATTAAAGTTGCATAATGAAAGCATCGTTTCATTGGACTGCCATAGCAGCAGAAATGTTCATTTTGGGCGGGTGCCAATATTTAATTTCAAAGCTTTTATCTGCTGATACAGATGATGTACCAACATGACCGTGCCGCCCCGGTCTTAGAGGTGCGATGGAAAATACATCTTCCCAGTACTGATCCTGTTAACTTGTGTTAATTGATCACCTATCTCTTGTTATACTTACGCTCTATATCCGAACACTTTCAGTATTGTACCTTTGGAACCAAAAGTAACCCTTCAGACATGGTACACTTAGCTCCGCTTAGCATTTCCACCGCAGACAACACACTTTCATGTGGGTGGGGTTGTTGTCACTCACTGCTCCATCCAGCACTCACTGTATTTCCTCCTTTATCAGTCAGTTTATCATCCACAGAATGGGGTTGCACATTTTCGAACAAAGTAAAACAGGCTGCAGTGAGAGTCTCTCTCTATGGGATATTAGAAAATAGGTCTGTACATTTTTTTTTCTCCAAGTGAGGATTGGGACATACGCAGTTCACATTATCCAGTCAAAATTAATATGTAGTTTTAAACGCTTGAGGATCCATCATTTTCTCAGTCTACAGCTGCTGTGAGAGGCAGCAAAACATCCTTTCATTTTATAGTTGGAGTTAACTAATGTAGAACATGCCACAGTATGAACAGTGGTTAGAAGACCAGCCACAGCTTGGCCCTTCTGCTATTGACCAATTAAAAGACTGCAGTGTTTCTAGCACAACCTTTTAGTGTGCTACCCCAACAGAAGGGGTACCAAAAATTGGTATGGTACAGAATGGTTCCATTGGTATCATCCACACCTTGTCACGGGGGAAACTGAAATGGAAAAAAAGCATACCATACCCTACTGCTTGGTGGAAATGGGCCTTTATAGTATTATTACATCAAAATTCCTGTCTGGCATTTTCCTGCTAATGGTTTTAAATGTTTGATGACTCATCCTACACTCAGGAGCGTTTACAAAAGTTCATCCAATCAAATGAGACTATTGAGTGACTAGCTGGCCACACTGGCCACATAAAACCACGTTTCACCACAAGTGGGTCTTTCTAACTAACAGAGCAATATGAAAGAAAGGAGGAAATGTGTGTTTGGATATCAGTGGGCTTTGTTTTAATTTCAGAACAGTGTGTGCTGGGGCCTTATTCATTCATCTCTCCTGCATCCTCCTCCTGATCTAACAGTGACGGAGGTGTTAGCTCTGTATGGCGTTAAACTCTAAGCCCGCCCACTTTTTGTGGGAAGCATTGGTTTAAAAATCCCTCTTGTAACAGTATACCGCTCAAATATTCCGTTTCACTGTGAAATATGTCACAGTACAGACGATAAAGACGCTCTAACTTTCATTTCACTGGGACATTAAAAACAATGTATTACAAGTTGAACCATATGTAATGCTCCAACCAAATCCCAATCACCCAATTTACGAGACAAATCAATCTAAACTTACACAGAAACTTCTCAGACCACACATGGATGATGGTACACTTCTCAGCTGTTTAACTATTGTACATCTCAGTGTGATTCAAACACTCATATCTTTTAATCCAAATATGTTGCAATACTTTATTGACTTCACCACACATAACAAAACAAAAGTGTGTAAGACTTTCTTGTCTGTGCTCATAAATAATAAATCATTTCAGTCAGGAAGTCCATGTATTTGAGCAGAAGTTTGAGGAAGTTATACAATAGAATATCCTGTCTATGTTTTGTGCTGGTTTCACTCTGACACAGGCGTAGTTCAGGTGATGTACAACTCCATCTTTCTAGTTCAGTGTGCAACCTTGGCAGAACTCTGTAAAAGTAATTCTCATTCTGTAAACCTGTCACCTCCAGCTCTCAAAGTTCATGATTGTGACGTTTGATTTCAGTCCTCATGCACAACTCTCTTACGCGAGCACGTTTTTATGCTTGTTCTGTCAAAATGCTCTTTTACACCTTTGCTTTTTGGCTAGCACTAACCCGGCGCTCCAATTTGTCATAAAAGTGTCAGGGTAAGCAATAAGCGAGCTACCCTAGACACTGCACACACAGTAATGCGTGTGCGGAGTCAACTCTCGTGCATGTGCGTTTCAATAATGTGGAGTCACTTAGTCATGGATATCTACTATTATTGGCTGCAGCACAAGGTTGTTGACCCGAAAGATGAAATGAATCCATGTTTCTAGCCCCAACTTCTTGTGCAGCATCCTTTCTAATGCATCAGATGTTGACCATCATCCGCCATGCAGTCTCTCATCCAGCTATTATTATGGATGATTCAATGCCTTGTGGTCACTGTGCCTGCCCTGATATTAAAGTTCCGACTTGGATTTCATCCGCAGCTGCAGTACTCGGACCCAGTATTGATCACATCAATGATTCAAAGGGCAAAGTGAGTCACCAGCAGCCCTGAAATGACAATAACAAACAGGTGTACTATTATTAATAGTATTTTAATTTACGAAGTTCTTTTTCCGTCTTCAGAGCTGTCAGCAATGACAAAATACCCATGCACCATCTTACTTACTCCACAAAAGGATTAATTAAGTGGAGTGAAGTGGATCATTTCAAAGGCCAAATGGGGTTTTGTGTTGTTTGCCGGGGCTGTGACTTCTCAGGAAAGTGACTCCTTGTACAAACAGCAAGTTTGTCCAATTCCATCATTCCTCAAATAACTACAGCACCGTGTCAACAGTCCTCCAGTAGCTCAAGTAAGTTCTGTGTGTTTTTGGAAGGCGACTGACCTAAAAAAACAGTACCCACAATATTTGAGATGATGGAGGTGTAAGCCTTTTTATCCTGCTAAATAGACTCCATCTCCTTAAGCGGTTGGTTGTACTGCACTGCACTTTATCTAACAATAAAATACATGTTTATTTGAAGTAGGAAATTGCCATTCATTATTCAGTACCTTGAAACATTGGAGTTCCAAGCTATACACGAGGCTATATGTTTTCATAGGTTTTACTGGATATAATGTATGATAATCATATACATGTGTTCATTAATTATACATATCCTGAGATTTGCAGTGTCTTTAATACATATATTGAAGCTCACCACTGGGATTTTTAGAGATGTTTAGCTGAAACATTAATAGACAATCAGGTATTTACTGCAAGTTGACAAATTTCTAACATATGGGAACATCGTGAGGCAGCACTGTTTGCACAATGGGGTGCTTATGCTGTGTAAAATGGTCTCATATTCTGTGGCTGTCACACTGTGTGTGGTTGGGTACCTTACATGGCCATGCAGACTCATTACTTTCAATGTAATGAGGCCCATAAGAGTACAGGCCATACTGATATGAATCCACAACTGTGCTCATCACTGTATCAGCAACAGAGAGAGTGTTGATTTTGGTCTTGTTATCTCTTATGGAGACGATGGGGGCTTACTTGTCAAACCTTTCTACTCAAGTTTTTCATGCATAACATAAGGAGTTCCCCAGTGATGGCATATTTGTCTTGATGACAATCTGCTGATGACAACCTTGCCTATAAAAACACCTTTTGCTGTGCATAGGATTTGAGTAGATGGTAACTGTGGCTAAGCTTTGTCTCTGAGTACAGTTACATGTGCACTAATATTCACCTATTATTCCAAATATGACAGAATTCTGAATATAATACAGGCAAACGTAAGATTTTCCGATTAAGACGCATGATATGCCGTATTCTTTGGGTTTTAATAGTCTTATTTTAACATGCACAGGCCATTTGGAATGGGCCTGAAAAGTGTCTCAGCTTGGGTTTTTACCACAGTTTGTGACACAGCCTTTTGCCCGTTTACAGTCAGCTCTGTGAGTTGTCACGGAAACGTTGTACACATACCAACTCGCCAACAAGTTTGCCAGGCTGGTGTAGAGATGCATGCCCAGAAGAACAGCCCACATTTCTGGTCAAAAGGAGAAACGCGTGTACTTTTAAACACAGGTAAAGATAAGAGTGTGCCATATCATCTCTTTCACAGTAATACCAGTGTCATTTTTAATACGATATTAAAAATTCATATCGCGATACCCGCAGTATTTTGACTTGTTGACATATTTAAGTCATACTGTTCTGCATGGGAACAACGAACATGGCTGAAAGAGAAATTTTTAGACTCCAAGGTGGTTTCATAAAGAGGAGCAGCTTCAGTCGTGTGGAATAAACTGTGGTGTCATTAGGCCTGGGCATCCTGAATGTTTTATGAACAGCCCCAGACTTCTTAGACTCTTTTCACAACTTACCATTCAGAGGGAACTCATTCAGCGGCTCCTCTGGCAGCAGTGCAGCGTCTCTCCCTCTCCTGGCGCGCTGTGCGCACACAAGAGTCAGTGCTGCAAGTGATTTTGTCGTAAACCTTCGGTAATGTAAACCTACGTGACGCTCGCAGCTCAACAAAAAACTACATATGTGTAATTGTGCGATAGTTAGCATAGCATAGCAGCCTGTCGAAATAAAAAGGTCTGTGTGTGCTGGGATGATTAGAGGAGAAATGGCGAGCATAAAGGTCCAGGTGGAAGAAAGAACAACTCAATCACAACTCAATAATTTTTGTTTAGTTTTCACTGAATATTTAAAGGCAAAGTGTTCACATGTAAAACTACAAAACTTATTTTGTTGCAGTTCTATTTCTTTAAATAATACCATATTTTATTACTAAGTTGTCATATTGTCAAGAATACGCAGACCTTTTCAAGTAGGCTTCAAGTGGCTGAAGGAATTAAAGATGGAGGCTGTGATCTCACGGTCCAACAGACCGTCTCCTGAGACTGGGAAACGTGCTCCAGCCGTTCCACTGTTTTGACGTGATAAACGACATATTAGGGCGTGTTACTCAAAGTATGCAAGGCTGCATTTAAACAGGAATATTAGTGGAATATTCATTGCATTAGCCAAGTAAACACCATAGTAGGAATATTGTCTTTTTCAGACTAAAGACAAAAAACTGAATATTTTGTGCATGTAAATGCAGCTGCTGATTGCTAAATCAATTTCTGGTTGTTTATAAGGACATTCTTTTGTGAGCATCAACTATTTTTTGGGGGGGGGTAAATGTTTTCTTTTGACTACGGTGTCATTTTGCTAAAGAAATAATTATTTTCTTGCTTGATATCAGACAGAATTTCTAACTTTTTATGCTTTGTTTCCACCTTTAACGTTAATGCTAACGTTGTCTCCACTCTATCTGACACTACACCAAAGACCAATGCATTCTCCTTAATCTAACATTATTTTGAGTCCACACTGAGCTTAGCAGAGCTAGGTAAAACAGATTGTGATGTCAGGCAATATTGAGGCGACGTGTCAATTTAGAACAGCTTTGATAGCAGTCTTGTCTGTTGCAATCGCCGTTGTTGTTATTACTCCTCACTGGTTCCAGCCACCATTTGAAAAAGCTTGACAACCTCTTGAAAATGGCATTAGTCCTGCCCATGTTGCTGATTGGCTAATTGAGCCCTCCCCACCATGCTTATTAGTCTTTTTATTGTTTCTATTGTTGTTTTTGTACAGTTAGCATAATGTCGTAAAGAGATGAGCAACAAATCCCATATTCATATGTTGTTGCAACATCAATCTATTGAATTTACTATCTAATCTTTACTCCTACATGGCTGAGTACATGCTCTTTTATGGCAGAACCTTGAAATAGTTGAATAGAATAACAGACACACAGTAACAGGAACAGACAGAGTCATAATAAAACAGAAAACAGACAATAGACAAGGTACAAGCTCAGTGAAAGCATCACAATAAGGTGGAGAACAATTGCTGAGAATGGTCCTGAAGTTACAGAGGCATGAATGTGTTTCGTATCATATATTCAGATGAAAAGACATTTACAGCTAAAAGAACTATTCTGTCCCTTTTTTTTTTACTAATCCATTGATTAGCAAATGCTAATACCTGCAAAATGAGGGTACCTCATCACATTAATACAAAAATGTATTGCCATTTTGTCATAAAGTATTAAATGTTTATGTGTATTTGTCATTTTTGTCAAATAAGCACATAAATTGCCAGCTGTCATCTAAAACTTTGCAGAATTTGATTTATTTAGTGTCACTTTTTCACATGCCAAGGGTCTCAGGGGGAGACAAAACTCTTTGAGTCAGTCCTGATTGGTTACTGTGGGTCTATAAATGAGATCTCTATGCATGGGAGGACAGAGCTCCTCGGGGCGCTGCCAGAGGCGGGAGCACACAGTTTCCAACATTAACCTGCAAAACATGTATGCTTTGTGGCATATTGTTATAATTGTATCATCTGGCAGCAAATGTACCCTTATTCACTCTCATGTAAGCACGACTCCAAGAAAGCAAGTCGTCCGTCTGCAGTGTCACACAAACATGCGTCACACAACAGTGCATATCTAATGGTGTATACATCACCATGTGAAATGTTAAATTATTCATTCACAGCTACATTTCAGTCTTGTCAGACAGAAAGTATGAGTGGAACGGGTGTGTTTTTCAACAAATCAATAGGGGTTTAGGGATGCCATGTTACGAAAATAACAATGTGACCTTTCAATTGGAGTAAGACACAGGAAAATACCACAATTGTGAGTGCATGTTTCATGAGAATAAAAATGGAAGAATACAAATGAATCTTGCTTTGGTACAAGTAAAAGTCCAGAATTTAAAATTTTACTTTGGTGAAAGTGTATATGTATCCGAGTCTATATATAGTTCTGTATGCACAGATTTGCACCATTAGGAGCATTTTTTAATGTTGTGCTGTATATTTTATAACTGCGTTAATATTATTCTGGCATTGGAGAGAAACATTTTAGTATTGCATGGCTGAGGTGGAGCTTATACAGTTGCTATGCAGGTAGTCCATAAAAATTCACAGTATTTTTCACAGTGATGCTTTGAATAAAAGGGGTGAACTATTAACAACACATTTTATGACTAATTGTATATGTACATCTGAACAAGATACGGATACCTCAAAATGAAGCCCAAATGTGATTGCTGAATGTGTCGCTCAAAAATGATGCCTTCACATGTAGCTAGAGCAGACTGCACTCTTCTGGGAAGTCTTTCCACAAGATTTTGGAACCTGACTGCAGGGATTTGCTCCCATCCAGCCACAAGAGCATTAGCGAGGTTGGCCACTGCTGTTGGGCGATAAGGTCTGGCTCGCAGTTGGCGTTCCAGTTCATCCGAAATGTGTGTGATGGAGTTGAGGTTGGAGTTTTGTGTAAGCCAGTAAAGTTGTTCCACACTATGGGAAAACCATGGCATCAATTTGGAGAAGGCCCATGCACAAAGCCAGGTCCTTTAAGTTGGAAGCACATTGTCTAAAACATTATTTTATGCTGTAGCATTAACATTTGTCTTCATTGGAATTGAGGGGCCAAGCCCAAACCATGAAAATAAGCTACACAACAAGAACAAACAAACTAAAAAAAAAAAATTACAATGAAAAAGCACGTGGATAGGGGTGTCCACATACTTTTGTCTATATTTGTAATTGAGAAAAAGTACAATATTTCACTTTGAAATTAAGTTAGGTCACCCAGGTCTAATGTTTCATGTGTTAGTAATGGTCATTAGCATTATAGACAGAGGCTAGAAGGCTCCTGCCACACTGACTAGTATGTTCAGAATGCTGTTACCAGCTAAACAGCCATGACTTTTATTATGCACCCACACACTGTATGTGAGCTGACTCTGTCATCATAAGATGGAGGGGATGGTGGATGGCGTGACATCAAGGCGAGACACCTGCCAAGCCGCAGACCACTGTGAGACCAACAAACAACAATACTGGTTGTTCATTAGCAAGACATCGAGATATTTCCAGGGACCTTTTTGTCCCTAGATATGAGTGTTTTTTAGCGATTCTTCACTGCATCCCCTGCCGCTTTTGTGCCAGTAAACATGGATGTTTTAAGCCAAAACATGACCATAATCATAACCAAGAGGTTTTTGTGCTCAAGCAAAACCACATGTTAACCACAGTGCTGTTAAAATGTTACGTTTTGCCACTGGCCATTAAATAGGACAAAAATGGCATTCTGAGCATACCAGTCAGTGTCGCCCTGTAACCTGTATATATGACATTGATAACCACTACTAATGCCTATTTAATCGAGTGATAACATTAGAAATGGGTTATGAAGTTGAGTAGATGCATTAAGAAGCAAAGTACCTCAAAAAATGTATTTACAGTACTTGTGAATGTAAATCAATGTATTCTAATACCATGGTTTAGGAAATATGGTTGGGTGACTTTAGGTTTAGGTAAGTAACTGTGGTTAGGGTTAGGAAAAAAAACAGAAAATAAAAAAAATTAATCGCGAGGATGTACCTTAAAACCAATCAGAGTTTACTTAAAGTTAACACAGTCAGGGTTAGGGTTAGGGGGGTTAGGACACTGGTCACCTGGCGAAAGACCCAAGGAAAGTCTTGTGTTTTGTGATCTATCTACGTTACGGGATCGCTTCCTTATTTACTCTTATCAGTGCATTGGTCACGTGATTGCAGCATTCTTAAATATGTGTGTTCCACACAAAATACTGGCTCATGGTTATGTGGAATATGTGAAAATTTTGGTGTATTACTTTAGTAGGAACGTACAAACAGTGCATGAGAACTGGTCTGAATACAGTTTTTATGTAATCGTTAAAATAGTCTCCTTTCCTTTTCATATTCCTGCAAATGTGGCATGATTTCCACCTTGTTCAGTGTGTAGACACGTTGCAGGAACAGCCTCTAATTGTAGATGTCTGTACATGTTGATTTTTCTTTTTACCTTTTACAAAGTCTCAACTGATTGGAGTTTCAAAAGATATGAAAAAGCTCCCACTGTAGGAGGTGAACATGAGAAACGGGGGACAAAACAGCATTCCTGGTATATCTGCTGTTCTTTCACTGCTGAAAGACACTCATCAAGGTTGTCAAAGTATTTTATCCTACAGAGAGACCTCTGACCGCTCAGCTAAGCCTTTAGCTGGGATGAGAATGACTGCACTGGAGCTCGACTCATTATTGTATATTATAGCCTTGAGATTTTCAAGGTCATTGCAAACCATAAATAGTCTCGTTTTCCGCTCTGCGACGTGTATATTTCACACTTCATTTTCAACTGTGAAGTATCAACACGTCTTTGACATACACAAGTAACTGAAAATGAATAACCTATTTTTAATGTGATATCTATGGGCATAGTGTTCTGGGACTGTTAGCTTTTTTTCATTATTGATTATTTTATTAAGTTGTTTTTGATCCAGATTGTTGAGAATTTTCCACCTCCAGCATGAAATCTGGAGATTGGCTAAATTTATAAATTTAATATCTTTTGATATTGGACTGTTTAGATGAAAAAAGCATTTTGAAGGTGCACCCTGAACCTTGTGTCCTAAGAGAATCATAGCAATCAAGCAATCAAGCATAATTTCTGCATGGATTATACTCACTTGCAATGTATCTTCGTAGGACTCAAAGCACTTACCCTTGCATTGCTAGACCAATTCGCAAAAGCAAATTAGTCTAGAACCTCTCAGTTCATTTTCTGTTTCCAAAGGGAATAATCAACGGCAGAAGATCAAAATGCCTCTGGATGTAATTACAACAGATCACAGCCGTGAAACGTGTAGCACGGACAAGTGTAAACAAACTGCAGCTGTGATCAGACGTGACCTTGTAGAAATACATGACGTGACCACAGTCTCTTAGCAATGCATTACATGGGGGTGGTACATACAAGGTTGTATTACGCTGTGATGGCATGGTTAGGTTTAGGCACCAAAACTACTTGGTTAGATTTTAAAAAAGATTGTGTTTTTGGTTCAATAGATATGCTTATTATGTACAGGATGTTAGTGCGTGATAAAGTGACATACATCACGTGATGTAACTATGTAAAGGACATAAGTAGGTAAAGTAAAAAGAAGTCAGCATTGACTTTTAGTTTCACATAGATACGAATAGCAGTCTCTTGGGTCAAAGTCCTGTGTTTGTTTAACCTTTCCACCACCTTTACCTCCCACCCTACGCAGACTTTTGCCGTTTACACTACCTATGGAGTTCCAACATGAACCACCACCCACTGTTTGACATCACTGAACACAGAATTCCACAGTTCATAACTGACTTTCCATCTGCACTGTTTCCATGGTAACGGTACATAATTTTAACACATTACGTGGCCCCACGTAATACTTTGTTAAGAAGTGATGGCCATTTCTGTGAGATGAAGTTGGCAGAGATGAGCTGTGATGGTGGAGCAAGGTTTGTGCTCGCCGTTGTGTATCAAGTGCAAGGCTGCATTAGCGTCATCAGATATTCTGCATTACAGTGCAAGGCTCCGCAAGTTGACGATCATCGTATCAAACCCACTTCAGATTAGATAAACAGTTGCATTAGTGTGGCTCGGAGGTAGAGCTGGTCGTCCACTTATTGGAAAATCAGCAGTTCGATCCCCGGCTCCTCCAGTCCACATGTCAATGCATCCTTGAGCAAGATACTGAACCCCAACTTTCTTCTGATGGCTGTTCCATTGGTGTGAGAGTGTGTGAATGCTTTTTGAGTAGCACCTTCCATGGTAGACTTGGCCACCAGTGAATATATATGTTTGTGAATGGGTGAATGTGACATATAGTGTAAAAGCGCTTTGAGTGGTCAGAAGACTAGAAAGGCTCAGTACAAGTGCAGTCCATCTACCATTCGTGATTTTCCCAAAGTAGGCCAGGTCGGGTGGATATCTGTTTGAATGGAAGGAGGACCAGACACATCTACTAATGCAAATAAAATACAAGCCCACGGATTCATCTGGTTTCCAGGAGGCAAAGCACTTTATTTTCGTACCACACAGAATTCATAAGGAGCTGTTGATGATGAACGAGTGGTGGGCATTTGAAGCACAGGACCTTGGCAGCATGTTGACACTGATTGGATAAGGAGAAATCTTTGATTATATACTAAAAACATGCTCTGTCTTGCATCATTGTTGACTTTTTTAGTATTCAACCAGAATCACCATCTTCCACAAGCTAATATTGGAGAGACTTGAATACTGCGGGGAAAACAAATAAAATATGTTGTCAGTAAATGTTTTGCAGGAATTCCTGACAGATAAGTCGTTAATTAAAAATGTTTCCTTAGTAAGTTGAAGTGGAATTAAATCCTAGTGGCATTTAAAGTCTTTCGACCCATTTATAAATAGAATATAAACATCTTTTTTTTCAGAAACAAGGTTGCATTTTCTAACTTTTTTTTAATTCTTAATTGATTTATCAAAAGCATTAAAAAGATAACTGCTTCAACAATTATAAAAAAGGCTTCATTAGTTGTAACCCTACTTAAGACCAATCAGCAGTTTATTTGAAAGAATTTTCCGAACTCTGATAAGGAATTAAATGTCTTGACCCACTTCTATAATGGTACCTCTTGTTTTCATTAGCAGCAACTCTATCATTCAGTAAGAGTGCACTCGGCCCATTAGGAGTCAGAACTCTTGGCAGCGTCTCCCTACTCACACCATTTCCTGTGTTTAGTCATCAATCAGAACAACAGAGCTGAGCCACACGGTGCCTCTCGATGCATGAGTGCAAAGAAATGCGGATTTGAAAGTCAATGACTCTGTTCTGTCATGGATTGATTTCTTGGTCAGCTGTCCTACTTGTTATATTTCCAATTATAAAGCTATTATTTCGTGTCAGATATGATTTGCAGTTACTTTCAGCTACTCCAAAGGTTTCATTTGTGTGCCTGAGCCTGATGTAAATAAGCTGCATGTAAACTCCCCCCTGTGTAAAACATGTTGACTCTTGACATTATCCCCTCCTTCTCACCAGGCAGTGCCTGTGTTTGTATTGTAAATCAGATCATGAGAATTCATAATTAATGAGAGCATAAGGTGTGGCTTGGGAATGTGGAACCCTTGTGTGCTTAAAAGACAAAAATATATTAATCTGCTGTTTTCATTAATGCATTAAGTTAGACAAACTGAAATATGAAGTTTTTACCAATATTGTTGTGTGTTCTAATAAAACGCCTGTAAATCCTCTGCATACTCACAATATACAGAAAATTTCCTGAGATATTAATAAATAATACTACAAATACTCAGTCTTCATATCCGACTGTAACTACTGCATAAACCATTGCGCATCACTACCTGCCTTTGAGAGGCTGCATCTTCTTCAGCAGGACGTTTGATGCATTCTAACAAGGAAACAATATGTTTTCACAGTCAGCAGCAAAAACAACTATTGGTTTGAATCATGAGCAGCAATTTGTTTTTGGCTGGGTAAAGTGCTCAGGGGTAACAGTACTCACAGTATTCTCCACTGAGGGACGAGTAGTATATGGATTTTTAATGGCGGGGTGTGGTGTAACCTTGATGCTCGTCAACCACATATAAATTAGATGTGTTGCGGGAGGCAAACAAATTCCCAGTCCTACCCTGCTGATATGTGTCTCCCAGCTCCAGCAGAGCCCGCTGCCTTCACCATTTGTCTGTGTCCACGGTGTGCACACACCCACCCGAACCAGCAGCTTGAAATGAGATTCACTCAAGTGCGTAATCCCTCAGTTCTGCTTAGCTCTGATTAATTGACCAAATATCTCTTATATATGGAGGGTCCACACAGAACCAGCTTGCACCATTAAAAAAAAATCCCCACACTATTCGGTACACCGCAAAAATGTCCTCTCAAGTTGAATTGGTTGCAAACTTGTCCTGAGAACACACTGTAATCTCAGTGTATCGTTAAAGGCTCCTCAGCAATTAGCCCCCCCGGCAAAATGATTCACTGACCTGTCATTAAATACACGTCAAGGAAATAGACATCATGCAGAGAAATGGCCCTTTGGATCAATACTGGAGTAACCCTTCAAGCACTGTGCAGCTTGTCGTTAGGGAGAGGCATTTGTGTTTACAGACATTCACACTCATATGCTGTATGTGCAAGGAAGCTATCCCAGCCCTCATTAATAAACCATCAGTGAAATCCATGCACTTAGCAGGTTTAAAGCAGGTTTTTTTTTTTTTTTTTTTTAAACGTTTTAAAATTCATACAGTATCTTTTGACCTAACAGCATCATATCATTAGGCCACATAAGGACATGGAGGTTTATAAGGTGACAGGAAGCTGAGTGTGATGCATAAATGATGCCAGCTATTTGTAAAAGGTTTTGTCTCCTACCAATGTGGTATGTTTCCACTGTGACACATGCATCCTTATAGTCTGACTAATGCATTGTTTCTGGATGAAGTCCAGGGCTTGGTTTCCCTCTTTGATCGACATACAGTATTAAAAGGAATAAGGAAGTGAGCTGTGGCCTCATCCCCTAATGTTAGATTCTAGGCACTTGGATATCTCTCTTTTGAATCTAAATAAACAGTCTATGCTTCACTTATGTGCCGGTAACCACAGGCGAGAAATGTTCAAATACCAGAGCCAATCAAAACTCTTACACAGTGCCTGGTAGAATACTGATCAGGACTTCCCTGATAGAGAGGATACAGCTTGCTTTATCAGAGTTAAAACACACCCCAACCTTGCTCATTCAATCAAAGATACTGCCATATTTTATGTATGTGAAAGTATGCACTGGTAAGAAAACTTATCTTAGAAAGAATAATCACACAGTGATGTAATGATAAAGCCCTGACAAAATCAGGTGAAAGGAAAAGATTATCTAGATCATGCAATGTCAAGCTAGCAGTAGTTTTTCAACACTAGACAGAATGTTGATGATGGATGATTCTGTAGCCTTGTATTGCATTAAAGGAATACCATGCAGGAATGGTTGGTTACCATTTGTAAACTAATGTCAGCAAAAGTGAAAGCCAGCCCCAGATTCAGTCTGCTTGGCATTTCACCTAACTGTATTTGTGTTTTTTGGCCCTGTGACACCAATTGTTTTATAGCTTCCTCTTGGATGCATTCTGTGCTGTGCCCAGGAACATCCCAAACATAGCAAATTAAGAAGAAAATAAGAAAATACAGGCAGAGGGTGGGGTCTCTGCAAAGAAATACAGCCCCTCGCACTTTTAGTGGGTCCTAGGTGGGGCAGTTGAGGCTCAGAGGTAGAGCGGGTTGTCCGCTAATTGGAAGATTGGCGGTTCGATCCCTGGCTCCTCTAGTCCGCATGTAGAAACATCCTTGAACCCCTAATTGGTCCCGATGGCTGTTCCATCAGTGTGTGAGACCGGTGAATGGTTACTGAATAGCAGGTGGCACAATGTATGGTAGCCTCAGCCACCAGTGTGTGAATGTGTGTGTGTGAATGGGTGAATGTGACATGTAGTGTAAAAGTGCTTAGAGTGGTTGGAGGACTAGAAAGACATTATACAAGTGCAGTCCATTTACCATAAGTGATGACTGAGAGAGGGATTACTTTCATATGAATAATCTTGTGTATATGCATTGTTTTTTAGGAAAAGCCTGCATGGTATATCTTTAAATTTAGTGGTTCTCAACCAGGTGTCTGGGCACCCCCTGGGGTCCTTCAGGGAGTTTCAGGGGGTCCCCAGAAAAATGGGGGATAGTTAATGTTAAATTCTCAAGAGATAAGTATGCTCAATAGTCCTTTTTAGATAGGAATTGTGCAAATTTGCAGGAAAGCCCAATCAGCCTTTTTTCAGCATTGCCAGTATAAAAACAAAATAGGGGAGTGTGGAAAAATGCCGCCTACATACTTTTGTTTATACAGAATGCGCCTTTTTCGCAGCAATGGGGGTGTGAGCAAATAACAAAACGTGCAGCTCAGCGTGTGACATAAACAGTGACGGCCCATTCTTTACCATCCCCGTCATCTGACGGTTAATGGCCTCTTCGTTTGCGAGGGCAAGGAAGGTGCGCAATTCCTTGTCTCCCCAGTTGCTCATCTTTACAGTGTCTGTCAGGTTTGCGTTTCACTCTTGCTACTAGCTTCTCGCTAATTCCTGCTATCAGCTGTTTCCTGTTTATCCACTGCCAGTGGCTCGCACGCGCAGCGTCATCAACAGCTCCTCCCACAAGTCTTCAACAGCCCCTCCCGTTGTGGAAGGCCACCTCGGTCTTTTTAAACTAAAAGGGTTCCGCCAATATGACTACCCTACGAGGCGGAAAATTGGGCACCTCGGATCAACTCGCCAATCCGGCTCTGTGTGTCTAAACGCTCACAGCTTGCTGGCAAAACGGCCCAACATTCACTGAAAGTCTGGCAGTGTAAAAGGGGCTAGTTTGAGTAAGCCCAAAACACTGCCTCCGTGAAAAGGTCTGATCTATCTATGACAACATAAAGGACAGTGGGGCAGTGGCAGTTATGTATGAATGGATGTATTTTTGTATGTAAAGGGAGTATAAATGAGCCCTAAGTGACTATTCTGATTATAGTTCTGGACTCAATCATATCTTATAACCAAAATCTGTTCAGATGGACGTCCCTGAAGTGAAATCTTATGAAATGGGTACGTAATGTTTATCAACGTAAGGGTCCTTGACATAGAAAAAGTTGAGAACCACTCCTTTAAATGACTATATTTTTTGGCAGATGACACCTGCAGTTTGGCTAACACAGGACCAAAGGTTGGGAGCAAAAATGCTTCGGTAAGATTTGAAAAAGGTCAGAGTCATGATTGAAAAAGCCAACACTGATTGCTGGTCTGAGATGTGACACAAACCCTGAACAGAACATAGTACATGCCGACCCACTACTCAGTCACACCCTGACATTTAGCAGTAATGTGAAATCTGAATATCAGGAAGTGTGGTTCTTTTTTTTACTTTCAGTGCAGAGAATGAAAATACCTGCAGTTTCAAGGAGAGTCATTACTTTTTTTAATATACTGAGCACATCCACTTTAGAGCGTGTTTGAAGCTGCATGCCAACTCTGGATGTGGACCAGAGACACAGTTGTGTTGGCAGGAAGAACTAGGCCTGGATGATAGATGAAGCCGGAGGCAGTGTGCTGAGGAGCCTCTGACGTCGCAGAGACCCCTGCCTCTCCATGTCCACTTCCTTCTACCTCTCATCCCGCTGTTTGCCTCCTTGCCTCTGATGCCTAATCTGTCTCCTCAGCAAGCACACTCTTTAGTTTATAGACCTTCACTACCCCTCCTTTTCCCCCTCATCCATGACGCATCACCCTCCATTCTCTTCATGTCTCCTCTGCGGCCTAATTGATGGGTGAACACTAACAAGTTGCCCTCCCTCCATCTCTCCATCGTGTCCTGGTCCTGAAGGGCCTCTCTCTCTTGCTCTCTCCCTCTCTCTCGTGCTGTCCATCTCCTCATCCTAACCCCCCCCCCACCCACCCACCCACCCTACTTTCACTGCTCTGTTCATTATTCATTAAGTTTCCCTTTGGATCCAGGGAGAGCAAAAGCACGGCTGAATTCATGGGCAGACTCAACAGCCGGCCCAAGGGTACCTGAGTGAAATGAATGTTGTGTGTGTGTGTGTGTGTGTGTGTGTGTGTATGTGTGTGTGTGTGTAAGAGAGGGAGGAGGAGGGAGAGGTAGAAAGAGAATGACTGACTGACAGACTGACTAATTGATTGACACAAAGAAACAGAGAAAAAAAGAAAGAGTGAAAGTCAAAGAATAACAGCGTCCTGGCGCAAAAAAAGGTGTTCAAAACAGGGAAATTGGGCTTTGAAATCAGGAAACGCAGTGCAGCCAAGCTAAGAAGTGCTGGTTGCAGGAGGTGATTGTATTTTGAAACCAGAAAGAGGCAAGTGTCACCGAGCTGAGAAGTGGCATGTACAGGAGGACTGAGGGTAAAGAGGGTTTGAGACTGATATTTTGAATGTGTATAATAAACTGTTTTGTGGAGGACTGGAGAAGTCTGGATTGTGTGCCATATCTGAACATGAAATATTTGCCATAGGATATTGGTGCATCAATGGACAAAAAAAAAAAGATAAGGTACTCGCTGTGTTTGATTTTGTAATTATTCTGTGGTTAATAAAAGATTAAGCTGACATCTTGAAGTCATCCATTGACATTATGTAAGTTATAGCCAACAAATCTCTGTCCTGATATATGCTCTATATACTGTATCTACATCCATACTCCATCCGTTGTCTGTGACCACTTATGCTGTTCAGGGTATTGGCATTGGACGAGGGTTGGGGTACAGGTAGACTCACTCATTGTTTTTTGTCAATGAGTGACATCCTTAAATTTGTCCAGCCTTGAATTTGTCATTTTGGTCATTACCACCTAGGATTTCTGGAGCCAGAAGTGACTATATTTGGACATAAGGGTGGGGCTGTGAAGGAGTGAGGGTTGGATCTGAGTAATGAAACCCATTTCACTCCAAAGTCATCGGAATCCGGTGTTTGGGCAGTGACTTGCAGACACCAACAATAAAAGCTGTCCTTTAACGTTGGTGCGATATGGAGCCGGTGGCTTTATAGTTTAACGGTGCCCGGCAGCAACAGATTGAAACGTAGTGGGACCACAACCAAAGTTAAGGTGGTAAAAAGCTGTGTGGGGTGGGCAGGAGGGCTGTTGGATGGGCTTAAACAACCACTGATTTTCACCCAGGAGAACGGTGTTTGCATCCTGTAAGATTATAAAGCCAAACCCTGTTCTTCTTTCTTAAATCTAACCATGTTTTTGTTGCCTAAACCTAACCAGGTGCGTTTGTTGTCAATTTGTGGTGTTGTACCGATGTAGTGCATTTATGTTTAAAGAGACTGTATGTAAATGTTACAAATGTTACATTTCCTGTGAAAACAGAAGTGTATTTTGACAGGAGACAATGCATGTAACAGGCAGATCTTGACACGGTGTCCCAGAATGTCAGCAACAAACACACCTAGGATACCTTGCACGTCATATCTGCATGTGGGAAGTCCATGACCATGATATGTGATAAAGTTTGAGTGACACTGTGTTGGAGCAATTAGCTAAGGTGATGCCTTGCGACAGCTTGTCACAAAGCAGTCACACCCTTATTTATGCGTAACTAAGCCGTAACAAAATGTAGATTGGTGAGTTATAGGGATGCAGGATTTGACTCACAGCCAGCAGGTTCACCCAGGTCAGGCGGTGTGGGTCTGGCACTGTGGGTTTTGGACGGGTGGGTCACTAAGTGACAAAGCAGCACTCTGAGCAAGTTATTAATAACTTACAGAAACACTGTGCTATTCTATATTGTGATATTTACATGAAATTACATACAATATAGCCAAAGGTGTGCAGGTTGTTATTAGCAATGGTCATTTCCCAGAAACTTTTAGCTCCGATTTGCCAGTTTGTGAGGTTGGATAATGGTCATTGATTGACACATCTGATTACAGGTCGGGAGGGTAAATGGGTCAGTGCTACCCACTGTACCACAGAACCACCCGAAATTGCAAAGTAATCCTCAATAGTGTACAACTGCATTTATTTAAGTATTGTAAAGAATTATAAAAGCAAATGACAATACTCGGTAACTACAGTTATTGGCGCTTGTATAATTTATAGTAGGTAAACATTCAGCCCACAGGATAACACATTAGTCAAGCAGGAGAAATTGATTCTCAAGTACCTGCATGGCATTTTTTTGTAACCTTGTTTTTAAGGAACCCTAATGGTGTCTAGTGAAGAATTTTTCTTGTTGCCAAGGTCAGCTGGCCCATAGGGTCTGCTTGGTGGCCATCTTGAATTTATGTCCACGCTACTGACAAAAAACGCAGATGGAGTAGGCATTATCTGAAGTACCAAGACAGGTACAATGGGGACATGGTGGACTTGGTCTTCACATCTGATAGTCAGAACTACCCTAGGTACTTGTATTTAACAAAGTTGTGATATTACATATAAGTAAGCTTCGAAGCTTACTTGACATAAGTCACTCTTAACACTCAACAGCATTATTGACACTTTATCAGGTACCTGGTCTGATTTGAGGTCTTCCTTACCAACCTGAAACTGACTCATCTGGATGCCATAGACCTCATCCATTTAATAACCTTGAGATTGGTATAAGATTATAAACATTTGGCTATTGCAGGAACCTACTACGAAACAAAATAGCATAAGTTATATTGATATGAGCCTAAAATGTGTCATTTGCATGTTTTTTACCAATAACGAGTGGTTGTATCATGTCAAGTACCTTCCCATTTGATTCCTAGTGCCAAAATTGTATGGAAAAGTGGGTTTATTTGTCTTTGTATGCTGTCTGGTTCGGGAGTTACGGAAATAGTGTTGACATCAATTCAAGATGGCCGCCACACAAACCCATGGGCCATCAGTTGACTTTGGCAACAAGAAAAATTCTTAATTAGACACCATTAGGGTCCTAAAAAATGCCATGTGGGTACTTGGGAGCCTTTTTCTCCTGCTAGACTACATGTTAGTTGATATCATGGCAGCACCATGGGAGCATCTGCACACATTTGTGTTACATTTAGTGGCCTTACCCTTTACTTCACACTGTAACAAAATCACAAATAGATTTTAATTACTGATTTAGGCAAAGTGCTGTTATGCACTGGTTATGTACTACAAAACCAAGATGCTATGGCAAAAGCAGGTGTGCCTGACATAGGGTATAAAGCTCTTTTTTTGTGGAGAACAGTAAGTGAAAGGGGTTATTGTGGATCACATGTCCTGGCCTGCAAAGGAACATCTGTGCCGTTAAAAACAAGGTCTGGACACTGTGTTACTGCTTGTCTGCATACGATTGTCAGTCTGAGCTTTCAATCCATGGTCAGATTACAGCCAGACAGTGAACATCATCATAATGGTCCAGGGAAACAGACCCACTGACAGACTCAATGACACCACGTGAGTAGACAGCTGAGAAGGAAAGTGTTGTTAAAGATGCAAACATGGTTACAGATACAGCTTTGAATTTCAGAGAGCAATGTGAAGCATCTTGGAAACATTCTTCAAAACAAAACGTCATTCTTTATTGAACGCCTCAGCGCATCACTTATGCACCTCAGAGCAGCAGCAGACTGCTGATGCACCCTGTTGTCTATAAACAGAAGCTATGTATTGTGGGCAGAGGTGTACATTCAATAACAGGATGAGTAGATGCAAGGATTCTGTGGTGCCATGACAACTGGACAGCTGAGGTCAATATTTTATTATCTATGCAAAGATTATTAGTTTGTTTACTCGTCCTGGTTTAAGTGAAAGCCTTAATATTGTTTTTAATAAAAAGCTTTGCATAGCAATTTATTTTAATAGACAAAAGAAAAACTCATTAATATCCAGCTGGAACAGACTGATCAATGCTCATGCTCCTCTATCATCTCTATGTTCTGTGTCTTTATGAGTGTTTAGTTTGGTCTGATAAAGAGCTTTTAGTGCTCAAACCATGTCCGATAAAGGTGTGTTGGAGCAGGTTGGCACGCTCTTTTCTTTTTCTAAGTTTCTCAAAAGGCCAAAATAGCATGCAAAATTCCGCCTTAACTACTGCAAGCTACACAATTTCTCCTTCCTTGGCAAGGCCAGATGAGCAAATTACTCTATGAATCTTCAGACTATTTTTTCCAAATTCTACTTCAGTGTTGACCTCACTCTCCTAACTCTTCTGAACTCACTGGAGTAATTGGTAGCCGTGCTTTGCTGATGGCGCTATTAAAATTCTAGGGGATGAAAGCAACTCTCAACTCTTTATGACTGAAAAAAATCTCAACCAGATAACCTAAAAGACACTTCATGTTTTTAAGAAATATTAGATTGTTAGACGATTTATGTCTGAATATTTTTAAAGCTTTTGAAATGGAATCCCAGATTTCCATCTGTGTTAGGGGAAAAAAGCAGATGTCACAGCCTCAACCTCATAGGAGTAGATTTGTATGGATACATGCCATCACTCAAAAAATACGTATTGAGGGAAGAGCCCAATTATTTTCCTCCACACACATTCTTCATTATTAATTTTATCTGGACCTTTTAAGCACATCACTGAACCATAACATCCTTTCCCCTTAAAAAAGTGGAGGTCCTCCACTTGCTCATCCCTTATTATTTCACTCTTGTCAATTACTGCCACACGTCTGCATACCTGCTCTATATGTTTGTTTCTTTGTCAGCACTAATAAGTAAAGTGCACTTGGCTATATCCCCTCCTCATGAGTTGTTATGAAGATCAATCCAACACGTTACATACCTAATGTAAAATTACATACTTAATGTAATGTTACGTAGGTTAGGTTTAAAGTTTAAAGGTAAACTTACAGTAGGTTAGGTGAAGATAAAGAAACATGGTTAGGTGTCTTTAAATTCAGGCAAGTAAAGTTACATATCAGGGTTCAACGCTACGTTTTTTTTTCACTTGCCCGGTCGGACAAGTTGGTCAGAGATCTACTTGCCCGAAGTCAGTTTTTACTTGCCCTATAAAAATTGTTTAATTTAAGCGGCTACCAAATAACAAAGACTGCAGTTATTTTTATGTTATGCAATCTTTATTTACACTGTATTTATTAATTAAAACAACATATGTCATGTATTGTAGCTTAATTCCTACACAAATATGACAGTGTCAGGGCTTAAAGTGAAAAATTTGTCAATCATTCTTCGTCTATAATTTTGCACCCTACTTGAGCCGTGCCCACCTCTATTTGTTTTTCACCCCTCTCTCCAGTTCTGCTGTATTAACACCGGGTTTAATATACTTCCATCTCTCTGCCCTGCTCTACTGTACTTCAACACTATTTAGCTCTCTCTCTACTCTACCAGTAGACTACCACATCCACCTGTTGCACAAAACGCACACAGCAGTGTTTACCCTAGGATGGAGTTGTAGCAGTGGAGGTGAAGCACATGCAGGAAAAATAATTTTCACATGCGTGAAACTTTTTTGTATGCTTGCAAAGCACAGCCTGCTGGGATGTTTCTATGTATCTACTGGCACCAGAAGGGCTCTTTAGGACTAAGTACATACAGTACATGTGTCCACAGTATGAGCAGGTGAAATGTCTGTCTAGCTTACATATGAGGTGTCTCAAGATTTAGGAACATACAATTGTATTGAATATAATAACAGTAAAAAGTCACTTGACATGCTGCTGTTTTGTGCTATGACCTATTTAAGTGCTAGAAGTTGTTATTTACGTGACAATGCCTCTGCGAGCAGCGTGTTTGTCTGTGCGTAACAGCAGTCTGTCGATGTTTATTTACACAGTGTCCATAACAATAACTTCGTCAGCTGACAAGCTGCACCGGGCTTGAGGTCAGGTTTGGTCAGGAAAATGCGGCCTGAGCCGCTCTAGCGCGATCACCTGTGTGTGCGGCGGAACTCCACCGTGCGCGATACAGAGAGCAGAGGAGAATTGTTAATGCGTGACCATGTAGAGACAGAAATGACACAATGACATAACACCATAAATAGTATATTGTTATGTTATTATATGAAGCATCCGTCGTGCAAAATAATATCAATGGGGGCTGTGGGCAGGACATTGTTACGTGTGCCTGTGACTTCAGGCAGAGAGACCGCTGCATCAGAGCTGAAGGAGCACGTTTTAAAATACATTTATTTTGTCAATTAGTTATTAACTTTTACTATTTTTAGCAACTTGCCCGATTGGGCAAGTGAGTTTTACTTGCCCTGGGCGATCGGGCAATCCTTATTGTTGAGCCCTGCATATGTTGGATTTAGGCAAAAGTTAAGTAGGTTAGGTTTAGGCAAGTAAAATTACGTAGGATAGGTTTAGGCAAGTAAAGTTATGTAGGTTAGATTTAGGCAAAAATTATTTACGTTAGGGTTAGGCAAATTAAGTTCTGTAGGTTAGGTTTAGGTAAGTTAAATTATGTACAGTAGTTCAGGTATAGAAAAAGAAACATGGTTGGGTGTCTTTAAATTTAAGTGAGTAATGTAGGTTAGGTTTAGGCAAGTAAAGTTACGTAGGTTAGGTTTAGGCTAAATCATGTAGGTTAGGTTGAGGCAAGTAAAGTTCATGGTTAGGTTTTGGCAGGTTAAGTTACCTAGGTTTAGGGAGAAAGTTATGTAGGTTAGGTTTAGGCAAGTAAAATTATGTAAGTTAGGTAAGGTTTAGGCAAAAGTTCTGAAGGTTAGGGTTACGCAAACGAAGTAACGTAGGTTAGGTTTAGGCAAAAGTTACGGACGTTAGGTTTAGGCAAATAAAGTAGCGTACAGTTGTTTAGGTTTAGAAAAGTAAATAAGGTAACGATGTACCTGAAAATAAGTCAAACTTCATTTGGTTTCACATGTTGGACACATTCACCACCTCAACCTGCCTTCTTAGCTGGACTTTTTGTGTTTGTCCGTCTTCCTTCTTTACTTCCGTCAACGTATTGGTCATGTTTTTGCAGCCTTCCCCATTGTGTGAGTCATATACCAATTATCGTGCATTACTTTTATAGGCATATATACGAACAGTGCATGAGAACACCCTGGATGCTGAAGAGTTTGCCAATTCTATGTACTGTTACTGATCTGTTTAAACTCTTGTTAACTTTTTGAACCCGGTCTCACTTCGAAGTTGTCGATATGGGGCAGTGACTTGCAGCATCAGAAACTGACAATAAAAGCCATCCTTTAACGTCGGCATGATACGCAGCTGGTTGCTGTTATTGTTTAATGGCACCCGGTGGTGTCAGGAGATAACACGGTGGGACAAGGACGAAAGTTAAGGCAGTGAAAGTCCAACTGGGGCGGGTGGGACGGTTAGTGGATGGGTCCAACAAACACCAATCTTCACCAGGAGAGCGGTTTCCGCGTCCCATAACATTCTAAAGCCAAACCGTGTTCTTTTTTCCCAAACCTAACACCGTGCTTTTGTTGCCTAATCCTAACCATGTGTGTTTGTTGAAGGGAAAAAAATGTCAATTTGCTGCGTTTATTTTGAAAGAGACTGTAGGTAAATGTTGAATTTCCTGTGAAGACGGAAGCTTATTTTGAAAGAAGACAATGCGTGTAACAGGCAGGGGTTGACATGGTGTCCCAGAACATTAACAATCAATGCACCCAGTGTACATGGCACGTTGTATGTGGATGTCCATGACCAAACGTCAATATGTGACGAGGTCGGAGTGATAATGTGTTAACTTTTCACATCTTAGATGTTGAACCCTGACCTGTTAGCTAGGAAATCAGAAAGGTTGGTGACATGTCATCATTAATCTTGCAATTGCAATTATTCACATCGACCGCCTTTACGTTTGCTGCGTACATGATAATAAACCTCTTGAATCTTGAACTTTTAAATTGTGATTATTCTAAAAAATAATGAGTTGTTGGTAAGGGAATGGATTTATTTTAACACTTTTTGCTGCTTAAAAATAGAAGGAAAAAAAAACATTGCACTGTTTGGTCTGCAGCTTCCACAGTTTATTGTTGAAGCTCAATATCCTACTGGGACAGTGAGGAAAGGTAGGCTGTGTCTGGCACTGTGTGTGTGTGTGTGTGTGTGTGTGTGTGTGTGTGTGTGTGTGTGTAAAAGAAAATGAGATAGGGATAACGTATCGTTTCCTGATCACTATCTTATATAATCACGTGTTAACAGAGAAATAGAGGAGCAGAGGAGGAGAGGGAGATAATGGAGAGAGAGAGGTAGGGGAGGCACGGGGAGGCCGGTCCGAGTCTGATAGCTGTGGATTGATCTGAAAACCGACCAATCGGGCGCCTTACTCGACCTGAGCCGCCGCAGTAGCCGGGCAGGATTGGAGGATGCTTCGGAGGAGAGATGCGCACACATGCACCGGCTCGGCTCGCTCGTCCCGTAGCCCGCACACACACACACACACACATACACATACACGCACGGGGAGAGAGGGAGAGTATCGGCTCTCCGCAAGCCGTGCAGTCAAGCTCTGCCCGGGAGAGGATGGCAGCTTTACTTTGCAACTGAAGGGGAGACGGAGGAACAGGAGCAATGAGGGACAAACTCAAACTTGCGCATCTTTTTTGCCGTTAATCAGCTGCCATGTGTGTTCAGGGGGGTTCACGAGGACAGGTAAGAGAGATCAATAAGTTTGTCTGGCTTTGAGACCTCATCTGTATAAGTTTTGCATTTTGCACCTGTGCGCGTGACTGTCTGAGGCGCGGGCGTGTACCCCCGCCTATACTGTGCTGTGTTTGACAGATCTGGCAAATAAATAGGTGTCTTGTGCGCGAGGGCATGTGCGCGCGCTCGTTAGCGGCGAGTTTGACTGCGTGCGTGAGCGTCTGCAATTGCGCCCTTGTGATATTAAGCACTAAAGCAGGAGGAAACAGACGAGATGAAAAGAAGCGGAGGAGTGCGCACTTTCTTTCTCTCACTCATTCTTCGGCTGTAATGAGTGGATTTGGCTGTCGCGTGCCTCAGCCGTTTCTCCTGGGGTGTTGTTGCACACAGCGGCTCGGTGGAGTTATGAATGATAGACAGGCTGCTATAACAGAGTGGGAGTTGGAGGCTATCCGATCCCTCTGATGCGCGTGCCGCACCAGTGTAGCCAGACTGAAATTTACGCGCACTGCAGGAAACAGGAGTCCACTCCGACTGCAGCCTCTCTATAAGTCGAGATTTCTCCCCCCGCACCAGATCCCATCTCTCCTCTACAGAGAGGGGAGAAAAAAACATAAAGACGGGCATTGAGTGGATGCCTCAGTCATTTGAATGCTCTGACAGTCGTGTGTGTAGAAAGATGCGTGAGCCAAGTGCCAGATGCTTAGCTGTCCCTGTTAATGTTGCATTGATTGGCTTCTGGTGAGCACAGGGAGACTTGTATGGCTGCCAATCTTTAGCAATGCTTTTTTTTGCAAGGTGATCACCTCTCTCATGTGTTTGCAAATGTTTAGGAACAAGATGGTAAGTGTCATATGATTCAGTAGCATGATGTTGGGTTACAGTGTGTGAAAAAAGAAGCTGTGGATGGTATTTTTTCCCATACAGCTGAACAGTTTACAGAATGGCTCTACTATGGGAAACATTTGACTCTTATGGGCTCTGACATTGGTGCAGACAACATGCAAATGTTATGTACATGTATGATCAGAAACACTGTGCTGAGGGAAAAGTTTTGATGATTTAGTCTCTTTAATTTGGGCCTGGGGACATTTGTACCAGTGTTATCTAGTCTTAGGGACTGTGCTGCTACAGCAGTAATAAATAATTTATTTTTTGATCACTTCATCAGTTGCTCATTTTTTATATAATTGGTCAATTGCGTAGTCTATACCATGTCGAAAATGTACAATTAATGGTCTATAATAATGTAAACAACAAATGTCCTAAATAATTCATCAGTCATTAATCATTGGTGATTTTTCAACATAATGACATACAATATGCATCACATAGGCTTGCGTGGCATGCCTGCACTGAGGGCATCATCCTCAGAAGGCCCCCCTGCTGAGCATCCATCACCCTTCCTTTCAGTGGTAATTTATTCCCATGTACAAGCCATTATCACTCACTATTCCCGCATTTGAAATGTGCAGGGTTGGACGATATAACAGCAGTGCTACATAATTACTGACCTAAACTTTGAATTAACCATCACAGCTACTAACACAGTCAACAGCCGGAAGCCACATCGCAGAATGTGTTAGCTTTGGAAGCAGGCTGGCTATCATCACTTCCCTAAACACTGTTAAAGCAAGACGAGGCAGCTGACTGAGTTCCAGAGGAGCCTAATAGTTGGTGCTTGAATTTGGGATTTACTGGTCATTAAATTTATTCTGGCAAGTGGAACAGTCTGGAATTGAATGACGACATATGAAAAACATAGCCCACCAGCTGCACTGGCAGAGAAAACAATGTTTAGGCTTAGATAAACAGGACTATTTGGGACTGTGAGTAATAATGCTTTTCATTATTAATTGATCTGATGTTGAGAAATATGACAAAAGCCAATAACAAGCTGGCAAAGCTGAAAGGAAGCCTGTGGATTGCTTCGTCAGTCTAACCAAAAGAGAAAAAAGTAGAACATTTATAACACTGTGACGCTGATCCAAGAGGAATTCTCACGTTATTTTTTACCTAATAAATAGCTTAAATCCTGCATTATGGAAATTGTTATTGTTCTTTTCCATAAATAGTGAATCAAATGATTTGTAGCTCTACAGTGTTGCTTCACACCACAAAAAATCCATGTTGTCCCAGCAATCACCAGACCAAATTTTCATTTAACCTATGGGAAATTTTGATTTCCAGTTCCTTTCATGCATTAGTGACTTGTAGGCTGTGGCACTATACACAGGTCAGCACATGCCTGACAGCAATCCAACGCAAACTACAAATGTTCTGAAAGGACAGAGGTGGTCTCACTACCCTTTATTAGCCCAGATAATCTTTGTTGATATTATAGTGTGTGTGTTTCTCCAGCCTGTGGATGTTTTCTTGTTTAAAAGGGCACCGAGCTAATTACACCATTATTAATCTAACTGAAGACAGCAACGCAGGAAAATGTCTGTTTTACTCCCAGACTCCAGTGTTTGAATATCACACTGCATGTGTATGTGTGTGATGTTGACATCATGATAACTGCATAAAGGCCAAACTGTACATGTTAATCAGTTAAATCACAGATTTGACGCCAGCTACACAAACCCTATACCCTCAAGTGTTGTGTCAACTCAAGTGTGAACAATTGTGCAATTATCAGTCACTCATTAGGGTGTGCTTGCAGCAGAGCAGACATCTTGAAACAGTCTGACGGCCTATTTCTCAGTATGGTGGCAAATTGCAACACCATAATATAATGATTAAAAAAAAAACCTGTATTCAGTCACTTACTGTGACTGTTTGGATTCTAAATGGCCAATTTTTGGACATGTTAGCTGAGTTGGTTATCAATGGACACATGTATCATATTAAGAGGAATTTTAAGTTGGACTTCTCTAATTTTACTCACAAAGATAAGTGTCTGTGGCTCTGGAGGAGTCTGAGAATGTAATCCTGATGATATCATCAGGGTTATTTTCTGTTTTGCCCCAGGCTTGTACTGGTGAAGAGAGGCTCTAACAAAAGATGCTGTGACGTTGCATTATGGGAATAGTAGGACCCAGTGTTTCTGGAGCATAAACCCATAGAAACAGAGCACAGTGGGTCATGCACTGAAGAGCATGCACATGAGGGGAAAACAATTAGCACCACAATATGCAACCAAGGGCTGAAATGCAAACAGTAGGGGCGGCAGTAGCTCAGTCCATAGGAACTTGGGTTGGGAACCGGAGGGTCGCCTGTTCGAGCCCCCGTCCCCGTCCAAAATATGGAGCGTGGACTGGTGGCTGGAGAGGTGCCAGTTCACCTCCTGGGCACTGCCGAGGTGCCCTTGAGCAATGCACCGAACCCCCCAACCGCTCAGGGCGCCTGACCAAAGAGCAGCCCCCTCACTCTGATATCTCTCCACTTTGTGCATGTATAGGTCCTGTTTGTGCATGTGTGTCTTTCAGACCTGTGTATAATTGACAAGCAAGAGTGAAAACATTGAATTTCCTCTCAGGGGGATTAATAAAGTAAATAAACTTAAACTTAAAACTTAAAATACCTGTGGCTAGCTAAAAATATCAGATTTCAACATACATGACAAAGGACTCAGAAGGATCCTCCTTGAATGTATTGACCTTTATGTAGGCTGCCACCTCATCCTCGGACTGCGGGGTTTCATCAATGGAGTCCTCTATGTTGATGACGAGTGTGACATTGGGGTCAAAGATTTGACTTGTGTCATTGACTTTAAAAAAAAAACCTGTCCGGTATCCTATGAATAAGTACCCTATGAATAATGTTACGTCGGTAACGCAAAGTTATGTAGCCTACTCAACATCAAGTTGTGGAGATTAGATTTAGGCAAGTAAGGTTTAGGGAAAGAAACATGGTGACAACGTAAAAGTTTACTCAAAGTTCATATGGTTCCTAACACCAGTCTCCTGGGGAAAGTCCTATGTTTTGTGAGACATCCAACAGCCCAATCTACCACTTAAAGGGACTGCTTTTTTTTCTTTACACCCATTAGTGCATTGGTCACATGATTGAAGCCTCCCCAAATATGTAGATTATACCTGAATTACTGGCTCATGTAGGATAGGTATTAATTTTGGTGCATTATTTTTCATAGGAAAATGTATGAACAGTGAATGAGTGCAGCCTGAACACTTAATTATTTATATCTATTTGATTGAATCACAGGGGAAGATCATTGTTCAACCTAAGAAATATCAAAACCAAATCTCCCCCAGCTTAGTTAGCTTCAACCCCTAAAGTTTGTCTGGAACTTTCTAAATAAAAGTCAGGGCACCCACAGCCTCAACTTTCTGAAAGCTATATTCCCAATGTAATATCCACTGTTGTCTTCCTAAAGGCAAGGGTTTTTGTTTTGGCAGTTTATAAAAGCTTAGTTCTGGGTTCTTTACCCTGTTGGTAGTGCATCCCACCACACAGCAGTTAGTAGCCATTTTTTGCTGTTAGCTAGCAGCAGGAAGTGACGGGGAGGCACCTTCATGCAATACAAAGTCAATGCAGAGCGATGAATTGGTTTCCCCTCCAGTGTGGGTGGGCCTTGATTGTGCTCTCTCTTTACAGGAGATTAAGGGTCAGAGCATCACTGAAGCACGACTTATTAAAACTCTGACAGTAACCCTTTCTCTAGCTGATGCTAAATCAATTTTAAAGCAAGCAAGATGCATGAAGAAGTCATGGTCCATGCAGACATGATTCACCCCAGGTGGCTACAGTGTAATGTCTGTCAGTGTTTTCAGTCATATCGGTAGCAGACTAGACAGGAAAAAGAACAGTGGATTATTGTTCCAATGGCACAGTCAAAGGGCCATTCAAAAGATGAATCACGCTTTCCTCCAAACATTAACAGTCTCTTCACAGATAGCAAACAAAAAGTGGTCATTCACTGCCTCCAACTGCCAGCCAAGACTGACAATGTAGGGGTTTTCTGCAAGTAAGAATTATAGTAGCTTTGAAAAGGCAAGCATTGATCGGTCTTGTCAGTGATGCCGTCTTTTTCTAAATCCAGGATGCGACAAGGTAAAATAATCCCCTGCTTTTAATGCTGCTGTGGGATGTTTTTGTGTGTTTACAAAGATAAAATGATGGATGAATTTTTGTCATTAAATTTCTTATCAGAAATGCTTCTCTGCCGAGAATGTATATACACAGACTCACAAAAATTAGTTAGAAGAAGAGGAAAGATGTCAAAGATGAAACCAAAAAGCTAGCCTGAGCAGGGCTGTTTGAGGGGGGGGGGGGGGGGGGTGCCCCCTGGTGATGTTTTCAACAGAAAATAATGGGACACCCTTACTGATTTATTTTGAGATTATTTCTGTAATTGCATTGTCAGACTATCATGTAAGATTCTCTCAGATTGCAACTTTTATCTACCTGTGTTGCTGGTTCAGTTGACAGTGAAACAGCTTCAGAGACAATATATGGCTGCCAGTGTCAACAAGACACTGAATTAGACAGTATACACCAATTGCATCCTGAAAGAAAAGTGTTATTCCTCTTATAGCATCTCTGAGGGAATAGTATAAATGGATAAAAACTGCTGTGCCTTTGCCATTTAAGACTTAAAGATTCAATTGTATTGACATTCAAGTTCCATTTTCTGCTTTCCCTTATGATATCCTCCTGCGTGCACCTTTTTATATGTTCCACATGACCGGGTGTCCAGTTAAACTGATTCCAATAAAGATTTTCCAGTGACATTATTGTTTTGAGTGAAGCACCTACATTGATCACACTGTGGCAAATCCTGGCTGCTACTGAAATGGTCTGTTACCCAGTTATCAATAAATCAGACTTGTTGCCACCATCGTATTTATCCAAATAGAAATTATCGACAGATATTCTGGTTGTCAAACACTGCAAACACTATTGTCTTTCAATGTATTTCATTGGTCATGTGAAAGTTTCAATATTCAGCAGCATTGCTCTTTGCCTTCCTGCAGTATGGTTCCCTATTGGGAATTTTGGACTGTTGCCATTCAATCCTATCATACTGAATAAAGGCCCACATTCTGACAAAAAAGAGAGTGCTTTTAAGTGCAAAAAGGGTTAAATTTCTTTGTTAAAATTATACTGTGCAGGAACAGCTCCTGTTTGTAAAAGGTATCACCAGAGAAAGTGAAAGCCAACCTTTTGCATTAGTCTATACATTTTTAAGGAAAAATCCTGCGTAGTGGATCTTCAAGTGTAAAAATTAGAAGTGAAAGTTCTGGTCACAGGACCATCATCAAGAACACATACAAACTATGTGCTTCCTGAGACCTAAACAGGCTTTCAGACAAAACCAACAGCCATTTAGGTGACAGGTGACAGAAGCAGAAGGTGTTTTCCATGAACTCATCAGCTCGGCCCATGTGGTAATCATGCAGAAAGAGTGAACACCTTGGAGGCATTTGGTTCCTCTTGGGGTGTGTTCCAAATCACATACAGTACTTTTTCTTTTTACTGTTTGTGGGCACTGCAGCTGCCTTTAAAAAGTATGTACTCTTGCATGCAGTATGTACACAATCGGGTGATACTAATTCCTCATAACGTTATGCCCTGAACTTTGACCCTCTTACTCATATATCAGTTATCATGGAGATAGTCTCTATACATAGACTCTGCATTCAGTGAATGTAGAGTCTGTAGGCAAACCCTGGAGATCTTGCCTCTGGAAGAAGAGTGGAAGAGCCCTGGTTTCCGGTTGAAGGCTGTTTGTAGTCCGTGTGATATTGACCAATCACGTTTCGACCAATCGGGGGTTGATGGGTTCCGAGAATGCCATGGAGATAAAACAAAATGCCGTTAACAGAGCTTGCCAGAGACAAAGGTGAACCCTGACAGCCCTGATGTTATTTTGCAGTAAACATAACTGCATGCATTGTGGATTCTAACATGTCATATTCATGATAGTGCGGTTGCATAGGCTTTACATTTCTCTGTCATTGTTATTTGATAATTATGCCCTTTTGTTGTTGGTTGTATTCATGATCATTATTACTAATGGACTGGTCATCAGTCACCTGAATAGGCTGTCATGCATCATTACAACTTCTGACAGTCGAAGTGATGTATCTTTCGCTGCTGAGGATTGTGAGTCAGAATAACCAGAAAAGCATACTGGCTTGCGGACTGCAAAATCCAACCGGATGTAGTAGAACATCCAATTTTGGCATACTGCATTTGCCATACTATGTATTGGGACATACTAAATCTTTTTCCGGCATACTATATTGTATGGTAGTATGGGTATTGTAACGCACAGTTGCTTTGAGGAAAACAAAAATCAATCAGAGTAAAAGAGACTTTTTTTTTGATTGAAACCAAACCCGCCTGGCTCATCAGTGCCATTGAGAAGAAAAAAAAGCAGAATCCTGTACCTTTGGCTCACTATTTCTGGCCTGTTGTCATCCAGCTTTCCTTTTTTTTTTTTGTTTTTGATTTAGACTTTCATTTCTTATTGTGGGACACAAAGCAGTCTGCATCATACTGACATTATTGCACTCTGGGTTTTCTCAGAATGGGTGAAAGCAACATTAGAATGATTCATCTCCTGCTCTCACTGTCAGTGACGAATGAGCAGCAAAGCATTTCCTTAAAGAACACTCAGCACTATGAGAGGAAGTCTGAGTTTGATCGTGGCAGAGCATATTTATAAGGCTGTGGCATCAGGGCGTTTTGATTTTTGCCTCAGGAAGACAAATGATAAAGTTGTCTGTAATTGACTAAAATAAATTATGAATACATACTCAGTTTTGAGGGATTCTTAATATTTAATAGGTCATGAGCTTACTATTTTTGTGGCTTTTCATGATAAAATATTGAATTTCTGTGCTTATTTTAATACTTGAGGATAGATGTATCAAATTATGTGTCACCCCTGTGAGGTGGATGCTGAAAAATCCATTAGCATTCCTTTTTAGTTCTAAGTGAGAGCATTGCAATGTCACACATGTCAACATGTTTGCAACACATTGCTGGTATCGGATTTTGGAGAACTGAAGTAGCAGAAATGCTTTGGTTGAGTCTGATCCAGCACAGTGCAGTAGATGTGAATTACGTAAAAATTCAAACCAAAAAAAAGTACCTCTGTCAGTTTTTGCAGGATTTTTGCTTTAAATGTAGACAATAAAAGATGCAGAGGCCTCAAAGTGTGATGTGGCAATGAGAAAAAAGAAAAACAAAGAGAAAGAGAAATGCAGCTGCAGAGGGATGTCGATGAGAATATTCTCTCTCTGCATATTTGTCCACTGTTTTATGGGAACAATGTCTTTGAAAACCACAAAAACAGAGTGATTTGATTGCCAATATGCTGCATGAATAGTTAATGTACTATTCAGGGGTCGGGTTTCCAGCTCACATTTGTGTGCATTTGCTCAGAGACTTTCCCTTTTTTTTTTAAAATAGCTCTTAAGGATGAACTGTCATTATGTAATCGCTGCGCGTTTCTGCCTGGGATCCTGGGGGCTGCCTCCAAGTATTTTATTTTGTTCTGTGCTCAAAAGCATCAGGGTGGTGGATATGCCTTTTGGTCACATTCGGGAGGTTTCAGCTTCTTCAAGGGAAAGCCTGTGTTTTATTCACCTGGGCACATCCTTTATCATACTTATCCCCCTCTAGATTTACATTCTAAGCTTTAGGCATTTCACTCACACTTTCATACTCAACAGTGTACACAGAATAAACTGGTAGACATTTGGCATCTTGCTGGAGGAGAGCTCAGCAGAATGTAAGTGTGTTAGTAGACAATATTGAGATTAAACTTGAGGTGACGGGGCAGTTTCTGTACTGTAGCTACTGGTTTTACTCAAAAATGTTGCAAAAAAAAAGTAACCCGTAATGTGTTTATATTTGAAAGTACAGGAATAAAACCAAGCACTTGTCTATACATAAAATATCTTTATGACAAAATAATGTCACTTTTCTTGTAATTGTGGAAAATGGTTGCATTTAAAACAGTGTACAGAAAAATGTAATGGAAACCCTGCAGGAATTGTTGTATTGTTCTTATTGCAGTTATTCATTGTTGTGAGATGTTACCCTTTACCTGAAAATATTCTTTGGGTAGAATATGGACTCTAATTCAAAAACCATGTCGTATCATGGCAGAAAAGGCGAGTCACTTCCGTTAGTTGTCAGTGTCACGGTACAATGAGAAACCGTGATGTGTGGCACTGATAAAACATTAGTGTGCTGTGCGCCTGTCAGACTTGCTCACCCTTCACGTGCAACACCAGGACTCTGAAATGTGAGAGAGATGTTAATTGGACCAACGCTTTATGAAAGTGAGAGCGAGAGTGAGACGGGTAGAGATGGACAGGGCATCCCTACTGATTCGCAGATCTAAGGTGGATGAGAGGCGAGCTGCGGGGAGAGCGCCTGTCCACCAGAGTGAAGACAACAACCGGAATTTTAATGCTGCTAGAATACCTTTCCAAAAGATTGAATTCGGTGTTTTATAAACAAGCAGTAGTTAACCAAAAATGTAGTTTAAAATTGATATAGATATCCCACGTATAGGGTGTATATGTACATGAGGATGGTGTGTGTATCAGAATAGGCATGGGAACAAGAATGGTGTAAACTAGGGTTGGGCAATATAACATTATATACCATGCAGCCAGTGCTTGAACATGGCCAGTTCACATCAATATGCAGTATAGCAGTTCTTTTAGTCTTTGGTGTACTGTGACTTTTCTTGTGCTCTGGCACTTTTCATATGGTGCTCCTTTCTGCTGTCTCCATATCAGGTTTCTGGGTGATTCATAATAGCCCTAAATAAACTGCATTGTCAAGGGGGCACTACACGACGCCTACCTGTTCCCATTCTCGCCTACCTTTTCTCTGTCTGCGGCTAGTCTAAGTAATGTTACATTACAATGATGTTGGCCTGGCTCCAAAAGGGCAATACAACGAGAACACTAACACATGCAGAAGATCAGTGTATCATGCTGCACAACAATTTTGTCTGTTGTGACAGTCACTACGTCAGATTACGTGATTGTAGAATCATAAAATCGTGCCGCGACTTGGCCGGCAGACATGACACACTACACAGTGGTCCATGACCAATCATCGCTGGTCATCTTTCATGATGTGTGTGATGTCATCAGATTATTCTTGTCCTATTTCTATTATTATTACAATTATTTCAGTCACTATGGCTGAATACACTGTTCATGTCCCAGCCAAAATATTCTTATAGTAACGTAAAAAACTCCACCAGATGGCAGGAGCTACATTTGAAGTACCACATGCAAACTATGTAAGTCACTGAATCCTCCACAACAAGTTCCTGCACGTTTCACAATAAAAGCCTGTTTAGAAAATTAAGGGTTTCTCTTAACCAAAATCATAATGCAAAACGGATACAGGAAGAGTTGAGTTTGCAATAACATAGCAATTTTTTAACATGGCAAACAGGAGTGGAATAAAAGTAAAATATAAAAATACAGATCGAATGAAGCTTGTAGCCTCTGCAGTTGTGGTAAGTAAAAGCCCTGCTATTATCTATCCTTTTCCATTATGAAGAACTAACATTCCTTGCTAGCTTGATGCTAATGGCAGCGCTCACTAGGTTGCTAAAGTACCTCTGCTGTTTCATGCCATCATTTTATCCTTTATACTCTGTATGGTAACGTCCTTAGAGGAAATATCAAACAGGCTGGGGTGTTGTTGTTGCACAGTTGTCCACGGCAGCAGATCGCCCTGTCTTTCCATTGGTCAAAGTGACGGCTGTGATGGGAGAAGTAGTAAAGAAAAAAAAAGGAAATCGAATGTGCAAGACTATCTGTCGGGATGTCGTGAGGTATCCCAGATGTGACATCGGTTGTCATCTACTATGACATACTATGTGAGATAAAATGATTGATAATTGCAATAGACTCTCATTGTAGTTCATGATCCAAGTGAAAACGGTACGACGTTTTGTCGGGCTATAATCCGGCTGATATCCTGAAGTGTGAACCCGGCATTAGGCAAGTTAAGTTACGTAGGTCAGAGTTAGGCAAGTAAAGATACACAATTTAGATTTAGGAATTGAAACATGGTGAGGACATTCGGGTCCTAAGCACCATTCTCCAGGGGGAAAGTCCTGTATGGTTTGACCCATCCACCCCCAAACCTGCCTGCTTTCACAGATTTTATGTCTTTGCATTATTTCCCTCTTTACTCCCGTCAGCACATTGGTCATGCGGTTGCAGCCCTCCTGATTATGTGGGTTGTACAAATATTACTGCTTAATGGTTAAATGGGTTATAGGAAATGCAGTTCATTACTTTTTGTAGGTATACGTATGAACAGTGCATGAAAACAGCCAGACAAGATGACACAATGGAATTTTAAAAGTCAAATTCTACATGACTAAATGCAAGCCGGGAGCAGGAGGCTAATGTTAGTGCCATTCCTAGCACTAGGGAGCACTGTGTGTGCCAGAAGAAATGTGTCTACTGGTAGAGATTGGGTAATATTCCTCTGTGGGAGTGATTCGGGGCAAACTATGTAGCAAATCAGGGCTGGATTCTCATGTGATCTTGCAAATCCGGCTGCTTCACAGGGTAACATGATTTGGGCAGGGATGGAAAAGCAAAGTTATTGGAACTGCAACTGGAACAGGAACATTTAAACCTGTATTTCAAAAGAATTTTAGTTATACTGTTATCTATCGTTTGTTTTTTAATTCAAGTGTCCCTAAGTAAAAGAAGAAAATAAATGTGATAATGAACCACTGTAAAGTTATTTTAAACCATTTCTTAATTGAATATACAGAACAATCACAGTATTGTGATATATGTAATTACAGTGATATGAAATAGCATTCACAGTGATAAAGTTTTGGCATATTGGTCACCCCTAGCACACTCATACTTGCCTTTCCCCCCATTTTCCACTTTTAGACAAGAACGTATGTCTCTGCTTCTATTTTGATGTGCTTACACAATATTTCTGAAGTGACAGAAAATACTGCCTAATTCATACTGTCAGTCAACACTGACTGTACCCCGTCGCTACCGTTGCAGTTGCAGTAGTGTGTAAGCAGATTTTCTTAGAACTGTCTCCAGAGCTGTGATTGAACCATTCACTTTGTAGCAACATCTGCCTGTTTCCTCGCCCCAAGGACTGCGCTTGTAAGCTGGTGCACTGTTGCCAAACTGTCAAAGCATTTGCCAAAGTGTCAGACAGCTCTCCATGTATTGAAATGAATCTCAGTGCGCCTAAACAAGTCAACCACACTGTGCCAGGAGCCCCAATTTCAAGCTTAACATCCAGCTTATACAAGAACTCGTATTTATTTAAGTTCATATCACCGCAGACCTGGGTGGATTGTAGAAAAAAAGTGACTGAACATAACCAGTAATTCATCTCTTAAAAAATCTCTTATGCTTCAAGTTGGTGAGATGGTGGGATTAGTAAAATGTCTATGCACTGGCACAGACAGCAAAAATGAAACATATCTTCCAAAGCTCCCAAATCAGTCTCTCAGACTAACATGGATAAAGAAAAAGAACAAGAACGAAATGAGTCAGAATCAGAAACCCCACTGGTGATTCACGGAGAAAGGAAATAAATTGTTTGAGAATCATAATTCCAATTCAAGTGAGGGAATCCTGATTCATATTCTGCTCTGAAATGTGCTCTTTTGATCACTTATCAACTTTGTTTTTCATGTTACTGTGGTAGTTTTAGCTTCTAATGGCATTTGTAAGGGTGTAAAAAGAAACAAATGTCAGCGTGAAAACATTATTGCCCATTATTGCCCAGCCCACACAACATACTGTACACCCTCCTTACACCTCCCTGTGACTGTTCCTCCCTACCTCCAACTCTCCAGTTGGCATCACCAGCTCCTTCCTTATTTGGACGACGATGAGGCGGCATATTTGTCTGTTGCAGCTCCGAACAACGCCCCGACCCCTCCACGAGTCTCTGTGGGCACTTGAAAGCAGTGTGGCGAGCATCTGCGAAGCCCCCAAATGTCTCGCACTTCATCCTCTCATGAGGAAATCTACCTGGCAGCGAGAGAGCAAGCTTATCTGTGTATGAAATGCTAATGTGAATAGCCTCAGCCCTACTTTGTGGATGAGAACACACAGGGCCCCTCTCCTTGTTGTAAAACCCACCTGCTCTTTGTGTTTTAGCATGTGTGAAACGGTGAAGCCTGCCAAACTCCAGTAGCCTCAACCTGAATTTAGACTTCTCAGACATGAGGAGGACCAAGTGCTGTAGGTGATATGAATATATTTCCATTCTGAATCCACCTTGTGTCCTTTCCTCTTGTTCTGTTTGGCAGACCTAAATCCCAAAAGCATGAGAAGCTCTTCCAAGTAGAGCTAAAATGATTAGCCAGTGTATCGATTAGTTGACTGACGGAACATTTATCAAGTACTTTTTTAATTAATTAATCACTCAAGTCATTAATCAAGCCAATGTGCTAAATTGGTTTATTAGGAAAAACAATCAACAGATGAATCAATAAATAATGAATAAATATGAGTTGGAGCCCTGCTGGGCATTTGCCAGACTCCTGTTTCCTTTGTGCATAATGCCAATGGACCCTTGTATGGATGCTCTGTGGCAGCTACTGCAGCAAGAGAAGAGCGAGATGATGATGATGCGAGTTGAAAAACTGTGTTTTTTCCCCACAGTGGCCAGCAGATGGGTGCTGTCTGCTCCATCCTGGCACTCCCGCTGTATGATTAGAGCTCAAGAATCCAGCCATTAAACACAGGACAGATGGGACATTTTCCATCTTCCACCCAGCTCTCATTAAGCAGCCAAACAACATATAGTGGGGTTGACGAGTGCAGGCGTGTTTTCTAATTTGACACCAAGAAAAAAACCCAGAGAATGAACTCCTCCTTCACAGATATAATTAAGGTTGTTTAACTTGGCATGTAAACATGAGGAGATGAAACCATCGGAGGATTCTCATCTCAGCAACCTTTGCCTTGCCGAGCCGTGTGAGGAGTGCTGCGTTTGGGCTTGAGGTAATCAAAGCTGAGGGCTAGGACAGATGGTGTTTGGAGGGTAGTGTACTGGAAGGACAAGTCGCTGTTGACTTTGGGAGACATGGTGGGAGGGGGTGACTGACATACCATCCAGCCCACATGACTCAGTGGGAGTCATTGCTGCAATGGGCCTAATTACCTTCAGGCCTAATCTGTGTTTAAAAACCTGCTGCTTATTGCTTTTAATTACCCACAAGTGTTGAGAAAAGATTGAAATGCAAGGTTGGAGCATTTGTTTGTTTTGTTTCTACATTTGCATGTATGTGAGGGAGTAAAAATTGATGCAGGAATTCTTACAATATGTCATATTTTCCAGCTTCAGATGGCTAATTGTAGCGCCAGTGTACTCCTGTATTTCCTTGACTGTGTACACAGTGGGCTTTAGCTGTCCTCATGCTCTGCAGCGGAAGTGTGTTTGACAGCCAAGTATTTTCTTTCTGTTTTTCAAAGCTCACACCTGCATTTAAAATGTTACACAGACAGTTGTACTGTCTGTAGCCTGAACACTAAATTACTCACAGCCTCATCACTTTAGGCAAGAAGAAAGAGAGTTGATTCTCAGATCTTCAGATCTCGGTTTGACAAGTAGACAAGTCGAGGGAAGTGTTATCTATAGAGCCGAGTTATGATTATTAGATAGAATAGAGTAGAATATAATAAATATATCTTTATTGTCTGTCAGGGTGGGTATTTGTCTTCGGCTCACCAAATGCAAGAAACAACTAATGAAAGGCAGACAAGCAGCTGGTTAAATCTCATCAATTGCTTTGTTGACTCAGGGTTATTGATGGCACTTGGAATGAAGGACTGAGTACATTTTTAGTTGTCGCAGGGACTATATAGCACCTCCCAGAGCCTTTTGTATTTCATCTTTATGCAGGGGTCAGTGTTTAGGCAACAAAACTACTTGATTAGGAATAGGAAAAGATCTAGGTTAAGAAGAAGAAGAAGATATACTTTATTTATCCTTGAAGGGAAATTTAATGTTTTTCACTCTGTTGTCATATACACACAGGCCCAAAATACACACACCTGCACAAACAGGACCTATACATGCATTATACGGAAATATGTCAGAGCGTGGGGGCACACTGACAGGTGCCCTGAGCAGTTGGGGGTCCGGTGCCCTGCTCAAGGGCACCTCGGCAGTGGCCAGAAGGTGAGCTGGAACCTCTCTAGCTACCAGTCCACACTCCATATTTCATCTGGATGGGGACTTGAGCCCGGGACCCTCTGGTTCCCAACCCAGGTCCTTGGATGGACTGAGCTACTGCCACCCCACTGCAGCTGGTTGATGTTAGTCATGTCACTTGGCCCATGTGACTCAGAAGGGGAAGCAGTAAGGTTTAGAAAACAAGGCTCCTTGGTTAGGAATACATCAGGATTGACGTTAGTCATGTCAGCCAACTTACGTGACTTGTCATGACAATATAACTCAACACTGACTTTCAGTTTCACAAGGTACTCAAACACTGCTCCCCTGGGTCAAAGTTCTGTGCTTGTTGGACCCATCCACCTCCCATCCCATGTGCCCTTGGTGAACTTTTTCGCTTTATATACTCTGTCTGTTGCTCTGAACGTCTAATGATGATGCAAAAAGGTTGACATTGGAATTGGTTGATAGCCCAATGTGTGTCATACAGATGCTAAAGGGGGGGCTATGCATTTGTATCTAAGCAGTGTTTTTTGACTCTGAGAGTGAGACCAGGCCAAAGAGAGGTTGGGGGCTATCTGCCAAGATACACCTCACTTTCTTCCTTGTCTTTTTTCTAAAGTGCTGAGTCAAGGTCTTTTGGGATTTGCCAACTATTTTGCCACTGACAAAATCCCAGAAAGTTTATTTTACAATTTAAGTGACTGTACTAGGCCGGAAGGTAAGAGTTAATACTTGGGTCCTTTCAAGTCTGGTCCTACAGAGGCTAGACAAGACTCCTTCCCAGCATTCGGTGAACACACATTGAAATAGGCTAGCAAGTGCCTAGGTGTGTGTCACTGAAGAGACCCCGCTGCCAATTCTGGCAAATCATGCACAAAGGATTGTGGATACTTCATGCCCACTGAGGTTACACACATGCATCCTTGAAAATTGTCAGAAAGGAAGACTTACTCCTTGGTAGAATTCAAAGGATCCTTGCCCTTGAACAAGTGCTTTGGCGGGATTCGATGATGTAGCCTCTTTGTAATTCAGCCATTAAAGGATCCTTCTTTGACTTTGAGAAGCACCATAGTTTTAAAATCTGCTAAATAGCATAAGGCCAAAAAGTTTCCAAAAAAAAAAAATTGAGTCGTTGTGGGCACCTCTTGAAAATAGCATTTTTAGAGAAGCTCACCCGGGAGCTGTGTGTGCTGAGGTATTTAAAGCGTAATTATTTAATGTAACACCATGTTTAAAGCACAGACTGTATAACATAATGGATGCCACTACTGTGATGTCACCCACTGGTTTGTGGATTTACAGAGTTTGGCATTTTGGTCATCACCACTTCACCATCACCATATTTGTATGAGATGGTGGAGCTGTGGAGGGGGCGAGGGGTAGATGTCACTCATAGATGGTGGTTACACCTAACAGTCAGCCTTTCACTCAAAGTTGCAACACCCTTAATTTTGCATAACTGAGTTATATAGAATGAACCCCACCATATAGTTATCATGATGGAGAAATTAGCTACAGAGACCAAAATCATGTTTTGTAGCAAGCTGTAAACATGAATATTACTGCTCTAAAGTTATGCATTTTAACATGGGAATCAATGGGAAACGACCTGCTTTTGGAACCAGCCTCAAAAGGCCATTCAAGGAACTGCAGTATTTGGCACCTCCTCTTTGGCTCCATTTTTCAGCCCAAGGGGTTGCCCCTTGGTTTGAAGGGGTTCAAATGATTTTAAAGTTGTCTTCTGCCATCCTTGGAGTTATATAATGTGATCAAAGTTGTATTCTTGCTGCTGATGAAATATGTGCCGAAGTTAATTTGGAGAAAAAAATATCAGCCGTTTGCATGTGGAATTTAAATTAAAAGCATTAGAGTTGTAGAGAAGATAAATGCAATTAAGTTTGGGCTCAGGAAACTGGAAGGAACTTAAAGAAGTTGTGACCATGCCATGTGGGTTGCTGGTGTGAATCTCAGGACATATTTATGACTCAGCAACTATTCTCAAGGTGAGAAAGGCATTTAACGCCTATTCAAGCAGAGTAACTGTGATATTTCAGACAGCTTACATCTGTTATGTGGGTATGTCGACATAACATTCATCACATCAAGAGTGGGTGATGCTAATTTGCCAAAAAAAAAAAAAAGACATAAAATCCTGATATTACTAAACCATGTATCTTACAAATCCTAAGTTAGATTCTGAGTGGAAAAGGGTTCACAAAGTGAGACAGCTTTTGTAGAAAGCCCAACCACTAAAACAGTTCATTCAGCCATGATTCCCTGTGTGTTTTCTAGTAAGATGCCATTGTGGAAATACTACGGCCTGCTTGGCTAAACCCCTGAATCGCTGGCACCTCTCTCCAACCTATTTGTCTCCTCCAATTTCGTGGAACCTCCAGGGTGTGCCACACATTCAGAGGATTGCCCCACTTGTGAAGCTGATCAGACTAATCTGCTTCCTTTCACAAACAATAAGCTGGGTCAAATCACGCAATAGACTCAAGGCAAAAAGCGCCTATTTTTAGAACAGGTGCAGATCAATCAAATGCAGTTTTCTAGTTGTGAGAAAAGTGGCTTATTTCACTTGGCAGGTACTCTGAAACTACTATTTCATACACTAGATGAAAAATGCATTCTGGGATGCACGCAGTCCATGTGTGTACATTCACAGTTCAATACTTGAGATACCTATAGACAGATATGGCTGCTTTTAAAATTTAATGGAGTGATGCTACAAAGGGCCAAACCAAGATGGGAATTGTGTCTTGTATGATATGAAATTAATGATTCCAAGAAAAAAGTAGAAGATTTTAAAAAACTACTTAAAGTTTAAAACTACATATGTATAATCTTAATGTTAGTAGAACGTGCACTGCTATCAGAGTTGGAGTGGAATGAACTGAAACATCTTTAGGTAAATACTTACAGTAAGTTAAAATGAGCTGACGCTGGATACTGAAAGAAATGAGACAGGATATCGCTTAGAAACAGGAAATGGAACCACAATGCATTCATTCAAATAAACTGAAAGTCTCTGTCGAGGTCAGTGCAGACTGCTGTAACGCTTTTACACTGAAACAAATTTCACACAGTAGAGGAAAAGAAATAAACTTTATAGATGAACACATTTATGCTTATGAAGTTTCTCTTTGCAAAAGTGACTCCCTTTGGACTAATAATGTAATTCAGCCTCTGAGACTCTACTGTGTACAATAAAACATAGCTCTAACACATATTTAGATTCCAGATTGTAGAAACACTTGCCTCTGTCTGCAGATAAACCTGTATAACTCTTAACCCACATTTTTGCCTCATGGGAGTGGGTTAAATTGATAAAATCTTTTTATGATATGTCCAATTTTTACATCATGAAAATTGAGTGTCTTTGTGTAAAATACAACACAAGAATGTTGATTTTTGTCTAATCCAGAAAAATAAACACCCAATGACATATATGAAGCAATCATATAAAAAGTTTTGTTTTTTTTCCCCATGAAGCAATCCTGGTCAATGATTTGCAACATCGGCCGCAAAAACAAAATACATCTTGCGATGTTAACATACTAGGCACGAGTACTCACTGTACATATACAGCTCAGCTCAGTCACCTGTATAAAATGTTAGCATTGTATGTTTCTACATATCACAGATACTTCACATATGTATGTTTTATATGTATCACATGGCCTTTCTAAATTGACTTAGTTCTGATAACATGCATATAAGCTGACTTTGTCCCCAGGAGTTGGAGGGGATGGTGGACTGCTTGCTTTATCAATCCATTCAATGGCTGATAAAAAAAATTGTTCTGTTTTACTTTCATAAAGTTTAGGCACCAAAGTTACGTTTTTAGATTCAGAAAAAGAAAATCATGGTTGAGTACAAATATTAGTTTCACACAGGACCGAACCTGACTTTGTTTGACCCATCTAGCACCCCAACCACCCACAGTATATACAGACATTTCCAGTCTTAATAGCCTATGATTCGGAACCTAATAGTAGGTGTGGCAGGACCTTCTGTGACGCTTATCACCACTGGTAACAGCCATTTGGGGATAACAGCCTCAAGAACCTACTATAAGGCTTAGAAGTCCCCTACTAGCCCATATATCAGGGACAAATGGATGATAACACCTATTTAATAGCCTAACAACAGTGAAAATGGCTGCTGCAGACCACCGTTCAAGAAACAAACAACAGTAATTGTTTTTTAGTGAGACATTCGCAGCATTTCCAGCTTTGATTTTGTGAGCCACCAAAACGGATTATTTTAAGCTAAAACATTATCTTTTCTAACCATAACCATGTGGTTTTTGTGCCTAACCATGCTAAATATAGTATTGTTGAAACATAAAGAAAGGTAAGGTTTCAACTTACCCACTACATAATGTACAAATGGCACATATCCATGATTTTCAGAACGTACAATACAACACTTACTCTGGCAGTTGGCCTGTTGTGTCACCGACCCTTCTGCCTTAATTCTAATGCTACCAAACCCTGTTGCCTTTTCCTTTATCAGTCAGTATAAACCTGAAATGCTATGAGCAAAAATCTCATAATCGTTTTTCAACGCTTTGGCACATATTGCATCTTTTGATGCAGAGGATGTTTTTTAAGCCCGTCTTCCATTTAAGCATCCATACAGCAGGTTCATGGAGAGCTCTTTCTGATTCAGCAGAAACAACAGAGAAGAAAAAATAAATTCATGTTGAGGCCTCAGGAACATTTCACAGCAGTGTTACAGTCTGATTTCACATTGCTGTGTCACAAATTTTCTCCTGTGCTGTTTGCGTCTTCCTGTACTCACTTTAACCCTCTTGTTTGTTTACCTCTGCTCACTGAAACACTGCCTGGGACTACAGGCAACAAACAGGCACTATAAATGGGTGGAACATGTTTGTATTTTGTTCCTTTCAGGTGGGGTGAAAAGTCAAGAGTCTCTTTCGCTGTGGTCGTCTCTTTCTCTCTGACTGGCCCTCTTTGTTCTGAGGATAGAACAGTGGTTCAGTGATATGTGTTTTGACCCGCCCAAGTCTTTTGCTATCTGGCGTTTGACACCGGCAGAAAGCTGATGCTGTGAAATCGAATGCAGTGGGTGAGCTCTCAGCAGGAGCCCAAAACATTAGCTATTAGCGGCAGGCGACAGGAGCCTGTTCTCCCTCTCTGCCAGACTGAATTGAGGTGTATCTTTGTTGCTTTCTCGACATCTCCCCCACTCTTGCTGTCGTTTATTTTACTTTATCTTTCTGCCTTTTTAAGCGTTTCACCTCCTGCGGTGTCATCAGTGGCTGGGGTTGCATGCAAGAGCTGTTGGCTGTCCTCCGCCTAAGGTCTTATTCAATTTAAGTTGTTTACGTGACCAGTTGATTCCCTGTTATTGAGTTTTCCTGTTTCCATGAATAAATAAGGATACAGAGACACAGTATTCAGTCTGCCTTTGGTGTCCTAGCCAGTCCAACAGCAAAAAATAAAGTATGAAAAGGCTTAACACACTACATGGGGGTGACAGAAAGAGGGCAAGGAAGGTTTGAAGCTGGGAAGGATTCTCTGCTAAGAATCAGAACAGCTGGTCATAGGTATTTTTGTGCAAGTGTGCATGGATGTGTGATAAATCATCTGATATAACATTTCTCAAAGGTAAAAAATAATTTAGCGCATAAAAAAAGTTTTAAAGGTTTAATGGAATTCTTTGTCAACTGAGCAGTTGGTGATCTGGGAGACAATGATCCAGCAGCTATGAAGTGGAAGTCTTGAGTTTGTTGCATCTAATTAACATTTTCATCATTTGAGGAGCTGATAAATCATTTAGTTAATGAAATGTAAAAAAAAAATGTCAGCAATGAACATCACAGGTCCCAGCAGCACAACACGAAAATTTTAAGTAACTTGCTTTAAATTGCATTGATGATGAATACTTGATGAATACTGAAAAACAATGATTCTAAAATGTTTTTTAGGGCTGTCAAGCGATTAAAAAAATAATCTAATTCATTGCATGCTCTGTGATTGTTTAATTTAATTCAATCATATACATCAACTTTTGCTGTGAAAGTAGTAAATTCAGTTCAAATTAATTTTGGCAGATGTTTCGAAGTAAAGTTGCTGGATTTTGAACACAGTTGTCCACCTGTCCTCTACCACGAAACTGATCTGCAGTCCATTGCAATCCATTTTGTGAGGGAGTTAGTCGGTCACAGGTAGCCTTAGTTTGCATCTGAATGCCTGGTCGAGAGTGGCTTGACAAGGCTGACTGCTAGCGCTAGCATAAGAGGCTGTGCTAACTCGGACCACCCGGAATTGTACTGAATGTTTTTGGTGATATTTCAGGTTTGAAGTTCTCCGAGTATGGTGCTCCTATCAACTGTTCCATCTTGTTTTGTTTTGTTTTTTTTTTAAAAAAATGCAAACGTTTCACTCACGGGCTAAGCAGCATCGTCTCGTCTGCCTCCATCATGTGACAAAGCCACTATGGCCTTCAGTGATGCACTGGGTCAAAGAGCATCACGGAACATTATTAATCAGTGTTCGTTTTTTTAACAGATCATATTGTCTTTGATTAATTAATTGAAATTAATGCATTATTCTGACAGCCCTAGTTTTTTTTCTGTCTTTCAATATTTTCCAATAATCTCTCTCTGTTTTCCTGCCGCTCAAAAGTGATTGGTCAATACTACTTGGACTACAAATACAAACCAGGATGTTTCCAGTACCAAAATCTTGTCCTGTTGCTCACAGATTCTGCAAATATATGCAGATCTGTTCACTGACATTATCCTGTCTGCCAAGCCCATTGGTTCCCTTTGAAAACAGGTGAAAAATATACAGTGTTTTGCAAGTTACTGAAATTATTAATTAGTTACTGCTCTCAAAAGTAATTGAATTCCTCACCAATGCACTGCATGTAAAAGTGATTAGTTACTAGGGAAAATAAGTTTTGTGTTACGTTAAAGTATTTGCTTCAATTTTCTTATTAAGACACAAATAACTATAATTCTAGTGTTGCTGTGGCACAGCGTGGGACAAGACAACTGTCAAGTTTTAGCTGTGATTGTACCCATCATCACTATGATGAAAAGCAAGTAGTGGAACACAAAATACAATATTGTGGTAGATCTATTTATTGCCTCGACAAGCCCTCATGTCAAGGCAGGTTATTTTTTAAGACTCCTGGCAGAGTAAAGTGAAATAATGACTGTTTCTCAGACTTTTGACAGTAATTTCTTATCATGTTAGGCTTTATGGAAAAAAGTGATGTTATTTAGAAAAAAAGCCCTTAAAATTCCAGACATAGACTGATGAATGATATCCATATTTCCAGGAAAGCAAGCTCAAACTGCCTGAAATGTTGGTCATTGTGTGCAGAGGCAGTCTAATGCCGATTGATTGATTGATTCACACCAGTTCTTGTGCTGATATGAAGTTGGGTGACTACTGTTTAGTCGGTCAACCGGTGGATCCTGCGGCATTTTGAGTAGCATTAATGCTGCGTTCAAATGGAATTGTGCTTGCTATGTTCACAGAGAGAGTCTGTATGAACGCTGCGCTTGTTGAAGTATTCAAAACCTTGTAAGTGGAAATTTAAACATGATTTCACGAGTTCTATTTGAGCACAGCATATAGTGCAATAGTCCACCTTCCACATTTTCTTTCCCTGCCTCTGTCTGTCTCTCTGAAACACACAAACACAAAACAGATAGGCTGAGTGCCGCTCACCTGTCCATGTATGACCACGGTTGAAGTTGATGTTGAATTTCAGTCTTTGTTATAGTGTTATTTATTCGAAAAATGAATTAGTTACATGTCTAAAAGAAGTGGAATTAAGTAACCCTTGACTTTAACAGAGTATTCCCAACACTAATATATAGTTTCAGTTTTAAAAGAGGTCATTTTTAAACACCTAGGCACTGTATTTTTTTTAGCAACCGTTGGTCAAACAGTAGGAAATAGTGCATTTGTTCGGGGCTGTTTTCAGCAGCAGATGAAGACACATTCGGTGCTTTAGTGAGTGTTTTCACAACAGAATGGGGTTTATGTTGGAAAGGAAACTACAGGCCTGTGTGGTAATGCTGTGGCATGTCATCCAGTGCAAGGATGTGGCCCATTAACAAAGCCAAATCAAAACAGAATTGCATGTGCGTGTAAACATAGCCACGTCTGCATGCATCCTGCCAAAATCTTTGTGGCTGCCGCTGTGCATAACCCATCCTGTTAAACGCTGCACATATATATAAACATGCCATGGGCAGAAGGCTGCACAAAACAATATCATCATCATAAAAAGGGGAGAAATTATTTCCATTGACAGAGCCAGATGCTGTTGATTTCATGGCTCCCTGAAATGTTTTCTTTTGCTTCGAATCGGCATGATAATCAGTCAATTAAAAGACTGATTGAAGAGAGCCCCAGGAGGTGAAAGTGAAACCAGTGGGAAAGATATTTTCATTCTGACACAGAGTCTGACTCATTGAGGTACCACAATTTTCTCACTGGTGCTTCGACTACGTAGGTTGCAGAGTGAAGTTATTGAATCACAATGAACCAAGAGGAGTAACCTTAAAATCTCTGGGAAAAGCTTTCCGAAAGAACTCCATCAGTATTCTTTGCAGGGCTTGATATCATTTTGGAAGAGAGCAGCGGCAGAAGGATTTGGGCGTAGCTCTACCTATGCAGATGAGAATCTTTTCCCAGATTACACGTGTTTAGTGTGTGGCTGAGTATTTATCCTCTGCTGCTTTAATCCAAGTCAATGTGGAACACACTCTGCCTTCCCTTTCACTGCCTGGGCTGGCGGTAGGTATTACCCGTTAGACCCACTGCACTTAGTCAACATCACCAACAACTATAGTTGAGCTGCGTAATTTGCATGTCGAGATGTTTGAAACATGGGGATTAGTCAGGGGTTCTAAGCAAATCTTAATCCATATATGTGTAGAAAATATTTATGTTTATGAAAAAATAATAATTCAGTGATTATCCTTCAAAGTATGTGACAGTTGTAAGTTGCATTAATGTCTCGTTTTCGCGTTTCTCTCTTATGTTGTCACATGCATTGTGAGAGATAGAGAGCAGCCGCCTTTGAAGTCTGTCAGCTCCTATATCCTATTAAATATCAAATACATGTGTTTGTCCTCCCGATAATCCCCACAAAGCTGCTATTCAGCTGGAGCACTTTGAGTGTTGGACCAACTCTCCTGCTTTAAGTCAGTTTTTGAGACTTTGGTGCATCTTGTCATTAGTATTACTCATGGGAGAGTGCCCTTACTTCTCTTTGCATTTTTTGTTTGTTTGTGTTGACTCACATTTCTCTGTAATCAACTTAAAGTTTACTTGTTAATGCAGGTAGTTGGCTTTCAGTTTCAAGAGGTGGCATTTTCCTATTTTTGTAACAACTTGGTATGACTGCTGCGTGTCCAAGAAGCATATTAGCATTTTAATTCTCTGCCTAAACCTGATTGGGCCTGGGATGTAATTTCACAGAATTTCAGTAGAATTTTGTTTTGTTTGTTTGTTTTTTATGGAAATCTTATATTCGGTCATATCATGAATAATGCATGGGCTGTGCCAACACAACCCATCCTGGCTTCTGCTTCTTATTAATGAGGAGAAATGTTTTACAGTCTCTGTTTAATATATATGGCATTAGACTGTTTTGGGGCTGTGCTGCACATTCAGCAGGAATAGGCACATGTATGTTGCCACACTGAAAAAAATTCAGTTGAATTTAGCATGTAAGAAATGTTTTAATATTAAAAATAATATTTCAACTTTGAAAATTCTGTTAATTTTTTTATTTATTTATTTATTTAAATCAGGCTCGGGCATTAAACTGCTGGACAGAAACTACGTGGGTTCATGTAGGGTCAGGCCTGATTTTTTTGGGGCCTGATCCCAGCTCAAAAGCAAATTGGTGACATTTCAACATCAAAAGTCAAAGTGTTTCACATCAGCCTCAGCTGACACAAGCTGTTTATTTGTAAGCTAACATTATGCATTCTTCACCACGCTGATTTGCAGATGCAACATCCTGAGTGAATATGAACTGCCGTGATCTGTCAGTTGGCATTATTACTGGCCCCATTATAGAACTGTCTCATGTTGCCTTCTTCTGTGCTGGTGAAATGTCAGTCAAAAGCTGAAATATTGTCCCAATTTGAAGTCGGTATTTAGACAAAAACAATTCGAATCCTTTGTGTTCTTCACTCACCTCTTTTATTGTGGATGTTTGGGGAGCTTTGTGTGAACACGGAATAGCCGAGTGGCCATGGTAGAGCATTGGGGCCAGACTTGTAATCTTTAAAAATTTATTTTTAACTGTTAGTGTGTGAAAAACATTGTGGGTAGTATAGTGTAAATGAACTGTAGTAAACTTCCTTCCATTTTACCAGCACCCAGATTTTCCTGCTCATCTCGTAGATTTTTCGCTGGCTATAGAGCCGTTGATCAAACTATTGATAGTAATTTGGCATTTCTGAATGCCCACCACCGCAGACACAAAGAATACAAAAGTGTCTCTTTCTCCATCTCAAACTCAGACCAAACTCTCATCAAACAGTAAAACCAGGCAGTGCTAATCAAATGTAAACTAATATTGTGTTACTGCATTGCCTTTTTCCATCTAAAATTTTTTTAGATATATATTTTAGTGCACTGTTAAGCTGTAATACGAGAATTTGTAAACAGGAAGTGGGCACCATACTGTTTCCTGTATTGTAAAAATGGAAGCAAAAAATTAAAGATTCTGTTACTGCTTTGGCTTTTTCTCACCTGAAATGTTTCCAAAAACATTTTTTAGCTCACCGTTTTACACTCAAGAGCTTCTGTACCAGCAGGTTGCCATATTGTTTCCTGCGTCAAAACCACCAACTTGCATTATGTTACCCACCAGTGGGAGCGCTTATCGGTCCAGAGCAGTGCAGTGCATTCTGGTGGTTGTAGGTTTTCTAGCTCTTGAGCAATAGCAAATGCCAGTCCTTTTTCTCTCTTTTCTTTGGGCATGTAGCACCAATTTCAAAAGTATCTGCATCTTTCTACTACATAGACAGCCCAGTTTTATAAAGAGACCATCTTTCCAGCAGTGAAATACATCCGTAAGCCTCAAGATTTGACATACTATATGAGGTGGATTTATCAAAAGAATACTTGAAAAATTTCCTCCAACATTTTATTTACCTGGGCAAGCCTTTGGCAGTGTTATCTCCATAGAGTAAATATAATATAATTCCTTTTGGAGGATATACTTAAGTCTCAATGTCAAAATATAATATTTGTTGCTAGCTCAAGATAAATTTTAGGTTTGATTTTTTATTAAGCTATTGACATTGGACAGTACTGCTGTCTTGGGGTACATTTGGTGTCCCATATGGACAGAAGTTGCCACACTTTGATTAAAAAAAAGACAAATAGCAAAACAAACGACAGTTCAGTGCTTATCAAATTTAGTTTTATTTCAGGGATGCTTTGCAGTGATCATGTAATGAAAGAAGAATACTTTTGTCACATCTGCAAACTGACCATCCACCTGTTCTCTTGGTGCAAGCTCCAACTCAGCGTACTCAATCTGAGAAAGAATTCACATTGAACAGCACTGTATAACCTAAATAAGATTGTAAAATCATTTAGTTGTGACATCACAGTGGAGGGCATCTCAGAGCAGCAAGGTCAAATGATAGAATTTCCCCTCATCCATAAAAAAAATAAAAAGGGGTTGCAGTGAGGACCATTTTCATGCCTCAGTAGCACTTAAATAATATATCTCACTTTTAAATCCACCCCAAGACTGGAGGGTTCTCCATAATACCTCCACCGTAAAACCACAGGGTTACACATGAAGGTGTAAGACACATTCTTGCAAAAGACTAGCAGAGCTTCACTTGAATGCTCAGTAACATTCAACAAAGCTTGCAGTTATTTTTTACTACTTCAATGCCATCTTCAATATGTAGTTTTGATTAAAAAAAACAGTTTCCCTCTGTCTTTTCCATTCCACTGCCTTTTAAAAAATCCCCCTCTGCCTTACGTCTGAGTGGCTTGATGTCTGTCCTTATCATGGTAAATGTATTTCTTCCCGTCACACTTATTAGTCACCGTGCTGAGGCACACTATAAGCCTCACAGTGTGCCCCGGTCGTGTTAAAACATCCAAATCAAACCTTTTTCGGATATTTTTTAATAAAGCCAACTCATCCTTTGAGTCACAGGGCCGGCGCTGCTCTGCTCTGATACATGACTCTGACCTCACAGGGCCGTATCAGTCACCACGCAGCGCTCTGACCTTATAGGCACAGGCAACCTTTTAATAGCACTGTGACTCCTCAAGTCTAAACTTGTTTGTGTCATCTGCATAATGGCAAAAAATGGCTGGAATACTAAAACTAGATTTCCTTGTTGCCTGTTTCTACTCGACCAGTTTGAAGTGCATGTCCTCGTCTGTAAGGATTTATGAGTCGCAATTTAATTGAAGGGAATTAGTGGACATTTAGCTTCTAATATCCATCAAATTAATCTCCAACTCTGTGTTTCTCTTTCCCCTCCTCTTTCTCTCTCCCAGGAAATCCAGAATGGCTTCCGGGATTAACCTCTGCTCTTGGTAGAACTACCCAGAAGTTCACGACAGTGCACAGCATCTCATAGCCTGGGAAATTCCATAATGTAAATGTATCTTGCTCTTTTTTTTTTTCATTAAACCTTCGGCTTTGGGCCATGAACCTTAGAGGATCTACCAGGACCGCTATCTCCTTAGTTTGGATTTAGATTCCTCTTTTGCTGGGACTACTGCACGGGCCTGCAGCGGTGGCTGGTTGTGGCAGCTGCGGCGGCGGTGGCAGGAGGACCTTACCAGCTTGGAACACGGGGATAACTTTACAAAAGCACGCGCCACCATGAGGATATCCACCACCTCCTGTCTCTGTCCCTTTCTGGTCTGCCTCTGTTTCATCCAGAGGTGCTACGGGGCGAGCCACCACGTCCCCGCCAAAGTGCCCTCCAAGAACCAGACCAAACTGGCCAACGGGGAGACGGAGGTGCACCACAGGCCTAAGCGTGGCTGGATCTGGAATCAGTTCTTTGTTTTAGAAGAACACATGGGACCAGAAGCACAGTACGTGGGAAAGGTAGGATGTTTTATTGAACTGACTGCAACTGTAAAAAAAGAAATCTTTTGATCCCAGGGAACTTGCTTTTGAACAGCTTACTTGGCATTTTTCTCTCTCCTCTTGTTTATTGAGAAATGGGTTACAGCAGGAGCAAGCTGTTCTATTGAGGTAGATTGCCACGTCAGCATTGTACACGTGCTTTTTTTATCTTCTGATGTGGAAATTCAGGGCTCATTTATGAAGGTGTGTGGCTTTTTCTCTGTCGTTACCATGTCTGACCGAATTCCTCTCATGATAATGTCCAAAAAATGTTTTATTCTCTGTAATTAAGGAGTGCCTCTCAGCATGTCTGCCACTCGGGGAAGCCAGCTATGCAAGAGTGGATTAAGTTTGAAAGTGAGAATAGCCCTCTACATCAAGCTATCTTTGAAGTAAAATATCAGATTTGGTCTCTCTGTGGGAAATGAACCCAGATTTGATCTCTTGGTGGGAAATGAACCACCGCAGCAAGAAATTGGACAGTCGTGCATTGGGGACATGGTAAACCAGTGTGGCTCGAAGTTTTTTTCTGAATGTAATTTCAGAGTGACTGATGTCCCTTATAGTGGAAAGATTGGAGTGGGCATTCTTTATGCTTGTGCATAGGGTGCAGTGTAGCCTGGTTGTTGGTGGTGACTTTTCTGTTAGCTCCACAATAAGCCACAGGGAGCTGGTTAAGTCCTCTGCTTGCAGATTGCCTGCCCTTATCTCCTGAAATGTTAAAATGTGTTTCTCCGCTGCAGTGATCATTATTCTAGGCACTCAGGCACAGACTAATCCCCTCAACTGCACTCCGAGAGAAAGAGAATGAGAAAGGCACAACGCTCCTCTGACTGCACATATGTCTGTATTTCAACAACGGTGCCATTTGAAGGGAAAATGAAAGAAAAGAGAGATGACATGCTCGGAAAAAAGGGGTAAAAGGGGAAAAAAAACAACAACAGTAAATATCACTTTCCACCTCAAATATCTGTTTATTGAATAAACCTGGGGTTTTAATCACAAATGTCCTTTGGAAGCCGACAACGAAAGAAAGAAAGGTTATTTATTGGTGAAACATGTTTTTGCTAATATTATTTGACGCATGAATGAACCATAAAATCCCACTGTGCCAACAAAAACAATCCCTCAGTATTTATGAGGCATTGTGTCCAGAGTATTACACAATACCAAAGATATTTGCAGCATATTCAAAGCGTCAGTTCGTCGTTGCGCTAACTGCACAAAGACGTGCTTACTCATTTACACATTGAATTCGTCCACTGCTTTGAAGTTCATGATTGTTTGCTTTGCTGGCTGCTTGGCTGATGTGCTAGTTCTGCTGCTACCTTAAGGGTGTTGTTGCTCTGTGCATGAGTGTGTGAGAGTGTGTGTGTTTGTGTGTGTGTGTGTGGCGGGTGCCGCTGATGAAAGCAGAATAAACATAAACAGCTAATCCTGGATGATAATAAAGCACTGAGAAGACACATAAACATTATTAAGGAATCAATTTGACATGCATGTTTAAAGAGATGAGGTCTCCAGATGGTTAGCACAAAAAAACATTTAATTATGTGGGTTGGGACTGGTGTGCAGTGTCCTAATGTGGCCAGGAGACAGAATGACCCTTAATTAGACAGAGACAGGAGAGGAGGAGGATAAAGAGGAGGAGGAGGATGAATGTACTCAGCACGTACTGCGCTGCATTGTTTTCTTTTTTTTCTTCCTCCCGTTGCTTGATTAAAAACTCTGGACATTAGCGAGCAGCAAATGAGCAGTTCCACTACAGGGAATTGCCAACACAGTCTTTGTCGATAATTGCTTTCATCAAAAAATGTTAAGTTTTGAAACAGACGTTTCACGATAAGATGCTTGGAATACTGCACACAGAAATGGAATTCTAATTACTGCGAGGTCAACATAAAAAGCAGATGTGTGATAAGAAATCTGCAAGGTCAATCATAACACAAGTATGCCATAATGTAAGACTTGGCCTTAGCTGTTGGAAACGCTATGTGTACTTTTTACTACCCTCACGTAAAGGACAGCATAGAGTGACTTCTGGGAATAAGTGAAGCGGCCAGTCTGTCAAGAACATTTTTAATCCTCCTGAGGTATCCCATAATCCCCAGTGACACCTTTCTGGGGGGCTGATGCATTTGGGAAATGACAGCTTTGTGCATGAGTGAGACGCAAATGCTTGGTAGGGGACAAGGCTTGTCCAGATACGAGACAGGAGACAAGCCACTCTCCCAATGGGAGGTGTGAATGTCTTCATGTCAATCAGCTCAGCATGGTGCTTTGAAGTAGTCGGGCAGGTTACAGAGTGGATGGTAATTTTTAGAAAACGATGCAAATCCCCAAACCCTGAATGAATATGAACTGCAGCGAACTGTCAGCTGCAACTTGGTCGGGGGACGTGGTGCAGCTGTTGGATATAAAGAATAGTCAGGAATCCTTGAATTGAACTGTCATTGGGTGTCTGGCCGCTGCTAAAATATACAGTAAATAACACGAGATATGACAGATTCGGTGCTTCAGCCTGGACCAGGAGGAATACCCCCCTGTCTTATCATGTGTTCATTTGCAGAGCAAAGTAGCAACCTCTAAGAAAAGGTGCTTAAATGTTTTATTCATACATCTAAAAATGGATTGTGCTGTGACAGAATCAGGCAACTGTCTTGTTGTATATACAGTAATAGCTCAACAGTGGAAAAGGAAAAAAAAAAAAAAAAAAAAAAAGTGAAGCGAGGTCTTTACATAAAATTGCTTTTCACCCACTCTTTGCAATGCAGGAAACAAGTTCATGCAGATTGGAATGTTTTCAGTGTTAAACCAGTGAAGTGTTACATGAAATAACAAGGAATATTTCACAGCAGATGTGACATTATTACTCTGCATTGTTGGAAAGAGAAACATCCTAATGGCAGAAATAATATTTATCAGCCTCTGAGAAAATTGTATGACACTGAGCATGCACATATGAATGCAGAATTAGGTCTATGTTTGTATATGTAGTAGGGCTATAACAAAGGATTTTCTATACTTGAGTACCCTTTTATTACTGTTATGAATATATTTTCTTTATAATACAGTATAAACATGTTAAAAAATACCGAATAAAGCCTCTATCTGTATTTCATAGCTCAGATTGCTCAAGGAAAAACTGGGAATTATCTCTTTTAAGCTGCAAACGGCTGCAGCTTTGTTTGATGAATGAATTAAAGCAGCATTTTTTTGGCCAATTTTGGACACCTGAAGGAGCTTAAAACTAAGATTATAAATCAAGAGTTTCATTATGATTCTAAATTATATTGATATTTTGGACAAAGATATGATATTTGCTGATACTTTGATTTGATTTAATTTAGGAGCCTGCAATAGATATGAGACAGTTATTAGTAAATATCCTCTCCTCATTATCTTTTTCTTGACTGCTTACCTTTGTCTGCCTGGTGCTAGCACTGTTGGAATATTTAGAAAGGAGGTGTGCTTTGACAGACATGGTGACAGTAAAGGCATATCTTAAAGATGACAATATGTATCGATGGTTTCACCTTGCATCAATAGTATTGGATCACTGATAATTTAACTGATATATCAGTCCAGATTTATGTGTATATTGTTAAACATATCATTAGCATAAACATAGCATTACCATTTTATTAGCTTATGAATTTGATATGGTGAATGTGTAAGCTAATAGTTAAATATTTATATATCAAATAATAGAAAAAAAGCCCACTTGACAGATATAGGTCTAATATTCATCCTCATTTTAGCTCTGCTTTGGTCTCCAACGACTCCTGAGTGACTCATCAGCTGCTACATGCTCCTCTATGCTCAGCAGCTAGTTAGTAATTTGTCCGTCTGGTATTTGGTGCTGGGCAGGGAGTGTGCAGGGGGTTTATCAAAGCCTTTATGCTAAATACAGCCCCTGCTGCATCATGAAACGAGGTTGATGCACCCAAACTGAATTAGGGCTGTAGTCAACTAAAGAAAATCTTGGTCGACTAAAATCACACATAATCTTCAACTAATTGATTAGTCGTGGAAAAAAAAAAATCTGCACGTCATTTTTACTTGTGCGGTGGTGTGTCTGTGTCAGTCTGCAGTTACACCTCCAAAACACTAGTTGGCGGTGGAGGACTGTGTTAAGTGCTGTAAAGTTTAGTTCACATAAGACTTTATTTATGTAGTTGATTCAAAACACACATTAAATATGTCTTAATAGAGATATTGTCAAAGACAAGTAAGCAAATTAGCTTCACTATAAATCACAGCATTCACAGACAAACACTTGTCTTTATCTGGACACATTTCCCCCACCAATACAACATGCTAATGTTATTAGCACAAGTCTATGGCATTTTACATTGCATAAATTAGCCTAGCGTCTAGCGATCTTCCCTCTTCTCATATAAAACCAGGGACAACAGCAACACTTAACAAAGGTGACGGCACATAGTTTGGCTCCATTACAACTCACAAGATTCACCGACAAAACAACTGTCCTGTACTAAACACGTTTTCCAAACAAATACAACATGCTATCGTTAGCGCCAGCCGGGTCCATGTCATTGGTCGTACTTCTGCCTTGATGGTGCGCCACGACCGGCTCTGGGTCAGCTGGGAAAGGCTTGAGGCGAAGCAGGCTCACGGCTTATGTGTTTGTCACTTTCTTTTTCATTTTAACCCACACCATGATCTTTTCCTGACCCTAACCAAGTGGTTTTTGTGCCTAAACCTAACCAGACCTTAACCACAGGGCATCATGATGATTTCGGAACGGACTTCGGAACAATGGGTTTAATATGGTCGGAACAATGGGATGTCGGACCAATAGGCTGTCAGACCAATGGGCAGTTCCTGCACCAGCCTACGGCATTTTACATGGTGTACATTAGCCTAGCGACAAGGGGAGATTTCCTCTGCTCATGAAGCCAGGATAAATCCCGGAGTATAAATCCCTAAAGGATAAATCACACACAAGACTTAAAATGCTATTTTAGTGGAGGCTTTACTGTCTTCACAATTTATTGTTTCTTATCTGTGAAATACAAGTCAATACAAGCTTCGTTTCCACTGAGGGAAATGGTGTCAGTATACAGAAACAGACAGGAGGTCTGCGTCACCACGACGCTGAACCTTAGGGTGGGTGAGTTCAACTTTCTGTCAACAACGGGGGTGTTTTGAAAACACCCCATTTTCACAGGTAACTTAGCTTGTCCCCCCCACCGCAGGAAATAATGGATTAATCCTGGAAAGCTGTTGATGTAGCACTTTGCTCCTTATGAAAGTAACACAGCGATTATTTAACTAACGAGACCTTGGTCGGACAAGAGCATGGTGACCAAATAATCGACTAGTTGACCAGGAGACTACAGTCTTAAACTGAACTAAGCAGTTAAGTTGAAGGCTTTCAAACCAAAATAAAAAATGTAAAAGACCCCAAAAAGTTGTGTAGAGCCTTGTAGCGAAGGAAACTGCAGAGTGGAGTGATGAGTCTTTGTCACAATCAGTGTGGATCTTGGCTTCTGTCACCTAACAGGGACCTTGCTTTAAAATCCATTAAGCCTTGTCACGACTGATGCTTGGCAAGTCCGGTCTATTTTTATGACACTCCCCTTTCAATAGGAATGAGTGATAGCCGGCTCCATCGCTGGACTAAACCCAGAAGTGCCAATTTAAATTACTTGATTATTATTCCGACTGTTTGCCTGTCGCTGAAGGAAGCAAGTCAATGGGTCATAAACCCTGATTAAAAACATAACCCGTTACTATGCTCTCCGTTTAGCAATAGCGTCACCTGCGGCTCTGGAGGTCATGACTCTAATTCAGAGGAAGCTCAGAATGTTGATTGCAGCATGCAAAGTATCTTGCATTGCAAGGGCTTGGGAATTGTCCATATGAACGTGTAGTGTTATATCCGAAATGGACCTTATTAGACTTTCAATGCAAGAAGCTGGCCTTGACATTTTTGTATTTTCTGAAACAGGGTTGTAGATTTTTGTTTTAATAGCTACAGTGTTTGTGGTTGAATTCAGCCTACTGAGGGGGCAGACATGTATTTAATACACCAGCATGTACATTCAGTAAATGTTGTGTGTTCACATGTGGCAAAGAGATATTCATTGATTTTTTCTCATTTGTGATCTGCAGACTTTGTTTTGAAAGGCTCATCGTTATCTGGTCAGGGATAGAAATGTATCCATAGCACCATGTCCTTGATAATTTTGCCAAACAAAAGAGCTTCCATTGATTCTTCAGCTGCAGAAAGTAACACCTGAATCTTATGTCTGGTGTCTGTGCAGGCATGCATAATATCCTAAGTGCATTCCCTTGTCCTCTGGCTGAAATGCTCAAACATATTAGCACCATTTAGACACTTGAGACTAAAGCCATTTGCCCTCACTCACTGCCAGAGCAAGGCAGAAACTTCATGTTTTCTAAAGCTGATCTGCTGACGGTTTCATTTCTGTCTCATTCAAATATCAAATTTTAGCAGCAGTTAGAGGCAAAGCCATTAAATGAGTGTCAGAGTTGCTTCCGGGACTCTAATAATCTCATTACTGTACATCAAGAAGTCAACCATCCTGCTGGGAAGACAACGATTCATTCTGTTTCTCCCCGCAGATGTCAAAATAGAGGACGACTATTAGGGCGGATCTCGGTGATGTGCATCAAAGGCACGTCTCCAGCACGCCCCTCATCACTGTCTCTTGATGTATGGTCATTAGGCGGGTGCTCCATCATCAGGGTTTACTGTGACTGTTACAAATCAATCGAAGAGAAGGGGGGCGCTGAGGGGAGTTGATTGGGTGGGAGCGTGGTCAAAATGTGGTGATAATCAGACAATCAAGCACGCCCACACAAAAAGTGATTAAGTCCTCTTGAGTGAAGTATAAGAGCTGAGATTTAATCAAAAACTAACCCACCCCCCTTCACTAATTGCAAATATGAAGCCAAGGCACTGATCATCAGCTAGGGCACGCAGCCTGCTCATTTCTCCTTCTCTCCACTCCCCCCTGCCCGGCTCCTCTCACCATGCACACTGTTGATAGAATAAATGCCCCCCCACCCTGACTCCCACCTTCAACTCCCATTTCTGCGTCAGCAAGGCCTGCTTTCAACATCAAAGGGATGCAGTTATAATTAATCTTTCTAAACCAACATGAAGTAAATGTTTCTGCTGTTTGTCCAGTGCCAGACTTATTACAAGAGTTGTGAAATCACAACAAAGAACACACAGACAAACAAAGATGTTGAGCTTGCAGTCATGCATACACAGCAATTTGTAGCCTTGGTGCGTCTATACAAATGCGCTGTGCCCCGGTGCAGCCCATAGGCCCTTTTAGCTGTGTCATAAAGTTGATGTCTCACTGAAAGTTTAACTCGCTGGAAAATCGATTTCAAATCAGCATGGGATCAATCATCTGAAATGTAGTCTCCGTGGTTGTATTTTGACATATTTTATGCTTTGTGCCTGGTATAAAATTTAATCCTGGATATCATCTAATTGTCACATCCAGAGTTTTATGTCATACTTATTCCTGTTCTGCCTGCACCAGAGGGCCATTCTTCTTGTTCACCTCCTTGTTCTCATTCTATACAGTTCATAATGAGTGGTCATAACAGCCATAAAGCAACATCCTTTTAAACAAGCAGTGAGCAAACAATGCTAGCTAGGCACATACATTATGTGGATCTGTGCACTGAATACGACAGAGCCATTACAAATGGCATTCACCCATAATGCAATCCATCCAGGCCCATACATTATCAGGATCTGTACAAAGAAAAGGACAAAGCTGGTGCAGAAGAGAAAAGAAGTGGAAGCACAAAATAGATGAAGGTCAAGTTGTGTAGCTACTCGTAATGTATCAGGATGGCACTCAATAGAGCGTATCCTCCGCTGGTGCTCCGCTGTAATTGTGAAGATTGTGTTAGCTGCCATGTAGCCTTTACCCAAAAAGTTGCTATTTTCCATGCTCCATTAAACTTTGCTAACATAAGAAGATTAAGTAGTTTTCTACCTGAAATGGGGCATGAGTTATGTCTGTTTGAATTGCAGCCACTTCTAAGCATTTTGGCTGATTATTGCAGCACCATGTGGCCAGTCAGTTCTATATTTGTTCAGCAGAATATTGGCAGGAATAGAATAATTGGCATAATCTTCATGTCTAAACCAAGACTGGATTCTGTGATCGTGCATGTTTTTCAGTTGGCCTAAAAATGGAGCATTTGACTCTTCTTTTATCTGCTATGGGTTTATTGGTGGTTCCACCTCATTTCAGAGAGTTCTATGCTTTTGGCTGGCCACAGCTGTAAGTTTTGTGCTGATCCACTGATAAATTTTTGTTTATAGTTGTTGGCTTGTTGCATATAGTTGATAGCAAGGTAATCTCTATAAAGAGATATCTGCATCAGCATGCAGGATCTGTGGGCAACAAAACAAAATTGTGGCATTGATAGCATTCTGGTTTCCTTTTGTTGTCTGTTTGTAGTCCAAGTGGTTTTGACCAATCACATTTGAACAGCAGGTAAACAGTCTATGTGGAGCAGTAAAACAAATTGGTCTAAAGGCGATCTCTGAACTCATTGGCTATCGCCTGATGATGATTTAGCTCTATATTAGCTCATTTTTAACTGAATTCATATGCAAATACCCGTTTATCAAGATTAGCCAAAATGACCTGCACATGGAGGAGGATGTCTTGACCCAAAAATCTGCTGGATCCACCAAAATATTGGCTGTTGCCCACAAAGGCTTATTGTTGTCAGAACGATAGCTGATGGGTTCTGAGATTGGTAGCAAGGTACTATAGATTTGCTGGTGGACTAAACAGCTTCTGGGTAATGCTTGACAGCATTAGGACACCGAAAATCCTGTAGCAAAGATTTGCTGGTTCCAGCTTATCACATATGAGGCTTTAATGCTTTTCTTTATCATCTTACTATACAATGATGAAAACTCTGTCTGTGGGTCAGTGGGTGTGTCTGTCTGTGTGTCTGTTCCACGTTTTTTCTCCTCACTGACTTGGTCAATCCATGTGAAATTTGGCACAGTGGTAGAGGGTCATGGGAGGATGCATATGAAGCAATATTACATCAGTTGGCCAAAGGGGGGCGCTATAGCAACCGATTGAAATTGCAAACTTTGGATGCCTCTCCTCATGAGGAACAAATTTGCCTCAAGAACCCATAACTTCCGGTTATATAGATTTTCCATCATTTTGAATTTTTTTAAAAACACTTAAAATCGATCTCTTCCTAGGAAGTTTGACCGATCTGCATGAAACTCGGTGAACATAATCTAGGGACCAATATCTAAAGTTCCCTCTTGGCAAAAGTTAGAAAACTTACTAAAACTGAGCTTCTATAAGGCAATGAATATTGCGGAGGGCATGGCTCATCACATAAAGGTGTATAACATCTCAAGCGTTTCACCGATCACCACGCAACTTTGTAGGCATATGACCACACATAATCTGAGGGGACCCCTCCATTATTGACCCCATCAAACAAAATGGGGGCGCTAGAGAGCTAATTTCTTATCTAGGCCTAACTGCCATATCAATTTTTACTAAACTTGGTAGATATGTAGGACAGGACGCCTCAAGGTGACTGGAGAAATTTAACTCTAATTGGCAACTGGGTGGCGCTATAACAACAGAAAAATGCTTAAAAATGGCTAAAATGTGACCGATCGCTGTGGCTCCCCCTGTCGCCGAATGTTTGGGGTTTTTTTCTAATTTTTGGTATGACTAAGTCATGGTATGGTATGCTGTACATAATCACAGAAACTGTCAGTCTGTCATTCTGTCTGTCCCACGTTTTTCTACTCACTGACGTGGTCAATCTATGTGAGACTGCACATAGGCATTGAGGATTGGCATAGGTAGAAGGAGACAAAGCTACCAATGGGTATGGACAAGTGTATGATAATAAACTGAATATCTTGAAGTTTGGGACTTTTGGTTGGATAATATGAGCAATATGAATTCTTTACCATGGGCACTGGGAAATTGCAATGGCCATTTTTTATTGTTTTCTAGGGCTGACATGAATGCCTCAAAGCTTCAATAGCAAGAAGCCAAAGAAGTCAAGTGTCTGGAATAGTTTCAAAATTGACCAAGATGACCCCCAAAAAGTCCAGTGCAAGATGTGCCAGAGGAAACTGGCATCACAAATCTACTTGGCAAATCAACTGAAAACTTTAAGCTCAGCTCAGCCATTCTCAGCCATCTTGCAAAGTATGTTTAAAAAAAAGTCCAACTTACTGTATGTTCTTGTCTGTAAATGATCCACCACATGTCGAAGCTTTGATTAAGCTTGGATATTTCTCCCTGACACTTTGATGCCCTAAAAGTGATATTTGGGACAGACCTTCTATTTTCTGGTATTTTATAGGGAAAAATATAAAATGATTAATCAAGGAAGTAATAATAATAAGTTATTACTTGCAGCCCTGGATAAAATGTGATAGAACATTCATTTGATTGGGTTTAAAATGTGATGAAACATGGTGAAGAAATGCTGCTACAGATACAATGTCATCACAATATTACATTTTTTAATAGGGACAGATGATAAGCAAAATACATTAACTTACAGACACTGTGAAAGTATTCTCATTGCAGTATTTTTCAATGAATAAATAATCTGTATTTTACACAAATAAAATGAGAGTGGCTAAAACAACTGGCGCCATCTAACCAGATGCTCAGCCAACCCAGTCCTTTATCTGGCTAATAGTAATGATTTCAGACAAACCATTGTCTCACACATTTCAATGAAGATTTTGGAATAATATCAACTTAAAATTAATTTAAATAATATATGTAAATCTGGTTATGAATTCATAGCTCTGTGTCCTTATTAAGTCACTTTAAAGTTGACATAGTAAGAAAGATATGAAGTGGGCTGGTTAGCATAATAATGTACACTGTCTGGAAGCTTTTAACATTTTTGAATTTTTATGAGGTAAAATGAGGTTGATGCTCAGTCTATATGAGAAACCTTATTAATTGCGCAGCATTTCGGTAATTGTGTTGGTCATACAGGTGCTACTTTCAGCTCTTCTTTATATTCATCAGGGCAGTTCTCACTCATTTGTGACGTTTCATTTTACATCAACTCTTGACAGATTGAGTGAGTGACTGATTAACGTCTCATAATCGTAGGGTACAACTCTAGTTTGCTGGTTGGAGGAATGCTTTCTTCCTCGTGTCTTGTCTCCTCATAACTGACTGAGACACCTGACATGTGGTACGACAGAGCCAAAAGTAGAGTGTTTGACTGTGAGCGCCAATTAGCTTGTGAACACAAACAGTTTAAGACTGCTCTCGACAATAAGTTTACACAGCCCAAACACTGAAAACACGTAGCATGTTGACAAAAGAAAGTGAAATTACAATTTCTCGCGGGTTGCTCCTCTGGGCATATGATGAAATCATAAGTGAGGTTCTCCTTGAGATTGGAGTGTTTTCACCAGCGACTTTAGAGTCCCAGACTCTGTTGATCTCTTTAAACTCCTCAGAAATGCATTGCCAGCTGCCAGCCGCTAGCCACATGCCAGTCATCTATTCCACTAGTCTTTAATAAAGTCGCCCATAGAGACAGAGAGATAAATGCAATCCCTTGTTTTGATGCCCTGTGGTGGGAAAGGATTCTTCTAAGTCTTTGTGGGGAGATGACAAAACACCAAGTGTGTAGAGGTCATTATTTCACCTTTCTCATGATGGCCTGGACTTCACTGGTCAGCGTGTATCAAAGATCTCCATATATTTACATTTATTATACATTGCGTGACCTGGACATTACTGCCATTTCCTTCGCCCCTATCTTTTAGACTGACATACATAGAGATGATGTATGTTAAGCTCATATCAGGCTCGCTCTGCGGTGTAGCTAAATTGACACTAATTACATTAAGGCAAGTTGTCATGAAATTTTCTGTGTGATCAAATTTAATGAAGTATGAATAAAATATCCCAAAGATGAAGTCGAAACGCAGTAGCAGCACCCACTGCAGAGAAATGAAGCCCTGTGTTTGAAATCATGTGGCAGGAATTTGCCCCAAGCTTGGTTTTCTACAATCGGCTTTGACTAAGAAGGGAAATATGTGAAATACTAACTGTCCCCTAAACAGCAGTGAGGGAGGTCTCTGTCCAGAGAAATTTGGACGCTCCAACAGTCTCTTTTTAGCCTCATCTCCTCTCTTTGGTATCATCCAGCAGTCACAGATGGTTAGTAAACATGAGAAAGTTGTGCAGTTTACTTACAGCCAAGAGGTATGTCAGTGTAAGATCTATCGATATTGGTTGTTGTTTGTCTTTTTTTCTGGTCCTTTGGGCTGCAGTTTACTGAAACCATTTAAATTTACTTGACTGTTCCAAAGCAAGTTAAATTGCTTTAGTTGTTGCTTTTTCCTGCTTGATCAACATAATAATAATCCTTTTTTTTAGTTTTTGTCTGACCAAATACTCCAAATATCAATAAATTATAACAGGGTGTATGTTTGATTTGAAGTGGAGATAGACACTTTTTTTTTTTTTTTTTTGCTTTAACTTATCATTATGAAGTAAATGCTGTTGCAGTGTGTACTGGCTATTGATTAATGACACCATCAGCTTTTAGACTGGATTCATGGCACAAGGGAAGTGTGTTTTCCCAGTAGCTCTACCCATTTGCCAAAGAATATCAATGTAAGTTCTTTCCAGTTACTGTCGTCAGTAGTGGAAATAGCAGGCTGCGGAACAACCAACTGTGGTAGTTGCTAGGCTCTGAGGAAAATGGAAGGATAATGTGGCGAGGTGGTGGTGATGTCAAGGGCACTGACAAGTGTAATCAAAAGGAGCTGACAACGCCACCGCAGGAATTTCACCCAAGAACTCATATTACTTCAGACAAATAACTCAGAAGGCACTCTGCTCGGTTGTCTGTGAGACAGAAGATGTGGTTTCATTCAACTTTCATTCTTTATTTACAATTTAGAAAAATGGGTAATCACAAAAAAACAATACTAGTGAAAGGGGCCAACCAAAGAAATAAATTGATTGAAACTGAGGCTTGGGCGTCGGTAGCGTAGTGGATAGTGCCGGTGCCCCATGTACAGAGGCATTGCCTCGCTGCAGCGGCTGCGGGTTTGAATCCTGCTCACGGCCCTTTGCTGCATGTCAGTCCCCACTCTCTCTCTGTCTCCCTATTTCACCTTCTGTCCTGCCAATAAAGGCAAAGAGACAATAAAAATAATCTTAAAAAAAAAAAGAAACTGAGGCTTACCAGTGGAGCGGTGGGTCAGTAAGGGCGGACAGCCCAAATAAGAGTCACCCCACGTCACACATGCACACACATCCCCTCACACGTGCATGATCAAGCTGGGGGGTTGGACAGATGAGCACAGCACACATGAAGCAGGTACCATCACTGGAAGACACCAGCCCCACCACTCTAGACTCATTGCTTCTGCAAAGGGACAAGGAAGGGACACAATTAGTAGGGCTTTATTCACATAAACAAAACACCAGTGGCAATGGCCTTCTGCTGGAATTCAAAAACACTGATTATGAGCAGCACCAGAAAAAAGGCCTCCTGCCAGTGTTGTTACAGAACCAAAAAAAACAAAGAAAGAAAGAAAAGAAACAAATAAAACCAACAATTACAAATACATAATCTACAGTTCAGAAACGAAATAAGGAACAAAAAGGAACAAAACAGATCACCCAAAACAATGATTGCATGAAATAAACACTTGGTTGTAAATTTGTCCAAAAAAGCAACTGAACCACAATTAATTGCTTGAAATTAACATTCAGGTTATGGTAAATTAGGCGAAATGAGAAAATACACTGTAGTAATAAACAATAGGACAATTATTTGTATTAAAAAAAAGAAGCAATCAGAAATTTGCAAATTAGGCACAATAACCAAAATAACTGATATTCCTTTTCAAATAACATGAACTAAGTAAATTGAAATTAAGTCACTGAAGTGACAACTATATGAACTAGATCACCCATGTGGGGTTTTCAGGCCCATGAATCAAACATAGGGACACCATGGATGAAAGAAAGTTTGAACCCCACTCACAATACACAGTCAGGCCGTTAAAACAACCCAGGATAAAAAAGGCAATTATGTAAGTACACGACAATTCATAGAAAGACTAGGAATAGTGCACGCCAACTATCGGCAAAGCCAGCTGTAAGTGGAGCCAGCTGTAAGTAAAGCAAGCATGCGGTAAACAAGCAAGCTTTAGGTGAAGCAAAGCGGCAGTAAGCAGTAAGCAAAGCAGAGGTTAGCAAAACAGCTGCTTTCTTGCAGGCACAGCTGATAACCAACTGCGGCCCACAGTTCCAGTCATACACAATAAATGTTCAGTTTAAAACAAGAATATTAACAGGAGAAAGATTAGACTAGCGCCACAGTAGGCTACATACCTATCATGTGTTTGTTCTTTAAGGAAGAAGAGGAGGGAACCTATGGTACTCCTTCAGCTAGCAGCCATTACCTAATGCAAAGTACTCATTTAGTGACTACATGCTACATACTAAAGATATGGCGCAAGGAACAGGTGGACCTACTGACAGGGATCCACGACAGAGCCACTCCTGAAGGAGGGCTGGGAGACAGCCAGGACAATCCACAAAGCCATAAGTCACCAATGTCAGTCACAGGATAAAACAAAAGATAAAGATAACCATGTAAAAACCACTCTTATACCTGCAACAATTGCAGAGTTTGGCAATCAGTAAGTGACTCTCTTTCAGAGAGAGTGTTTGGACAACGACTACTTGTCTACCATGTCTTGGACACAATAAGGATGCAACAGTTATTGTTCTTTGCTGTGATGCTACCCTCTGTGTCTTGTAGGAAAAGATCATACTTTTGCAAGAAGGTTGGTCAGAAGGGGTAGTTCATGGGGTCTAGCCTTTAGCCTAGCTCGTATCCCTGCTTGCTTCCCCTGCTTCTGCTGCCACCGGTGTCTTACTTTCGGGGGTAGCAGTAGGGCTGGGTGGTATACCAGTTTGTACCAAAAACCGGTATTTATTTTCGTTATGATATGAATTTTTCATATACCGCAATACCGGTGAATAGCCCAAACAAAATCTGGAACGTGCGCGGCGGGAAAGTGTTTCAGCAGGGACCCATTTCACCACTGCACACCACAGGCATGCTTGAGCGGGTGAGAGTTGAGAGAGTGAGAGTCCTGAAAGCAAAGCAACTGTACACGATGACCCAGAAGTACTCATACCAAAAAGAGCAGTGTTTCCCCTATATGCAACTAGCAGCGGCGCACCGCCGTTTACAATTCTCCTCTGCCCTCTGCAACACATCAGCATGTCAAGTTGGCCGAACCTGAGCAAAATACTGTGAAATACTATGAAACCGATATGATTTTTTCTTAAAACTGTGATATGAAAATTTTGTCATACCGCCCAGCCCTAGGTAGCAGCACAAAATGATCTCAATGGTCTCACAATTGTCCATTGGTATCTGCTTGCAAGTAAATGCAAGGTGATTACCTGTAGTGCTGATTCATAGACGATCGTGGTGGTTGTGGGCTACGTAGGCCTCAAGGCTACAGTGCAAAACTAGCAACAGTAAAAATGACACAAACAGTGAGAAAGAGGAGCTGCTGCATCCATATGTATCACCATATTGTCTTAATAAAGAATCAGTCTAGTTGTCTTTGCAACTGAGGCGGCAACAAGAATACCACTTTGAAAGAACCCTAACCCTAACTCTTTGAAGAAATGGTTTTTCTTTGATATAAAAATATGCAAGGATGACCACAGTTTTTGCAGGATCCTTTTCTTGGGGACAGCCCTCCATTCCAAAACTCCGCCGTTCTGAACCACCCCCGCTACGAAACCCCCTCACTCCGAAACTGATTTTCAAGTCCATATCGAGTTTCCTGCATCAAACACTGCCGCCCGCTCTCCGGCTGCACTTGCACAATTCTGGAATCCGTTGTACTACAAAAGCTTGAAATGAACGTTCAACACATTGTTTTTTTATTGAAAATATGTCACTGTCTTCATTTATTATGTATGAAAAGGAGACGCTTGTCAAGTCTTTTTACGCACGCTGTCCGTGGTGCTAAAATAAATTACGACAACAGTCGTAACATCCCCACTCCCGGCCGCACTCGCACAACACGTATCCCCGGGGGGATACGTATTGTCCTCCCCCTCTGGTCAGACAGACTAGTGATAATCTGGCTTCTGGTTGGAGTAAATATATTAAATGCATTTATAAAACGGAAAGGTGAAATCAGTCAATCTGATTGTTTCTTAACTGTGATATAATGAGCATATACCCACGGCTACAATTTTAAAGCCTTATCACAGCATATCACCAGCTAGAAGCAACGATGTAGGCCTATCCATGACAACAGTAAGCCGAGTGGAGCTGTAGTTGCAGGGGGAGGCTGGTTGGAGCGGATCTGATTGAGTGTGCGACTGATTGGAGGCACCTGTTGACGAACTGCAGGCGTTGTCCCCAATATTCGGAATAGCGGGGCTTTTAGAAAAAATGGGAAACCCCGCCATTACGAAGAATGGAAGTCTATTTTCGGAAAGGTGGGGTGTAACCCCTTTTCTTAAACTGCTTGTGGCCCCAACAAGCTACGTGGCCTGTATGTAGCCTGACAGATGATACCCGGGGCAAAAAAGTCCCTGTTGACCACAGCTTATAAATCTTTTTGCTTTGAGTGTATGGTAATACAATAATTTGGACACACAGATATAAATGTTAGTTTGCTGTTCATAGCTAAGCAGAATGCTCAACATTATGTCCATACTTTTGAAGGTGACAAGGTAATTTAACTAGAAAATGTATGCTTAACTAGAATTGGTATTTTTTTCTGAGAATATCTCGGCAGTTATGGATCCTGGATCTTCTGATCTACACTAGATTCTTGAAAGAATCGTTTTGTTGATTATAAAGGTCAGACTATGTATCATTCATACAGTATGTAGAACACATCTAAATTGAATGTTGAGAATACTCGTATTGTTTCAATTTCAGCTGGCCTGACACTGCTGTACTTTTAGCCAGTGATGCTTGTGTAATGGCCTGCAACCTGTTGACACTTTTATCAGCCATAGATTTTGGAAGGCAGTAGTCGCCATATGCATCATTGGTTCGCACTTTGCCAAGCATGATTTATTGGCTCCTGCAAAGGAAGTCAATGGCTAAATTAGCACTCTGACTGGAGGCGAAATTACATTTATGAGCTGGAGTTGTAGAGTGCTGCTGGACAGAAGTGGCTATATCCTTGTAGTAGTTATGGAAGCAGTCTGTATTAAGGAATAACTCTTGTTCTCTGCATTTAAATGATTTTATATGTAGGATCTGATTATCAAACCCGAGCCAGCACTGGAATTAACTATTGTATTTCCAAATGTCTTTCACAACATTAAAAATTCAAAGAGCGCAGAAATGGGCCAAACCGTGTTAACAAAGTAATTATTTCTGTCTACACTGCCATGGATGTGTAAACATGGCGTGATTTCTTGCCTTGGAGGCTGTGTTTCATATTAGTACAATCTAGCAACTGATTAACTACCTGATTCAACAGGATCTTTGACTCCTCATCTAATTATAGGCTTGATATTTACCACCGGAAGGACAGACGACTCTCATCAACAGTCAGGCCTGCAATCAACAGCGGCTTTCTAATTACTAATTTATTCACTAGTCCAGGTTTTGATTAGATGTGGCCTGAGGACCTTTGCCGTTCAACTTGTTTAATTAGTTGTCCCTGTTAAAGGTTGTGCATTTATACTAGTAGAACTGTTTTTTTGATATAAATTTGTACCCCCTGTAGTTGTACTTTTTGTTAAGCGATTGGAATATACACCCAGGGAGGCCAGAACTGAGCCTCAGGGTCTGCAAGGTAACAGAGTTAATTCACTGAGTTTCCTACTGCACATGAACTCTACGGGTAATCAGGCTGTCCAGTCATGTCATGTCTCCCAGCAGGGATGTCCGATGGAGGTCCGGTGCAGGATTAGTTGTGCTGAAATAGTAATGAATCATGTAACAAACGGACAATCAATCCACAAATCAGTCTGTGATGGGTGCAAAGTTTAATGCTCTAAATACAACGGAACAGTGTGATGATTGTTTCTAAATTTGGGATCCTGTGAAAGTAGATGGTCTCATCTTCGGCTCTGTCCTTGAAGCTGTAGCTAATTTAGGGAGTGCATCAGTCAAATGTGTTTACAACAAATCATTGCAGTTTATTCGGCCAGTTATTTTTTGCAAGCTTTGAAGCTTTGAAGGGGGGGACATTATGTACAATATCAGTTAGATGTAGGGCAGGGTGGTATGGCATGTCTCCATCATACTACATATAATTTTGTGTATCTCTTGCTATCACTATATCACAATACGAATTAGGTCAGTGTTTGAGTGAGCTTAGATATTTCTTTAACCTTAAAATTCAATAGTAGTATATTTAAATAAGACTAAAATAACATAATTCTCAATTCTTTTAAGTCTAAAGCCTAAACTATGAAATGTTTACAGCCAGGAAGCTTCTTCATTGTTCAGTTATGTGTTCATTTGTTCAAATTATTCAGGTTTGTTGCTGCTTTGTCATGCATTCTGGGGGATGGGCCTAACTGCTGGTGTTGGCACTGGCACTCTTTTCTCTACTTTATTGGATGGTGATGCTTCAGGTAATAAACCTAGTTTGTGGTACTTCCTGTCTTTGTAATGTTTTTGGCTTAATAACGCCTTTGTGTGCTTCATGTCGGATTTCAAGCTTTGTTTTGGAGGGTTTCATCCACTTCAGCACCAAATGGGGCTTGAAGTTGCCAAAGTATCACCAAATCACTGATGTCTTCTGCCTTGTTTATCCACAACAGCTCCATTTTGTTATATTTATGTATTTATTTTTGTGATTATTGAGCTGTCCTTCTCTGTGCTGGCTGGAAAAAGTTCCCTCAGTGAGAGAACTATTGCTCCCAAACAAATGTCTTCTGGTCAGTTGCTGAGCCTTGCATTGTAAACATTTGGGGCTCAGCCCAAATCTTGAGCAGTCCAGGGTCATGGTCCTTCAGGGGGATTTTTTTCCCCTCCATTTATGGCAGCTGTTTGCACATTTTTCAAGTTTTTTAAGATATTAGAATGCCTGCAAATCCGTACATCATTTGGGAGAAACATGATAGTCGCCAGCCTACATCCTATTTTGTATGTAATTGTTCTCCAATTTGCTTATCATTCTGAAACCATAACATGTTGAGGATGACTAATTGTTACTCCTGCCAACTTAAAATAGGCAAAACTTGTCTGATGTAACCATTGTAGTGTAGGAATTTGGCGTAAGCAGCATTACCAATTCTGAAACCTATTTTTGTTATACTATGCTGGAGTAGAGTTAACAGAATGAATGTTTAGCTGACAAATCTGCTCCATTTGATGATCTGGGTTGCTCTAATCGCAAATTAAGGATCCCCAACAATGCAAATTAAATGTTGTCTTCAATACTCTTTCAGAGCATGAGCTCCTGAAGCCCACCCCCAACTCAGCCCCTACCTGTTGTATGTTCAGGATTTATGGGCCAGCTGTGGCTCAAAGGTAGAGCGTCCACTAATCGGAAGATCTGCGGTTCAATCCCCTTGGGCGAGATACCAAACTCCAAATTGCTCCCATTGGCAGTTCCATCAGTGAGTGAGTGCATGTAAATGCTTACTGAGTAGCAAGTGGAACCTTGTATGGTAGCCTTGGTCACCAGTGTGTGAATGTGTGTGTAAATGGCTGAATGCAATGTAGAATAAAAAGCACTTTGAATGGTCGAAAGACTAGATAGATACTGTACAAGTGCAGTTCATTTACCATTTAAGTAACCATCCTCACTGTGCCTATTTTGGAAAATCATGTGGCTGGTTAGAAATAGCTTTGTCTCTGTAATGTAATTGGCTCAAAGTACATTGTTAGGCAATATCACTGTATACTGGGGACATTTTCTACCCCGATAAATGTTATGTAGTTTATATCACTCAACCCAGCTTATCAGAACATCAGCTTTATTCCCAAACAATACAATGCAAAGGTTATATATAACCCTTCGCTGAGACATATATCCAAGTTTGAACATTTAGAAATACAGTTAAATGTAAAATACCTACACCACATTTTGGCATGTATGGTTGTACTATATTACATAATAAGCACATATTTTAATTTTCACCTGTAGACTCAAAGCATATCCCTGTTGATTAGTTTCAGATTCTGACTGCTGTTCCTCTTTGTCCATCTTTTAACCTACTCAACTTGAAATATATTTTAAATTTTTTATTATAATTAGTTTTGACTGATGTGGGCTACCTGCAGTTTGGCCACAGATGATTTGGCCACTGTGGAGCTCCATTAGTTGTCTGATGTTGTTGTAAAACTCACATATCAAAGCATATAGTGCCAGACCTCTGTTTTGTCTGACAGATGCTGCTAATTGGCATTAAATAGAAAATGACCCACCTTTGTAGTTGGTTCGTTATTGTGATTTATCACTTCAAAGTTAAAGTCCCTTTCATGCCGTTTTACATTCATTTGTTATTTTGTCCCCCGCACTACATTGTGGTACTTTGCACACAGGTTTCTATAATGTCACTGTGTATCCAGACTTTGTATACACTGTAATGTGAGAAAGAGTGACATATTATCTCCATACAAATAGGGTATGAATTATGTATTTGCTGTATGTGTATCCTGTGTTCCCCAAAGACTTGCATTAATCTCATCTAGACAAGACTGAGTTGGAATTCAGAGATTTCGCTCATAGCTCACTGATGTGCATCTACAAATATGAAATACAAAAATACCATCAGTACCACCAGTACGTAAAGCATCGCCAATGCACAATGAAAATGGATTGTTCTGTTACGTTCAGCTGTGACACTTCCCTGAGGAAGAAAAAAAAAAGGAGGCCTATGATTCTTAACATGTTTTATTCATTGGGTGAAAATGAAGTTGTTTAAATGATGATGTTACCATGGCACCCTGGTTTGGAAATTCAGTGGTATTGTAAAATATATTTATAAAGTCTAAAACTACAACCCAGCTGAGCAATTGGCATGAAAGTCTGAATCCTCTTGGTATCAATTATGGCTGAAAAAGTGGCTCAGTCTTCCCCTTATTCCCCACTCTCCTGGAAAGAAAGAGGCAGCGCTCTTCCCGCCTTTTACAGTCTTGTAAGGATTTCCCTCCAAAACTTTAATCTCTGAAGATGAGTTTCTTGAGAGATGCTGGGGTACACTCAAGGCTGAGAGAGAATATTGAATACTCTAATGTCAGAGATAGATGTTGAGAGTTTTCTGAATCTGAAACGTGGGCTGAGAATCACCATACAGTGCAGTAATGCTGCAAAGGTCAGGTCTATATAAAGCACAGATGTTTTTAAATGGCCTTGGCAGAGATTACATAGAAGTGTAGTATTGTAGATGCGTATCATTATTTATTCTTAGGTCTGATTCATGTGTGTAGACTCAGGCTCCAACTATTGATCATTTTTATTAATGTTGTATTTTTTTCATTATTCATATTTTCTCAATGAGTAATCTTAAAGGGGAACTACGCCCATTTTCAAAATTCATACATTTTTCCTATGTTCTAAGACAGTGAAAAAAATGAGTAAGAAACTAGAGAGCTAAAACTCAACTTAATGATCATTGATGATGTCATCAAGTATTAGGGCTGGAACTACTCCATAGACAATGAATTGGTTCTTCCTAAACCCCGCCCCTTTTCACTCTGTGCTCCAATAACAATCGATCAAGCTTAGAACATGGCAGAACCTTGGTCAACTTTCTCCTTTGCTGATATACTTAGAAATGCTATTTTCTAGTTAAAAATGTTGAAAGGAAAACCAAATTTGGAAGACAGTTACAAGATGGCGGGGGGACTGCCGCAGTCATCACGTACACAATACATTATATTTACTTGCATCTTATTTTAGCTAATGTTAGCAAAACACTAGCTACCTAGCTAGCTAACATAAAGTTACATCAAGAGGAGTTAGCCTAATGTCAGATCACTAATGTCAGCCAGGTTTGCTTCCTCCTTATTTCTGTGGTAACTAGGGTTGGGTACCGAAAGTCGGTGCTTATATGGAACCGGTACCTATATAACCGATACCTACCGGACTGAAACAAAACGCACATTATGGTGCCTCCTTTCTGTGCTTTTTTTTTTAATGCTATGTCTTCCTCTATTGGACATTACACATTACAGAATCATTCATTCATTAATTCATGCATTCATTCGTTCATTTGTTGAGTGTATGTTATTATTTAAAGGCACGCTAAGCACTGTTGGGCGTCACTTCTGTTTACGTTTTAGTTTTAACAGTTTTTTTAGTTTTAATAGAGTTAATATTATTGTAATGTTAATTTGTTAAGTGTTTTTTATTTTATTTTAAAATTTCTAGGTATTTCTAATTTGCCTCAGCAATAAATAAATAAATAAACATTGTTTTTATTATAATTTAAAACTGTTATACAAAATACTCACACATTTCTGAAAGGTGTGTGCCACTTTTCAACCTCCACAAAAAAACCTCATATTTTAAGGTATTGGTTCAGGCACCTTTTAGGCACCGGTACTGTTGTAAAAGTTTCTGTTCGGCACCGGTATCGGAAAAAACCCAAACGATACCCAACCCTAGTGGTAACATTAAAGAGATTTGGAAAAGGACAGATGCTGTAAGTTGGTTGCAGTCATATTTTTAAGATGAGATGAATTATCATTCAAGGCTGATGTTCCTTTGTCTATATTTTCATGATAAGGCTATGTGCTACGACAAAGTAACTAATGTTTCTTCAGGTCAGCACTATGGTCTGCATTCAGTAATAACTACATAGTATTTTATTGATCACAAGAAGAGGAAAGGGGGGCACATACCTGACTGGTAGTCTTGTCAACCTCACTCTCTACTTCTGCCATTTTCATTGAGACCAGAAGCCTAAATTTGCATCATGTTACCTTGTTCATTAAAGTTCAATATGAATATATACCTCCATGACACACTGTAGTCCTTGCTGTCAGCCTCTTGAAGCTATATTGCCTGATGCCAAGAAACTGTCTAATAAACACTGCGGCACCTGGCGAAGTGGAACCGGCATCAATATGTTTCTTTTTATCAAGCTTTTCTGACTTAGCAACAGTAACTAAGGGAGCAAAACTCAGGATCAGTCAATTGGGAAAGATGTTATAGATGATTCTAGTACCCCTTTTCCACCACATGGATCCAGTTCCATTCTGGCTGCTGCACGTTTTGAAATGTTAAGAGCAATTTGACCAACAATAAATTGGTTCCCAGCTGGAACCAAAAAACAGCAGTGCGGACTGCGATGACATCTGGACATCAGGTTGGAAGGAGAGGATGGAGAAGGCAACAATGGAAAAGTCAAGTGAGAAATCACAAGAAAAACAAGAGCATGCAGTGGTCTCATACGTAGTTGGTCCATGCTTATTTTTAACAAGTATTTGTAATAAAAGAACAAAAGCCTGCAGGTATTCGATGTTGCCCCAGTTCTTTACTTCCTTTGTGCACTGTACAACTATTTCTGTTGATTACACATCCTTGATTACAGTCATTCCACTCAACATTGGCAGAAATGTGAGCTGGTTTGCTTGATATCACCAAGGTTCCAAGGGTCCTGGACAGAACTGGTTCAAAAATCAGAGCTAATTTGGTGGAAAAGGTGTATCAGAGCACCCAGGGGGATGGTCTACGTTTATAGGTACAATTTCTGTTTGAGAACTGAGAACACTACATGGAAAGAACATATTGAAAATCTTCATTTAGGTAGTGTTCCCCTTTAAAAATGTTTCCAAGATATGAAGCAAAGGTCTCCAATTTTCCTGTTTTTGCGCATCTAAAACCCAGTTATTCAATTTACAATGATATAAAACAGAGAATTACAGAATGCAGATCATTTTAACTATGAAAGGCTGAAACTAGATAATATTTTGTATTTCTTTTTTGAGAATGATTAACTGTTTGACACTATTTATGATAAACTATGTCAGTTGACGAATGGATTAATCAACCAATCAATTGAGCACTCATATTGACATCATACTGGTCCCATTTCTCCTGTAGCTAGTCTACAGTAGTGCAATGTGGCCACTGTAAATATTACAACCATGAATCACATTTTGAAACCGTGAATCAAAAACAACTCTGGGAAGTGATTTTGGCAATGTTCCATACTCTGTATTCACACACCCTGTGTCTGGTTTGCCTTGCAGCTTCACTCAAACTCAGATAAAGGCGATGGATCCGTCAGGTACATTCTGAGCGGGGAAGGAGCTGGGACTATATTTATCATCGACGAGGTGACAGGAGATATTCATGCCACTAAGAGTCTGGATCGCGAAAGGAAAACACATTATGTCCTGCATGCACAAGCCTTGGACCGCAACACAGAGGAGGCACTGGAACCAAAGTCGGAATTCATCATCAAAGTACAAGACATCAATGACAATGCACCCAAATTTCCAGATGGACCCTTTGTAGCTACGGTGCCTGAGATGTCTGAAGTGGGTGAGTAGTGCTACACAATAAACTGGACCTTCAAATGATTGTCCGACAGTAGTAAGCCTTTGTGCGAATGTGTTGAATGATGAAAGATTGGAGTGCTATTTTTGTTTGCTTTTTAGATATTCTTTATGTTTATAATCCCTTCTATCCCTATGGTGCATAGGAAAATATTATGGCAATGCTTAGGACTACATTCTGTGTACATCTCAAATAGACTCATGACCAAGTGCTGCTCCAAGATGTTTTAAAAGAAGACATTAGTATGAAGAGCCATGATCAAACATGTTATTACCCTGTGCAGCATTGTGCTTTGTCCTCTCTGTGATAATGTTCTCCAGAATGTTTGATGTTCCGTAAGCCAGCCGAGTCCTCTTTTTCATCTTTGTTTTCTGGTTGCTGTGATGGTTTCCCGGGTGGGCAGGTCTTTATAAAGCACTCAATAGTTCCTCCACAGCAATCCCCGCCATCGAGACTGTGGAGTCCTCCACATCATAAAGGAAAGAAAAGCCTCTATCCACCTCCTAAGAGACAGCTGCTACTAGCATGCATCAAGCATCATGTGGCAAACATCTATTTTTTATTTCTTTATTGTACCGTTCTGTTTTTAGCTCGGGTGAACAAAAGCCACCCTTCTCTCAGTCCAGTGGATTCTGCCTCTCAGCACAATAGCTCGAAAGTATGGAGCTCAAATATTTCATAGCACTCCTTCAAAACATATGTAGGCTGTGACCAAACATGAACGGTGGCCAAACTGCTGTCAGAGCGATTTTCCTTCAAATATATACTGTAAGGTGGTGGATATGTGAGTCTGACATTTCATTGAAAACATTCCATTCATATCTCTCTGTCTAAAATAATCCCTTCAGCTGCTGAAAAGAAGTAGAAATACTTATTAAAAAATACCTCCGAGAAAATGAACAGCTTCATCAGTTTCTTGCAGCAAGAAGATGGAAATGTGCAAAACCGATTAAATATGCAAACCCCAATAGACCTGTAGGCGCCCTCTTTATAAACAGTCAATATCTCCCTGGTTGCGTTCATGAATATTCATGATCAGACAGGCCTGACACAAATACAACTTTGCCACTCAGTATATTTGTTCCTAAGTTGGATATGTCAAGTACATGTCTTAATCTCTTTCAAGGGTGCTGCGCTGTATGTTCTGATGCTTTGTACGTGCAGCCCATTCGCCCAGAGGAAAATGCTGATATTGTACGTTTCTGCAAACCACAGATATATTACATTTGTAGGTTTTGTACGTATCATAGCAATATTTCTAAAGTGACGTAGTATATTAACTGACTTAATCATCAGGGGGTGGAGGGGGTGGAGGGGATGGTGGGTGGCATGTCGCCAAGGTAAGATGCCTGCTAAGCTGCAGACCACTGCAGACTAATCATCAGGAACCAGTTGTTTTTTAACTGTATTTCTCAGCGCCTTTTTAGACCAAATGTGGGTGTTTTTTTAGTAACCTGTCGCTGTGCTTCCACTGGGAATGGTGCCACAAACAGCTGTTATTTTTTTAGAAGAAGAAGATATACTTTATTAATCCCTGAGGGGAAATTCAATTTTTTAACTCTGTTGTCCTATACACACAGGCCCAAAACACACACACATGCACGAACAGGACCCATAGTGAATTAAATGGAGAGATGCCAGAACGAGGGGGCCGACCATGGACAAGCGCCCTGAGCAGTTGGGGATTCGGTGCCTTGCTAAAGAGCACCTTGGCAGTGCCCAAGAGGCAAACATGTGCCTGTCCAGCTACCAGTCCACACTGCAAGTTTCGCCTGGACGGGGACTTAAGACGGCGACCTAACCGAAGTCCCTATGGACTTGCTGCATTTTCTGCCAGAATTGTGCCACCAAAACATTTTAGACAAAAGCATGACGTTTTCCTAAACATAACAAAATGGTTTTTGTGCCTAAACCTACTTCAGCTGGTTTGCAGTGACGTGCAATGCCAACATTTACTCTAGCAATTGGGTTGGTATGTGGAATAATAATTACTGATATGTACTGTATATTTTACAGTAGAAACCCCCTCTAGAAATCACTGTTACATTCATCAACCTCTTATATGGATCAATAATACGCTCTCAACCCGACTCATCATATACCACCGCTCTGTCAGTGGACCTACAGGTATAAATATGATGGGCTAGGTACCCTACTGCGACTGAGATGAATGTTCTGGGACAGCATGTCAGTTTATACTTGTGACATGCATTGTGTCTTTTCAACATACGCTTCCCTTTTCCAGGAAATGTACAGTTGCTGCTCATTACAGGCACAAAGTCTTTTTCAAAATAATCTTGCCACGTCTGTAAAACCCTTCATTTTTAGGTTGATTTCCTTAGGTATAGGCAACAAAAGCACATAGAAAAAAAACATCATGGTTTGGCTTACACACCCTAACAGAGTTTCTTTGACCCATCCACAACCCATCCCTGTACAGACTCTCTTGCTCTTTATTACGGTAGTTGCCGCCAGCATTACAAACTGCCGCTGCCAAGTTCGTATCACACCGCCAAGAAGGATGCCTCTGTGAGACGGTATCTCATGCTGACATCCGACGATAAAGCAGCAGTATCGGATTAGTTGGATTGCTGCCCGCTACCTTTAAAACTGACCCGCCCAGTGGGTATTATACCATCGTGGAAGGTGTGTCGGTGTGTGATGCCAACATCGCTGACAAAGCAACGGTATTTGGGAGTGAGAATGGGCTGGGATCAGAGAGCTTGGGACAGAATCATTCTTACACAAATACTGTTTCTAGAAAAAAAAATTGGCTTAAAGTACTCAAGTAGTGTACTTACATTGTGAATTTTGGATCTTTTTATACATGTTAATAAAAGGGATGGTAATTCTATTTATTGATTTTTTTTCTATACTCCCATGATACTTGTCTTGTGGTAACCTATCTGATTATGGCAGGCTATCTGTGGCTGGTGCTGGGTGCACTTTGTAATTATGGCGGGAAAAGAAAGTAATTTTTTCTCAATGAAAGGAAGTCTCATTGAAGCTTACAACAAAATGCCAGAAATGGGCCAATGACATGCATTAGCGAAACTTCGTGTTCCTCAGGCTAACTGTGTCTGCACACTGTATTCACCTCTAATTCATCTACTCGCACAACGAGAAACAGCCATAACTGCTAGTGATGGAGAAAGAAAACAAACTACTGTATTCTGTATTTTCAAACAATAGGAATTGTGTAAATGCCGATGCTGTCCATTTCCAACCTGGTCTCACTCAGAAGTTACTGAAATCTGGCCATGGGAAGGGACTTGTGGCATCAGACACAACCAAAAAAAGCCATCCTTTAACATTGGCATGATACGCGGCCGGTCGCCATTATAGTTTATTAACTGTGCTTGGCGGCATCAGGAGGGAAACCCGGCGAAAGTTTGAGTAGTGCAAGTGGGAGGGGTGGTGGATGGGTCCAACAAACACCCCTTTTTTCCGAAACCTACCCATGTGTTTCTGAGGCCTAAACCCAACCACGTGTTAGTTGTTGGAGGAAAAAAAAAAAAGGTCAATTTGCGTTGATGCACTGATGAAGTGTGTTTATTTTGAAAGAGACAGTATGCAAACTGTAAATTTCCTGTGAAAATGGAAGTGTCTTTTTAAAGAAGACAATGCATGTAACAGGCAGTACTTGATGTGGCATCCCAGAACGTCAACCACCAACACACCCAGGGTACCTTTCACGTCGTTTCTGGACATGGAAAGTCAATGACCAAACAACGATATGTGTCGAAGTCAGAGTGAGAATGTGTTGCCATTTCATTACTTTATATTCATGTTATAAATGTACAAATGACAATTCAATGGCAATCTGCATGAGAAATTAAGTAAAAGAAATAAAAATCGGTCATAATAATCATCAGCCTATATTGATCAATTTGACCCAGACAGATGAGATTATTATATTCCACTGTATCCTAATATAAGGTCATTTTAAGGTAGATAAAGGTCGTTTTGCTACTGTCAGACCAAAATATGTGCTAAACTCTAAATGAAATGTTATTAGATACATCAGGTGCTGTAATCTTCATCTGTGAATGAGTACATAATCAGGTAATGAGAATATTTACAGCCCCTATCTGTGTATTGGCATCCTTTGTTTAGTTCTAACGAGACTACTCATTTTAAAGTTTCAATGTTGGCTGCAAACTTCATCATCGGTTGCACAAAAAGAATCAATCACCATTGATGACCCAAGGGAGGAAATCAAGGACTGTGAAGGGGAAAATAATTAGCCTTTTTTCCCGCCCCCTCTTTTGCTCATGTCCATTAAAGTAATTCCTCTTCGGTTCAGCGTCTGCTGCGTCAAATCGGCTGTAACAATCAACTGTCCTCACACTCCAGAGCACTAATCCCCCAGCATTTGTCAATACTGGTGTTCCCAAGTGCAGGAAGGGGCTGTCTGGGAGTGTGGCAACTAATTGGTTGTGATGCTCTTTTTTCCTGTCTAAATTGATTAGCTGGGCATGTGCCAGGTAGTCCAACGTTACTGTTTCATACATCCCATTCAACGGTACAACAATATTTTTTAGAGTGCTGGATGAAAGGAGTATCCATTTCCAACTACTGTAAATCTCTCTGTTGAGATGTCTCTAAATGGGTATGCTGGAGATGGTATCTCAGCTTTCCTGTCAACCCTTTGACTTCTGGGAAAATCACTAGTTAATAGAGGTTTCAAAACCCAGATGCAGAGGTGGTTGCTTGTTTAGATGAGCAGTTATGATTAAATGAGTGTTAACGTGTGAAAATTGAGCTGAAAAGTACATGTGGGTAAGTGTCAAAGCCTTTATAGACAGAACAAAAGAGATTCAGGGTTGCATACAAAGGACTGAACTCATACTTTTGATTTATTTTCCCCTTTTTGCCTCTCTCAGGTGTTGTTTCCAGTGGAAGCTGCAATCCATCACAAAATACACATCAGTTTTTGTTTTCAAATCAGTTTCCATATGTGATGGCAGGCTTCTAACCCACACTCCGTGTATTGACATCTTTCATCACATTTAGATGACATCTTATTTCTACCCATTAAGTCCTTTGCAAACTAATTGATATTTCATTACAGTACAGATGGTGGAAATTGTTTTCTTTCTTTTTTCATTTCATGAAAGTGGGAATGTAGCAAATGGCACAATACCCTTGACTCAGGCTGAGGGAGGATGAAGAAAACCTTGTGGTTGTATTATACCTTCAGAGCCCAACCTTGATCTTTTAAAAGTACATTATGTCTTGTGGTTGTGGCAATGAGTCCAGTGAGGTCAGTAGAGATAGATGGATTGAAACCTAAAGGAGGTGATGAAAGTGGACATAAAAATGGGAAACGGTATGTGACTGGGTTCATAATGGGAAGGACGTTCGGTACATGCTGAACCTGAACCAAGTCCAGATTTCACAATGTCTCTGCATGAATTCAGGAGAATTCAGAATTCATTTTCTGGCACCCTCAGGTGCTCTCTTTACTGTGGGATGCTAGCATTTCAAAAGGAACAACCCCATTGTAAAAATAAAAATCCAGGCACAAAGTGGAGGGTACTGTACAGCTTTAAGGTTTTATACAACATTCAGAAATTAATACAGCAGCAAACAACTATTTGCTATGTAAACATATATTTGAGTAATGGCCTCCTGAACTGAGAGTGGAGTCACACTCCCTTTGTGTTTGTTGTGATTCTAGCTTCTTTGTTCCTTGTTTTGGTTGCAGTCCAGTTTTGCATATATGGGATGCATAGTACACTTCTGCAAACCAAAGGTCCTCTAACATTTTTACATTATTGTGTAACAGATGTGTTTAAACTTAACACAACCAAACAACCCAACTGCCAGAATAGGCTTTGTAGTATACGTTTCAGCAAACCATGGATATGGGACGTTTGTTGCCCAGGTGTCATGCAGTCCACTTTCCCTCCACTTCCTGATGATAAAGTCAGCTCACACATCAATTTAGGAACTTTGATAGGATACATATTAAACGTACAAGCTAGCAAGCTAATTGCCAACGCTATACACTGCACTAATACACCATTTACCACTGAAAACGCTGTCCCACCTCGGGGTGATCAAAAGGCATTAATGCGGAACAGTAATGCCAACCCTCTGATTCACACTTAAGGCATATTCATACTGGTACCTCAGCTCTATGCAGAGCTGAGATGCGTAGCCCACGCATGTGTTCTACGTTGTTTTGTCTGTGTCACTCTGCAGGTACACCTCCAAAACACTAGTTGTTGGTGGAGTTTCTGTGAGGTGCTGGAGTTGATTCAAAACAAACCCAAAACACACATTAAACATGGCTTGATAGCAACAATTTCAAACTCAAGTCTACACAAATTGGCTTCACTACAAGTTATAGCATTCACAGATAAAACACTTGTCTTTTGCTGGAGATATTTTCCCCACAAATACAACATGCTAATGTTTATAGCACAAGCCTATGGTATTTTTTATAAGAATTTATATATAAATTAGCCTAGCAGCTAGCAAAGTTTTCCTCTACTCGTATGAAGCCAGGAAAAACAGCAACATTTATCAAAGGTAATGTTACAAAATACGGCTCCGTAACAACACACGAGATTCACCAACAAAACAACTGTCTTAATACTAAACACATTTTCCAAACAAATACTACACGCTAATGTTGTTAGCATAAGCCTATTGCATTTTACAATGTATAAAATAGCCTAATGACTAGCAGAGATTTCCTCAACTCATGTGAATCCAGGATAAATCACACACAGGACTTAAAATGCTATGTTGTGGGAGCTTTATTTTCTTCACAATTTATTGTTTCTTATTTTCTTAGTTTCTTCTTCAGCTTATAAAAATAAACAGGAGGTCTACGTCATTGTGACGTGTAGTTACATTTCTGGGGAGGTACACTTCAGGCAACGGCGTAGGCCTCTGACACAGAGGTACAGTGGGTACAGCTTGGTTCGACGCAAAAGTAAAATCCCACTTTAGGTCAACACTGTTAGCCGTGTCAGCACTGTAGCCCTGTCAGCAAAATTAGAAGGACTAGCACAGCTAGCCGCCGCCATTTCAACTGAGCCATCTTCATGTTTGCCTGGCTGCACACGGCTCTTATTAGAGGTGAATCATGTGTCCAGGCAATCCTGGCTCAGACTTTGAATGTTGTATGTTGCACCTTTATGGTGTCTCCCCACCTTCAAAGTCTGGCATTCCATCAATGTCGTATATCCTGGAGTACCTGATGTCTATTTTTTTTTTTATTTTTTACAAGGTTTAACTATAAGAATAGTCATTTTTTCAAATGTTATGGTACCACCTGAAAAAGAGGTTGTGTTTGAAGGGAAAAAAATAACATCTCTTTAAATGGGATGTGTCCAAGAGTTCCTACATCAGCAGTGTTTTGATTAATTGTTTCATTTCCTGCACTTACAGAGGATTCATCATCCTTTTTATAAGCCAGCCTACAAATATTGTGTCAGGTGGTGGTCCCTTTGTGAGAGCCTTTGTCTAATAGTGGTTGTATTGTAAAGTGTTTTTACTCTCCAGGAAACCTGTTACATGAAAAAAGGTACTGTGACCTTATAACCTGACCTTTGAGACCAGATTCCCAGCAGAGTTTTATTGCATCGGTGAAACTGATTTTCAAAGTTAATCTTTCGCAAACACGTAGGTACACACTAGCTCTTGAATGCTCATTCTTTATTGAGTAGAATCAGACCATTTTATGTTGCACTCGTCACCTTAATAGTCCTAAATATATTGTACTTGAACACTTTAGCTGGAGTGCATTTTGAGCAATTGAAAGCCCATTTTATAGTCTTTTAGGAGTGCATAATGAGTGCATTATCGGTCGGAATATGCACTGATATGAATCTGTTTCCACAGTTTGAAAAACCTGGAATATGAAAATATATAGTGTTGGAATTATACTGAACATCTTGCAGTCAGACTCCTCACTGTGCTGTACAGACATGTTAATAATATGAGGTCACAGAAGAGCATTTTCTTTACTTGAGCGATTAACAGAGAACAATTCAAGGTTCATCAATTAAATTATGTACTAACTAATACGTTTTCCTAGACAGATGATTTGGAACCGACTCTGCTTCCAAAGCAATCCCAGAATTGATTAAGTCCAAATAATTCCCAGTGCAATTTTCGCTGCAATGCTGACAGACATTCAGAGTGCCGGAGCATACTGTGGACTACATGGTTCATTATGGGTGGCATTTCACTCCTGCTCCTTCAGGTTTTCAAGAGAATTAAGTCATATCTGGTGAGACACTGTGGACTTTCACATGTTTAATTTAGTTTTATTCTCAGAGGAAAACAGCAAAGCAAGTATCCAGAACCTTTACAGTCTCTAGAATGTAAAAAAGAGCTCACGTCTCTTTACACAATTGTACTATGATTCTTACATATACTCATGTATTATATAAGCTTGCAGGGCAATTACAATGCACTCATCATGCAATTATAATGGCTTAATGAAGCCTGTAATGCTGTTTGAGCAACACTTGGAGTGTTAAATTGAACCACAATGGCTTTTACACAGAATTTTTAAATAACAGCGTAAATAATGAGCCATCCCGCTAAGTTTTTAAATCATTTGACTTTGTTTTTGACATCTTATGCAATGAAAAATACTTTAAAACTAGGGCATGCTCTTGTATTTTCCATTTAAAGTTTAACAGCGATAAAATGTCCAGCAATTTCTCTTTCATGGGACATAGCACACACACTGCAGTCACTGTCTGTGAATAAGTGAATGTATTTTTATATTATTACTCCCTATTATATTGTTTATACTATCTGTACCAAATATTTTTTCTGACATATTTTGTGTTTACATAATGGCAACCTGTTAACCTCAATAGCGGCACAGAACATCCATTTTCAGGCCAGCCATTTGAAATTATGGACAGGGGGACAATTTTTGCCAAATGGAGCCCTTCATCCACATCCACTTCAGCACCAACACCACCCACCTTTAGCTCTCATACCAACACAGGCAATGTCAAATAAGCTCTTGGCCATTAGCCTTGTAGTGACAGAGATGAAGTCCCTAACAACCATTTTCAAATTCAGTGTTACAGATCCATTCTATTTTGGATACATATATTCAATATGATCACAAACTCAAAAGGTCGAGTCGGTTATTTTATAACAGAGATCTTTTTTTTTTCTTATAATCCGCCTTTTACCTTTAAACAATACATGAAGAGAAGTATACTCAAACATTGACCGAAGAAATTACTGCAAGTCATTTAAAATCAAATTGTGATTGTACAAGTAGGCCTAAATTTACTCTTCATCCATCACTATTTCCGAATCCAGTGTTTATAATGTTAAATTATGCATTTCAAAGACTGTTCGGGGGTGCCTTGCCAATGTTCCGACGGTCCAAAATTATAGAACCCCAATAATACAAAAATGTTCCACTGAACTGAAGGTCAATTTCCCTGGCTGGAAGTTATCCCGAAATCAAACACCCATTGCTTTCAGGTCCTATTTCTCTGAAAATAGAACACTTCCTACAACTAGTTGGTGAAGATTCTCAGTCATCCAGGTCATGGTAATCATATGTGCTAATATCGTAGGCAACTTGACTTGCTTGCATTTCTTGAAGACATTTCACCTCTCATCCAGTTCTAGAACTCGCCTGTGTGGGTGGGAATCCTTGCAGAGTCCTAGGGGTCACGTGAGCTCTTAGTTTCAGAGTTGTTAAGGTCACAATGTGAGTCCTTGACCCACCTGGCCACCATGTGAGTCGTTAGGGTCAGATGGGACCAGGGGTGAATAGGTGTGCAGTCATCTGGGGAGGGATCCCAAGACTGCATTGTAGCCAGCTCCACGGGTCAAGACTCGGCTGTCCACTTACATCTACAGGAGAAGGGACACTCCTTTGAGGACAGCAACGTGCACATCTTGGCCAGAGAGGAAAGGCGGTTTGAAAGAGGAGTAGAAGAAGCCATCTACATCAAGCTGGAATGACCATCATTAAACAGTGGAGGTGGCCTACGACACTACTTATCCCCCACCTACAATGCAGTCTTGGGATCCCTCCCCAGACGACTTCACACCCATTCACCCCTGGTCCTACCTGACCCTAACAACTCACATGGTGGCCAGGTGGGTCAACGACTCACATTATGACCTTAACGATTCTGAAACTAAGAGCTCACATGTGACCCCTACGACTCTGCAAGGGTTCCCACCCACACAGGGTTTCGTACCAGTCATTTAGAACTGAAGAAGCCTCTTGGATGAGAGGTGAAACATCCTCAAGAAACGCAAGCAAGTCCATTTGCCTACGATATAGCACTTATCACTTCCTACAGCTAGTTTTAGTTTTCTGTTGGCATTTCAGCCTACAATCCTGTGTGTCTTTACTGATCCTTTACAACCCAGCAAACATTAGTGTTTTTTACCCTGCTTTCTAGTGATTTTTATGCCACCAAAAGTGGGTGTTTTAAGGTGAAACATGATCTTTGTCTTACATTAACCGTGGTTTTTGTGCCTAAACCTAACCACCTATCACCAAAGCATTGTTGATGAATTTAACATGTCAGTGGTTTACAGAAACCCATAATGATAAAAAGAATTACTGTCAATTGGGTTGTCTAACTGCTGGGAATGTGTATTTTCTGAGAAACAACAGTTTAAAGGAATCAGTATTTGTTTTGGGCATAACGTGCTGCTGGAGAGATGGGCTTTTGTTCCAATGGGACATTTTTTGGACGAGCAGATCTTGAGAATTTTGGCCTTTTGGAACAATGACCAGTCCTTCAAGGGACAGTAGTATGCAGAAATATTAAAAAAAACACAAACATTCTGAAAAATAGCAGTGCTGCTTTTTCCTTCACCAAAATTTAGCCTAACATTGGGACATTTTTTGGCCCCTTCCTGACAAGATAGCATGACACAGTTGGTACCAATAGATGCCTTGAGTCATCTAGTTTCATATGATACCAGTATATTTACTCTAGCTTTAAAACTGATCCCTCCATAGCAGACGGGATATGTTTGCCTGCCTAGTTCCTTAGCTTCTGCCTGTCATACCCAAAGACTGTATGGTTGTACCCTTTGCAGTGGAGGTTTGACCACATAATTTTCACAATAACTGCGGGCTATGTGGTACCAGGTGACAAGTTAGAATGTGTTTTAATGAGAACAACTTGTATTGTCAGTGACACAAGTCAGTGCAGTGTTATTTGAACCCTCTGACCTCCTCTTGCAGCAGCAGTTCATTTATACATCATTTTTTAGATATGTTCTGTACAGTGGGCAACATATGATCTAAAACAGTGTGCTAGTATTTGCTAAAGCATGCTAAATCAGCAGGGTTGTCATTTTGCTAGCTGTTTGTTTAGGTTAAACAAGGTGATCCTCCAGAAGCTACAACTTCTTCTTCTTCTGTTTTTAAGTGAGGATGTGTCCAGCATTTCAAGTATCTCTTGCTTTCTAGCCCTGCTATCATATATTCAGATTTTGTGCCAGAAATGGTTGCTAGGTGATTTTCAACATACAGCCATTACACATCGTCATTACACATCACATCAACATACTTCTATTAGCATTAGAGAATCCTTAAGAAAGGCAGTAAATGGCAGGAAATAATCTTGCTGTGTTCTTTTTCAGGCACCTCTGTGTTGCAAGTCACGGCGTCGGATGCTGACGACCCCACTTATGGAAACAGTGCCAGAATAGTCTACAGTATTCTACAAGGACAGCCATATTTCTCCGTTGACCCCAAAACAGGTGTGGTATTACTGCATGCTTGGAAAAAAGTGCTTAGACAAAGTAAGCATCCATGCTCTTGAAAGCATGATAACTATAGCTATAAATGGGAGTAATAACTTTGTTATAATCTCTATTGTTGATCTCCTAAAGTGATGTCTATATCATGCTGTAAAATATGTGCACCATACGCTTCTTTCAGAGAACATCCTGTTCTGTTATTGCGGCACGTCTGACATCATAAAAGCTAAAGCAGCCTCAGTAGAGTTATGGACTACTCATACGACTGCTATATTGTTGAACACGCAATCCACTCTTTGTGGGCCATAACTAACTCCTCAGGGGTCAGAGAAGACATTTGTAGAGATGCCGTCAGAAAGCCATTGTTTCCTGCCTTTTGAAAGGAGGAAAAAAGGCCACAACAGGCAGTGTGCTCAGTGTTCTCAGATTCTATCTTTTGTCTGAGAGGCCTCTGCTGGAATCTATTAAATGTTTATAAAGCTTCTAAAGTGCAGGACATATAACTTTTATATGATGTGAAAAATGTGTTGTTGTGAGTGTGGGCATGTCTGTTTATTTCGGATCTCTCTTTGTCTCACAAAAGAGTGTGTGCGTGCACGTGCTCGTCTGAAGTCTTGCATGCTTGCTCTGCTCTGCTGCTGCTGCCGCTGTCGGTTAACATGAACAACAATCCACTTGTATGAATTGATTCATTGCTGTCTGGAACAACTATTGGCCCCTTTGAGACTATACTGCCCATGTAAAACATGAATTCTTTGCTGAATGAGCAACACAAATGAATTGCTGAATATTTTGACTTTACCTCGAGGGAAAAGGCAGTGGGGATTGATGGAGCAATTTCACAGCGGTGTGGTGAGGCAGAAGCAATGCCAATTTTTGAATGAAAATGGGGCTTTCTCATACAACGCCACATTTTTTTTTTTCCCATCAACTATACATTGTTTTAGTTCAAATCTATTTCAGATCATGTTTTGACTGTCGAAATGATTATGCTGCAGTCGTTTTCTTTCAATTTTCTGTATGCAGTGTGCTTTTGGACACATCAGATGGCTCGTTGTGCTTAAGCTGACTCGGCATCTTGTCTGCATTGTAATTCAGCGTGGGGCGTGCAGAGGAGTAGGGAGGTGATCGAAGGCCTAGCCAGCTGCACTCTCTGCGCAGCACTATTCCACCCACACGTATTAATTTATACAAGTCGGCTGTTGTTTTCGCCACTGGCAAACTACCCTCCTCCCTCAAATTAGGACAAGGGACTCCAGCGGTCAGTGGAAAATGTGCACATGGAGGAGGCTGCACTTTGCATGTGATCTTTAATATGCTAAGCCCAAATCTTAAAGCAGTAGTGTTGGCATGCTGCCACATTTGAGCACCACACTGGGGATCTGAAGCTGCTCCTGCATCTGTCTCACAGTGCATTAGCTTGCTTACACCTCCTTATATCCACATGTACCTGGCTCCCACCACGCTTAATCTGCAGAGACACAGCAGGATTAGACACACAATACACACATGCAAACACACACGCACAGACCTCCTCCACCTCTTCCCATTTGACCTTGGTCCAGTGGCCTGATACAACAGTGACAGATATTACAAGACCCATGAGGTAGACTGAAGGATCATTTGAGGACAGAGGGTAATGATAGCATTTGGCCCGCACATATGGTGCTGAAGGAATCCCCAAAGGACCGTCTCAGACTTGACCCAAATTCTCAGCAAGCAACAAAGTGAACAGTTTCACCTGTTTCTTCTACCTGGCGTAGCGGTTTTGATAGCATCATCTCGAATCCAGCAGCGACTGAAATGACAGGCCTGTCCCACTGTTTGGAAATTGCATTAAATGGTAAATTGATCACAGTTAGGGTATATCTCTCTCTTTTCAACCTGAGAAAAGGACAAACGGCTTTTTGAACAGGTTGTCTCGGCAAAGCAATCATAAGCATCAGAATCCGGTTTGTTGACAAGTAGGTTTTCAAATACATGGAATTCCTTGTGGTGTTTTGGCGCATAACAAAAACATAGTATAAAAAAATGAAATCAAACATAGTCAAACATAAATGTAGAACAGAATCAGGCTGTTCTTGCGCACTATTCATTGGTGTACAATGAAAAGGAATGCACCCCAATTTGTACACAACCTACATAATCATGAGCCAGCAAATCATGTGTATTCCACATGATCTGAAAGGCTGCGATCTCGTGAACAGTGCACTGGCGGGAGTAAAGATAAAAGTAATATAATGACCAAAAGTCTGGGCTCAGGAGGCAGGTTGGGGTGTTGAATGTTTCAAACAACACAGGACTGTCCCTCAGTAGACCAGTGTTCTTGTCCTGTTTGAAACCAAGCAAGCTTATTTTCAGTTAGGCTGCCCCCAAGTAAGAATTTTCCTAGTCAGCCAGTAGTCATCATTTAGGGCCATTAGTCAACTAGTCGCCTGCATGTTTGGGTTGAGTTTAAGGTCTGAGAAAGAATAGTATAAGTAACATTGCTACCACTGTGCTACATTACAGAGAAATACAAAACCGTACTGATGAACCTTCATTAATATAGGCTGATATTTTACAAGTTACAAATAACACTGTCAGCAAAGCAGTAATGATTGTGCAAAGTGGCTAATGGGCATGTAGCTACTTACATGTTTCAGATGATACGTCATGTTTGTAGTCGAATAATAGGCGAATGTTTGCCTGCAGAGTTTACATATCAACTTGGGTTCATCCTTCACCTTCTCAAAAATGATCCCACATTTTGGATTTCCCGCCTGACATGTTATTAACTAGCCTGTGTAATAACCGCAGGTACCAGCCCTGTAAATTAATGTGACTCCTGTCTGACTGCTGAGTGTGGCCACTTCCTGTGTCTGTCCTTTCAAATTTAATTTCCACATGGTCCAGCCATATAGGCTTTGATTTATTTTGAGAAGGCGCAGCTCCTAATAGAGTTTCACATTTCGTCGCTGTCCGATGAAAAACACGTATCTCCACTTTTGACGATTTTGACTCTCTACAGGCTTTGATGGACACTTCTGACCCCCAGTTGAAATATGTGTTCAAAAGATGAAGTAATAAAACGTCTTTCCATTGGTCATTTGGATACCCAACGCTAACAGTTGCTAGGGAATATTATGGACTGTAGAAAGTCAAAATCGTCAAAAGTGGAGATACGTGTTTTTCATCAGACAGTGACGATTTGTTTGATTTTTATTTTGTTTGTCGCCAGTCTTGCCAACTAATGACTCTGGTCAACTAACATTTGGTCGGCTATAAGGGGGCAGCCCTAATTTCAAGGCACATACTCACCATGCTTCCTTTCCTGAACCAAACCTATGTAGCTTTACTTGCTTAAGCCTAACCTACATAACTTTACATTAATTACGTAATGTGATTTGTGGGGCACAAATTCATAGGATATCATGAACCGTTGTATATGCATTTTGGTAAGATATCATATGAACTGTTGTATGAGAATATGTTGGTACAGTATATCTTACTTAGACTTACAGTTTTCAGAAGATGCAGTTTGTGCAGAAATGTGAGGTCACACAGTATGAGGTATAAAAAGAAAAATGTTCCTTAATGTAACACATGTAGACAGTGTCTGGGGGCGAGTTAACTTCTTTCCCAGCTCCTGAAACCAGATATCCCATTCAGCTATTTGTAATAGCTGTTAGAATTTGAATACTGTGCATTAAAGTCCCTAATCAAACATCTGTGGGTATGGCTACAATATGCAATTACTTCATAACTGAAATACTGCATGGCTGTATTGCCACTCTATGAGTAAATTAGGGTTGCATCTGTTTATTTTGAAAAACTGTAGGCATGCAGTTTACTTGACAAATAAACTGACATGGTTAGAGCATATTTAAGTTATCTTTTAAAGGCAAAATCAGAATTAAACAGCCCATGATCCTACATCTCATCCTGCTGATCCTGTAGATTCATATCAGTGAGTCTAAGATTAATTTAGGCATCAAATATGATAGACCATGTTCATCAAGACAAGATCTGAAAAATGGCATTATCATAAAATGTTGTGAAACACGTGGCTTTTACATTGTGACAGCTCAACTATGATTTGCAGGTTTATTTGTCAAGCCTCACACCAGAACCTTAACCACCATAACTCAACTAAATATTTGATCAAATCAGAGGCAAATTTTAACAGACATCCTGTATTTCAAAGTCAGATAACTAAGACAGACTTGCTAATAGCTCCATACAAAATAACACTGAGTTCATACTTCTCAACTGACTAATTAACTCAGAGAACAACATTAAGGCAGCTGCTTGTCTCCGCTGGAAATAAGATTCAATCATGGATGTAAAATTGTAATTGATGCATCTATGGCAGTGTCATGCAGCATGCAAACAAGGAGAGATAGGAACTGAGGATTAGATTTCCTTGGCTGAAGAAATAAATGAGCACGACACAGACTTTGTAAATACAGAAATATAGTTGATACAACTGATAATGATGGAAGGCCTGAGGGGGGAAATGTGGGCAGAAGAAAACAAATGTGTCAGCTTTGAGCTGTGTTACAATAATTTGACATTTCCGAATATTGTCTATAGCTTTAGACAGAACTCGCTCAGAACAAAATGACTTAGGGTGCATCTGAAATTAGTGGGGGTGCACTAGTAGCTGCAGTGTCGGCTGGCAACAGCAATAAAATGTAGTGTAGGTGTTACAGGTCTCAAACGTGGTCCCATATGAACATATTATGCAACACAGCTGGAAGACGTTGTAAACAGTAGTAAGTAAATCTAGTGTGTCATTCCTCTTCAGCAACAGTATCCTTTATCTGCATTGGTTGCTCAAAAGCATCATATGTCTAACTCTTAGCCTATATTCCAGGATTTATCCAGTGCCCTTTCTGTATTTCACATTGTAGTTTCACTCACCATGACCACTGCTTTGTCATTACGGCACATTATACAAGCATCCTTCTGGCTTTTATACTTGCACAAGTTTGCTATTGCTGACAACTATTTTTAGCATAGCCTACATAGGAAAATGCATCAGCGCCTGCCAGGGTAATACTTGAGAAGACATTAGCAGGTGAGTCCATCTTATAAACACATTTAACCACAGTTTGAAACTTGTATGAAAAGACTTCAAGCAACCTTAACAAGCTAGTGATATACAGCCTACCAAGAACTCAGCCATTGCTGGGCTTATGAAGCTAAGATTAGCTTAGCTGCTAGGTCCATTCATAAACTAAACATTTTGCCAAAATATTAACAATAGTATTAGTGTCAGTGAGCGTATCTGCTAAAGCGAATTACTGCTAAGGAGAAAATGAGCACATGGACGGCACCTGATTTTTTTTTTTAAATTAAGACTAATTGACTAGTCTAAAAAGAGTAAAACACTCAAAAAACAACCAAAATTTAGCACAATTTATTGTTAAGTATTTGAAACATTGTCCCAAAAAAATATTGTGTGAATTAAGAGCCCTTTGATGTCTTTAATCATAATCTTTAACAACCAAGTCTGATTTTAAATGCCGCTGAAGTATGAGAGACTTTGTATGAATGTGAACATGAACATTCAGGCTCAGCATTAACTTCCTGAAGCTTTTACCTTCAACAAAGTTAAGTGGAAGCATATCTTGCCAGGTCATTGTCGTGATGAGCTGCATTATCTTCTCAGCCCGGGCGGGATCACAGCATCTCCGGATGAACGATGCCCATTTGGGTTGCGTGTGGCTAGCACCGCTACCGTGCAGGTTAACATCCAAAATGCACATGCTGAAAGTGGATGTGCATTGCTCCAGTCGAGTGATTATACACCAGTTTTTTTCTGACACAGCCTACATTGTTTTCATTTTCTAGATCAAAGTAAAGATCAAATCGTGCTGGTTTTGCGAGAAGACATATCTGTTATTTCCCACCGTGCTGTTTTAAAACTCCAGTGTACTCGGGCATTACCGCAGGTAGGATGACTGCTGTCTGACGGCTCTGTAGCACCCACTAGTGGCGGGCTAGTTAAGTACTTGTACGTGAATAAAACACTAATTTGTTTAACCAACTAATATCTCTGGTGCCGACTAGCGAGTTTAATCGTTTAGAAGACTAATTGTCCACATCCCTAATCGTAAGTGAATACAGCATGCTGCTCTTGAGCTTTCAGCTTTATGAGTCAGAATGGCACAATCAAACTCTGGTTCCCAGCACAATGCCACAATGCCACGGCATTGATGTAGGGCGAATTTGACAGTGATGCTCATATGACTAATGCACATGTTATTTATTTACTGTGTGATAATTAGTAATAGTCAATTTCATTGCAGTTTTTTATCACATTTTTACCTGTTTATTATTTAAATTTCAGCTGAGGGTGCAAAACATTAAACTCAGGGTGCAATGTGTGCATTTTTCCTGACAAAACTGTTTGTATGTGCACTAGACAATTTTATAGCTAATAAGATTGTCATCTTCACAATATGACGTGTAATTCCAATGAGAGATTTACATTTCAGTCATACCCACTCCACATGACCAGTAGTGAGTGTGGCCAGCTACTGGCATTGTTGATTTCATAAATGAAAAGTCAACAGTTGATGAAAACTAAAAGTAAAGAGCAAATTTCAAAGTACAGGTGTTGGAGGCAAAACTGTTGCATTCAAATGAAGTAGCTTTCTGCTAAGTCATTATTTTATGACTATTTTCTACGGAACCAACATTCTAGCAACCAGCGTTCACCAGTGTTACAATGAGAATTGAAGAATGAATGATAGATTGATGACTTCAGTGTAGGGTGACCATATTTTGATTTCCAAAAAAGAGGACACTCGGCCGGCCACAACAAAGCCTACTTAAATGATACTCTAAGTTTACTCAAAGATGCCCTATAATTTTAATATATTTAAAATTTATATTAGAAAATTCAGTTATATTACAAAATAATATCTGTCAAAGACAGAAATTCAGATAGGCCCCAATAGGGGACACATACACACACTAGAGTGTGGCGATCCAAGCCCAATGGTACCCGACGGGTGGGGCGGGTTTGGTCAAAAATGTAGCTATAAATTGTATTTGGGCTAGGGTCGGATTCGGTCAGCTTTCAGTGAAAATGTAGCGTAAAAATAAATAAAATCCTATTGTCTGTCCTGTTTATTGCTTGGGCACTGTTATTTACGTGACAACACCTGAACATAACACACACATTGGCTGTTTGTTTCTACCTCTCCCCCCTCTGGAAGTCTCGGACCTCCAGCCGCCCGCCTCCACCTTGATTAAACGCTGAAAATAAAATAAAAGAGGGAGATAGGTTTTTCATATTTTATCTTATTTTGTTTAATTTCTCCCTCTCCTCTCGCTAGAAGCGTCGGACCTCCCGCCTCCCGCTCCCGTCTCAAACACGGAGGTCTCTCTCTCCGCTGAGCACGCCCGTCCTGTTAAATAGCCTGTAACCACTGTGTGACACAAACTCAGTGCTTTGGTCATTAAATAATGTCGGGCTCAGTTCAGGTTCGGACAGAAATATGCTGCCTGTGCCGTGCTCTAACACACATCAGTTGTTAGTTATCATCAGTTTATAAAAACCCCCCGGACGCCCTGGACGCCCCGGACGGGACGTGAAAAGTGGACATGTCCGGGCAAAAGAGGACGTTTGGTCAGCCTACTTCAGTGTATCAAATCAGTCAGAAATCAAATGCTACAGAATAAAGTCTTAAATACAGACCTGCATATGAAGCTCAAAAATGTCACAAAACGCTAACACATTGTTCAAACCTCTCTGCCCATTTGTGGAAATTCAAAATTAGATGGTGTCCATAGCATTTTATGAATCAGAGTGAAATATAATTTAGAGGTGTGTCTAGATTATCCACTTGTTGAGTAGTGAAGGACAGAGACTGCAGGTTTTCATTCCAACAGCACACTATGGCATTGAAGGCCACTGATTATCACACATTCAAAAAGAGTGGAGAGCTTAATCAGTGAAATCACCAGGTGCAGTGTGTGGCGGGAGTGGAAACATCCAGATTCTAATTTCTGTAGCAATTCCTGCACTCCGTTTTTATCTGGAGTCGCTTCAGGTGGATTCAGCAGTTCAGAAGCAAGCCCAGTTTTTAATATTCATCATAAATAAACAGTATTTCATTTACAGTTTCATATAGGATTGATTCAGAGGAATAAGTTCAACATTTAGGGAATACCACTTACTCATTTTGTTGCTAAGAGTTAGCCGAGAAGCTTGATACCACTCTCATGTTTTTATGCTAAATATGAAGCTACAGCCAGCAGACCGTTAGCTTAAACTAGCATAAAGACTGGCAACAAGGGGAAACAGCTAACCTTGCACTGTCCAAAGGTAAAAAATAAAAATCAACCAGCCCTTCAAGAGACAACTAGCATGTTATATCTCATTTGTTTCATCCATACAAAAAACAAATGTGAAAAGAACAAATTGTCGCTGTCCAATGAAAAACACATATCTCCACTTTTGATGATTTTGATTTTCTACACGTTTTGATGGACACTTCTGACACCCAATGGAGATACGTAAATAAAACGTCTTTCCATTGGTCATTTGGATACCCAATGCTAACGGTTGCTAGGGAATATTATGGACACTCCATGCACTGTAGAAAGTCAAAATCGTCAAAAGTGGAGATACGTGTTTTTATCGGACAGCAATGAAATTCAGATTTAAACAATTTCAGAGATGGCTTATTATCTTTCGACAGCTCTCTGTTTACCCTATTTTTAAGCTTAGCTAACCGTTACTCACTGTAGCTTCTTACTGAATGGACCGATGTATGAGTGTATCGATCTTCTCTGCTAACACAAAAGGGAATAAAATGCCAATGTATTCTTTTTGGCCCAGTCACCAGAATAAAATGTATGCATCATACATTTCTCCAAACCACACATTTGTTAGAGATGTACATTTCATACATATCACGTCCACATTTCTAAAGAGACATGGTACAGATTACATGTGAGCTGAATCTTGCATTGGGGGAAGAGGGTAAGATGTACAGAATGACAATTAAGTGAGACGGCTGCCAAGCAACAGACAACATTTTGTTTTAATGAGAGTTTGGGACATTTCTAGCTCTATTTGTAGCAACAAAAGTCGGAATCTTTTAACGAGAGATTGGGACATTTTCAGCCGTGTTTGTTGCAACCAAGCAGGATACTTGTAGGACTCATTTATGCTCAAGGTTGGATATGTAGACTGAGATGGTTGGAGCCTTCTGTCCATACTCTGCAGTCAGCTCATCTGTATGTGTTCTCATTTTCTAAAAGCTTATGGATATGGGCAAAATGGAGCACTACAACTGTGGCGATTGTATAGCAAAGTTCAAGTGAGATACAACCATACAAGATGATGAAGAAATTTAAAAAATGGTGGTATGGGACGAATTAGTAACATGGTGGAAAGAATTCCCTGTCCACATGTCACAATGTGTTTAATGAAAAAGGGAAAAACGCCAGCACTCTCAAATGTCCTTTTGGTAAGTTTAATAAACCAGCTTGGATGGCAGTACCAGTACACAGACGTTTCGACAGAAAGTCTTCCTCTGTGTGTAGCTATGGTTACGGAAGTGGCATTTAAATACGCTCGAAGCAATCAGAGCAGGTGTGTGAAAAACACTTAACACTTCTGCCATAAAATGTAGTACCAACTCACAGGTAAAGAATAAACAAAAAACAATCTTAAGAAAGTATGTCACAGCTAATAGCAGTAAATGCACAGAAAACAGATAAACATATGCATAATATAGTCTGTTCATACAAAAAGGCACTGTGAACAACAGTAAACAATGTGCATAAGGGGGCAGAGTAAGTACCCAATTCTCAATTAACAATCAGATCATAAATGCACAGGAAAAGAATTACATAGAATTATTTATCCTACTATACACTCATGATCTGATCGTTAATTGAGGGACAGCTACTCAATGACTTTTTTGTACTTTATTCTTCTTACTGTGCACTTGTGATCTGATTGTTAATTGAGGGACAGTTACTCAGTGACTTTTTTGTACTTTATTCTTCTTACTGTGCACTTGTGATCTGATTGTTAATTGAGGGACAGTTACTCAGTGACTTTATGCAATTCTTTTCCTGTGCATTCATGATCTGATTGTTAATTGAGAACTTGGGACTTACTCTGCCCCCTTATGCACATACCTTCGCTGTTTTCTGTGCTTTTCTGTATTTGCACTTGAGATCTGATTGGTAATTGAGGGACAGCTACTCAATGACTTTATGTAATTCTTTTCCTGTGCATTTATGATCTGATTGTTAATTGAGAATTGGGTACTTACTCTGCCCCATTGTTGACTGTTGTTCACAGTGCCTTTTTGTATGAACAGAGTATATTATGCATATGTTTCTGTGCATTTACTGCTATTAGCTGTGACATACTTTCTTAAGATTGTTTCCAAGTGTTTTCCACACGAGTGTACTTAAATGCCACTTCCGTAACCATAGCTACACACTGAGGAAGACTTTCTGTCGAAACGTCTGTGTACTGGTACTGCCATCCAAGCTGGTTTATTAAACTTACCAAAAGGACATTTGAGAGTGCTGGCATTTTTCCCTTTGTCACTGTTTTTGGCCGTGCACCTTACAAGTGTATTTATTTTGAGAGTGCTTGCTTTTCCCTACGTGATTTTGAACAATGTGTTTAATGGCCTCACAGACTTTTCTGCCTCCATTAAAAGGTACATTATTATGACCTCCTCCACTGTTGCCTCTTTTTTGTTGAAACTTTTGACTCCACCCTCTAGTGCCATCTATTGGCTGTATCTATGGCATCATAATGGACACACTGATCTATGAGGCCAGTGACATTTACAACATTTGAAACTGACGGAACTATTTTTGTACGTAAATGGAGTAAAAAGAGCCTTAAGCCAAAATATGATGTTCTCTTAAGCCTAACCAATTGTTTTTTGTGCCTTAACTGAACCACAGCATTACAACATGAAATTGAAAATTGAAACATAAAGACACGTTAAGTTTCCACATAAAGGTCAAGTTACAACAAACATGACATTCGTTGTTTGCAGAAATGTAGAATACCGATATTCATTCTGCCGATAGGGTTATCCTTTTACATTTTCAGCGTGTATCATATTGTACAAAGAAACTGGATGGTAACAAAGGTTTGCTGCAGTCAAGGGTTCCAACAATAGCTACAAATCCTGGCAAGGTGTCCTTTAAGAAGGACCCTGGACCCCCTACCTGCTGCTTCTGTTGTGACTGGTCTGGGGATTTTGGTGAATAACAAGAGCGGACACACAAGGACAACGGCGTATTAGACAGACAGACCAAACCTCTATCTGCTCACTGAAAGTAAATCACACAGGATAAGAGTTACAAATGATGCCTGGATGTACATTTGACAGGTTCACTCTGGGAAAGCTCGGTCACTTTTCGTCAGAGTACTCTTAGGACATTAGCTTGTCACATCACCAGACTAGTTAGATTTGCTAAGTGACATGCTAACTGTGTTATGAGCATTCGCTGCAGTGGATTTACTTGATTATATGGTTTGCAAATCTCAAAACTGCAAGCCAGCAGTTTTAATAAGAGCTTTCCATATCTCAGCAAAAGTACATCTTAGACGCTGCATTTATCCTTTTTATAGTCGGGTCATAACTCCTGTCTTTGCCATCACCACTGTGCATCTGTCACTTACCCACAGAGACATCAAGGTTGTTCCTCTTGAGTCTCATAGTCGAATGCACCCCCCCCCCCCCCCAACCCCAACCCCACCTCACATCTGTACACCCTCACACAGGCACGCAAAGACACACCACACTGCAGAACCCCTAAGTCCCTTTTGCATTTTAAATAGGCTAATTTCTCTGCTGATCTGGGACTTGGGAGTGTTCGAGTTTATTGAAGGAGCTGACACAGATCAAAACGTTTTTGTGGTTCATGGATTAAGCCTTACCTCTGGTTAAATCAAAGACAAAGCTGTCACTCTGGCAGTCACTTGTCGTGTAGTCCAACCAATTATTTTTAATCAGATTTATGACCCGATACATAAACAGAGAAATCTTTGTAGAGTCAAAAGAAGAGACCCACTTTTATGATTTCTATGATTTTTATGGCTGCTTTTGTTGGTGCTATCTACCTTTTCTCAAGCAGTGCTGTAAGAGTGCAGACACACAGGGATAACATCGTATTGGATGAGCCAAAAACCAAGATTCCTGAAGCTGGAGATTGAAGAGCGCTTTAGTAATCTCCTATAATCCTTTTTGTTCACCCAGGAGATTGTCCTCCTTTAGAAGTTTCCAGCCAGACAAAGAGGTGGATAGTGTGATGGTATCAACTCTAATAGACTGGGGAGGTTGAGGAAAAGGCTAACCACCTCACTGTGTCAAATGGGCCCAGGTTCAAGGAAGTCAGCTCTTTCTCAATTATTTTCTAAATTAACTGACGAGCTCCATAGAGATTTCGCTGAGACTATCTGAGGTATTACGGCTCAGCAATGGTCGGGAAGGGGAGTTCAGGGGTGCGATCCGCATGTCAAAGTACTGACATACCTTTCAGATACTTGCACTTTCCCCAAGAATACCCTTGTGGCCTTTTTCTGTATTGTTAAAGAATTTCATTCAAGAAGGAATGCAGTTCAGAGACTGTACATTTTTAATGTAGCTGTATGGTGTCACCTATGAATTTGTTTCCACGCATTCCTATGTGGTCATGAATCTCTCTTCCCGTTGAGTGTTTTCTTTGTTTTTGAATAGTCTGAGCCAGCAGCACTTGTCGTTTGATTGCTTGACGCCAATGATTGACAGCAGGTCATCCTAACTGCTGTGGACAACAGTGGAATTTTCAATGCCGAAAAGAAGAAAACCTCATACTTTCAGTGTGTGCCCATTGTTCCTAAACCCGCTGCCGTGAAATATTGCTCGGGAGCGATGCGCCTTCATGAGTAAAGGGGTAATAAGAGACTTGAAAGGTCAGATCGTCTGTCTTGGTGTTGTTTTAATGGAAAGTGTGGCCACTTGCCAAGGTCTGTGTGTCTCAAGGACCCCAGGTTAAGTAATGCTAAGACTCCAGTTAATAACAAAGGACTTCAAATAGAGTTTGCAGAGCCTGCATCATTACAGGGAAATGGCTGCAAGCACTTTGATTAGTTTAGAAACCAAGAAAAGTATCAGATCCATGCTGAGACCTGACATTTGAAAAGAACAACAGTATACTTCTTGGGAATGTTTTATTACACATATAGAATTGGGAAATGGAATTTCTCCATGGGAACATAAAAGACAGGCATTGTATATTTTTTGCCCAGTTTTGCAAGGGTATAGAATTTTGAAGGGATGGTAGAATATCCAGCAACTACTGAAATATCCCTAGCAATAATTTGATCCAAAAAATGTAAAATGTAACCACCAATTTCCATCAGTGTCTCGTCAGTTGCACACAAATGGTTAACAGATCTCAGTCCCTAGTATGAGTCCTGCCTCCATAACCAAATAACACTGATAGAAAATATTGCCGTTTCGTGCTTAAGTGTGAAAGGCTGTAGTTACATCTACCTCTGTCAACTGGATGTGCTCTGACAGGTCTAATTATGCATGTGCTCCCCACTTAAAAGCTGAGGACAATATGCCGCATAATGGCAAGATAAATACCTGATTAGGAGTGCTCGCAGCTTAGTTTTGGTCTTCCATCTCTGATGAAGAACAGCGCACAGCCATTTTAACTCTCATCCAGAGAGTCCTAAACAGGGTAATATATCTAGCATAATGCACAGCAGACAATAGGGCCCCAAGAATAATATGACTTTATTCTAATTTGATTACAAGTTTATTCTTGTAATATTGCAGCTTTTGCGATGTGTTTTGATTTTGAAAGTTTTGGAGCATGAGCATAAATTTTGTTGAACCACATGCACTGTTAAAGTCCAGAGGTTTGTAAATGGATTAGAATGAATTTATGTTTCACTGCCTGAATAGGTGCCCCATGCACATTTAAAGAGGTTACTTTCCCAAACAAAAGAGGATGGGATGGTACGCAATGCCAACATGCACAGTGACTTAGCAGGGATAACATTAAATTGGAAAAGTTGACCTACATGATAATAAATATTTGAAAGCAATCCAGACTGCCTGAGAGCCATACTGCATTATAATGTATTATATTTTCATATTATTAATTGTCACCTGCTGCCTGACTTTTGTGTTTTCCTTGACATTATGACATTTACACCATAAATTGGTGCATTAAAAAAATCACCAGAATGCAGGAAATGTAGCGTCTGTGTCATTGGAGCACAAGCAGTCAAAGCACAAAAAAACAGGTTTAAAGTTAAAAAAAGGTGGGTTTATTTTCCCCAGAAATAAATTTTACAAAGTAAATGACTGAAGATAACAGAGTTGGAGTTATAGGGCCCTTAAAAGAGGTCAACAAAACAACTCTACTGAAAAATAAGACTAACAAAACTTAAAGCTCCAGTAGGCAACATTGTTTTGGTATAATTGAGTAAAAATTTTAATAATATCCAGTAAGCATAATGTAAATCAAGTGGTCTGAGACAAACAATAGGTTTCTGCACCTCACCATGGCTCTGTGTTCAGCCTCTAAAGAATCAGTATCGTGCCAATGTGCATCAACTAATCAAAGGTCAGCTCAGACCACTGCGTTCCTATTGGCTGTTCTACTGCATATGCGCGTTCCCGTGCCGCCGGCAGAAGCGGAGGGTGATCGGCAATGGCGAACAGTGCACCAGGTAAAATAGCTATTCCAGCATTGGCTACAACTGCCTACACAGCTAAACAACCTAAAAAAAGAAGACACAACTCGGAGGGGAAGGGTGAGGTAGGGCCGGGCCCGGCCAGAGGGCTCGAGGGTCGGCCGTGGGAGTGGAGCCGAGAGAGCCAAGCCTCGGGGGTATGTGCGGGTCCGCGAGGGAAGGATGGGTAGGGCTGCTGCATGGAGAGGGAGAGCGAGGCTCGGGAGTAGGTGCGGGGCCGTGAGGGAGGGATGGGGAGGGCTGCTGCGCGGTGAGGGAGAGCCGTGGCTCCCAGAGAGGGAGAAATAGAACCAAGTAAGATAAAATACTTGCATGCTCATTTGGTAGGAGGGGCTCAGGGCAGAGACGAACGAAACCTAACTCAGATGAGACTCAAAAATCAACCGTTTTCAGGATTTCTACCTACTGCAGCTTTAAAGTTAACTCAACAAACAGACCTAACTGAATGAGACAATGGGGCAACATATATACTGGCTGATCAGACCACATTAAACACAAAAGGAGAGAACTTACATAGACAATACCTGAGACTAACACAAAGAAACCCCTTACCCACTCCCATTATGTCATAGCTCTTGGTGCAGTCTTTGGGATGGCCTTAAAACCAGGCTCCACCCTCAGCCTCATCTTGGGCCCAACCCCAACCAGGAAGTGGTGTCGGGTAACTCAGACAAAGAAAACAAAGTTAATAACTTACAAAAGCAAACAGCAAAATTATGAAACAATGTAAAATAGTAAATATGTGCACTTTATCGAGAAAACAGTGTGTCCTCAAAGTGCTAATAAGTTGTAAATTAAACAAACTGGTCTATGTATTTTAAGTGACTGCAGATTAAAGGTAACTGAACAATGGTGTTGGTGAGTATGGGAATCATTCAAACTTTTGTGTGGCTGTGGGCACGGCCATCACAGTCTGACACTCAAAATTTACCGGGGAACGACCCCCAGCTTTGCATATGTCCCCACAGATGTTGAAAAGAAACATTTGCTCTTGCAGTTTTGTAAGGTAAAATCAAAATCTTTGTGAGTGTTTACAGAGAATATTTTAGGTTTGCATGAAGAGTCAGCAACCAATGATTGAAATTGTGTTTGTATATAAATGCACAATTTAAACCTCTTTTGTTTGGTCTGTTATGAAGAAAATGCATTTATTGTTTTATTTTCTTGCCACAAGATCCCGGATATGCCAGAGTATTTGTAGAGTGGACACATACTGACTTCTAAGATTCTCTGAGATAGCAGAGAATCCCAGTAGTCCCAGTATAAACAGTTGTGTTCATGTGGATGTAACCCGTAGTTCTGGCATTTCCAACAGGAAGGGCAGCATGTTAATCTGCCCTGCAGACTCAGTCAGAGTTCAAACAGAGCGCAGTCTGTCACTGTCTGATGCGTTCTGCCTTTCAAATGCTAAGCAAAGTATAATTCACCACCATCTCACAGGTCACTCGACTCCTTTTTAATTAGGCTAATCATTCAACTAGAACTACAGTTACAATGTGTAACCACTATTATTACTTTTAAATGAAGAACTAATTATAATATTGAACAATTAAATGAATACATGAAGAGCGGAGGGAACAAAATGCAAATGCAGCTGTTTTAAAGTATTTTTTTATTTTGTGTCAGAGAAGACTCTACCTGGCAGTCAAACTAAATTTATTTGCTTTGATGTCCCCTGGAATAAAGCCCTGAAACACATTAGTGTCTGTCTAGCTCGCTGCCCCACTTAACGGTTGTTCTTTTGCAAGCAGAACTAATACACATGAAATGACACCACATGAGCAATAGACACTATCAGAGCTGGTACATAAAACAGACTGAATCACTGGAATATGCTTGAAAGTACCTGACAAAAAAAAAACAAAAACAAAAAAAACAAGTTTAGCTTGTGTCCAACGAGTAGCGTTTTGTGTTGCCGCAAAGGGGAATTTAAGGACACACAGTACACTGACATTTTACAGTGAAAAACTCTTTTTTTAACCAGTCAACTGATTCTGTCTTTTTATTGAAAAAGTCTAGAAGCATCAGCCACTAGAGAAATATGAACAAGAGGAATCAATAGGTTAGAGTTTATTCACACCACTGTGGATACAGAGACTCTTTTCAGAACTCATTCATAGAAACTTCATCACCATGTCAAGTTTATTTTTTTAAAGGTTACATTGTGGAGATTGCAAAACCATCTGACATGGGGTCAACTCTCAAATGCAATTTTCAACAGAACACTGACTTACTGTGCAAAAACTGCTGCTCTTATAACTGTTCTTTTATTTTAATTGCCTACGATAGTTATATCAGTACTCCATTCAGGTTTATCATGGCATTTATGATATAAGTTCCTTTGTTGTTGATTTACTGCTGATGAGTCCAAGTTCCCAGGTAGTCTTTAGGCCCTCAGCCACAGCTCAGTGTGACAGATGATGTGTAACCTAAGATTCCCTGGCTCTTAATACTGTTGGCTGCCGTGCTCCTTGACCCACTTTTAATGATTATTCTGCCTTGGGCGAGTGGATTAGTTTCTGTCTATAGAGTCTTGAAAGAAGAAAGAGGGAAATGACCTATTGTAGCTTTTAACACAGCTATAGATGGCTCTTTTGGTAATTCAGGGAATCATACAAGTTCATTAATTCATTCCAAAATGATACTCTGTAAATTCAAGCTGTTACTGTTTAAATTGAAAACTGAATATGAGGCTCTGAAATTGACTTTTTTCACTATCTGCCAGTGTGGTAGGCATTTTTCATTTTTTTTTTTTCTTAATCTGCCACTTTTAAAATCTAGATGATTTAAACATCATTTAATTTAAAGAATGATGTTATTCAATGTCAGTTATGGCCTGTGTATAAAGCTCATGTTTTTATCGATGGGTGTTGATTAGAATTCATTGAGCCTTGACTGTCAATCAAAAAGAAAAAAGTGCTACCGCCAATGACGTGTGCAGTTACGACATGTTTCATGCCTTTTCTCTGTCTCCCAAATTGACGGATGGCCTGACAATTTTACACACCACTGCCAACACCCACATTTGATAACAGTATTTGGTAGAAATGAACATTTACTTGGTCAGGTAACAATGTTCTTCAAATGCATTTTAAGAAATGTAGATCAGCTCTGCATGCACAATGTTAAATAAACGACTTAAATTGGCTTTAAATCCAGTTAAATAGATCGTGGACTTGGACTTCTATGGCACCTCCAAGTGCTTAGACACTACTTGTCACATTCATCCATTTACACACATATTCATTCACTGGTGGCCAAGGCTACAAGGTGTACACAAGGTACCATCTGTTGTTTAGTTTAAACATTCACACCCACTCTACCTTCTGAGCCACAGCTGCCCCACAGTTAACATATATAATTTCTGGTCAACTCATTTTTAGGGAACTTGAAAGACCATGACCATGATCAGATTTGGTCTTTCAGCTTTAATTTGTATAGATGGTTTCTTTGTCTTAAAAACAACAATTAAAGTTACTCTAAGTTTGCCAGCAAGCTGTGATATTAATCTGTTGCTACAAGGGCAGATAATGTACCAGGGCCTTTTTTAAAGAGCAGAAAGAATGAACCAAAGTCACAAAGCATTAACAGCCCAGGATTTACTGTTAGCTTGTTAGCTAGTTAGCTTAAGTGTCTCAACCTCCTGACAACAGAAAGATGGCTGTGACAGCACCTGCATAATGTGATGTACTCAAGCAATATTTTCTTGTGAGGCTGACTTTGAAAATAATTGCTAGAGTCAGAAAGGAGGGCCTTATACCACTTGTGGATGAAGTGATAGTGAGAATTATGTTTTGCCTGCCAAAACAAAGTAAATATACGTCCATCAGCCATTTTTTTGAACAGGACTGATTGCAGTTAATTACATTTATTTTGATTCCCAGAGTAGAATGAAAGTAAGAAGTGGAACTGGAGTGAAAACATATTACGAAGAAACCAAATTTGAAGTAAGGCCATAAACCACTCCAAAATAATGTTTTCACCTGGCTGTAGTGATGCTAGTGATGCCTTGATACATTCTCTAAAGCCATCTTATCGAATGACGCCTGCTGCTGCGATTTCCACTCACAACATGAAGCAACAGCAGTCCATTTACCGCCATGATCAACACCATTCCATTTGCTCCCAGGTCTCACTGCCCCCGGTCAGCTGTTGTGTATTATTGCAGGGTTCACAAGTTCACAAGAACACAAGTTCAATGTTTGCCAGAGGGTCTTGTCTCATGGGGAGAAGCAAGATTTACAATAAACACTGATGTAACTGGTAGAACATATTAAATCAGGCTCCATGTGGTGATGTGGTTTCAGGACCTTAGATGGCGAATTAACCCTCCAGCACCGATATAGACACACACAAGAACTAACAGAGACAAACAGACATATTAAAACTGCACACACAAAGACACACACACAGACAAATATGTGTGCAAGACATGCAGCTATTATATTCTATAAATCACCTACATAAAAAAAAAAAAAGTACTCTCTGGGTTTCTGGCTCGCTACTTTGTGGCAATTTACCTGTGTACAGTTTTTCTGTAGTGGGTAGAGGTGCAGTCATATATCACTGAGTTAGCATAGTGAAAGTTCATGGTTGTGTTTCCTGTGTTATTGTAGTAATAAATGTGATTGAGGGGGTGCCTGAGAAAGTTGCATCCTGCCCCGATCCAAGGTTGCATAGTCATTTCAGATATAATGAAAAGTGAGGAAAGGCTAACCTTGACAATGTGAGACCAGGAGAATCAAAGATGAAAGAAGCACAGTTCAGTCTAAAGAAAAGTGTAAAACGGTGCTGTAAGAGAAACTGGAAAAGGCTTTGGTGTGAAAAAGATAAGAAGTATCACAGTAACATTTTGTCAACATGACCAATTTCTGGTCTGTTTGTGTAGTGTTTCTATCCTCAAAATACCAAACCATATATTTTACTTGATTAGTTGCTTGTTTGAATATTTGAGCCCCAATACTTTGTTTTTCTCCATCCATGCAGGAATCATCAGGACTGCCTTATCTGACATGGACCGGGAAGCCCGAGAACACTACACCGTTGTTATCCAAGCCAAAGACATGGCAGGCCAGGTCGGAGGCCTCTCCGGCTCTACCACTATCAACATCACCCTGACAGACGTCAACGACAACCCGCCCATGTTTCCCCAAAGTGTGTATACATTATAACCTGAAAACAGCAGTCCAGCTGACAAAGTACAGGCCTAAAAGTCCACTGTGTGAGATTTATGGGGACTTAGTGGCATGTAGTGGTTAGGCTTGCAGATTGCAACCAGTTGAAACTTCTCCCTGATAGAATTCCTTTAGTGTCCATTATTTAGTGGGTTTTCACTACTTATCCACAGAGGTCTCCTCCTCTCCCAAAGAAAAGGTTCAGGTGATTAAAAGAGGTAAAATGATTTGCCACTAGCCCAACACCTGCTAATTTATTTTCTCTGATAACTTAAGATCATCAGGTTTTTACCGGGAGTCAAATCATCCACAGATGTGTCTTTCTCTTTGAAGCAAATGGACCCAGTATTAAACTGCTAAAATTAAGCAGTTTCACGTTAAAAAAATCTGCCATCTTTGTAGAGTCGCTGCTAACTACGGTGACACAAAAATGCAAACCACCCTTTCTAAAGCCAGTGTTTGGTTTGTCCATTGTCCACTGTAGAAACATGGCAATACAACATGGCAATCTCCGTAAACAAGACCCGTTCCATATGTACATATAAACAGCTCATTCTGAAGTAACAAAAACAAAACTATTCTCATGTTCAGGTGATTATACACTAAAGAAAACATACTGATCATAATATATTCCATTTCTGCTAATATTTCCCCCTAGATCCCACACACTGGACCTTTGCATAAACTCTTTTGCTGAACAATCAGTAAGAAACAATAGTTAAATGAATAATAATTGGGTTGGGAAGACACCAGAATCTCTTTTGCCATAACCCTTTATTTGATAACTCTTTAACTTGGGAAAATTTTTAGCATTTTTGCTCATTAACTAGCCAGGGGGCTAATTTAACAAAAATAATCTATCATTATTATGTTACTACCACAAACCTGGATACAGAACTTACATGGTTTGTATTAAACAGCCAAGCTGTGGCTTGAAAGCTGATGCGCTGTTCTCATCCATTTTAGCCTTGAGCAGAAGACCTCCACCTAATGCCTGAGGCAGTTCCATACCTGAAAAGCATTTTTAAAAAGAGTTCTGTACTGTATTTTCCTCCTGGAAGGGGAAAGATAGCAAGTAGCTGTAAGAGGTGCTATTTTTATAATCATTCACACTGTAGAGCAAATGTCCTAGTACTTCTACTAATGAAAGGCCAGCAGGTTATTATTTAAATGTATGTTTTTGCTGCTTCCACAAAAAGAGGAAATATTCCAGTATATGCAGAGAAACAAAACATTATACGTTTTTTTCTAGAATGCAATAATTAACCATTTATCAATCTTGGAAGGTTTAGAGAGCAAATCATGGATTGTTGAGGCTTCAGTTCGTAGACCTATTCAGCATTGCTTACTATGATGTATTATACTTCATTATTGTGTGACTCAGTAGTCTAATATTGCAGTTAAATTTTCCATAATTAGCTAAATTAGACCAGCATTCATCAAAAACCCTCTGTTTTGCACTCTGAATTTCCTCCATTTTAATGATAGATTCAAGTAATGATAAAGTTGTGATTCCTTGTCTTTGAAAGTGCCTCATCAAGCACAATCCCCCACGGCTCGGAGTTTTTCATTTTGTGCTGCATTGAAAAACTGTTTCAAAACCCTCACCAACATTGTCTGCATAATCGCCTGCCTCAGTTTGATCTGGTTCATTGCGGTGCTATGAAGCTCAGTTTAGCATTTAATGTCAACTGAGGCACTCCAGAGTATCTTTAATGACATTCCCTAAGGAAAGAGTGGTGATGGTATCAAATTGCTTAGCTAAGCCCTTTTAGGGGAACATTTAGCAGATTTGGGGCAGGTCGGCCTCTGTTTAAAACTGTCGATGACTGTTTGATGTCACTAAGTGGGTACACATCAATGTCCATCCACAGAAAATTACCAGCTGTACGTCCCTGAATCAGCTCAAGTAGGGAAACCGGTGGGGAAGATCAAAGCCAATGATGAGGACCTTGGCGTCAATGCGGACATCAAGTACAGCATCATTAACTCAGAAGGGGCCAACACGTTCTCCATTTCCACAGACAGGGACACGAGAGAGGGGATCATCAGCCTCAAAAAGGTAAGAGCATGCGGTCTACAGGACAGAAATGTGATTTCAAAGACTAGCCATGTGTATCAGTCTCTGATTGGACACTGACTTAAAGGTGTACCATGGAGAGTTTTGACCACAAGTGGTGCTACAAAGGAGCTTCTCATGTTGTTTGTATCAGATAATTAGCCAGCATATGAGGACAGTCTTGCATGCATTTACAGTTTTGCCAACTGCAGATGGTGGTGACAGTTCGTAGGTGTAATGCGCTTTAAAAGGTAGCAATGCTGCAATAAAAGAGTAGAAGAAGAATACCAGCTTATGTGCACTGTTCCAAAAGTCCCAAATAATTCAATATGAATAGGCTTTGTTAGGGTATAAAGTAGGAAATGCATTTAATATATAGGTCGAAGACGCTTACAATTTTATAGTAATGCTCAGTTTAAATGAACCCATTTTGTTTACAATGAAAACTCCACAGGATTCTAACTGTCTATATGCAGTTAAACAAATCATGCGGTGAAATTAGATTTCTTGACAACAAACATGACATTAAAGTGAGTGCTCTCAGGCAACTAATTTACCCTATAATTACATCTGATTTAGTTTTGTAAATACTGGCCTATATTTATTTCATTTATGACACTGGTTCAGATAAGCAAAGACAGTCTTAAAGGGACAGCTCACCCCCAAATCAAATAACACATTTTTGCTCTTACCTGTAGTGCTGTTGCTCAGTCTAGAATGTTTTGGTGTGAGTTGTTGAGTGTTGAAGATTTCAGCTGCAGAGATGTCTGCTTTCTCCCCAGTATAATGGAACTAGATGGCACTCAGCTTTTAGTGCTCAAAGGGCCAACAACTGAAATTTGAAAAACTCACCAGCGATGTCTCTTTCAAGAAATCATGACCCAGTTACTCAAGATAATCCACAGACCTTGTTGTGAGCAGTGTCATTTAGGAACTATTTTCTTTCTACTGAACTACACCCACCAACCATATCACTGTACAGAAGGAAGCGTGCAACTACTGCTAGCTCACTGAGCTGGCTAACATTACAGGTTAGCCGAAAAGGACACCATGACTGTTTACATCTTGGACTGTCACAAGTAGTGCCGGAGATTCTATTTGACCTATGGCTAAGCCACGCCCCCCTCCACTCACTCAGACAAACTATCAACATTCAGTGACTGGCGCTATGGCAGGTGTCACAGTACACGGCATTTCGCAGGAGGGAATTGATGATTTTTGGAGACATAACGATCAGATGTCATTGAGAAGTAACCAAAAGGGCCTAAACTACGCATTGGAGGGATGTATTCATCATTTTATTGTTGAGAAGGTCGATGAAAAGCTTGAATTACAAGCCAACATTTACAGGTCTCAGTGTACACTTGTGAACCCCATCTCGTTGCTGTCGCCATCAAAGACAGTAAGTGAAAGTGCCACTGAAGTTAAGATTTTTGGCTCAGAATATGAGAAAAGGATAACTGCCTTTTTACCATCTTTACCAAGATTGTCTCTCCGTTAGTTTGGTGCTACAGTATTTACATTGAATCATTCAGCATAACGTTTGCCAACCTTTGTTATCTCTGCCATTACAGATAAGTTAATGAAGCTAAGCTCCAGAAGTTAACGTTAGCTTAACTAGAGCCCTTTGGACAACAGCTAACAATGATGTACGATCACCAAAGTGCAAAAACTAGAACAAAATAGGCTAATGAACTCCCAGCAAACAAGGTGACATGATGAACAATGCAGCTAGGAGCTAACGTTAGGCTAACTTAAGCTAACGTTAGCTAGAGATGTTAAAGATAACTTTATATTTCTTTCCAGCAAAGTGACAATATGTTGCCTCAAACATGATGTTGACTTACCTTAGAACAGATGTAGACATCCTTGTTAATCTTATTCACGTTGAGTTGATGTTGTGGTCTAACGTTACCGCACAACTTTATCCAAAGGAGACACTTTTCTCGGTTGAGATTTGGTTTAAAGTGTAAAAAATACACCTCATCGCCCAGCCTCTCAGGATACCTTGTGTCGGAGTTGCATGTACCCCATGCACACCGTTTGACCATTTTTAAACTTCAAATCTCAGAAAAAAACTGATAAAACTGAACAAAACTGACTTTCTGTAATGCATTTCAATGGACGTCCAGGCAGAGAATGTCCGAGTGTATGGGAATGGCTATACGCACTGTGATTGGCTCATCGCGTTTGAGGGCGGGGCTTAACCATAGGTCAGTTATCTGTTGGAGACCCCTCAGTTGGCTGAGATTGCTTCAAGTTGAGCAGTCGTTGCTAGTCATTGTGCTGTGCAGGGTACTTCTGGGGATGTTTCAATCCCCAGATTTTGCTGCAGAATGAGCGGTTCTGGCTTGAATGATACTCTTTGATACAAGCAGCTGCAGTCACAATGCAGTGGCAGTAAGCAGGAGAGATTGCACCATAAGTCCCTGAGATAACATTATCATCTCTCTTCTGCTCAGAGGTGGTGAATTGTCCTCAAAAATGTTGTTGCACATTTTCCGTCGTTAACGCAGTTAGCTTGTTTACTATATTTCATGAATGCCACTGTCAAATTGAACATCCCGCTGAGCCCATTCAAACTTTAAAACTGTATATGAAAAAAAGAGAACTGTCCAATGTCCATATTGAAAAGCCTGGTTCAAGTAACATCGTTCTGAGTTGGGTACAGCCGTAGTCACAAGTGCAAGCCTCTTGTCCATAAGTTGATGCACGCTTCCTTCTGTGCTGTGATATGGCTGGAGGGCAGGGGTAAAATGTCCCTTTAAAATTAAACTTTAGTTGTACAAACTTAAAATTTTGCTTATTTTTGTCCAGTTTGTCCAACTGACACATTACTGCGAAGTGATGATAGGTGTTTCTTGTGTAGACTTGCAGGAGAAACTGCAACAGATACTTTATCTATCCTGATAAAGTGTACCTACTTTGTACCATAACTGTTCTAATTATATTTCCCAATGGTGCCTTTATCCCAACAGCCCCTGAACTACGAGAGAAAGAAGACCTACACTCTCCACATTGAGGGCATGAATACACATGTGGATCCTCGTTTTTCTTATCTTGGCTCTTTCAAAGACACCGCTACCCTTAAAATCACAGTTGGGGATGTGGACGAAGCCCCCATTTTTTCCATAGATCATTACATCCTGGATGTATATGAGAACTCACCGAGTGGCACGGAGGTGGGCGTTGTAACGGCTCGAGATCCTGACAGCAGGAACAGTCCTGTCAGGTAAGACACTTCAACTCCTACATATACAATCTGCCGAAATGATTACAAGTATTCAGAGGCAAAGCAGGTCTGTGGGCACACTGTCTTATTAGTTGTGCATCACTGGATATAATTGAAGATCTACAGTTTTTCTTGTTAAGAAATATGACAAGCCCACTGCGAAAGCAAAGGGTAAGAGAGGACGCTGCTAATATTATGAGACTTATTTTGTGGCTCAGCGCTCTTTCAGATGTGACCGGCAGCCAGTGTAACTGTCACTTTGTCAACCAATTTGTTGCCAAAAACTTAATATATTTTTTGAAACATATCAGTCTTTGCCAGATGGATTCATAGACATTTCCAGAGAGGCTGGTTACCATATCTACTCAGATTAGCTTAGTTGCTGAAGCATACTTTTGCCATGCAAGAATTTTGATAATGAGAATCAAGTACATCTTTGCCAAACTGGTCACAGCCCATCAGAAACTGCTTGCTTATTTATTCATCTTTTGATCCCAGTTTCTTTTCTGGCATTCAGGTTTACCAGGGAGACATCTTTTGCTGCAAAAACCGAGGTGCTTTAGATTTGCCCCTTGAGGTTTAAGTCAACTAATAAGATTATTTCTGCCTCCAAGAAATGTTTGTCTAACTAAAACTGCAATTTGCATGTCATATCTCTGCCCCATATAATTGTACCTTTTGTAGATAAGCATTTGAAGCTCTTACTTGGCACTGCACATATATATCAAAATGTGCTTATGTAAAACTGCATGATTTGTAATGCATGTTTGACGTATGCAGCAGCCCATTATTTTTGTCTTTGAGTACCATATGACAGCTTTCTAAATATTGAGTGAGAATGTTTCAGGTGACTACCTCTATAGAGGGTACTGTTAAATAGGTTAAAGAATGTACTGCATTTTGTTTGACAGCCTCTTTTTGCTCCTGCTTCTATACTTACCCTTAATGTTTCGCACACCCGCTAAAAATCAGCAATATGCGTAGTGAGTCCGTCACATTTTTTGACATCATCAGATAGATGGTTATTTTGTCTGCAAGTCTGTGAGGTAACCCGAGGCAATACAGCTGCTTAGCATATTTGTATGCACTCTAAACAAATGCTTGTGAACTGTTGAAAAAAAAAGATTGATATTACCCTTAGGCAGTGGAGTAATCCTAGGTTTTCACTCCACACAGGTAGCTCATTTCATGACATTACACTCGAGCAACGCTGCACTGCTTGTATTAATTTGAATTCCCTCAATAGCCTCGGCGGACATGATGGAGTAGCTGTAAACATGGAACTCCTCATGAGATGAAGTTTTGCTGATTTATCAATAATCTTCTGTGGCTATTACATTACAAACCTTGCCATAGGCTGTGAAGCCCTGGGGTTTTTCTAAAAAGCATTAAACACAGGGACTCATGACCATACTGTCCTCCTCGCTTTGGTGAGATGAGCTTTGTGGTTCTTGGTGAATGATGTTCAATTTAAAATGGGAGGACACAGGGTAAAAATATCTGCGCTATACATGTCAGAATCATAGGACTCTGTGAGAGGTTTGTTGTAAATAAGAGGGTAATCTCCATATGAAAGAGTTTCCTCGCTCCCCTTGTGGGATACCTCCTCCTCGACCATTCCTACAGTACATCACACCCAATGTTCCAATGTTCACCACATAAAGAAGAAGGCAGCGGGAGGTATCTCCATGACAGCCACTTGAACCCAGAGAAAAAAGCTAAACAACTGTGCCGCTGCTCCCCGTGTTGCTATCAGAATGCAGAATGCAGCAGGGATCAGTATTTGGCTCTCTTTGATCATCAGAAGACTGCCCGTGCATGCAATGAAATAAACATGTTATTGAAGTGACATTTCAAATGTTGGCTTGAAATTGACAGCTAAATAGCCAAACAAAGTCTTGATGGCTCATTACCTCTTGTTGCTCTTATACATTATCATAATCATAATCAGCGCAATTGTGAAAACTTCTTGGCTTGGTTACTTTGAAGCACTGCATGGATTCTAGTCAGGCCCGTCTTCAGCTTGTATTAACTGACAATTTTCCTTGTCTTTAAGTGTAACCAGGTGAAATATTACATAAACTGAATATTGACAGGATAACAATGAAATGCCAGGAAAAACTATCAAACAAGACACTTGATTAGACCAAAGTTTTCACATAATTTAAATATTCTGCAGAAAAATCTAAAAAAAAAAAAAAGAGCTACTTTTTAAAAGCAGATTGGGCATTTAAAGGAAAAGTTCACCTTAGAATACAACTATTCATGATCCTCAGAGGATTGTATAAATCCCAAAAGGGCTGAAAAATGAAGCCAACACAGAAGTGCCAAAAACTGCAGTTCTTTATACATTCACTTTAGGCTGGCTCCAGAGGGGTTTTTATTTAACTCACCTGTTTACATTTGAATCAGGACTTAAACTACAACATTCTGAACACTCCACCACTTCAGCTAATAACAGGAAATCTCTAATACTAATGACTAAGGAACATCATCCTTAGCTACATTTTGAGAAGTCAGCCTAGCATGCTAACGTGCTAACATGCTAATGCTAGAACATATGGAACTGACAAAGACATACAAGTTAAAAGTGGGTTTATTTACCAGTGTGATGCGAATTTAGTGTAGAAATACTGACAAATACGCACATCAGGTCCAATTCAAATCATCCGCGTTACTGTGTTCCATTTTTGTGAATGAGGCCTAATAAGTATACCCCCAAATACTGCCTATGTCCAAACAGGTTTTTGTTGTGTGGACTGGGCAGAGAATGTCAAAGGTGATATCTTTAACTCCACACTACATAAGATAATCAGACCCCAAATTTGATGCTAACTTTTGTGGCTAGCTCTGTTTCATGACCGAAAGTGCACATCAGCTGTGTTACTATCCTCAGTAGCCCCTTTTACACTGCCAGATTTTCAGCGAATGTTGGGCCATTTTGCCAGCAAGCTGCGAGCATTTAGACACACAGAGCCGGATTGGCAAGTTGATCCGAGGTGCCCAATTTTCCACCGCGTAGGGGTAAACATATTGGTGGAACCTTTTTGGTTTAAAAACAACAAGGTGCCCTTCCGCCATGGGAGAGGCTGTTGATGACTTGTGGGAGGAGCTGTTGATGATGCTGCACGTGCGACCCACTAGTGGTGGATAAACAGGAAACAGCTGATAGCAGGAATGAGCAGCTAGTAGCAAGAGGGAAACGCAAACCTGACAGACACTGTAAAGATGAGCAACTGGGGAGACAAGGAATTGCGCACCCTCCTTGCCCTCGCAGACGAAGAGGCCATTAACTGTCAGATGACAGGAACAGTGAAGGACAGGCCAACTTATGAGAGAATCGCTGAAGGACTGACCAGCCGGGGCTTCCCTCGGAGTATGTCACTGTTTGCATCACACGCTGAGCTACATGTTTTGTTACTTGCTCACGCCCCCCATTGCCCCGAAAAGGCACATTCTGTATGAGCAAAAGTAAGTAGGTGGCATTTTGCTGCACTCCCAGATTTTGTTTTTATACTGCCAATGCTGAAAAAAGACTGATTGGACTTTCCTGCAAATTTGCACAATTCCTATTTAAAAAGGGCTAGTGTTACCAGCTGCTGGGCAATCTCAAGCCATAAGCTATGTTGTCCATTGGTTGTTAAAGTAGTCTTTGCAGTGTTTATCATACAATATTGGGTACTGAGAAAATAAATTGACAGAACATTGCCCCATTTTCACAGCAAGAGCTATGACCAGGAAGTATGACATCAGTTCAGCAGACAGAATTTTGCTGAAATGGTCTGATGGTCTGTCAGAATATTTTTTCCACCTGTGTAAATGTTCTGCAGGAGTGTGCAAGTATTCATAAGAACCCACAAACTTGGCTTTTATAAATTTCCGTGCAGATTTTTCATACGATAATCCCTACTTGGTGCGAAACAGCTTTTAAGCTTAAATATGCTTTTCCAGGCTGCATATAAGTGATTATGCATGATTTTTAGAAATGTCTCGTGTACTTGTACACAAAAGTAAATTTTTTATTTTTTTTCCATCTCACACCCACCTCCCAACAGACGGTTAGATCAGCCAGTCAGCTGTTAAGATTTTGAAAGCGCACAGCAAGGAACAGTTAAGTTTCCTTTTTTATCCATCTAAAAACTTTGTTTTTGTGTTGAGTAATAAGCATAACCACCTCACTGGGCTGCAGTACTGTATGCTCTTAGTCATATTGACATTCAGTGCACTGCATTGCAGGATCTGCAATGAAAAAAGTAGCTATTACCGTACATATGGAATTATGAAAACAACATACAGTGAATCTGGTTGTTTGACATTTTCTGCAATCAAGCTGTTCTGGAAAATAATCATCACATGATGTAACATCTTGTACTTTTGGCTAGTTATCTGCAGAAATAAGGAAATAAACGACCAAAAAAACAAACTTAACAACAAACAAGATTTATCACCAGTAGCAGTAATTAAAGTGTTTTTCAGTGTATTTTTCTCCACAAGCTATAAAATAACATGTTTTTCCTCTTGAAAAAGCTAATGCTTAGCACCTAAACACACACTTTTACTGCTGAAAAGCCTTCATGATCTTATGAGCCTGAGCATTTAATAAATCATGACAACATTTCAACTGAGGGTGCTGGGTACACTTCTAAGTAATCCAAGATAATAAAAAAAAAAAAAAAAACAACTGTTCATTATTTCAAATAAATGCAATCCTTGCATGATTATCCCTATACCATTTCCATCTCTCATGTCAATTGAAAATTGTCGACTTAGGCTATATTACTCAGGAGAGTGAATGCCGGATTAAAGGTGTAAATAGGTCATTAAGAGATAAATTAGGGAATACACAGTCAATGCTCATTTCGTGCTTGAACTCACGAGGGGAACAGCTGAGCCCGTTTCTGCTTTGTATTCCACAGGCTGCTTTGCTTCTAGTTTGATAACAGCGTTGCTAGAAAGCCATTACAACAGTGTAAACATTGCCAGCAGAACATCGCCTTTTGTCATTATTAAATATTGAAGATAATTGCTCTTGACTTAGAAATATGTCATTTCAGAACATTCTGTCAAGACCTTAAGTCCATTTAAAAGCAGTAGGGATTATTCTATTTGTGTGTTTTAGAGGTGGGATGAGACTTTGAAAATCACAGAAGCATAATAACATCCCCTTTGGCTTGTGCTGCGTCTGCACTTCATTCATATCACTGCATGGTTTTGGTTGACTGCATCTCTTATCATTAATGTAGGTTTGATACATTTTGTTGCCAAATATGATAAAAAACAAAAGTAAGTCGATAAGTGTTTTCTAACGCCTCAATAGGTGTGTTGAACCACAGCCAGGGCATAAAACGCATCAAGTACCTGCAAAGTGTTTTTGAGGCATTTACTTAGTACTATTTGGCTTATTTGGCACTAGTTTGAAACAATGGTGAGTTTACTTATAATGAGCAGTGATTTTTTTAGTCTGTGAAAACAGTTGTAGAATATGTTCTGTGGTTTTAAAGAAACTTTCCAGTGATGGAAAAAAGAAACCCTATCTCAGGTTTAGTTTCACTGTCATCGGCATAAAATTGTTCGTAGGATATCCCACGAATTAGCACCCCATAACTTCCTAAATATTACATAATTAACATTAACTTACATAAGTGAAGTTTAGGCAAGTCAAGTTACTGTGGTTAAGAAAGGTTTAGGAAAAGAAATAGGGTAAGGATCTTAAAATGACTCAGATTCACTCAGACTTCACACAGTTCTGAACACCAGTCTCCTTGGGCAAAGTTTTGTGTTTTGTGACCCATCCACTGCCCAAACCAGTCTCCTAACTAGACTATTTAACACCACTTCCATTTTTTACTTCGGTCAAGTTATGCATGGAATACGGACTAGATACTGGTTAATTACTCTTCATAGGAAAATGTACTAACAGTGCATGAGACTGTTGGTGTAAGCCTGCCATTGGCTGGCTATTTCAGTCCGCATTCTAATCCCCTTCTGCTATCTGCATGCTACCATTTTTTGAGGGCACCATGACTGTATCCTGGCCTATTCCAGCCAACATTTGTATGTAGGGCCCATGTGGGTAGCAAATGGGCTGAAAAAATCGGCCCTATATGGGATTGTCCATGGGTTCCATATGTCTTAAAGCCAATAACCCACGAGTGGGTTTACCCAAGTGGGCCTCACGCTGGTTACACTAGGGCTACCTGGGTATCAAATGGATATGGGCCCAAAATGGGCACCTAACTGTCGGCCACCTGGGTAAACCCCACTTGTGGGCAATTGGCATGACGCCAATATGGAATCTGTGTACAATCCCATATAGGGCCCATGTTTAAACCCATTTACTATCCACAATGGCCTGCATAGACATGTTTGCTGTGTAGCACTGCCCAAGATGATCATGATTGGTTTAGAGAATTACAAACAATCCAGAGCATGTTTTCCTGTATACCAGAAAGATAATGGGTGCCTTTAGTAACCTTTCTTTAGTGCTAACATGCAAGACAACTATCTTGGGTTGAGCTTGGAGACTGCTTACTACTAACAGAAGTGAGTTGAAAGGTAATTTCTACTAAGCAGGGAGGGTTGAACTAAATTATGCTTATAGTTGCATTAGGAAAATTCCACACCCTGTATTTTTGGGGCGTATCTCAGTAGGTGTGAAGCAGGTCTTAAACAAGTCAAAATGTAGTGATCAATAATTTTTAGGTTGTACAGGCCAGTGTAAAGTCAGTAAAAATACAGCACTTGTTGATATTTTTTCCTTTATGAAGTAGATCAAGAAAGCTAATCAAATACAGATGGATAGCCTACATAATTAAGATACTAACAATCTCCCACTCTCCTTCTCTGCCTTACCCTACCCTCTGTCCCAGGGTGGACAAATTAAGTGACCTTGCTAAAAAAGCTAGCTCACTAAATTTTCACCTACAGTATGTGCAACTTTCGCAGAGATCTCAGTGTTTTTTCAGGAGGCACAGCAAGCACTTCATCCTGTAATTGTTGTCTTTTCTAGATATTTTTAGAAAAAGTGTGGCCAGATGTGGTCAGGTATTGTCGCTGAAAGCTGCTGCCTTTTGTTTTTGATTTTGCTCCATCATCATCATCACATCGTGGTCCAAAGACAGGTTGTGCTTATTTTTCTTCCAGGCAGCAAACAATTTGGCATCTGGAGTAGAGATGCTCCTTGCCTGCATTTTGAGTAGACTGGTTTTAAGGAAGGTATAAATAGCAGATGTAGCAGAGGGAAAGTAGATTACTGGCTCAAAAATATACTTGAGTAAAAGATAAAGGTAAAAGAAGAAGAAAAAGGCTTTTCTTACTCATGTGCATTAGTTGTCACACATTACTAACCACCCTTTTTTCCATCACTGCATTTTTTGCTGTGCATATATGAGATCATATTTATCTTCCCTCAATAGGTACTTCTTGGACAGCAAAGAGGAGGGCGTACGGTACTTCAGAATCGACGAAAGCAGTGGACTTATACGGACGACACAGCCTCTGGATCGAGAAGACATGGCTTGGCACAACATCACTGTGATGGCCTCGGAGGTTGGTAGGTACCCAGGTTGCTTTCCATAAACAGAATGTTTACAAGTGGGCGAGTAAACGTAATGCACCTGCTGCGACTGTTTGTTCTTATGTGAGTGTTCATGAGCAAGCAGATGAAAGTTTCCTTGAGTTCTGAATTCTTTGCCATGTTGACATGATTTGTACTCCCTATTGTACAAACAGATTATGATTTAATGTTCATCTTGGAAAGTTCATGAAAGTCTAGAGACTTGGAGAGTCTCAGTGCTAATATGAAAAACCAATTTTATTGTAATAATAGACCCACAATTTCACCACATTTACAGGCACTTTATCTTAGAAAACAAGCAGACATGGAGGTTCACACCTATTTACAGTATACTGTGCATATACCCTCGGACATATGAATATTTAAAACACCCAGGGTACATTTCTCCTGTGTTGGACACCTTCAGGGACTGTAGTAAACACATGAAATACTATTATCCAGTTGCCTGAGAGAGACGGTTAAAGGAGATTGCTCTTTCTCTCCACACTCATCTTGTTTAGCCCAGAGCTAATGAGAGACATTATAAATCGTTACCAGAATTGCATTGAAATCATGGGTGAGCCTCGTGCCACAGCGGCATGATTGAAAGAATAGAAATTAAAAGAAAAATAATAATGATAGGTACTATAGTTCTATCCACAGGCTGCTTTTTTCCCTCTCTCACAAGATAACGAGACACCCTGAGGGGATCATATAGTCAGAGAGCAGTCCAGGTTCAAAATCATAGCGTGTAAAATTGGAGTCAAAATCAATAGCAACAAAAGGAACGTTCCATAAAAAGAGACGACTATATGAATCTGCGCCGCACACTCTCCCTTTACCTACAGAATAAAAGTAGCAGCACCATTTGGGCGCTGAACAGATTCTCTTCTGATATTCACTTCAGTGTTTTGATCAAAGACACTTCACCGGGATGCACGTTAACGGACACACATCCACCGCAGCTGTGCTCTCAGTCTTAGCCTAACAATCACTCCACAGTTCTAAGAAACACACTTTAGGAGAAAAAAAAAATGCACAACAAGAGCTGTAAGGGTTCACAAAAACTGCAATAAGCAGCTGTCGCCTGCAGCTATTCAGCTAACCAGTTCAGTGTCACTACTTTCTCTTTGATCATTCCTCTAACTCTAACGAGTCTCCTAAATTGTATTTCAGGATCACAGTATAGAGACTGTACACAGCCCAGTCCAAATGAGTGCTTGTATTCTGCTTATTCTCTTGACTAAAGACCAGCAAGGCTCATGTCTTTGTCACAGAATGACTTTGTTTGTCTTAGAGAGTAATATACTTTAATAATAATAATAAATTTTATTTGTTGGCGCCTTTCTGAGCACCTAAGGACACCTTACAAAAAAGACATACAAAAATACCAATAATACAACGTTAAAAATAGATAAAATACATGACAGAAAATTAAACCGGATAGGCAAGTCTGAACAGATGGGTTTTAAGCTGTGATTTAAATTGTCCAATGGAGTCAATCTGACGGATATGGGGGGCAGAGAGTTCCAGAGTCTGGGTGCAGAGCTTTATTTATTTGGGTTATGCTGTGAAAATATCTCACTTCAGATATTCACATTATTACAGGAAATTCTTAAATATCCATCCCTGGGCACAATGGTGCACTTCATTGCGCTGTTTAATCCCTATATCCACCCAATTTTTCAGAGCAGCAAGATATTTTAATAGCATTATTAACAGCAATATCACAATCACTTACAGTATTTAAACACAGCCCAATACCAGATGAGTTAATAGTGAAATTAACAATTCAAGTCTGTAGAAAACAAGGAGGAAGGAGATCATTTGCATATTGATTAGAATGTATTCAGATATGTTAGAGTGTATTTTTCTTATAATTGACTACAAAATCAAATTAGTCCCAATTGTTTCAATGTCCTTTCCTACATTGAAAATTAATTAAATCAATGCAGGCCCCGCTAACTTCAGGAATTGCTATCAGGTAACTTGGGTAATTTGTAATCACAATTAGGCAAATCTCTCGCCGACCGACAGAGGTGCTGCATGCTAATGTTTCTTTATCTCCTCACCTCTCCTTGGTATTCAAGGATACAGTTACATGCCAAGACACTGTCAAAAGGCAGAATGATAAATTCTGACCACTCAGAATGACCAAGGACACAGAGTGTCATGGACACTAAGCACCCTGCACAGATTGCTGCAGCATCTTAAAGCCCAAACAGCTTTCTTATGATACAGTAGGTGTAATGTCAAACATTACTAATGCATGGAAACCTTTATGCCCACAGTAAATAAAAATCTTGAAATGTTAATTTAATAGACTGTCGCACCTGCGTGACTTTCTCCTATCCAAGGAAGTTTTTGCTGAGCAGGCATGCTATTTTTCTGCATTGTAAGGCTACACACTCTGTACTGTATTACTGTAAAAGAAACTCACACCTGGAAGCTACCCAGCGAAACCAGTCTTCCTCTCCTGGGGACTGAAGTACCTCATGGCTTGAGGGCATACTTGCCACCCAGAGTTTCAACAAAAACAAAAAGGTCTGACCACTTAACTCCTATTTTATATTCTCTTGACTGGTTCCCAATAAAACAAAGAATTGATTTTGAAATACTCCTTACTGTTTTAAATGTTTTGATGGTTTAGCTCCTTCCTATGTCGCTGACATGCTCACAGATTACACATGAGAGAGATCTCTTAGATCACTGAATCTAACTGAATCTAACTCTAATTGAACTATGGTGTGCTGCAACTGTTCTCTTTTAGCAAATTAAAATGTATCGCAAGCTTTTAGTTAGGTTTTAAAGTATATTTTATTTATTTTAGGAATTAGTATTATTATTGTTATTATCTCCCCTTTTTAAGAATAATGATAATAATAGTACCCTACTGTTTTCTTTGTTTTATCATGTCCTGCTGGTTATGTGTCCATGTCACTGGTCCGACATCCTATTAGTCCAACGGTCCATGGTGCTGAACGGCTCCCGGCGGGCGTATTTCTACCTTGATGGTGCACCGTGACCGGCTCTGGGGCAGCTGGGAAAGGCTTGAGGCGAAGCAGGCTTACGGCTTATGTGTTTACCAATTTCTTTTTCATTGTAACCCACACCATGATCTTTTCCTAACCCTAACCAAGTGGTTTTTGTGCCTAAACCTAACCAGACCTTAACCACATGGCATCATGATGATTTCGGAAAACAACGGGACTTCGGAACAATGGGTTTAATATGGTCGGACCAATGGGCTGTCGGACCAATGGGCAGTTCCCCTGGTTATTATAAATGTAATACTTAGTTATCTTATATGATATTTTACGTTTGTCATGTGTAATGTATCTTAAGCACATTGAGTTCACACGTGTCGTATAGAATGTGCTCTATAAATGTGCTCTTGACCCTCAAGAAATCAAAAATAAGGTGGATTTCTGAACAAAAGTGTGGGCTCTGGGGGTCCTCATCTGAAAAAGTTAAGTTTCAGAGACTTTGTTACCTGCATGCTGGTGACTTCTAAAGAATGAAGAAAACAAAATAATAAGTACACTGCAACAGCAATTTTGTGTTTAATTCTTTTAATTTCACTTTTAATTCTCAGGAAGGAATACAGAATTCTCTGGAATTCTGGTGTGAACTTGCATTAATCTCTAGCATAACTCATACTCATCAGTTTTTATCCAGTCATTTATTTCACTGCACCTCATGACTCCATTTAACAGAAACCTTTAGAAGTTCCCATACGGAAAGCAAAGCCTTACCAAGACATCTGAAATTTGCACAAGGTTCAAAGTCAAGGCTCAAGATTTGCAGATGCTGTTGACAAGAGCAGGGGCTAATATGTGCCAAAATGAACTGATTAAGAGTCTGGTTTTTGGATCCGGAGAGTGTGATGTTAGAAAAAACTGAGATGTGCTAACAGCAAGGGAAGGCATTGTGTCAACTCAGTTATTAAAGCACAGTCCTGCTCAACAATTTGGTATTTAGACCTTAATGAATGTATTAGAGATATACGCTAGAGACTAAGATGCAGCAGCTACTACGTACGGACAATGAGGCTTCTATAGAAAACCAGTGGGGTAGACAAAATGTCAAATAAATCATCACGGAAACCACAGTTTGCTGCGATTTTCATGTCAGAACATCAACGAACACCACTGACCACTCGGTGAGTTTCATGGCTTTGCAAACGAACATTTAGGTGGTTTTAGGACAGGTTGACACATGGTCATAGGCAGCAGTGTTAAGTCAGGCAGGGGAAAGCCAAATTCTCCAAAAATGAGCAGTCGTCACTTTTTTGGTCTTCACCACTCTGTTTCATCATAAACAACTGAGAAATGGGGCTCAAAGTGCAAAATACCGGACTTCTTCTTTAAGGTGGAAACAATGGTATTTAGGGTCCTTAGGCTTTGCTTACACATTTTGTTCAGTGCCAGAAACAGGATATGAAAGCAAAATGGAAAACATAGTGTTACATTTTGTCATAAATTGGGAGAAATATGGGAGAATTGTGACCCTGGGAGGTGACTAGGAGAGGGAAATAAAAAACAGGATTCACCTGGGAAAATTGGAAGGGTTGGCAAATATGGGAGAAGGTTGAATGCCTTGCTCTAGTGCACTTCAGTGTTATTTCCGCAACGAGAGAACAATCACGGGAAACTTTTACCACTCCAAGTGTTTTTAGGCTATGTATTCTGAGGAAAAAAAACTAGCTTAAAGGGCCAGTGTGTAATATTTGGCATGGTTTATTGTCAATCTGAATCTGAATCTGAATATGCTACCCATTAATATGTTTATACAAGTGTATAATCGCTATAAAATAAAATTCGTTTGGTTTTCGTAGCCTTATAATTATGCTTTTACATATATATATATATATACACAGTACAGGCCAAAAGTTTGGACACACCTTCTCATTCAATGCGTTTTCTTTATTTTCATGACTATTTACATTGTAGATTCTCACTGAAGGCATCAAAACTATGAATGAGCACATGTGGAGTTATGTACTTAACAAAAAAAGGTGAAATAACTGAAAACATGTTTTATACTCTAGTTTCTTCAAAATAGCCACCCTTTGCTCTGATTACTGCTTTGCACACTCTTGGCATTCTCTTGATGAGCTTCAAGAGGTAGTCACCTGAAATGGTTTCCACTTCACAGGTGTGCCTTATCAGGGTTAATTAGTGGAATTTCTTGCTTTATCAATGGGGTTGGGACCATCAGTTGTGTTGTGAACAAGTCAGGTTAATACACAGCCGACAGCCCTATTGGACAACTGTTAAAATTCATATTATGGCAAGAACCAATCAGCTAACTAAAGAAAAACGAGTGGCCATCATTACTTTAAGAAATGAAGGTCAGTCAGTCCGGAAAATTGCAAAAACTTTAAATGTGTCTCCAAGTGGAGTCGCAAAAACCGTCAAGCGCTACAACGAAACTGGCACACGTGAGGACCGACCCAGGAAAGGAAGACCAAGAGTCCCCTCTGCTTCTGAGGATAAGTTCATCCGAGTCACCAGCCTCAGAAATCGCAAGTTAACAGCAGCTCAGATCAGAGACCAGATGAATGCCACACAGAGTTCTAGCAGCAGACCCATCTCTAGAACAACTGTTAAGAGGAGACTGCGCGAATCAGGCCTTCATGGTCAAATAGCTGCTAGGAAACCACTGCTAAGGAGAGGCAACAAGCAGAAGAGATTTGTTTGGGCCAAGAAACACAAGGACTGGACATTAGACCAGTGGAAATCTGTGCTTTGGTCTGATGACTCCAAATTTGAGATCTTTGGTTCCAACCGCCGTGTCTTTGTGAGACGCAGAAAAGGTGAACGGATGGATTCCACATGCCTGGTTCCCACTGTGAAGCATGGAGGAGGAGGTGTGATGGTGTGGGGGTGTTTTGCTGGTGACACTGTTGGGGATTTATTCAAAATTGAAGGCACACTGAACCAGCATGGCTACCACAGCATCCTGCAGCGACATGCCATCCCATCCGGTTTGCGTTTAGTTGGACGATCATTTATTTTTCAACAGGACAATGACCCCAAACACACCTCCAGGCTGTGTAAGGGCTATTTGACCAAGAAGGAGAGTGATGGAGTGCTGCGGCAGATGACCTGGCCTCCACAGTCACCGGACCTGAACCCAATCCAGATGGTTTGGGGTGAGCTGGACCGCAGAGTGAAGGCAAAGGGGCCAACAAGTGCTAAACACCTCTGGGAACTCCTTCAAGACTGTTGGAAAACCATTTCAGGTGACTACCTCTTGAAGCTCATGGAGAGAATGCCAAGAGTGTGCAAAGCAGTAATCAGAGCAAAGGGTGGCTATTTTGAAGAAACTAGAATATACAACATGTTTTCAGTTATTTCACCTTTTTTTGTTAAGTACATAACTCCACATGTGTTCATTCATAGTTTTGATGCCTTCAGTGAGAATCTACAATGTAAATAGTCATGAAAATAAAGAAAACGCATTGAATGAGAAGGTGTGTCCAAACTTTTGGCCTGTACTGTATATGTATATATATATATATATATATATATATATATATACATATATATATATATATATATCAAGGGCCTTGCTTTAGAGGGGTTGCCATCTTGTGCCGCCATGTATGTAAGGCAGTCCGAGCGGACAATCCAGCCAGCCAGAGAACGCGTTTCGCGTGTTTAAATAAACCAACGAAGACAGCGGAAGGAAGGAGGAGGAAACAGCAGAGAGTGTTAGTAGTTCATCAATAGAGAGTAGTGAAAAGTTTTTGTAGTTATAAAGATTGCGAATGGACCACACTTACCACAACGTCATCTGCGAGGAAAAGAAGACGCAACTTCACTCCTTGTGATGCACTCTCTGCAGCGCTTTTCCTCCTGATGATATATCTCCCCAACGATGGTAGCAGTAGCACCGAATCCCATTCTGTGCATTCAGCCTCTCTTCTCACCCGCTCAGCATCAAACACATGGAGTTCCTCATCTGTGTACTCCGGCTCAAACAGGTATGGCTCTGTGTCTGTGTCCGCTACAAGAAACTCTTCAAAATCCCGTTCAAAGTCGTCCATTGCAGCTACTATAGTCCGGAGATATTGCTAGGCTAAATAAACAGCTGAGCTCTGTTTACCGGCTACGCTGTCAGTCAGTGTGCGGGCTGGAGGTTGGTGGAGCAGAGAGGGGAGGGGGGTCCTCACTCGGTATGATAAACGAGAATGTGTGTATGAAGTGTGTCTGTTACGCTAGAAGAGTCAGAGTTTGGGACAGAGTCTTTTACCCCCTGGAGTGTTACCGGAGTTTCTGGAGTCCTCAAATAAACTGGCCTTTTTCCCGAACGCTCCTCTGGTCTCCTGCTCATGAGGGATTCATTACAATATCGTAACATGGTTTAGATTTCTAAATAAACATTCACCTTGTCGCTAGATAGACCTACTCCTGAAAAACTCGTGCGCAAGGCTTTTTGTCCCTACGAGGCCACCATCATTTACCCGACGGGAGGGGTGAGCGAGTGAGCCCTGCATTCTAGAATTTGGCAACTGATGTCACTGTTTTCAACCCATTTTACACACTGGCCCTTTAACCTCCCAATATTGAGAGAATGGGTCCATGTCATTGGTCCGACAGCTCATTGGTCCGACATCCCATTAGTCTGACGGTCCGCGGTGCTGAACGGCTCCCGGCGGGCGTATTTCTGCCTTGATGATGCGCCGCGACCGGCTCTGGTTCAGCTGGGAAAGGCTTGAGGTGAAGCAGGCTCACGGCTTATGTGTTTGTCACTTTATTTTTCATTTTAACCCACACCATGATCTTTTTCTAACCCTTTGTGCCTAAACCTAACCAGACCTTAACCACAGGGCATCATGATGATTTTGGAACAACGGGACTTCGGAACAATGGGTTTAATATGGTCGGAACAATGGAATGTCGGACCAATGGGCTGTTGGACCAGTGGGCAGTTCCCGAGAGAATAAATAAGATCTTTGCTCAGTATTGTTGTTGTTTCATAGGCTCAGACAGGCTCAGATTGTTCCTCTGAGTGTCTGGCAACTCACAGAAAGGATCTCTACAGAGATGTACCTTTCTGTAAAGAGGAAGGTCCTTTGTGATTACCCAGAAACGGCCTCGAAACTGCCATTACCAACCTTACCAGACTCCATTTAAATAAATAGTAATTTTAGCATAGATAGTGTCAGCACATTTTTACATCTAACCGGATGAATTAAGGGTGTATTTTAACAAAACCAGAGGTGGCGATAGTTGGAAGCATGGAGAGACAAACCGAGACAGCTTCCGTGACTTTTATTTTGTTTCTGTTGACTTGACAAATGATGTGTGCTTGATGATAATAAAATAACTGTTTATTAAGACACAGTCTGGTGGGTTTGGCGATAGCAATGTCAAGTCTGTGCCTGGTTAAACAAAAAAGGTCTTACTGTTTCTCCAAAGTTAAAAACACAAAAAAAATGATTATCTAAGTCACCCTCTAAGTGTTAAATCATGTATTTCAAATTATTTCCATGTATTTCAGTGGCATAGGTGGCCAACACTTGATATTAAAATGAGAGGAGGTAAGGCATGTGATTAACATGCTACGAGAGTTTCTCATTCAGCGCAAGGGGCAAATAATGCATCACAGCCAAGCACACCTGCTGGGACAAGAAAATGCTGCACGAAGACGATCAGATGTGCTTTAATATACAAAATTGCCCTCTGCAACGTTGCATCCCTTAGTGCTTTTATAGCTGCAAAGCCTGAGACAAAACCCATAAGCAGTCTAACAAGACGAGCACAGTGTGTCCTAGTTTAACATTACAGTGTTGACACTCTACTTTGTTATTAAAGCTTACATTTGACTTTCATCTTCTTTGTCACTCGTTCTCTCTCTGCCGCAGACAACCCCAGCCTCCTCAGCCATGTTCCTGTTACCGTCCAGGTGCTGGATGTGAACGACAATCCACCAGAAATAGCTACAGACGAGGAGGTCATTGTGTGTGAGAGCTCAAGGCCGGGACAGGTGAGCGTCTAGGATTCACCTAGAAAAATCTGCAACACCTATCTCTGTTCTATTTTTCTCCCTCTATCGCCTCACATATTCAAATCTTTCTACGCCACTGACACACAGAATGTGTTCAGAGTTGTGCATTATCTCCAGTCGCCTCCCTGACTGCATGCATTCTGCACTGAACTATTGTTTCCCTCAGCAGTTTGGGTTGCTCACTGAGAGCTGAGTGGTAAGAAACTGTAAAGGCATTGGAGAGAGCTGCTTAATCATCCCTCATTCAAAATGAGTATCTCAGCAGCAAACCATGACAGCTCTAAATCGAAGCTCATTCCAATTTGCTCTCAGTAGTCTTTGATTCATTCGAATTAAGAAGGTTTTTGAGATATAGAGCAATCAGCAGCATGGAAATGGCTGAAAGGGCGGTTCAGCAAAGGATGATGGAGTAAAGACCGGGAAGACACAACTAAATACATTTTTAATAGTTTCAAGCGAGTGGAAGAAAAGTTTGAATTAAGGTTTGCATTAAATTTGAATTAAGGTTGCATTACAGCCTCAGGGCTCTTGGCCCAGGGGATTAAGTGGGAAGAATAATAATGTTTTGAATGAGACAGTAGCACTCCACCACAAATGACAACATATGTGAAATAATAGAGCTGCTCATTAATGCTTTAGAATCTGTTTGCATTTCAATTTTCATACCACAGACATTCATTTCTGATTGACTGACAGTTGTCCATCAAAATTGTAACAGGACACCAAGTTCTCATTAAGAGTTAAATCTCTGGCATAGTTGAATCAGATTACTTTTAAATTTAGTCAGTTACATCTTTATTTTTATAATTAGTAAAAGAAGACAGTCTAATCTGAATGCTTTTGGATTACTTCAAAATTTAATATTGAAAATACTGCACCTTGTGCTAAAAATGAACCGAGATGAATTTGAGTTTTGCAAATATTCTCAAAACATTTTTGATGCAAATAAAATACAACCCAAAAAAATGTTGGCATTGTACTTTTCTGCAAACCGCTGACACATTACATTAGTACACATAGTGGATATGTTGAAACTTTGTGTTTTAACATCATTGTAGTTAATGTGTGGGTAGCTTTAAGCACAACAACACATGGTTATGGTTAGAAAAGATCATTTTGGGGCTTAAAAAAACAAGCAGTTATGGTGGCACAATCTTGGCTGGAGAAGTCGTTGATGTCTCAGTAAAAAACAATTGCTTTTCAGGACACTATCCCTGGTTGCTAAAAAACAACCGGTTTTGTTATTGTTGGTTTTCTTCAGCTTCTTGGGTGTCTCGCCTAGGTGACACACCATTCACCACCCCAACGTTGATATTTAAGATTCAAGAGGCTTTATTGTCAATTTACAGTTATTTACAGGCATATAGAGAATAGAAACAACGTTTCACTCTGAACTGACCCACGACGCACACAGTGCAAAAGGGTAAGTATAGAATAAAAGCGATAACACAAAATGAAAATAAATAAGAGCAATACAAGTAGTGTAAAGACGTTACTGCAATCAATTCAATATGTAAGAAGCATACAAATGTAACATATTTGTGGCTTGCAAAAATATACCATGTCAATTTTCTTCTGGCAACTGGGCTGATTTTGAAACCGCGTATGTCAGCCGCGTTTTACAGAGAATTGGTTATCATGAAAAAAAAAAAAAAATCTTCATAATTTTAAAAACTGCCATATTTTAAATACCAACCAGGCCTGTAAATCAGTGCTGAAGGCAACTATAACAATATTACAGCAGTAAAAACTGACCTATCCATTTATTAAAATGATGTCACACACCTGATGACAATTTTAACACATCTTATCTTTGCCTCTAGTTGGTGGCCTTGTGATAACTGTAAGGTACAATAACATACACTCAGAAGCTCTTATAAAAAAAAAATATCACACATCATCACCCCTTATGGAAAACAGATTTCCTCATAAATATAGCTTCAGTGATACAAGGAGTAAAATTGTAACCTTATGTTACTGGTAGGGGTGTTATTGTTCACAATCATTTTGATTTAAGCCAAAGTTGGCAGGGACAATTCTCAAATCGGAAATCAAGGTTCAAGATTTGCAAATGGCATTAACAAGAGCAGGTGCTACTATGTGTCGACTAATAAATAACAAAGTGAACTGATTAAGGGTCTAATTTTTGGATCTGGATAGTGTAGTGGTAGAAAAAATGAGATGTGCTAACAGTGAGACAGTAACAGTAATTGTGTCAACTCAATAATTGGAGCACTGTGCTGCTCAACAATTTGGGACCTTAATGACTGTATTAGATATACACTGAAGTACTCTTAGCCAGACCTTTATTTAGACAAGCTCACAGAGTTCTGAAGGAATTCAAATGAGAGCAGGGACACATTAGACTGTCATGATGCTCTAAACCATGAATGGCATTATGGAGAACAACTTTCCACCCACTCAGAAACTAACCAAGGAGTCCTCTTTCCTCAGGCAGGTATTTACAAGCTAACAGCCAATTGTATTGCTTCCTCTGGTTTTCAGACATCCCATTATCGTGATTTTTAAGAGTAATCAAGTGGCAGTTAGCTGCTTTTTCACAAAATCATTACAACTTAACTTTGGAGCTATTAACACGAGAAACGAGAACCCTGCTCTTCCCAGCCAAAATCTCCCACCAGTGGCACCCTGTCAACCATGACATCCACATAAGTAAACTCAGGCACACAAAAAAATACATCCTAATACTGTACGGCTCAGTTAAGGACGGAGGCTTGTGCAAGTACACCAGGAGCACAACAGCACCCCAAATCTCACATTGAAGATAAGAACTCCCCTTGGTGACAGGGGCTATCAGGTCGTTTTTCTCTCAAGGCCGGCTCTCTCCCCGTTCTCACTGTGTCTTTTACCAATTAAGGGTAACAAGCTGACAAAAGTGGCAGTGAGGTTGCCCTAAGAGCAGCCCTGTCATTGTGAGATGCCAGCTCCCTCCCGGCGCCAGCCAAATTTGCTAAAATCATAGCGTTGCAAACCAGCAATTCCTTTTTCAGGCAGCATACAGGTATAGGAGAAAATGTTACAAGACCAGTTGGCTGTAGGTCAGAGGAACTCTGACTCTGACCAATTAGGATCAACAAATCATGAGACATGCATCACAAACTGAATCAGCTCCTTGTCCTGCATGCAATTAGAGTGAAAAATGATTGTAATCGGTGCAGTGGCTAATTAAACATGTTGTCTTTGGAAAGTAATTTACCCTGCATCTTCTGGACAACAGGTGATCCAGACTGTCACAGCAGTGGATAAGGATGACTTTGCCAATGGACAGCGGTTCTCCTTTGCTTTGCCGAGCCAGCTACCAGTTAATCCTAACTTCACACTGAAGGACAATGAAGGTAATTAAAGTGATCAATATGTTTGTTTGCATTTCTTATGAGTTTTGCACTCTGCCTTCAGGGCAGGGCTCCAGTCTCATTGCTCACATAGCAAGATCCAATAAGCCGTACTGATTTCCTCATACCTTGGAGGTGCAATGTAAGTATGTGCTCTGTCAACTGGGTGCGGTAGACATCTGGAGATCCAAATGCCACCGGGATCTACTCTGAGTCGGGTCTCAGGAAACACAAGAGTCATAGAGGTTTTGGCTTGTTTGCGCATTGTGTTGTCAAATGGATTACCCGCTCTGGCGCTCCCTCTTTCCCCCTCCTGCGTGCATTATTTTGTGCCAGCGCAGGGCCAACAGTGGGTGTTACTATGGCAACCGTCTCAGTCCCAGGTGAATACCTCGCGCCGGGTTGGTCTGCAATCACAGGGCTTTTAAAAGCTCTCAGCCAGAAGATCTCACAGTTGCCCACTGAGAGGAGGAGTTCACAGCACTCCGGATGAGTCTCTGAGCCACACAGAGGCACGAAAACGGAAAGGAAGGGAGCGCGAGAGAGATCAAAAAAATCAATGTGATAATAGGAGATAAGTCTGTTTAGCCCTTGGTCCAGTTGCTTCCCACCACAAGCCTCCCCTTGCCTACTTCAGCTACATTGAGTTACAGAGGCATGGTTTGCTGCATTCATGTAAGTGGCACTTAGAGACATCCCTCACCTCCTGCCCACCTCCACTCCTGAGGGGCAGATCAATCAAACAAAGCAAAGATTGACTGCAACACAGATCCACAGACCCATATCTCCCAAAGGACAATACATTATCATTTTGCAAACAAGTTTATTCAGCAGTAGTTTGCTTCTTTTTTACTCATTAATTGGCTCTGAGGACAGCTGCTGAACACTCCCAAGAAGTGGAAGTGATGGTATTTGTTTAGGGAGATGACTAAATATTTGCTTGATTATTAATCATTTTTCTTTTAATTATATGAATTGCCATCTTCTGCAAAAGCTCTCATTCCCCGGGGTCCAAACATATTTACCTACTTGAAAATTGAAAATGCCACACTGAAAGTGTCTGGGCTTGGTATAAAAGCTGGAGCTGTGATGACAGAATTTCTATCCCAACTATTTAAGGACTGTTATTTTGGCATCTCATTTTAGGTGTGACTATGTTGTATATGTTGACAAAAATATGTGTTAAATATGTTTCTTATTTTTGTCACTTTATTTCTCTGGGGTATTTCTGAGATACACACCTCCGCTATTGCCTGCAAAACATCTCTTGCTGTTTTGCCATATGTTGTGTGAGCGAATCACAGTGTGAACTTGAGCGAAAGCTAATAGAAGCTAATACTGAAAAATCACTTGTTAACCAACAACAAGCTGGCCACAGTGGTACAGTCATTCTTTGCTACTATTGCTTCCTGCTCTGCATTCTGTATGGTAGGTTGATATGAGGCATTTCATGTAGTTGTGAACAGTAAAATGTAAAAAATGTCAGCCATGGCCACAAATATTAAAACAACTGTACAGTATCGGCTTTTCAGGAGAAGAAAAATCTTGTTCTTTGAATTATTAGAACAGTGCATTGTCAAAGTTTGTATTGTCAGATACTTTTATGTGTCATTATATTATTAATATACATGCAAAATAAAGCTCAAATGCAGTTCCAAGGTTTATGATCAGTAAATGTCAAGATGCTCATTTTGTCTGTCACTGATTAGAAAGGCAGTAAGTGCACTGCATTGTGTTATCATCAACTTAGAGGTTACAAAGTTCATTATAACTATGTGAGCGCTCAGATTTTGTTAGGTTTGGCCCACGTTTTATAAAGGCTGTAAATTTCTGTGGTCTTTCTGCTTACAGAAGTAGCATTATATTTTTGTTAGAATCTTTTAAGGTTTGCAAGTTTAAGGAATATGCATTTGTTCCACTGGACAGCAATGATATGTTGAGACATAAGGGTAGCCAAAATGTCCAAGAGGGACGCTTCATCTGTATTGATATTATGTTTTAATATAATAAATTACCAACCTTGTAATCCTGACGGGTGTTTGTTGGAAGTAATTGCTCCTGCTGAGATCCTCCAGGACAAATAGGTACCCCTGTGGAGCAAGAGGAAAAGCAGCTTAAACACTGTGACAAGTTGGGACGGGTCTATTTTGAGTGCATAGGGCAAATTAAACTCCTAAAACACTAGATTTCTAACCTAAATACCAGACATTTAAAAATATTCCCCACTCTTGCAAAGTGATTCTCTCAAAAGTTGTTAGATTTATCACAACAGAGCCATCTGTAGCAAAATATTCCCAAAGCATTCAGGAAGGAAAGACTTCTTTCTTGAAGGATTGATAGCAGTTTTTTAGTTCATACTGTTTTGAGTAATGGTGCCTTTCAATTTGGATTTAGCTCCTGCTGCACACCATCCCACAGGATCTTGTTTTTCTCTAACTATATCTGTGATATAATCCCACGTGGGATGGGCCGATTATGTGTCATGACATGGAAATAAGAAATTATTCATATTTGAATCATTTGTCAGAGAGAACTTGAAAGAAAAGGGAACTTTACGAAGGACATAGAAATGATTCCTAAATAGGAATAGGAATAAATAGGTCACGTAACTAACAGATACTGAGATACTCCCAATTTATGCCTTCTGTTTCCTTACACAGCTTCCGTTCTTTAACAAGAAAATTTCTTACAGAGCATGTTCTGATTTAGAGCAACAACCTGAATGGTTAGTTGACCAGATGAAAGGGAGGCAGCAACCTAGCAAAGCCTCCAACTTGTTCTGTTGACCACAGAGGAGCTGCACTGGAGCAGTTAAATGCCTTGATCAAGTGCACTCTTTAAGCTAGCTTTTAGACAAGGAAAGTGGTTCTTGTTTCAAGAACTGCCTTTAAAGTTGCACACTATCAAACACACATATTCCTTCTGGGTTGGCTTATCAGTAAAGGCAAGTGCCATTTTCAGGCCAAAAACTCATATGACAAACCATTGGATTACAGTGTTTAGCACCCAGATTACCTTCTCACTACCTTTCTTATTTGTTCTGCTGTGTAATTTGCTTCATACTCATTTATATCATAATTCCTTGTCCACCTGGAGTAAATTATGCCACTTGTTTCAATTTTTGTGCCTTTGTGCCAGCAACAGCCATGGCTTGAGGCATTTTCTTTCCCAGTTGTCTGTCCTGTTCTTATGATGTGATATTTCAGGAAGGCCTTGAGAGAATTCCTTAAAATTAGGCACAAACGCCCACTTGGATTCAGCGATGAACTGAGATTTTTCTGGTCAAAGGTCAAAGCTCATACTCACTGTGACCTCATCTGTTTCATTCTCGTGAACACGATATCTGAAAAACACCCAGAGGGAATTTTTCAAATTAGCCACAATTGGACTCGAGAAAGCACTGATCTCATTATGGTGGTCGAAGGTCAAGGTCACCCTGACCATGCATCTGTCTCATTCCCGTGGATATGATATCTCAATAAGCCCTTGAGGGAATTTCCTCAAATTTGGCACAAACATCCGCTTAGACTCAAGGGTGAGCTAATTAGAATTTGGTGGTTAAAGGTCAAGGTCACTGTAACCTCACGAAACATGTTTTTGGCCAAAACTCAAGGATTCATACTTTAATTATGATGAAATGTCACACAAATGTCTAATAGGATATAATGATGAAGTGACGATATTGTAAATCTAAAAAGTCAAAAGACAACTTCACTGTGACATCATTGTGTTCTGCAAAAACACTTTTCTGGTCATTACCTCAGCATCATATCTCAGAAACAGAAGGAGAGACATTTGGTCAGATAGTGAATTCGTGACACCAATCTTGGGTGTCCACCTTGACACTGTGTTGATTGTTTAGATCTTCTGTGCTGCTGGGTGGAAGATGTGCGTTAAGCATTCATGTTTTCACAGAGTTGGATGTAAACTCTAAGCGCAACTTGATGGGTTTGCAGAGGCAGACACCCTTCCTTATTCGCATTTTCAAAACACCAACCTCCCTCTTAATGTTAAGCCGCCGCACCCGGAATTCATGCTGCTTCAGTCATCTCCAGTCACTCGGAGCGTGCATTTGCACTCGAACTCAAAAGAGGTGTCAAAGTCACATAGCGTTCTACTGCCACTGTGTATTAGGAGTTATTTGCTGTGTTCACAATATCCGGGTGAGGGAGAGGCACAACGTACCATACTGTTGACTCCTGTGTCTGATAATTAAAGTAAGCTCTTCACACTCGAAGCAGCTTCTTTCATTGCTGTTGTAGCAGACCAACAGTTGGTAGCTTCTCTTTGCCAGCGCCTAATACCTCCCTCTGTTGTTGTGCAACTGACGAAAATCCCTCTCAGTCACTCACACGACTAACTCTCTCATGACCTCCTTTCCTCCTCACTTACAGTTTGCTCACAAAGGATCCTCATGAAACTTGGGTCTTTTTGGGTCTTTTTGCGGCTCTGTGCACAGTTTTTGCAGAAAGAAAAAAAAAAGGATTTAGTTTGAGAGACTCAGATATGTTTAATGACTGCTTTTTTTAGTTAAATAACGGATGATATCTGCAATTGATTCCTCACTCATTTCAGTTAATTTAACAATCAGGATTTCTAAAAGGAACCCATTAACTAAAGTATTATGGCTTTTTTTAAGAAGCTATTTTCCATACTTGCAATCATATCTGATTTGTTAAAAGCTATTATCTTGTTACAATTGGTGCTCTTCCTAGGGAGACCTGTAACAGCTCTGGCTCCGTTTAACAAAGTCAGATCAGCACAGTGAGTGTCAGTTTTTAGCTAAATAAAAAAGACAGATTTAGTCTTAGATTTAGATCAAGGCCTTTGTCTTGCCGTTGAGTTGTGATCTGTGTTTGCGGAGATGAAGTCAAGGCTCCTTAGAGCTGTCTGGCGGATGTGTTGATGCAGTCGAAGTGCTGGATGTGCTACAATAAATGCAGGTCAGACTGCTACAGCGTATTAGGCGCCATTAAAGCTGGAAAACAAGAGGGATGCGTCTGCTCAGCTGCTCCGGGGAGGCACTTTGTGACAAACCTGTTTGGTTAAAAGCCCTTTAAGTATATTCAACTTGACTATGTCTGCTTTACAATGACTAAAAATTGAATGCCTCTTTGATCTCATCATCTGTCACATTGGGATGACATTTGCTTCTAAAAAGGCAATTAAGCGGACGCTATGATCTCTAAATAACCCACACACTTAAATAGATCAATTGATTTCTGAAGGCATCTTCTTCCAGTGTGCACGCAGAAGACCTTATAATATTACAGTTAATCAGCTGAGTTGAAAGAAGTGCTGTCGAGCCATTGATATGTGGGACGTTTAATTAGCTTTTATGTCATTCACACTTCACTTGCAATGGCTGTTATACTTGTAGATTCCCAAACACCCATTATCTGCTGAAACTGCATGATTTGTGCAGGGAGGGCAGAGCAGCTTGTCTCATGCTAGTTTTGTCAAAACTTGCTCAACAAACAACTGAAAATTGTTACAATCTCACATTGGAGGGATTGAAATGTTTCTTGTTATTCATGCAAAATTCACACATTTTACCAGTTACTCCATGTGCAGTAAGGCCAAGGCAGCCGTTGGTACCACATTGGAGCTGTGAACCAATTTGTTCCTGCGTAACGGAGGTATACATAATAACTACTCTGCAGTCCACTTTTGACTGTTAACTGCAGAAACATACATGCCAACCCATAATTAAGTCAGAAACACAAAACACAACCTTATGGAACAAACATACCATACTGTGACTGTGTGAATAGGCTGGAACCAATGCAGTAAGCAAATATATTGTTCTTGTGCAAGCAGCCCGATCACTAACTGTTATCTGTAGCCACTGCTGGGCATGTTTTCTTAAGCTAAGCCTTACCGAGTCACACTAATCCTTATTGAATGCAGAGGCTGCTTTTTAAAGGAGGTTGTTACATTTGTCTCTTGATCTGCTGTTTGTGATTCTGCATGAAAGGCCTATTATTTCTACACAAAATGATATTAGTGTTTGAACAACACTGAGCCATTAATCAATATTCAAAGCCGTCCTGTAATAATTCACAGACGTGTAATGGCACATGTATTTGTCCTGTTGTGTTTGGTACAGATGGTTTGGTTTGATATGTGACTTCTTCTTCTTTTGGATGGGTAAGCCCCTTTAAACCAAATAATCAAATGTTATTAAAGTTATTATTTTTCATAATTAGTATAATACAGTGTAATTATAGTCTACATGATGGCATGCATGCCACTGTAATTTTAAAAGTGCAGTCTCCATCCAGAGAACTTTGTCAGTATGTTGGTGGTTAACTGTTTGTGAGCAGATGCTAATCTTTTTAGCCTGGGCTATACTGTAAGTTAGCCTCAGCAGTACACTGATTCAGCAGTCAGTTTACACTTTGAAAATAGCGTCATTCAACAAAAAGTGATGTGCAACAACTTCACCTTAATATGTCTCATAATGGAAATAAGGGTATAGTGAGTGCTTGTCATTATGGATATGCACCATACTCACTTGAACTGATTCATACATAGCATACGCAGATATATTATTTTTATTCTCATGACAAGTCATTATCCTTAATCGCTGATGTAATTGTCCCCAAATGAGTCAATCTTATTGCCCAAAGTATTAATTGAAATTATCTCTCTACTTGATTTGAACTCTGTAACAGCCATGTTCCTTAATGGCAATGAAAAGAGTTCAATTTCTGACCTGTCTGTTTTTAATTGGTTTTTGGTTGTTGATCTCAGGACATTACGTATTGTCACTGTCGGGGGGGGGGGCTCTAATCTTTGTGTTTGACAATTTTATTTTTTATCCATAAATGCATTCAGTGGATCACTCCTCATGTATGCCTGTGGGTTTTACAAATATTTAACCAATACAAAGTCTTAAAAAGAGCTTGTGACTAAATCTCTTAACTTCATGGGATCCTCAGACTGTCAGCAAAACTTCATTGCTCCACTCCGCCTCCATCTGTGGTGCCATATTCAGTGACAAAGGGATTTTGTGTGATTTCTAAATTAAGAATCTAACTAAATAAAGGCCAAATAAAGAACACAGGTTAGACCCAGCACTGATGTTTTCCTCTCCCCTCCCATGAATAGTCTCCTTGTGACAGGGAGTGAGGCAGGGGGATTGAGGGGTGTGATAGCTAGGTCTGATAATCAGAGAGAGAGATTTTGACTAAATGTTTTCAACAACAGGGAAAACTGAGCGCACACATAGCGACAATAAACTTTGTAACCTGTAAGTTGATCATGTAATGCAGTGCACTTACTGCCTCAGATGCAGCGGTTCTAATCAATGACTGATAAAATCTCAATCTCGACATTCTCTGGTCACAAACTTAAACTTAAGACCAGCTTGATTTTGGTAAAATATTAGTAATATAATGAGCATATATAAAGACACAATACCAACTGTAAAGACACAATGTTCAAGAAAGGTGATTTAAGTGACTTTGAACGCGGCATGGTTGTTGGTGCCAGACGGGCTGGTCTGAGTATTTCAGAAACTGCTAATCTACTGGGATTTTCACACACAGCCATCTCTAGGGTTTACAGAGGATGGTCCAAAAAAGAGAAAATATCCCGTGAGCAGCAGTTCTCTGGGTGAAAATGCCTTGTTGATGCCAGAGTTCAGAGGAGAATGGCTGGACTGGTTCAAGATGATAGAAAGGCAGCAGTAACTCAAATAACCACTGGTTACAACCAAGGTATGCAGAAGACCATCGCTGAATGAATAACACATCAAACTTTGAGGCTACAGTTCACACAGGCTCACCAAAATTAGACAATAGAAGATTGGAAAAACGTTGCCTGGTCTGATGAGTCTGGATTTCTGCTGCAACATTCAGATGGTAGGGTCAGAATTTGGTCTTAACAACATGAAAGCATGGATCCATCCTGCCTTGTATCAACCACCTGCCTTGTGTGTGGGGGATATTTTCTTGGCACACTTTGGGCCCCTTAGTACCAACTGAGCATGGTTTAAACACCACAGCCTACCTGAGCATTGTTGCTGACCACATCCATCCCTTTATGACCACAGTGTACCCATCTTCTGATGGCTACTTCCAGCAGGATAACGCACCATGTCACAAAGCTCAAATCATCTCAAACTGGTTTCTTGAACATGACAATGAGTTCACTGTACTCCAATGGCCTCCACAGTCACCAGACCTCATTCCAATAGAGCACCTTTGGGATGTGGTGGAACAGGAGATTCGCATCATGGACGTGCAGCCGACAAATCTGCAGCAACAGTGTGATGCTATCATGTTAATATGGACCAAAATCTCTGAGGAATGTTTCCAGCACCTTGTTGAATCTATGCCATGAAGAGTTAAGGCAGCTCTGAAGGCAAAAGGGGTCCAACCCAGTCTTAGCAAGGTGTACCTAATAAAGTGGCCAGTGACTGTATATAAATATATCTAGATATTTCCTGAAAAGTTTTGAAGTTTTGAACATACGAGGCTTCTGCCTGACAGTGACGATATGTATTACTTATAATGGTGGGTTCACTGATGCAACTCAGTCAATACAGAGCCTTATAAGTCAAACAGAGAAACACAAATTGATGCACCATTTGTAGGAAATGCAAGTCTATCACCACTTCTGTTAGTAGAAAGAACAATAGTATGGACTAAATTATCTTCAGCACCTACATAATGCATACATTTTCACAGCCTGTATAAACTTGAGCCCAACCCAACATGGCAACATGACCACTTCTATATTCTTCCCCAAAATAGTGCCACCACAATGTATGTCGTGCTACAAGTAGCAACTGGAGAGAAGGTTCGTGCCGAATCCCATAAGCAGCACCTACACACACCCACCAAAGTTCACAAGGAAAACAGCTAAGTGCATGTGTAGGCAAGTGTGAAGTCTGTAGAGATGTGGTTGTGTCGGGTGTGTCTATTGTTGGCTTGCTTTTTTTAATCGCACTTCATATGTTTAACAGTGAGTCATCCCTTTTACAAAGATATTTGCATTCACTATATGATACATACCTTAAGTAGTCATTACTAATTGTTTGAACTTATACTGCAAATTTTATTGTTTTACATTTACGTCCCACGTGTCTTTTTAGGACAGTCATTCCTTATCAAGAAAACAAACTATGAGAAAGACTTGAGTTTCCATAGAGATCATAGTTGAGTGCTCTAGGGCAACTATTCTCCTAAAACTGCCTAATTCTGTGCAACTACAGACTTTTTGTCTGCTGCTGTGAAATCTCACTTCCCGTCATATCTTGAGATGAAGAGACAGGGATGTATGTGATACAAAAGTTATGTAACTGATCCTTGCCCTATCATGCTAATGCTTTTGGAAAAGTAAAAAAGGAAAAAAAATGAGGCCATTTTCCAGTTAGTGGTGTGTATTCTGTCTTAACGAACCCAGCTCAGGGGGAATTCCACAGGGTTGTGACGAACCATGAACACATGCATATTGATGCTATTTTTTTTATGTGCTAGAAACCAAGATACCAGAAAAAGATGGAAAAGTGATTGCTAGTGATGTGCAAAGTAACACAAATCAAAAAACGTAGGATTATTTCCAATGAAGTGTGAGATGCTCTTAAGAGCATATTTTCCATTATTTCCTGGGTAGTCACCCAGCTTGCACTGCAGGTATGCCACATAGAGCTAGCTGTCACAACACAGTTAACCCGTGACTGTGCTAACTCGTCCAGTGTCTCCTCCTACGTGGGCACCGCGCGGCTGCAGATGGCCCATCTCATTGCAGCGTTAATCAACAAAATGCACAGCTCTCCTGCACCCACATGCTACGAGAGGCGGTTTTAATGTGAAATTAGCATGACATTATTGATGTGCACTTCCTCGTTGTGGTCTGCACAGGGACCCCGCGTTGCTGTGGGTATGTGATTCAAAGTGTAAAGGCAGCCACAGCGGACACAGTACACACAGCCTGTTTTGTCTCTCTCTGCCTCAGCCTCCGTCTTCGTCCTCTGCTCTCTCTTTGGCTCGCACATACACGCACAACCTCCTCCATTCACCCCCCTCGCCTCCCTCTCCTTCCCTCCTCTCATCTTCCAACTCCCCATCTCTCTTCCTTGTTATTTGCATCTCTCATACTCCACTCTCTCAACCCCCCCCCCACCTCCACCCTCCACCCATCTGCTTGCTGATACGGTGATACTGTGAGTCTGACTTAATAAAGCTTGAAGTACGTGTTGTCATTCCAACTGTCGATCATTGTAATTATTCATAGATGGAGCAGAGATTGGAGTGGGAGGCGAGGTCTCAGAGCAGCAGCACGATAGTACAGCACGGCGGAGGTGTTTTCGCTGGGTGAAAAGGAAAAGGTTGCCCCTGTGCACGATTCAGCATTTTTTCGGAACTTAGAATGTCGTGTGAAAATATATCAATGTGTCATCTGCAAGTTTCTGGTTAGTCAGTCATGTGAGGCTCAAGTTAGTCATTCAGGTATGTGATTCACCTATCCATAAACTTTGAATGAACAGGGATGGATGATCATAAACTGCAGCTGCTGTTTGTTATGTGACTCCTTATCTCATAATACAAGCATTTAATGAGATATTTTGCCTTCAGTTTTGCAGTTGATCAGTCTGTGCTGTGCAAGCAGTCTCCTCAAGTACAGCTAATTGCACACCTGTCATACCACTGACAGGTGATCTCCTGCTGAGATAACCCCTCTCAAAGAGCCTACACATGCCAGTAAGGATTGCATGTTAGATTTCTGATGGTAAACCGTGAGACCAGCCCAGCGTGCAAGGTTGTGGTATTAGGGTCTATACATGTTGGTGTAAGCTTCTTAGCATGCATGCCGTTTGGAAAGAAGTGTTTAACACTCCTACCAAATGTGAAATAAGCTTTGTCTGCACTGCTGCAGAAGAAAACAAGTGAACAGCGGCTATTTTAGTGCAGGTGAAACCATCTTTGTGTGAGTTTGGCTAACAAGCTTGCATTGGCAGCAAATGGTATTTTAAAGCTGACTATGAATGGTTATTGGAACACTCCGCTGAGCTGAGCACAGGGGAAACATGAGCAGTGTAAAGTAGTTTCTCAAATCAACACTTTAAATTATTCATGATATAGAATTACCATCTTTTACTTAGTAATTTCCAGTAAAGTATAGTTAAAGGGAAACTTATGTGTTTTTGAACTTGGACCCTTTTTCTCATGTTTTGGTGTCCAAGTGAGTAATGGGAAGAATTTCAGAAATTGGCCCAGTATTGAGTGAGAAGGCATGAGCTGCAACACAGCCTGCATTGTAACCACTCGGGGAGTGTGCACCTAGAAATGCTTTTGCCACTTTTAGGCTTTTATTGTTGTAAGTGTACTACAACACTTTGGAAAGGATCCCCACAGGGATAAAAAGATCCTTTTTGTTTAACCAGAAACAGCCTTGAAATCAGTATCCCCAAACCTGCCAGACTCCAGAAACATCTTGGTTAATCTTTCCACTGTTCCAACAATATCCAAGTCAGGTTTGGTGGAAATAAACCCTGTATTCACCCAGTTAGATGTGAACATATGCTGGTTCTATAGATGCTACAACTACTGCTTATTTAATTGGAGTGTGGTGTTTTTGGCGATTTCAGGGCTGTTTACAGTCAAACAAAAAGGATCGTACCCTTTACCAGGAAGGTCTGTCTTTGTGGGGATCATTAATCATAAATTGTTAGACAATTAGAATAATAATCTGAGCCTGTCAGTGGCAAAAACAAGCACTTGTAGTGGACATAAATTGATTGCAAACATGCCAGGAGTGTTTACAATGCAGCCTGTTTCATGACATTCGACATCCCATTAATCTGTCCGCAGTGCTGAACAGCTCCCAGCGGCCGTATTTCTACCTCGATGGTGCGCTGCAACCGGCTCTGGGTCAGCTGGGAAAGGCTTGAGGCGAAGCAGGCTCACAGCTTATGTGTTTGTCACTTTATTTTTCATTTTAACCCACACCATGGTCTTTTCCTGACCCTAACCAAGTGGTTTTTGTGCCTAAACCTAACCAGACCTTAACCACAGGGCATCATGATGATTTCGGAACAACGGGACTTCGGAACAATGGGTTTAATATGGTCGGAACAATGGGATGTCGGACCACTGGGCTGTCGGACCAATGGGCAGTTCCCAGACCAGTCTCAAAAACTGTTCTTCACATTAATCACGTAGACACAAAAACACAGGAAAATATGGGCCAGGTTGAAAAATACAGAAGTTACCCTTCAAGCAAATACCATCTTATCTTCCCTTCAGATAAAATGTCCTTATTTAAAGAAAATAAATCTAATCTTAAAGTACATTGTATATCTGTTTGTGCACAAATATAGATTTAAGTTACAGATGTATTGAATCTGTAGTCAGCTTTTTCTTTATTTTTCCCATGAAGGAAGTTTCTAGCACTCTGCTGGCACTCCTTTTGCACTGATGTTGCACTTTGAACAAAACTGTCCATGGTGGATGTGAATGCAGCATAGATGTGACTTGGTTTTGGTTGGACTTCGTGGGCAACTGGACCATAAATGCGCCCAGATGGTTAATGGCGGCTCTGTCGGTAATGTTGCCCCTGTTGCTGACCATGCAGGAGCTCTGTGTGCTTCCCACTCCTGGATTGTTTTTTAGCGTATACATATAGTATGTATATACATGTATTTATAAAGCTCCCTGTTTATACAGTCTCCTTGTAGTCCCACAATGCACTGATGTCGAAATAAATTAGGCTGAAGTAAACAAGGCTGTGAGAGTACTGACATAACAAGTAGCACAGTGAGCTCCTTTTCAATCCACCTTTTTCTTTTCCTCGTGTGTACAAGTGTTGCATCTGTGCGTTTATTTGCAACCCTCTTTGCCGAATCTTTTCATAAAGCCTTCCTCTCGAGTTTTCCCTTGTTTGCTTTCTTCTCTACAAATTCAGCCTTTTTTATTCCTGTTTATCTACATGACATGTTCCATTAACAGAAGTGTTTCAGCAGAGGCCAAGGTGAAATGCTCTTTTGCAGCACATTAAAATAGTAAACCAACACCTTTGAAATTAATTAGCCTTGGCACACAGGGAAGCTGCAGTAAGACAACGTCGGAAATCTACCAGGTTCACGTACTTCAAAAGCAAAAGACACAATTCACAAAGGGAAATGTTGTAGATTGGATTTTTTTTTTCTTAGCTGACAATTCTGTAGAAACAGATAATTGCAGACTTTGTTGAAAGAGTGATGCAATTGAGAATGAAGAGCAAAGCAACAATTAGTCTTTTTAGCCAAGGGGTCTAATTTTCCTGAACATGTTTTTTCCATTACAGACAGCACAGCCAGCATTATTGCCAGGCGGCGGCGGTTCAACCACCTGACCCAGGAGCTGTACGAGCTGCCCATTGTGGTGTGGGATGGTGGGGAGCCATCGCTGAGCGGCACCAGCACCTTGACCCTGCGGGTGTGCCCATGTCAGCGCCACGGCAGGATCCGCATGTGCCAAGGCGAGGCGTTCCTTTCTTCGGCGGGTCTCAGCACAGGGGCTCTGATTGCAATCCTGCTGTGCATCGTCATCCTGCTGGGTAAGTTGGGACAGCCGCTGTGGGGACTGCAGCAGGGAGGAGCTGCCCAGGGGCAAATATCCTGAGGGCATGGACGGAGGAGATGAACCATAGAGGAGCAGGGAAGGGTGGAAGGGGTTTGAAAGGGTTTGACAAGGGCAGAGGAGGAGAGAGGGATGAAAAGACGTGAGGACACAGGTAGAATTAGGAATGAGGGTAAAAAGAGTTGGATAGGGCAGAGGTGGAAGAAAAAGAAAAGGATATGAAGGACAGGAAAAAAGAGCTGGAGGAGAGGTGACTAGAAAGGAGATGGTGAGGACAAAGACAGCAAAGAAGAGTGGAATGGAGATTGCAGGGTCAGTGTGATTCAGAGAGGAGGTGTATACAACAGAAAGAACACTGAGAATAAACCTTCAGTCGTTAAGAGAGTGGAGCTGGAATCCTAGAGCAGCGAGGCTTCATGTTCAGAAAGGCAGCTCGAATCAGAAAATCAGATTAGACCTAAATCACATTTGTTGACAATTTGAAATTCATATCTGCTCTTTTACTATGCAACTGAATCTTCTTCCCCATCACTCCCAGCCCGGCACATGTTTGACATCGCATGTTGTGACTGGAAGAGCAATGGACAAGCATGGAGGAATGTGGTGACAGGCAACACAGATACCACTCTTGTTGATTTCATGTGTGACGGACGTGTTCTGTGCCATGAATATAAAACTCCCATCAGAAAGGCAGTGAGAACGAACATCCATGTTACAGGCTCATTGCAGCACCCGGAGAGCATGCCCTCAGTCAATGAGTATGCGTGAGTTGTTACTATAGCAACCAGTCTTTGCAGTGACAGCAAATGATTATATATAAAACTTGCAAATATGATCTTGACACTTTGAATTTAGAATGTGGACAGTCAGCTTTACAGGTGGAAAATCTCTGAAAGATGGCGCAAAATCTATGATCAAATATAGCAAAGTCAATAATCTCCTGTCGGCTGAACTTAGGATGTTAGAGATGTCGCAGACCAATTTCTTCCTCTGCAAACCAAACTGCAGTATGGTTAGACAAAACTGTCTAATAACACGGCTTCACCGTTGCCGCTCTTCCCCTCCTCTCTTCAGCGATTGTCTGTGGACATTAGTGCGTGAAGGTTATGCATATTCATACTGGCTGTCTTCCTCCTCCATGCCAAAGCCTCTGGCTGAGGCGAACAAAAGGCCATCACCACTGTTTGGAGCAAATGCTTGAGTGAGAGACACACGCTGAATCCCTAATCATTAGCGAAAGGCAGATACTAGTTAGGACAGAGAGAGAGAAAGAGAAACAGCAAGAGACAGGAACTGATCGCACCTTTTTTCTATTTATTTACTTATTTTTGACCTGCGCTGCATTTGAGGTTCACACCCTCCAGTTACAAGTAAAGTGTCTCACACATAGCACAGCTAGTGGACAGATGTTTGGTGATCCGTCATCCCCCATGAGATTAGAGATTTTGTCAAAGAATCACGGTTTAAAAATATCAGATTATTTTTAGTTATCTTTTCGCATAGAAGTTTCCTCCCTCACCTGAAGCAAATACAGGTCAAGACTGTAGCCTGATGCCGATATGGCCCTCTGCCTGACAACCTCTATTGCCCAATTTAAGGGAGAGGTCTGGTATTTTGCACGTTGAGCCCCATTCCTGGGTTGTTTATGATGAAATAGAGTGGTTAAGACCAAAATAGTGACAACTGCTCATTTTCTGAGAATTTGGCTTTCCCCTGCCTGGCTTAACACTGCTGTGTGTCCTATGGCCATGTGTGAACCTGTCCTAAAACCACCCAAAACATTTATTTTCAAAGCCATGAAACTCACCGAGTGATCAGTGGTGTTTGTTGATGTTCTGACATAAAAATCGTAGCAAACTGTGGTTTCTGTGATGATTTATTTGACATTTTGTCTAATCCATTCATTTTCTATAGGAAGCCTCATTGTCTGTTGGTAGTAATCCATCACCGGAAATGGAAAGGGGTTTGTTTACGACAAGGTTGTAGTCATTGTAGTCTTTTAGCTCAGCCGGCTAGACAGTGCTATGTGCGCTCCTGGAGGGAGAACAAGAACGAGTGAAAAAGTTTTGTAATAAGTTTAAACAACTGCACGATGGATTACTCACTTGTAAACAACATTCGCAGTACGATGCCTTTGAACACAACACCAACCTTCTTCTTCTGCTTCTTTTCTGTGTCCCATTACATTGCAATGGTTTCCTGCTGGTTGGCGACACCCACGTAAAGGAGCATTATCACCATCAAGTGGGCTGGAGTGTATAGCGCTTCAGGGTCAAACGAAAGATCAAGCGGAAGTTTACACACGAGTGTGAGGCAGCTGAAAAAATAGTTCCACAATCGAGATGAATAGTGAAAACACGGATGGAAACCACAGTTTGCTACAATTTTTATGTCAGAAAATCAAGGAACACGTGCAAAATACCAGATTGGCCTGAAAAATGGACTGGACTAGACTGGACTAGACGATGAAACATTGTTAGCCTTGGTAGTCAGTATCAGAATAATTGGTAGGCTAAACTAATTATTAAGATACCCAGGGGAAAACTGGTGGAAAGCCGGCTGGATGTCTTCATGTTAGATTGAACGAGAAAGGTGCCTTTGGAGGCACGGGACATCATGACAAGCCTGGACAGTGCATGTGTGTATGTTCTCTTGTGCATGAGAGAGTCATTGCACGAATGTTCAGATTTAGTGTTTAGGGAGATTAGACATTAGGAACATCCTTACTTTATGTGCAAGAGAAGACTTCTAACTATTGCTACTACTTCTAACTTTTGCCAGACATAACCTTTAGCAAGAATAGGTAAGTTGGGTGATTTTTCAACTTCCTAGATGAGCTTTTTATAAATTGTAAACAGATTGAATTTCAACCATTTACACAACACAATGTGAGCTAGACCATCTCCAGAGTGGTGTACTGTCAAACAAGTCCAAAAATGCCTCCAAAAATCTTATCATAAAATAACATATTATTTAACTTGAGCTACAGTATGTGCCTGTGCTTTCCAAGAAATTGTTGATATCTACCTCCTTGTTCCCATAAAACCTTGAGATGGCTCTTCAAGTTCATTTTGGTGAACAATACTGTTTAAACACAACTGCTCAAGGCTGAGCAAAGAATGAAAAGTGCCAAGTTGGTTTTAGAAATGCACTATAAAGTTGAGTGGTTGACAGACAAAAGTGGTAAAACCGGTGCGTCAGTGTTTATATCACTTACATAGACACGAGTTGCATTTTTAATTCTTGCTTGTCACTGTGATTTGTTTGTGTGTGATTGTTTTTAGTCTGTCTGATTAATGTCCATGTTTTATCTCCGAGCCCTCTAATAAGCCATCCTAATTAGGCCTGCAGCAGACCAGAAAGGGATACAAACTATCTCTAATCTGACTCAGTTGATAATGGTGAGCTTTGAGGTGTTCTTTTTCAGTAAAACCTCCTCCCACCCCTCCATTTACCAGCCCTCAATTATTGTCATTCCCACTTCCCAAACTAAATGAAGTATTATAGAATCACAGACAGAAATTACTTTTAAAAGCCAAGAAAAAAACAATGAAAGTATATGTGTTATCACTTAAACTATGTATCATATTATGCAGAAAGTGAAAAAAGCAGGTGCAGTAAAGGTATACTGTACTGCAGATGCAATGGAAATTTTATTTAGCCTGCATGAACCAAATTATGCAGCAGTTCAAAAACATAAAATATAAAATTCATATGCTTCCAAGTGAGCTGGTACAAGCTCCACCACTGGCTTCATTACAGTTGCTATAGCTGAAAAATGTGTTATGATTTCAATTTTGCAGAGCACACAATTTAGAGAATGCAATAGCAGGGGAGGAAGGCCAGGTCCTTTACAAAAGTGCTGTGAGTTTGACTTGGATGGAGGAACTTTGTAGCTTTTACTTCATGGTCAAACCCATTGTTCATGATTTCTTGTGCTCATCATTGAGTCATAGCTATTTCCCAAGACTGGCTGGATGCTACAACTCAATGAGTTGCTCAAAGTTGTTGTCGATGTAGCTGATTTTCTGACTTATTTTTTCAGACCTTGTGGGCGCAGTTTCCATTAAAATATGATAATATCTCTAATCTGGCCTGCAGCAGAAGAACTGGGATACAAACTATCTTTGTTTGAATCACCAATAGCACTAGCCATGCCAGCATTGTGTAGGCATGCTGGTTAAATTGTTTTGTAAGTGGTAAATGGACTGCACTTTGTCTAGTCTTCTGACCACTAAGCGATTTTTTACACTACGTCACATTCACCCATTCACACACTGGTGGCTGAGGCTACCATACATAGTGCCACCTGCTACTCAGTAACCATTCAATCACACTCACACAACAATGGAACAGCCATTGAGAGCAATTTGGGGTTCAGTATCTTGCCCAAGGATACTTAGACATGTGGATCAGACAAGCCAGGGATCAAACCACCGATCTTCCGATTAGTGGACAACTCGCTCCACCTCTGAGCTACAGTTGCCCCAGGATAGTCTGTGAGTCAGTGCCATAAAAGGTCTGGTAGGCAAACTGTCAACATTATCAAATAAACTAAACACTTTAAAAAAGCTGTTTCAAATTGACTGTTCACACTTAAATGTAGGGAAATGTTGAAGAAGTGCTTTGCTGTTATTATATTTCAAAGACATCAGAAAACAACACAAACAGTAGACTTAAAATATTTGCAGTTGTGATCTTTTTAGTGTTTTTTCCTTTAACATATCCTCAAAGGTTCATATTGTAGCTTGTGAAAAAGCACATACAACGGTTGGTACATAAAGTCACGTACTTAACACAAAGTTATGTAGATGGGTTTAGGCAAGTAGAGTTACGCAAGTTAGGTTTAGGAAAAGAAACACGGTAAAGACATATCTTGCTTGGTTTCACACGGTCACGAACATCTGTCTCTTGGGGGAAAGTCCTGTGTTGTTTGACCCATCCACTACCCCAACCTACCTCCTTACCCGGACTCTCAGTCTTTACATACTGCTTCCTTCTTTACTCCTGTCAGCACATTGGTCACATGATCGTAGCCTTCCCAATAACATGGGTTATACAGTAGTTACTCTATATATGAATTGTGGTGCATTATTTTTTGTAGCTGTACATGTGAGCAGTGCATGAGAAGACCTTGTCTACTTTTGTTCGATAAGTTTTACTGTCTGTAAGCTGAGATGTCTTCCCTAAGAAGTTACAAGGAATGGCCTCTTATCTGGATTAGAGACATTATTTTATGACACAGTCCCTCTAGTCTCCCAGTGTAATCTTCCATAACCCTGAAGAATGCAGCATAAATGAGACTTTGCGATTGCTCCTGCTGCAGCAAATGTATATGTGTAGACTTGGGTAATGCTCCCGGGTGACATAAGTGGTGTACTGAGCAACAGCTAGACCTGTACTGGCCTTGGCTAGGCAAATGAAATGACCTGAATGGACCATTGAGGGAGCATTAATGTAGAGAGTGTAATACAATATAGTGTGTACAGTGGATAGGAAAATACAACAAATACAAGTAGATCATGAACTGTGGAATGTGCAGTCTGGAAGGTGCGTTAACCGAGTCATTATATTCCGGCTGTTTACCTCTAAACCACAGTGAGATCTTATACTGTAGATAGAGAGTGGGAAGTGACCAAAATTGTAGTAGCTCCAAAATACACATTGTGCAGTAAATGAAAAAAAAACAAAAAAAAAACGAAATTCTTTATTTCCTAGTTCTGCTCACAGTGATTGACCCAGCTCCCCCCACATTCTCTCACATCTTTGCATTGTGTAATTGGCTGCTTTAAACAAGTTGAGTGATAAGCACTGTCCCACACAAATTGCATTTTTTCACCCTTTCTAACCCCACTTGGGCAGCAGCAGTGCACCAGGTGGAGTAAAGTCAATTTTTCATGGATTAAGCACATGCAGGTTGGGGGACATTTCATTAAAATGCAGGTAAGGAACTGCACAACAATTAAATATGTGTAGAGAGATGAATCTGTGCATCATTTCATAGTCATAAGGTGTCTTAGGGTGCAGTCAAACGCATTTTAGTCTATAATGGAAAAGTTTACTTTGTTGCACTCTACATTAGTTTCACATTATCCAACTGCAACTCAATTAAGGCTTGAAGAAAATGTCCCATGGCCTCACAAGCAGTTCAGTTACTAGACTAAGTTTTAGTCACCCATTATCCTGCCATGCTAAAAGTTTGATTCTAGACCCTGCAGTTAAAAATATGGAGAAGAAATAGCCATGGGAGTAAGAATCCAAACTAAGTTAATTCATTTTATTAGTTTAGGCTTGCCTAAAGTTCCTGCCTTGGGGTCTCGGGTCCACCTTATTAACTTTGCTACTTGGTTTGAGGTAACTTGATTAATTGTACATTTCTTGGGGAAAATATGCAAAATAAAATCAGTATAAACTAGAAGAGAACATGGAGAGTTAAGTCCCCTGCCTAGGCCAAATACCCTATCTTGCAATGTTAACAAAAGTGAAAAATTATTCATGTATCCGCTCCATGATACACTCCAAAATTTAATGGGTTCTTCCTTGCCCCATGCTGCACCTGTCCCGCCAAGTTTCATGAAAATCAGGCCAGGGGTTTTTCCATAATCCTGCTGACAGCCAAACCACCAAACTGAACCGAAAATATTACCTACTTGGCAGAGGTAATGACAAGGATTAAGATGCGTTACCTGTGCAACTGTCTTGTATGGAAGTCCACTGTCAAAATCTTGAGACCTTGCCCTTTTAGTGTTCAGGTCAAGTTTTGCCTTGCATTCAAATGCAGAGGTATGCATTGGTGGGGTTGGAATGTTTCGATGCTAGTGAGATGATAAGTATGGCCTTGGACAACATTTCCTCATACAAAAGTTTGTATGATGTCCTATGAAAATGCACACACAACAGTTCATATGATATCCTCAGATTTGTGCCCCATAAATGATGTTATGTACTCAACATAAAGTTACCTACTTAACTTAAAGTTACAGAGTTTAGGTTTAGGCAGGTAAAGTTTCTTTTATTGGTTTAGGAAAGAGAAACATGGCTACAATGTACCTGAAATTAACCTTAAGTTCACTCGAGGTTCACACAGTTGCAACACCCGTCTCCTTGGTGAAAGTCCCGTGATTTATGACCCATCCACCCATCTCAATCTACTTCCTTAATGACCTGCTTCCTTTTTTCCTCCCATCAGTGCATTGGTCACAGGATCTAAGCCTTCCCAAACAAGTGGGTTATACACAAATTACTGGCTCATGATTGTGTATGATATGTACGAATTTTGATGTATTACTTTTTGTTGGAAAACATAAGAACACTGCACAAGAACAGCCTGTCTTAGACCCCAATCAAACAGAGAGTGTTTTGCAGATTGCAAAACAGGCGTTTTTTAAAATTGAATGCCACTGGTAAAACAAACAAACAAACAAACAAAAAAAAATGCTTGCTGCACCTTTTATTGTTACCAGGCAACCACCCCATCACATCCTTACACTAACCTTCTTGTGTAATCAATCTACTGTTGTTGTTTCTTTGTTTTTTCATAGTAATTAGTAGCTAGTTTCTAAAATGTTCAGGCAGAGGGTGCTTGCTTTAGCTCTGGTTGAGCTTGAGAAGCTGTCAGCAAATAGTTTGTTGGGTGCAGGGAAACAGAGATCTGTGTTGATACACAAGAGGGGTGGGGGGTGGATCACTGGGTGTACCACCAGTTGGTCCAGGAACTTCGCCTCCATGGTGGCTGTTTCCAGGCATATCTTGGGATTACTCAGGGGCAGTTTGACAACCTGCTGTCTATTGTCGAGCCATAGAGCTCTGGGTATCTACCAGTTTCTTCTCCATTATTTACGAACTGTAAATGTGTTGTGATGACCACCACAGAAGGTCCACCTATCAAATTATCCGATTGGATGCGCTCTGGCAAAAACACCAGGCGTCCAGAGTGCAGAAACGTAAGTGGTATTGCAATGCAAAAATCGCTAACACAAAAAGCTTAATTCTTATTTAAAACAATTACAAAAAGCCGTCTTTATCTGCAAAAAAGCCTTCTGTGTGATCAGGCCCTTAGAATGCAAGTTGAAAGTGTAACACTCCCTGAAAATCTTGCTTTGCTTTTATCTATCATTGCAGCGACTGCAAGGTTATATTCTGGCAAAAGATGTTTGTTTTGTTTTTTTACAGCAGTCCTGCATTGGCACCTCTGCTGTATCAATGCAGTGGCCTCATTCAAATAAATGTGAACACAGTGTTTCACTTTGCAGTAGTAGGGGACTATATTTATTTTTTTGTTATAGAGGCTCTCTGACCAGGTAATCTGTCCGTGATTACCCCCATAAAACAGTAATTTCTTGTACTGTCCTTGGTTTAGGTTCTCAGTTGTGACAAAACCTAGAAGAGGTCTTGCATTTTCAGCCTGTTTTGGTCCACTTATTCAATCCCCCCCACTGCTGGAATGGGATTATATTCACCTGCCCAAGTGAACTGAAAGAGTAAAGGCTCCACTGTTTGACTAAGCAGCTCAAGCTTGGTGTCGACGCACCTTTACTCCAAGTCTACTCTGAGGCTTAAATCTTCTCTTTGAAAATCACTTCATAGTCTGTCTACAGCATGCCATAGTCACCACAATATGAATACAAAAATGTATTGCTTCAGTAAATACAGTAGATTAGCCAAATGCATCGTTGCATCCTTGACATTATGAAAGCTGAAACCTCTACCCCCTCATAATCCAGCAGCACCAACACCTCCCCATCCCTCTGCTGAGCTCTCACCTTGTGCATGTTAAAATTGAAAACTGATTTAACGCTGTGGTGTGTTGCTGGTTAGATAAATATAGCATTAAATAGTTTGATGTGGAACGCTAAGATGCTAAAAACATATATAATATATATATATCTTGCCTTTTAAAATAGGGATTATTCATCAGAGGGATTCTTTTTTTGTTCCATTGAACCTTTATGTTTTTCCTCCTGCTAATGTTCAACAAAACCCGATTGTGAAGTAAGGATGCCTCTGCAGAAACACTGATCCAGCCCGCTCATCTCTGTTAATGTAACATAATGAACTCCTTTTAGATATTGCACTGCTGTACAAATGTACTTCCCTCGCTTACGCCATTATATTAAATAGATGTTAGAGTTAACATCTTGCAGCAAGGTCATCATTAACCCGAAGAAGTATAACTCTCATTAGTTGTACTGTAGGAACAAGTTCCAAGCTGTAGCATGTCATCAAATATTACCAGGCTTCACGACTTCATTAACAGTTGGAGAGGATACACTGTGAGCTACTTATCTGCAGAGACAAGCTATAGTTTCTTTAAAGTGGCAGAACTGGCTTATTCATTCTATCACTGGCCTCAGCTACAACTAAAAGATGATTCCATGAGACATACCTCCATATGCTGACACGTTTGCTTTGTATTTACAAGCTGTTTTGCATATCGGCTGGTTATGAGATCAGATTTGTTCCACAGATGATGATAATGTGTATATTGTCATCATCTCAACAGCTTGCATTCAAAGTAACATCACAGCCAACGCTAATGTTGACGTAATGTGTATTATTGATTTACAACTCTTCAACGCTTGGCTAGTTTTAGTGTCCTGATGGAAAATCGGATAAATATGCACATAAAATCAGCTTGTGTTCATTTGGTTGGCTGTTAAGGAAAACATGGCTGAGCACTGTAACCACATTCAGCTGTTCTGTGTTATGGGAGATCGTTCTGCTCTGCGGTTTGTCAATTTAATTGTCAAGAATAGCAATTGTCTTCCTGTCTGACTTTTGTCTACAACTATCAAGATTGACAGTTTATTGTATGAAGTTATGTTCCAGAATTATACTTGTTTTTCATTGTAGCATATGGTTTACTTATTTTGTGTTTTAAAGCGTATTATCCTCAGCACTACTTTTTTTTTTTTTAAATGCAAGCATTGATGCAATTTGTCTACTGTCTTTCAGCCATCGTGGTTCTCTTCATTACACTGAGGCGAAGCAAGAAGGAGCCCCTTATCATCTCCGAAGAGGATATCCGCGAGAACGTGGTCACCTACGACGACGAAGGCGGAGGGGAGGAGGACACCGAGGCCTTCGACATCATCGCCCTCCGTAACCCAGCTGCTGCTGAAGAGCTGAAGTTCCGACGGGACGTTCGCCCGGAGGCAAGAAAACACTGCGGCGCACACCGCGGACGCCGAAGCCCATCAGTGGAGCTGGACGAGGTGGATGTGCATGAGTTCATCAAGCAGAGACTGGTGGAAGCCGACATGGACACCAGCGTGCCACCCTATGACTCCCTCCAGACCTACGCGTATGAGGGCCAGGGCTCACCCACAGGATCCATCAGCCCTTTAGACACTCCCGGCACGCAATCAGAGCAGGATTATAACTACCTGGAGGAATGGGGGCCTGAGTTCCAGAAACTGGCAGAACTCTACGGAGAGGCAGATTCAGATGTGACGACCTAGTCTGTGATTTCACCCCTGTCCAAACCAAATCTGTTTGAAATCCGTTTTTCAAATTTTCAGTGAACAATATAAACAGAGATGCTTTCAAAACTGTTCCCGGTGGTTTACAACTCCAACTGTTGAACTAAAAAGACTGCTCTATTTTTTTTTTTTTTCTTTTCATTTTGTCGCTTTGGATCATGGGTCGTACATCTGGAAGTATTGAATCAGATTTTAAGATGGAAGAACAACAATATGGGGAATAAGGAAAATGATATTTTCCTTGGTGTATATTTTTTATTGCTCAATAAAGTCCTGAAATCCATATGAGTGGATATGTGAAAAAAAATTGTACATTTGTCTTCTTCCTGCAGGAGTGGATATACAGTACAGCATGCAGTTAAGATTATCTTGGTGGGAGGCATTACCACAATGTGCTCATGATTCACCAAGCAGAGAATGATGCTGATCCAGCCATATGCACAATAATGACACCTCCAGTCTTGCAATAGGCTATGTTTTGTGTCATTTCTTCCATGTTGGCATTATTTATGAAACACTGATTGAAATCAACAATATTTGTTAACATATGTGCATTTTCCAAGCAAATTTGATATTAACTCAGAGTGGGATAATGGAGGTTACACAGAATGACTTATAAATATAACTCCAGGTGGATAATGATATCACAGCTAACATTTTATATACAGCATTATACGCATCGGTTAAGGCAAAGCATACAATGAATGTGATTGACTTTTCCCCATAGCCAACGTCTTTTAATGCTTAAACATGTAATCCCATCAAGATGTTTTGCTCCCCCACAAATAAAGTAGACACTTCTAAGGCCAAGAACAAAGAAAGAAAATACAAAACCTTGGTATCTTGAAGTTTCCCCAGGATCTCCTCATGGTCAGCTCTTCAATTCATTATGTGTCTATGAGCCCGTCTATAGGAGCCAGTCTCTCTGTATCACTTCATTAATTTGTTCGTGCGTGACGCTTTTTGCAATAGGGCTGCTTAGGGAGATATGGGAACTTTGATGCTGCGTCCCAAGTTTAATACTACATACTAATTCCAACAGGCTTGTCAGTGTGAAGTGTTGACTCTGGAGAAGTGACAAGTGTTAAAGACGGTGTACTCAGCATGTATACTAAACTTGCTTGGTTTGTAAGGGCGCTGATGTTCACTATTATTAGTTTGACATCCTTCAGCGCACATCATGTATCGTTTTTTGTTAGTACAGCATGAGACGATTAGGTGTGTTGATTTCCTGCATACACACTGCAAAGACAGTGTACTACAAATTTTGTATTCTCTGTATACTGCATAGCACTGTAGCATATGATGTTAATTTGGGTCACCCGTTGGGGAAAGACAGGATGCATCTGTATACCAAAAAGAACACTAGTGCTTTCAGTGCTTGCTAAAATAATAACAACAATAATCATCATAATAATCATAATTGATGTTGAAACTAATAATTAATATTACTGATTATTTTGGCCACTTTGGGGCAGCTGAAACAGGCTGTCAACACAACACTGACATATTGTATTACAGAGATACTCAATTTGCTTTTGGGCCATTTTTGCAAAATGACAGAAGGTCATGGACCAGTTAGCAGCCCTGCACACGTATGCAGGGGTGTTTCTAGGATATGAGGACATTTGGGGCTTAGCCCGCACCTCTGTCGGTGGTTCCAGGGGATCCTTTCCTGCCACTTTTTTTGATAAACAAGCTCTGTTTTGATGCTTTGTTATGCACTCAGCACCTTAACCTGCATTCAAATCACTGTGCGGCAACTCGCTGCTTGCTGTCATTTTAATGGTGGAAAGGAGGCAGAGGGAGGGGAAGTGGTTTTGAACACAGCAGTTTTGATCATGAAGTGGTTGCCACCCACCCAAAGTGCACAGACTTTGCTCTGCCATTGTGTTGGAGCTCTGGTGGTAGCCGTCTGGCTTGAGCCGATCAGATAGAAGGGGGCGGGCATTACAGAAGCTGAAAGGCAACAAGATGGAGCTGCTAATGTTGGTGTCTGACTACCCATAGTTGTACAACAGATGTACAAGATTTGGCTCGTGTGCCACTGCTGTTTTATTATCTCTTGATTAGGGCTGCAACTGAGGATTATTTTCACTCTTGATCAATTTGTTGATTGTTTTCTCAATTGCTCTATTAGTTGTTGATCTATAAAATGTCAGAAAATTGTTAAAAATGTCCACTGGACACTACGCACACATGCATTAAATAGTTTTTTGTCCTTATTCCAAAAAAGACAATATTCTCACTAAGCTGTTTACATGGCTAATGAACGTGAATATTCCACTAACATTCTCGTTCAGCCTTTCATACTCCAATTAACATACCCTAACATGTTGTTTATCATGTCAAAATATGGAAAAGTGGAACAGCTGGAGCCAGTTGTTTGACCAGGCAAACACAGCCACTGTCTTTCATTCCGCCAACCACCTTCTTGGAAAGTTCATGATATTTGGGCATATCCAAAAGCCTTTTGATGTCCAAGTACTTTATTATGTTTGGAAGTAGGTGTGTTTCTCCTTCGGACCAGAAATGTGGGCTTTTCTTTTGGACTTGCAGAGGTGTAGTGTAGCTGATGATGTGGGTGTGCTATTAGGTAGATGGGTAAGTTACTGAGGAGGAAGTATACCTGTCTATGTGCAGATACGCTCTACTACAACACTGTAGACATGCATCTCTTCTGCAGCCTTCGAAACAGTTGGCTAGATGTTTTGTGTAACCATGTATCGTAACGTATCTATGACAATGCACAGAGCTGACCATCAACCAGGAAGAGGCTGTGTGTCGCAAACAGTGCTAAAAACCCATATTAAGATACATACTCTCAACATGGTATATACATGTCCAAAAAATGCCTGTAAACCACAAAGTGTCAGCGTATCCCACATGTCTTGTTCAGAAAGTACTACATTTGAAATGAGGCCGTATTCAGAATATCCAAACGGAATGTTCTCTCTTACAAAACCTGTATTAGGAACATTAGAGGAATATCAGTGTAGATGTAAACATACCAAGTGTTTCCCAGAGCCCAAGATGATGTCCTCAAATGTCTTGTGTTGTCTACAACCCAAAGATATTCAGCTTTCTGTAATATAGTAGTTACGAAAGTAGAACGTTTTTTCCCCAAAAAATTACTCAAACCGATTCATCAGTTATCAAATTGGTAAATCATTGCAACCTTACTCTGGATATGACAAAAAGTTCACACATGCAGGAGATACAGAGCAACATTATCACTAATTTGGGAACTTCTGGACAATGTTCTCTCTCTTTTAGCACTGTTTTGGTCTCCACCAATTCATAAGGGAAATATCTGGCTCTTTAGCTGCTGAATTTTCCACTATGTTCACAAGCTAGTTGCTAATTGTATCCGCCTGCCATTTGGTGCTGGGGACGTAGCATACAATGGGCTTTAAATACGAAAGTGACTGATTATAGCATTTTAAATTTGTTCAGTGATCCATCTCGAGAGGGTTAATTCTTCAGTACCTACCAAGTAAAAGCATGAGAAGGAACATTCATTGTCTTGCCTTCTCTATCTCGTTTAAGATGCCCCATTCAAAGTGACAGTGACATCTTAATTATACGTAATATGACATTAAATGGAAGGAACATCACCATCCCTTACATCCATTAGTGAACAAAGCATCATTTCACATTTATTACGTAATAAGTCAAGGAGACAAGAAAAGTAAAACTTCAAAGTGCTGTCATTTTCACAGCGGGGAGTTGAAGTAGCCAGTTCACCTCCAAATGGTGTGATTTGCTTTCATTTTGTGCTTTTATGCATTTTGTAAAACAGGGTCATGTCTGGAGAGTTCAGTAGCTGCCACAAATGCTGAATGTCACCTTTTGCAACAAAATCCTCCAGTGCTCTGTGTAACAATGACAGGATACAAGAAGTGCTCGGGCCCTAACATCAGCACTAACTTACAGAATTTATATCGCATAAACAGTACATGGTGTTTTTGTACATGCTGATTAGATATATCCACCCAGCCCTGACTCTTCTGTCCTGTCATACTCCTGTTCAGTGCTGGTTACATCAGAAACGCTGACAATGGTCTCAAGAAAGACCAAGGGAGGATGATGAATATTTCAGATCCATTCGTACCACCTGACATAACGACTCTCTTCTCTCCATAACAATCCTCTGTCTCATTCTTCTTCCTCGTTGTCTTGCTCATTATTTCCCTCTGCTCACAAAATGCTTTTGTCCCTTTCACAATTGGATTGAAACGAGGAAACATGCATTGAAATTTTTCCAACATTTGTGGACAGGCCCACAGCTAAGGTCATGAAAGGCAGCCAAAGGCAAACACAGAGGCTTTCAAATGGACATTTAGTTGCTATTCTTTTGCTTTATGTTTCTATTTGAGACATTTTTTATGAGCATTTTTAGAAGCGCCTCAATCGTATTTGATTTAAAACTAAAATTAATGATTAGATGAATGCAGCAGCAGTCAGTCGGACTATCAGAATCTATCATCGCTCTCCCTATCATCCAGTATTTTTTCCCTATTCTTCACAAAATCATTCTCTCTTGGTGTGGTTGCCAAGGGAAACATAGCCAACAAAACTGCAACTTTCTGATGACTCCCAGGCTCCTTAAGTGTCTTTTTCTTCCTCAGGCAACAAATATATGAGCACCTGCCCTGGAGGGCTGTGTTTGTAAACAGGTGAAAACTGGAAATTTTTAAGGCAGTTTTGGAAAAGGGAGCCTTGCTGTGGAAGATGGATCGCTGCAGTCATACAGCAGCAGAGTGCTTGAACTGGTGAAATTGTGTGTAAGCTAGAAAATATAGACAATTCAATTTGTGTGACCTGAATCAAAGCAGTGTCATGCATTTCTTATGGGGTGCCTGAGGGGGGCCTCTCATTTGTATAATGGTCTCAGTAACAACATAAGCATAGGCACACCACACGTGAAAATATAGTTTTTTATGCATTAGCCAGATTGAGATTTTGGGATATTTTGCCTCCATAACATGTCTTCTTTCAGACTAGTGGAAAGCAAATGTCCAAAAATACATGTTTACTTGTTGTTTTTTATTTAGATTTCTGTTCTGTAAATGTATGCAAAGATGGCATTTTTATTTACACAATGCCTCATATGCTTATTTAAACATAAAATTTCAGAATACTTAGTCTGAGGGTTATATCTAGTGGTTATATCTATTATTTACTAAGAGCCAGAAATTTACATTTCACAAGCATTTACATACACCACGTTCTCCAGTTTTATTTTTGTCTATATTCTGAATGTTTTGGGGTTTTTTTGTTTTTTTTTTACAAATGGGTCTGTTCAAACGTCATCTGTAGCATGATTTATATTTTTAAAAAAATTCCGAAAGACATGGTGAAAATTGATTTTTGTATGGCTGTTGATAATATCTTAAGTTCCCTCTGTACACAAAAAAAACAAAAACTTTGACTCTAATATGACAACAAAACGAAACAAGAATTCTGAACCTGACTTGTCCAATAATCAGATTTTTGTTGTGGAAATATATGTAAAATAGCACCTATATAGTAAGACGATGCCTCATTTGTGGCCTGGAAATCCAGACCCAAATCTAGAAAGATTTAGGGTCTGGCTATGAGTAATGCAAATGGCCCAACTCGAGGGTCGGCACCAAGCATGCATTTGAAAATATCACTGCACGCAACTGGATAACACTACGACCAATCAGAACAATACACGGGGTGACGTATCCAGAGCACTACCAGCGGTGCTAACTGGTAGATTAGACTCTTGCCGTATCCGGTCGGCAAAACAGCAAAAACGTCCTTCTTGCAAAGGAAAGACTCAAGCTCCGTCTTCTGTTCCTCTTTTAGATAAAAAGCCCAGTCTATCTCGTTCATTGTAGCTGCCAAAGCCGTTTCAAACAACTGGTGTTCATCCGTAGCCATCTTGCAGTGTTTACTGACTGATTCCGGACTTCGTCGTTGCAGCGTTGTTGTCATCTGTTTAGCTCGCCTCTGGCCCGCCTATATCAGATACACCGATGTGATTGGTGCAGCTCGGCTCCAACAGCATGGGTAATGAGCATCATTACTGATTGCCAGAGTGACTCGCTGAGCAAATTCAAATTGTGCTCTCGCAAGAACTCTGGATTTCCAGGGTACCTCATTTGCATATTTAGAGATACATTTTCAGAAAACTTTTTTTTTTAAAAAAAAATGCCTGTAGTAATCTTTACCTTATTCATTCATACTTGTAGTGTGTGATGTCATCAAATGACATTGGGGTATTATCTGTTTTTTTTTTTTTTAACCCTATGGGCCTGAACGACACATAGTGCGTCCAAATTCACACCTGTTCTTCTCTATTGATTTTCTCCGTGACCACATAGTGAGAAGCCACGCATATCACATGAAACAGCAGAATTGTAGCTTTCCGACAAGACCAAGCACTAGTCGGTAGTACAATGTTTTCACAGCGAAAAACAATGATAAAGTTACACTAAAATTATGTATAACGGAGCTTTCATACAGCTTTGCACACACACTACTCTTGGATGGATTACTCGCGAATGCAGGCTCGCACAGAAATGCCACGCATATCACATGAAAGCGCAGAAGCAGAGCTTTCCAATGATTCCACACACTGCATTGTACTGTCATCCTATCACGCTATAAATCCAGATTAATTGTCTACAAAATAAAAACCTGACGCATTTCTTTACAATCCATTATACAGATCTTGTTATCAGTCACTTCATATAGTGAGGAATATCGTATCTTACCACGTCTTAGGCTTGCATGTGTTTCTCCCTGTCTATCCACATTTGTAGTCCGGCTTTCAAGATGCAAATATCTCCATATTGTCCAGTTGACACTCCATCCAGAATATATCAACTTCCAACTTCCAACTTGCTATGGTGAGATACATGTAAAAATGTAAGAATTTAGTAACACGGATTTGTTTTGTTTTTCATTGATATAAAAATTAATTTAAAATACAGGCACATAGAAGGACATGGAATGATGGCAAATCTGAATAGCCCACATTGTCCTGAAAAAAAAAAACAAGATATAGCATGTGTATGTAGCCTTTATAATGACTGTGATATGAGCTTAAAAGTAAAGACAGTAAAAATACCCCAAAAAGGCCTAGGGCCCATAGGGTTAAACAGAACAGATACTTTTTGCAGCTTGAAGTTTGAAAGATGTATGCATTTACCAGGCAGGACTGGTTTGAAGAATAGACCTTTAAAATGCATTACAGAGTGTAGGATCCAGTGTATCTGGGGCTCTTACCCATATATTGCACTGCAGAAATTTTCACCACAATCAGCGTTAAAGGCGTACTATACCCCGCAATGATTATTTGTTTTATCAGTTACTCATCCCATGTCACGTTTAATTCATTGAAAAAAAAAAAGTTTTTCTGTCATGCCTCCCATAAATGAAGAATCCAAAAACTGATAAAACTCATGATAAATTGAAAACATACGGGGCAGTGTTTTATACAGCAAAACCTAATCAAAACATCTGCAAAATATCTCTGACACAACTCATGCAGTATAATCCAAGCCTCATTTATTGGTGTACGTTCAGTACTTCCCAAACAAACAGCCCGTTTCAACAGAGAACTCAACTAAAAGTAAAACTTCTACGCTCTCTTCAAAGCCAGATTCCATTGACAAAATCAGTCATTTAATCTTGCTAAACACAAGAGGTGCTGGTCCACTGTTGCATCATTTGTTTGTGTTATTGTATGACTTTGGTGTGTTAAAAGGTCAGTTTGGATTCACCAAAGTCATGCAATCACACAAACAAACTACAGATCAAGACAATGGGAGACCAGCAGTGCCAATGTCCAGCAAGGTAAATATACCATTTTTGTCAATGGAGTCTGGCTTTGAAGAGAGCATGAATAAGTTTCACTTCCTGCTCAGTTTCCCATTGAAAAAGGCTGTCAGTTTGAGAAGTACTGATCATACGACTGGATAAATAAGACATGGATTATACCATTTAAGATGGCAAACAGATGTTTTGGTATAGTTTTGCTGTAGTTAAACGCATGCCCCTATGAGTTCAGTTTGTCAAGAAATTTCTCTGATTTTTGAACATTTTCTTCATGCATTCAGTAGAGTTGATAACAAATGGCCGTTTGTGAGGTGAAGTATTCCTCTATGCTTGGAGTTTTATTTTTGGCCAGTACATTATCAAATATCCAGCAGCGATTTCAATATTGTAGCTCATAATTTTAAAACCCCAGCATGACTTTGGTACAGTTGATGATGCTGAAGTCAATAAACAGCCCTGAAGCAGAAAGTCATTTGCTACCTCTAAATGATTTAGTTGCACGATTAGCCTACTTTACCATGTGTAATTAAGAATCCTATTCGATGTACAGGCACTGACTTGGACCCCTAATGGACACTGTGGTGTGTACAGTACACTGCGGTATCTCCTTGCCAGACTAATGACATGAAGTCAACACAGTTTCCTCAGCGGATGCAGTGGCGTTCTATTGTACACAGCATGCTCTTATCACATCCATAGGCATGCAATTTGTGTCGAAGATAAAACTTGTAGAGAATAAAGCTTTTTAAGAGGGGGGGGATTTTTCATCCATGACTGGAAAAACTAATCTCGAGGCAATTAGTTACTTGTTAGGTAATTAAGCAAACGTGACACTTACAGAACAAGTTTCAGCTGAGAAATGAACTCAAATGTTAATTAATTTAAAAGTGGTGTAAAGTTTCCAGAGTGCCAAATTGCGCTTTTGTACAGAAAATGAATGGCGAGATAAGTGTTAGACACCGAGAGGGGTTTACATGGATTAAACCGTCACTTCCTGAATAAAGATTTCTTCCTTTTAGAGCCACAATCTATCAAAGCTCTGCCCATATGTTTCCCAGATAAGGCAAGGGTAATATCTCACAGGCGTATGAGGGTATGTGTTGGGGAAATGGCTCCCGAGGTTTTATCTTTTGTCAAAAGAAGCAGAATGGATTATCTAAGAAAATACCAGCCCTGTTGCAAGTGGTGATGGTTCCCATGATGTTTTACTGCCTCCTTCACCCTTAACACCCTCCTATCTTTGGGATGAGCAGCCATGCATCATACAGTAGACTTTGTTTACAGAGCATGCCTGCATACCAAAACAGCTTTAATTGCACTTTGCATATCAGGTCAAGGATTGATGTGCATTTATGTATGTGTATCTGACTGCCTGAGAGGTAAGGGGGCTGTGTGGGGTATTTTTTTTCTCCATTTTGTGTTTTTCAGTACGTTGTGTAAGCTAAGACCTCAGGGCCAGCAGAGCCAGCCGGTGCTACTTTTCATACTGTTTGAGGTCAGAGGCTTCTAAGAAGGTTTGAAGCTTTCACATAGAGTATGATTTAATGGAGGAGGGCTTTGCATATTATAAATGTTCATGACTCTGGAGTATGTGAAGGTGAATTGGAAATAAAAGATCAAAGAGACTAAAAATCCTTTCAAATTCAAGCTCGCGATCATTAAAGTTGTTTTACCCAAAAAGTTTGGGAAGCTGCAGAGGTTTGTTTGCTGTTTAAAAGTTCTTTGTAGAAGTTGGAATTTCAACTTTAAGATGCAAATTGACTTCATCAGTGTCACATCTCCTTCCACTGATGTTTATGACGGTTGAGAGGCCATAATGGGAAAACTGCAAGCCTGTGAATTCAGGCTTTGAAAATGGAGTCTATTTAGAAAGTACAATTACATAATTCTGATCGCTGGAGCTTTAACATGCCGTCACTGCTTCCAAGGGAAAGGGTAAATAAGGCTATAAATGTGTTGATTAGCATTTGTCTCCCTGACACGTCACCTCTGCGGTAATACATAATTTCCAATGACATGAGAGAATAAACAATGAAGAGTTTAAAAATCATGGTTCAAAACAGCACCATTCAGTGAGACAGCTGACCTACATAGCCTTGAAAAGTTATGCAGGGGAGGAGTGGGGACAGGCTGCTGCAGACTTTCTTCACCAGCGTGTGACTAATATAAAGCTACATCATGAAATTGAAACCTCTTCATGAATATGAGACGGATTCATGTGCTACTTAATGCACATGGAGTGAACTACAAATTCTCTGTCTCAAAATATAATTCAGTCACTATGTTCCATAATTGCATTTGCTGACAGAATCATTTATTTTAGAAAACTCTAGAAGTTAAATGAATGGTGGAAATCCTCTCTAAGCAATTTAGCATTTATCGACATTTGGCCCAGATAGTATCCCACCATAATCACCAATATATACAGAATTAAAGGTAACCAGCCATAGCGAGTGATATAGTCATTACTGAACTGTGGGGCCCAAAAATACAGCCCAGAGGCCAGAAGAAAATGTTGGCATCGTACCTTTCTGCAAACCATGGAAATGTTACATTTGTAAGTTTCACATGTATCACATCTACAAGGAGGGGTAACAAGGAGTTGGAGGGGATGTTGGATGGCTGCCAAGCCACAGACCACCGCCGACCTCTGTTCGAGATCATCATACAGCAAAAGCGGGTGTTATTTGTCAATGACATTATGGCATATCCGATGGCAATTGTGCCACCAAAACCTGGAATTTTAGGTCAAAACATGATCTTCTTTTTACCATAACCAAGTGGTTTTGTGTCCATGTTTACATTTGCTTGAATTTAGGTTGTGACATCTGGTGACTACATTTTAAAGTCAGGAAAATATCAAATGCCAATTTAATGTAGAATGTTGACAACAGATGACGTTGATATTTTGTTGGTTTTAACCAAAATCCATTGTCTACAAAGCAGCTCATGCCGACGTCATCTTGACACAGAATAAAAATGTTTATATGGAAGGTATGGAAACGAGTCAACCTTTGCAAAACTTCATAATGTTACTGTACACACAATGTGAAATTGTAACATTGTTAAACTTTTAAAAAAATACACCATTTCAATTTTCAGTCCGAACAAAATTTAACATCTGTAAGACGTAAGAGTCCGTCTTTCTGGTGTCATATTCAGAGTTGGGTATAACACGTTACAAAGTATGTATGTTTATGTTTTTACAAAGTAGCGCATTAGAGTACTTTGATTACCTTTTTGCAGTAACGAGTAACCTAACCCGTTAGTTTGCTGTTTGAGTAATCAAATACTTAAGTACATTTTCAAACAAGACATCAGTTACTTCTGTTACTTTTAGAACGCTGGTCCTTCAGCTCCGAAACAGCAACGGCTGTCGTTAGGTTTAACGTTATCTCCGTTATTAGAACCAATCAGTCTGAAAGAAGTCACAGAGCTTGTGGCTCGCTACGTGGTAGAAGAAATGCTGCCGTTGTCTACGGTGGAGTCTAAAAACCGACTTGGCCGACAGACATGACACACTACACGACACACTACACGGTACTCACCGATTATCCCCGGTCGTCTTTCACGACATGTGTGATGTCATCAGGTCATTCTTGTCCTATTTTTATTACTTTTACTATTATTCCAGTCACTGTGTGTGTGTTCATGTGTCAGCCGGAATGCTGTTGTAGTCACCTAAAGGTGCCAGCAGATGGCAGGAGCTACATTTGAAGTACCATACGTAAACATAAAGGTCCATGGTGTCTCCACAACAAGTTCCTACAAATGTTTCACAATAAAAGCCTATTTAGAAAATGAAGGGATTCTCTCAGCCGAGGTTATAAGGGGCTTTTAATTTGAAACAAGTTCAGGAAATGTTGAGTTTGAAATGATGACGTGATTTGTTAACTTTATAAATACAACGGGAGCAGATAAAAAGTAAAAATATAAAGATACAGAAGAATTAATAAATAACGGACCGTCTACAATGTAGTTTGTTTCAGATGAAGCTGGGAGCCTCTGCAGTTGTGGTGAGTAAAATTTCCCCCTTTTACTCTGTGTGGTAACATCCCTAGAGGAAATATTAAAATGCGGGGGTGGTGTTGTCATACAGTTGTCTACGGCAGCAGATCGTTCTGTGTTTCTACTGGTCAAAGTGACGGCTGTAATGGGAGAACTGGATCTCAGTGAAGGGCAAGTGGTCCATTACTTTAATTTTGGAGACAAAAAATACTTTAAAAGTACTTGAGTTACTTTACTCAGGGAGTGACGCAGTAAAGTAACTGGTTACTTTTCAAAAAAGTAATGCCATAAAGTAATTTGATTAACCCTTACCCAACTCTGGACATTGATATCTACTGCTAGCTGGGTAAACATAAGCACACATTAACCACATTGTAAAAACTTAAAGAAGTGTTCCAACATTCCAACATGTACAGATGTCACATATCAATAGTTTTCAGAAATGTACAAAGCCAACATTCATTTATATATAATTTGTATATCAAAGCTTAACTTCTGCCTGATCTCAAAACCTACCATAATCTTGGTTCTTTAAATATCCTCCAGACCTTCAATAATGTTAATGAATCACAGTTATCAAGTCTTATAAGAACTTTGTTTGCTAAATAGCAGAATGGAATACTTTTAGCACATGCAGAGGCTTTCTTAAAGGGGCTCTTTACAAAATTCAGCATGAGTTGTGTGGAAATGGTTCTCATGCACAAGATGCAAAAGATGGGGACCCACACATTAAGACTTTACAGCGTTACTAGGGTCAAAAAACTTTAACTACCCAGAGGGAATTCGCTTACAGCCTTGCATCGACTCTATATGCATTTGCACCTCATGTTCTGTCTGTATACACCTTTTGATTTACTGTTACAGTAGAAAAAAATCAGTTAATGTAGTTTTTAATCAAAGTTAGTCCTGGCATGTGATACATTCACCATTTTTCTTCATTACATTGCTTGGAAACTAACTGGCATCTGAAGCCTGTTTGCTTAGAGACAGCTGTAGACCACCATGTGCCTCCCCAATACAGTTAGTCTTTTAATCTGAGGTCGAGGACATTTCACCACGAGGGTATAACATGTTCAAAGATTCATGTTTCACCCACTCTAGTTGCCATCCCTCATCCCACAGGTGCCCTGGGAGATCTGTAAAGGCTCCAACAAGGATCCTCAGTTGCTTCACACCCACAAACACTGCCAATCTTTTTTTGATGGAACATTGAACTCAAAGCACCACAGCTGGGGACTGAGCCGTGTGGCAGTGGTGTTTTTTTATATTCTCCACCTGGGCACCATTATTACATGTTGGCTTGACCTGGTCCCAACGGTTTTCAAATATGTCCAACAACAAAGCTATGCAAGTCAGTACTCCTTACTCTTCCTCGGACTCTCAATACGTCTGGCATGGTTTCCACACAAGTTCACAGTCACTGTCCTACTGGAGAGTGAATCTTCTTTCACGCAGCTTTACACCTCAGGGAATGATGGGCCACTGCAGAATGAAAGAGCAATTCTCTGCGGAGCGAGGACTGATTCAGTGCAACAACTGAATAGGCAAAACATTCCGATACCTGAATATTTCCCCCAACATTAGGGTTTAATGCACTAATTAGTCCCTGATGTGGATTTCTCTTCACATAAGCTCTCCAATTGAAACTGGAAAGTTCAAACTTTGATTCATCTACAAAAAAGGACTTTCTATCGGTTCTCAGCAGGGAAGTTTTGTGGTGTTTTGTCACTGAAGAAGAAGTTTGGTAACTTATTTTCTTGTTTAAGTTTTTTAAATGTCTTTTAACTGTCTTGAGTATGATGTGCTTTGTTCTTTAGCTTGTTTTTGAATGCAGTTTCGGTTGTAGACTCAGACCTTTGGTCCCTGCTGTGTTTGTACTCTCATAACACATGCACAGCATCCATTTATATTCCATATATTAAAGCATTAAGTTTTAGTCTACTAATGATCAACTTTCTCCTCATTAGGGAATGAATTTGGCATTGAGATCCAAAATCACAACACCTGTTCCATAGCGGGAACTTGGGGTGTTGTGATATACTGACGTTATTTATAACTGCAATGTTTAAAAATCAAACATTGATATAATCTTAATAATACACATATAATAATGTTGTGCAAATAATCCAGCACCTCTTTAATCATTTCCATTTCTTTATGTTTTCTCATTGTCCCCCTCCCCCAATGCTATCTGGTTGTCTTTGACAATCCAATGAGTGCAACTGCCGTATTTATGATTTTGTACAGATACAGTTACTGACTCTCTAGCATGGAAGCATATTGCATTCACTTGACAATTAAGTAATTTTTTCTGTTTTTCGGAGTAATTTATTTATTTTTCTGTTTTTGGTGTAATTTTTTCTGTTTTTTTGTGGTAATTTTTTTTTCCTGAACGAGGAGAGGAGATACTTCAAAATCTTGCGAGAAGCTCCCACTGGCACCTGCAAGTGACCCCTGCATCCATGGTGACTCCTGCTCATGGATGTATTTTGCATCCGTGCTCCTGCTCCTAGACAATTTCAACTACAGGATCAATAAGGGTAAGGCACGTAATTAGTTACACACAGGGTATGATAATCTAGCTATGTTTTCGACTGCATCCTTCTAGGGTAGGCCTATCGCTCAATGTAATAGGTTAGGTTAGTAACAGGTTGTAACAGTGTTAGCTGACGTATGGTCATGATTTCAGTTGTCAGGTAATGTTAAGCTAACAGTTTTTTCCATCATGCTGGACATTGTTACTCATCACAAATTTGTCAAATAGCTAGATTATCAACCAAGTCGTTTTTGTACCTAGACATACCCACAACACAACTGAAATGTAAAGTATTAATGTATCCGGTATGAATTAATGTAACATACTGTAAAACTTCCTTTAGTAGCTGACGATTACTCACATAAATCACTGAAATCACCAGGCTTATATTTGGGACAGGCCTTTAATTCCTTTCACACAAACTGCTGCTTAGCAAAGATCAGGCACTAGTGGAATACAGCGCCTGGCTTACACATCACCACTTTATCCTGTTAAAACAATACTCCCAGCTTGGATTCATTTTTATGAAAAAGCCTTTTGATTCTTTTGATCTGAGTTCGCTTATAGACTAAAAGAATATGAATAACTTACAGGGATATCAAGGAATGAACACATAACTTCAGGTAGCCAACAACCCGGTTTTATACATCCGAAGAACTTCTAGAAAAAAATGTACTGCTTGGCAACTAGACCAGACGTCTTCTTGAGACAGGCGTTTATTTGTCAAAATCTGTAGCCACACTGGGCTAGTATAAGAGACCAGGCGTTAAATTGGGACTAGGCTTTTAATGGATTTCCAGAATCGCAGGCCAGCGATAGATAACTTTCAATAGATCTTGCAATACTGTTGTTACTATGAATTCTTCTGGCCACACAATCATAGAGAGAAAACCTGCCATTGTCTCAGCCCCATCTGGAAGCCATGGTTCACGTACAAGTGTTGTTCTTGAGTTACTCCATGAGTTTATCATCTTCTGAAAGAGCATTTTAGATATGAAAACTGCTAATACATGAGTAATGGCAGCTGCAAGCAATTTTCACAGCTCTTCACTAATAAGAGTGTGGAGATGTCTTCCCTACTGTCAGCAACCCCATAAACAAAACAAATGATTACTGCGAATGCATTACCAACATTTACAATTCATCTAGGTGCTCTGGTACTCCCCACTGTTCTGACAGTTGGAAGTCACATCAGTTTAAATGATTAAGTGTGAAATACGCCACATGTAGTGCACACATGGAATCACTAATGTATTAGAGCATTATTCCCAGTGCTCAGTGGGTGGACTCCTGCTTTACTGCACTGATTTCAAAAGGAGGTGCGTTTTTAACTTGATAATGATAATTTGGCCTCCTGTGGGCTTAATATAAGCCGGTGCACTGTCAGCACAGTATGAGTGTGTCAAGGTCTGATCAGTGTTCACAAGCTTAATTTGGTTAAGCACCTGTGATGGGAGGTTCCCATTTGGTACCCACAAGTACACATGCCATCTCTAACCCACTCTTTCAAACTCCTTAAAAGCAACACAAAGTAAAAAATGAATGCAACACACTAAATAAATAATGTATACAGTGAATCATGCAATGAGTGATTCACGCAGTAGGTGATCTGTGACATCACTCAGCCAGAAATAATTCATCTGAAGGTATGAATTACTAACTTGCGCTCATGCATGATCAAAAAAATCACCTCACTACCTGCTGGGCTCCACACTCCTTTGCCCCACAGGCGGTAACGTATCAGAACTCAATCAAATATGAATAGCATCCCAACTGAGCAAATCAGTGCCTCATCTAAGGAAAATGACTCTTGATTAATGTTTAGGTTATTCAAGGCATGTTATGAGATTTGGGTTGAGACAGTCTCTGCAGCTGCTATCTTGCTTTTGCAAGAATTAACCCATTCAGAACCCAACTGTATTCCAAACACTTCTACTACTTCTACTCTAGTCTCGCTCACCAGACCTTTCTCAAGAAAAGAAAGGTCTGGCTGGGCCGACTCTCACTTTAAGATTGGAGAAAAAAAAACGCCCCGGCTTTTTTTATTTCTTTCAACCAATCACAATCGTTCTGGGCGGTGCCACAGCAGTGGTGCGCTTGCAAAAATATTGCTGGGGGGAAACAGGTTTTGGTGTAACACGCCCACAAAAATATCGCCTACAGGATGCGAACCATGGCAGAAAAATGGCTACATCCCCACAAGCTCAACACCGCAAAAGTTAGTAAATAACATGTTGAAAACGGTTGAAAACTGAGGTGGTAGGGTGGGACTTCAGGGGGTGGCTCATTCCGCCCAATGAGAGGCTGATCTATGCAGCAAACTTCCGCCCACTCAGACTACTTCTACTCTAAATGAACGCATAAATCATTCCCCCGTTTTTTTAGAAATTAAAATACAATAATTACAATAATAATAATATGGCAAAACCTTACAATAAGGTACACAAAAAACAAGTACTTCCCTCAGTCATCATCAGATAACTAATTGTTAACTAGTGACTAGTAACTCGTCAAACAGCAGCAGGCAGATGGCAGGCAGTCAAGAAAGATGATGAGGATAGCATTATGAACTCGGGAATACGTCAGCAGTGTGGAAATATGTTGGATTTTGGAGAATAAAGGGGTCAATAGACAAAGTCAAGTCAAGTTTATTTCTATAGCACATTAAAAACAACCTCAGTTGACCAAAGTGCTGTACAGGCTATGCATGTAAATACGTATAAACAAATATAAATAAAATAAACATCCCTCTCTAAAACACATGGTAAAAATAAACAATAAAATCAGAAATACGCATATCACAAATGTCAGTGACCCATACACTTGGACCAAAGGACAACACAAGGTCCAAAGTATGTCCGTTCTCAGGTGTGGGACCAGTCGCTGACTGAGTGAGGTTAAATGAGTCAATCAGATTCAAAAATTCATTGACCAAAGGTCTAGATTGACAGCAGACATGAATATTAAAATCTCCAGCAATTATGAACTGATCATAATTTAATGATAGTCCTGCCACAAAATCTGAAAAGTCCTATATAGAGTCCTGTATAAAGTATAGCACATGCTATACATAAACAAAGCCATCATGAGATTAAACATGACATAACGTTACCCGTCAGCCATCTCACTCCGCTAACTTCTCAGTGACATCAGCTGCTCTGTTTTAACAATGTTCGTCTGAAAAAATGTGCATGCGCACTGAATTTCAGCCCTACTGTCCTGTAGAGGAACAAACGTCCACTAGATGCTAGCTGCTAGCCGCTAGCCTAATTTATGCAATGTAACCATGCTAAAAATGGGTCACTAGCAAAAAACAATCATTTTATCTATGAACCTTGACAGTTATTACTGAGAATTTGATACTTATGTTAAATAGTGTTGTTTTGGGGAGTTCTTCCTAATCCGCTGTGAGGGTTCTAAAGACAGAGGGATGTCGTATGCCGTAAAGCCCTGTGAGGCAAATTGTGATTTGTGATATTGGGCTTTATAAATAAAAGTGATTGATTGATTGATTGATTGATTGATTGATGGTTTAGAGTTAAAACGAAAAGATTTCTGTCAGGAGGGACTTTCTGTTTGAAAGCCCTGAAGGCAAACTTATCCCATGTGCTGTTTTATGTGTTCGTGGAGTCAGTTTAAAGTAAACTTGACCACACTTAAACGGTACTGTTAATTAAATAATCGATGTGTTGTTTTTATCTTTTATGGCCAAAAGCAGAAAGGAAAGGGGTGGAAGCTTCTTTTCTAATTGATTGTATTATATGATCATTTAATATAGTCTCATATTGATCGCAGGTCCCTAAATCACATCTAATCGAAATCATATTGTGGCAGACTTTGTAATATCGGCAAATATCGTATCATTTTCCAAAGAATAAATATATAATCAATCAAATAGGAATAGCATCCCAACCAAGCAAATCAGTGCCTCATCTAAGGTTACTCAAGGCATGTTATGAGATTTGGGTTGAGATGGTCTCTAGAGCTGCTATCTTGCAATTAACCCATTAAGAACCCAATTGTATTCCAAACACTACTTCTACTCTAAATGCACGCATAAATCATTCCCCCATTTTTTAGAGATTAAAATACTTTGTTATAGAATCTGAATGCAAGAAACCACCTACTGGTAACAATGGTAATAACTGGTCTTAACAGAACTTTCTTTTTTCCAACAAAAAAAGTGTTTTTTTTATTATTCATAAATGGTTAACTTGTATACTGTATAGTAAATGCTATACATAAACAATGCCATCACGAGATTAAACATGACATAATGTTGATTATTAAAATGTGCCTTGTCGGTCCCCCTTCCCTCATAGTGGGCCATGCTTGTTGAAAAAAGGGGTGTGGCTAAACAGCAGTCTAATTTAGATGATGTGGAACATTGTGATTGGCTTAAAGTCAAATATATTTGTTGTTAAACTCAAACTCCATCAATATTTTCTGAAGAACACAAAGTGGAAATGTGTGCTAATTTTATTAAAGACCTCAATCAAATATGAATAGCATCCCAACCGAGCAAATCAGTGCCTCATCTAAGGAAAATTACTCTTGATTAATGTTTAGGTTCCTCAAGGCAGTTTTAGACATAGAAACAGTCTAATTCAGAACATATCTTAAAAGCAAGTCAAATAAAGGTCAAGTAAACATAACACAAGCATACTGAACTTCTTGGCTAGCTTATGTTGATAGAAATGCACACAAATATGATATTTATGACATCCTAAGATGACCATTTTTCTCATTGATATGTATGTGTCTCACAAATTCTGATAATCTGTAAATTCTTAAAACTGACATGTAGTTACGAGTTTACCATAATTAATCAGGAAAATTGCTTCTTTTTTTCTCTTAAAAATAACTAAATTTAGTAATTTAGGTCAAAATGTTTGATGTTATCCTCTCACCTTAATACTGACTTCCTGAACACAGCTTTGATGCTAAAATTTTGTATCATAAGCAGTCTGGCAGAGAGTGTCTCAGTCAGTCTCTCAGATTTAGACTGCAGCATTTTTATGTGCATATTTTAACCTTATTTTGATTTGTTTTAAAAGAGATGTTCAGGCCAAATGATATGGCCGAACACATAATTTCTCCAAGACCCACATGCACATGAGTACTCCGCTGCAGAACTACGCTGGTTTAACTGTGTTTACTGTATATTTGGAGTGTGTCCATTAATAAAGGAGGTCCCAGGTAAAGGCTTAACACAGTATAATAGCCCCAAACAGCTGAGCCACAAGGACACGTGTCAGGAAAGACTCTGGAGATCCTCTTTCAATGTCAAACACAAATGAGCTGCACCACAACAGCATGGCAGGACATGGGAGATAGCATGGAACCCTTCTGGTGAATGTGAATGAAAGGAAAATCGCTGCAATGAGAAGAAGTCCTACTTGAATTCTAGCCTAGTTGGAGAATGAAATAAATAAATAAAAAGGTTTGATCGTCAGCCCATTTATCTCCAGTGAGAGAAGAGAGGATGGCACAGTCTCCAGTGTTCGTTATTGACAGGTTTGCTTGGATGCCAGGTGTACTCATTTGTCTTTGAAATAATTGGAAATTAAGAGGATAATGAGGTCTTTGGGGAGACACAGATGAGCGTTTCTGACATTCAGCCGAATGAGGGACAGAATATATATACTACTTTGATTTGCCTTCACAGGAGACAAAAGCTGTGAGTTTGCTCAAGCTGATACTTGTGAAAGGAGAGAGCTTCAAATTTTCACTTGTGATTACAATGAGAGATGATAACAGATACTGAATGGTCAAGCAAAGCATTTTAGCATAATTAATGTCCTGGTTGTTACAACATGGGCTGGCAAAAGAACTAATTATAGGCCTAATTCCTTGTTTTAATTTATGATTAATTTTGCCTTTTTAATGACGTATCAAAATATGAGTGTTCTCACATCAAAACAAAAATGTTTGTTATTGGAGGCTGTAAAAGCTTGTGAAACAGCAGTGAGATAAGTGACTTTCAGTGCTGCTACTGTTGCCGCTTTCCAATCCTACCAGCTAGTTGACAGTTAATTGCTTTCACCTGTTGTCCCAGGTGCAAATCAGCCGCTGATGAGACAGCTCCAACATAAACCAGCAGGCCCCTGAGCCATGCAGACTGTCATTAAGGGTGTAAACGCATCAATTGCTTTGAGCTGGGTGGAGCCACCAGCTCCTATTCATTTTGTGGAGTGGCAAATCCCTTGCAAAGACTATTGTAGAATATGTGTCTGTGATAAGGCCAGATATTCCAAATACATAAAGAAATGTGATCTGAAAGGGTCAGAGAAAAGTCAGCCAAGTTGCTGAGATCAATCAAATACTCACTGAAAATAATCATTAAACCGAACCATACCAAACTTTCTGTGGATCATCATTTGACCAAAATTATCAAAAGTTCTCAAAAGTTCATTGATATCTCATTATGTTCAGATGATATTGACCAATATACTTTAGAGGGGGTATGGCACAGTACATAAATGGACCTTTCTCCTTAACTGTTGAGCCAGTCATGATAAAACTTACATGAAATGTCTAGAAAAGTACCTTAATCATACCCTGAAAGTTTTATTCAAATTGACTGCTAGGGGGCGCTACTAATGTGAAAATATGCTAATGCTAATTATAACTCTTGATCATCCACAGAGATTTGTATGAAATTCAGTCTGTACTATCTATGGTTATGTTGATGAAAAAAAATGAAAATGATTGCTTAAAGAGGGTGTGGTTTATTACAATAAATCTAAATTTCCACACATTTCACATTCCATACTTCAAAAAAATCATAATAAATTACTAGTATATCCTACAGACTTGAACTGTTTCAGCATATTCACTGTATTGTGACAAAAGATGGCCGCGCAGCAACCTAAAGTCAATTCACAAGCCAGTCACTCTATAACTTTGAGAATATGCAAAATCAATTAACATCTACATTTCAGAAAGTCTTTCAAATGCACCCACATTTGACACAGACATTCTTTGGATGCTAGACATTAGTGAGTTAGCCTACTGTGATATACAATATATTGTTATAACCCTTACAGGCGGTTTTAAATTCCATCCATTCACCCAGTAAGGACTCATTGCATCCTTGTGTTGGTTGAAGTCATAACTTTTTAATGGTTTTATCTTTTAAGATTATTATTTTTTTGTTATGTTATTTAACTTCTCTCCCACCATGACTGTTATAATTCAAACAATAAAATTAGTTAATTAACCCTTTACAGGCTGGTTTCTGTGATGTACCACTCATTTTTATACAAAAAAACACACCAAAAGTGAAATAATTTGAGTTTACAAGAGGCTGGAGGGATAATTTTTAACACTTACATCTGCCTGAGGTCAGTCAATTCTCATGCAAAATATTAGTTCATATGCAGTTTTACTTTCTGTACAGTGTAAGATTAAAGTAAAAGACTCATTGAGTCCCCTATTCAATTCCATGTAAGTGTTTTGAGAACAATGGGTGAACCCTTGGCTGAAACAGTTACTGAAAAAGTTACTCTTCAGCACTCTCACTGCAGGGCTGGCAGTAGAATACCCTGACGCGATGCTACTTACAAGCAGTACGTTTACATTTGAAGCAGACAGTGTCCACTTTTCCTCTCTTTGTGCCCGTGCACAGAACACACAAGCGCCGACCAGGCTGCCTCCTCTTCGGCTCGCTGGGTCGGCCGTTAGCTGGTGGCAGGTTGCTGCCGTTCCTCTGGCTGGCCGTGTTGGAGGCTGCTAGCTGGTTGCTGGAGGCAGATAATGTGCTTCTATACAGGGCAAGTACCTGCCTGGTTCTCTGCCTGCCTCTCCCGGATGCTGCTGGCTGGCTGTTACTCTGGCCAGCCTCGTGAAGGGCAACCACCACCTCAGCCAAGCCCGGGTCACGTGGGAGCCTCTGCCTTCTTGATAAGTGGGGTAAAATCAACACCATCCCGAGCTCTTGAAGGAAGAGCCTGCGCTTGTAGATCACTCCTTGTTTCCAAGCAGGCTGCAATAAAAGTAGGGTATAATTATTATTAGTGTTTATTACCTGCCTGGCTTTTGGGGCATGTACACTTGGAAGGAACAACGACCTTTGAATGGGACGAGTTGCTCATCCACAGTCAAATTCCGTCCCGGGACCCAGCCTCGGCAGCCTGGTTTGCGACGCCCCTCCAGATTTGTGGACTCCAGGACTAGCTGTAGGATTTCCTCTGTGACAAAAAGGCCAAAGCAGCTGGGAATGTCGGAGATTCGGTTGATGGCAAAAGTTGTCATCCCTGACTTGGGAATCCTCCTTGGGACATGCCGTGCCAGCGTCGAAGTATTTTCAGGGTACCAGGTAATGACTTCCGGCGGAGCCCCACCTGCGAGCCGCCCCTCTTTCTTCCCTTCCCAGCTGGGCCCAGGTTGGTCATCCTCCGGCTTGCCACCGCTGGAGCTGCTCGCCTCCTTGGGTTGGAGTGGCGACGCCCAGTCCTCATCCTCTGCCAGTGAGTCCGTGTCGCTGCTCGGCCAATCATTGGCTGAAGACCTGGGGATTTCTTCCTCTCCTTTGTCCGAGGTGGTTGTGGCAGAGGAGGAAGAGGAGTGCTGATTACTGGCGGTGCATTGATGCTCCAACTTCTCCAGCTGCAACAAGTAGTCAAGCGCCTGCTTAGGATCCATGTTCCTCTTGGAGTGCCTTCATCTATCCATCTTGGAAGGTACGACCTTCATGATAAACCTGAGAGCTGGGAATACACTAAGCTGTTTTGGCTAAAAATGCACCTGTAAACATGGCGCTGCTCCCACTTTTGTCCCCCCAGCTTTGAGCTTTGTTGTGCCGCACGGTTCTTTGATCTACTGCTGCTGTTACCCAGGGGACACAACAGGGTGAAGGGTATTTTTTTTTACTTATCTAACACTACGAAAAAAAGTAAAAATGCATAAAAACTGATATTCCCCAGAAACATTACCTGACCTCAGACAGTTGTAATCATTTAAAAAAAAAATCCCTTTCTAACTAGAGAATATTTCATTTTAGGGCTGTTTTTTTTGTATAAAAATGAGTGGTACATCACAGAAACTGGCCTGTAAAGGGTTAATTAACTAATTTTATTGTTTGAATTATAACAGTCGTGGTGGGAGAGAAGTTAAATAACATAACAAAAAGATAATAATCTTAAAAGATAAAACCATTAAAAAGTTATGACTTCAACCAACACAAGGATGCAATGAGTCCTTACTGGGTGAGAGCTATAAATTTAATTACATATTGGAAAAAAAACAAACTTTTATCAGTTCTTTTTTTTTTTTTTTTTTTTAATTTCAACATCAACAGATGAAGGCAAAACTTCCCCAAAGCATTTTGCTAAAGCATGATTGCAGCCAAAATGCAGCTCAATAGATGAGGACGAGGTGAGGACTCATTGAGTTCTTCCTGGGTGTAAGGGATAATTTGTATTTTATGAATGACATTTTCTATTTCATCTAATTTTACCAAAGTATTTGGCAATATATCTGAAATTAGCAAAATTATGCTGTTTTTATTTTATTTTATCACCAGCACCTTTACTGTTATTGATTTCTCATTGCTTTTTTAAGATACTGACCAGTGAACTTTAGAGGGGCCATGGCTCAGCACATAACACATCCTTTAGGCCAATTACCAAAAACCTTGCAAGCAATGTCTTAAGAGGTACCAGGAACATATCCTGAGAGTTTCACTTAAATTGACCACTAAGGGGCACCACAAATGCAAACAATGGGCGTGGCATAACAAAAGTCAGATTAGAAGATTAGAGTTTAGTCAGAAATTGACTGTACAATCATTACAAAACTTGCACATGTGTTAAATGATTTTGAAATCAGTCAATAGTGAGCAACACTAATCCCAATTAGTGCAATGGCCTTTTGCAAAATTTGGCCATAAATCAACGAGTGTTTGTTCAAATATCACCTTTTCTAATTAGCCATTGAAGCATGTTGCCAAAAATGTTTCTGCAGTTAACCAATAGAAAGCAACAGTGCCAAGAGTGTGCCCCGGTAGAGATTTGGATGTAAATGAATGAGCACCTGCCTGACTGTCATAAAACCTGTTGGTAATCTTTGAGTGCTTTCAGACCTAGAGTTCACTTGCTTTGGTCCCAATCAGGAACTAATTTTGTTACAAAGTTGCATAACTGCCGAGAGTTGGTTCGTGTTCTCACGGCAGGATTTACAAGCGGACCAGATAAATTGCCTTGCGCAAGAAAGCTGCTCTTGATTGGTCAGAATTTCCTTACAGAGTACACTTGCATGATAAATGCAATACTTTATAATGGCACAATGGAGAGACAACTATATGGGTTCATTTTAGCGCTGGTCATCGCGTGCTATATTGCTTGCGTTTTGCATTTTAGGCAAACCATACAGTTTGCAATCAAGGTGCGGCTCCAACCAGGAAACAATGTTTTGATGCATTGGATGCACCGAATGCACATATTTAGGCAGTACAGGAGGAGGCACACATCAATTATCCTTCGGGACTGTAACATGCTCATGCTTGTTTAACCAGAACAATGTGTCATGCGACCGCAGTTGGTTCACTTAAAGTTGGAACACATTCTCACCACAAATGAACCGCACTAGAGTTCGTTTGTAACTGGACCGAGACCACGTCTTTAAGAGCGTCTTGGTCTGGTTGTTTTGGTGCGCACCCAAGTGCGATTGCTGTGTTCACACCTGACCAAACAAACCGCATTTAGGGGGCAAACGAACTTGAGTTTGATTGAACCGAACCAAACAGGGCAGGTGTGAAAACAACCTTTAATGCAGGCATCCTAAACTGTCAAAGGTCTTGATCCAACCCAGTTTTCAGGCTCTGAAAGGTCCATGTTGGCTTGAATTATTGCCGTTAGCGGCTAAAACTCCATTCAGATGCAGCTCCTACACTGATCTTTTCTGTTCGGAAATCTGAACTGCAGCAATCATGGATTGACAGTTACTGATGGCGTCAGTGCTTTTAATGCTTCTTTCATTTTTGACTTGTCATAGCTGGAAAATCACAGGTGGAACTAATCAAATAAATAATTTCTCCGCTCCATTTCAAGTGTCCCAGTAAGCCATGTCAGTGAGCAGGGAGGCACAGCAGTGGGGCGCTGGAACTTGAATACCTAAAATAGTATGCGACCATTATTAATCTGATTAATTATGCTTGAGCTTTTCCTGCTACACGTCAAAAATGTCTGCTGCGAAAAAAGGCCCCATTGTCCCCACTATTAAATGCTGCATAGAGACGCCAGGGGAGCCACTTCCAGCTGCAAGAAATTAAAACTAATTGTGGATGGTGGTGAAAAGTCCAGGAAAATTATATCATATCTTTAGAAACAGATTTCATTTCTTCGCGTGCACTTTAATTGGCAGAGCCTTCACAGTTTTCAGAAGTAAAGGCACATACTGTGTCAGTTCTTGTCACTACAAAATGATACAGTATTTCATTTATACCTATTGTAAAACCAGTATATTTGACTGAGTTGGAACTGAGGCATACTGTAGCTCATATTTTTAATATTCATTTATGTAACCTCCATACAACAACACAGGATGCAATAAAAGGACATCATCCTTAGAAGCATTGAAGTTAAAGAAATGGAAGGATGCAAGAAATAGAAATATTTATTTGGGTGACGCATCCCCCTAAGCAATGTTTGCACCGCAGGGACATTATTTGTAATGTCGAGCTGAGAAGTGTACCACCAACATGCAGAGTGATCTGTGAAAGCCTGCTGGGAGAAACAACAACATGCCATAGGTAATGCAAAGGACCTGTGTTCATCGCTGTTTGCAATCTCATGATTATGTATAATCATGTGGGGGTCTCGTGATTATACCCTATTATTATTGATCTGGAGATAAAAAAGACAGGCTGGAAAAAAACCAAACCTCTGGGGATGTGCTGTTGTCCGTGTTGCAGATGGTGATTGTGTCTTGCCATCCAACGGCACTTAAGCGCTCCTTGAGCTAAATAGCTCCTTACTGCCTCCGAAATGAGCACGAACCTCACGAGATGAAAAGCATAACATAAACAGAGATTAAAAAGGAACATCAAATGGGAAGAAATAGGATTGTGATTGATGTTGAGCTTTGAGAAAGTGTTTACAAAAGTGATTTGAGGATTTTTCCACTAGGCTTTTTTTTTTCTTTTTTTTTTTTTTCCTTTTGCCTGAGGCATCTGTCATGGGAACATCACACGAACAATGCACTCACATCAACTTCAAATGTTCATTTCTTAGAATATTTTGCAAAAGCTTGCAATGCAAGAAAGCAACTAAAAAAATGTACAAAAACAAACGGATGTGGACAAAGAATTACTTGTTTTCAAGTGCTGGGAGATTTCCCTGTGGAGAACCAGGCAAGATCATTTTCATTATCATTTGTGTTGTTTGAGGAACACAACTGGTTCTTCACACTCCAGTTCCGAGGCTCTGGGGAAATGTTTGCGACCCACATGTGCAGATGACATATTGAAATCATACGGCAGTGTTGAATCTTGTCCCAGTTACTCAAAAGCTAATATGTGGATCCGGCACGGCGGCTGCCTCATAGCACAGTCATGTCCCAGCTGACAAGGCAAATCTCCAAGGAAGGTTTATTTAATATGATGCTTGAGAAGGAATAAACAAATAAATGAAACCCTGCTATACAACACTTTTATTATCATTCCCACTGAATTGCATTCCCTCAGTGATGACCGTGTTTGCAACCAAAACAAGAACAAAAAAAGGGCCAAAAGAAACAAGTAGCCCATGATGAGAGCAGACAGTCTCCAGATTGTCTTTGATATTCTCTCCGAAAAAAAAAAAAAAAAAAGTATATTTCATGGAGTAAAACTGCTTTAATGTGACCATTTAACTCTTGAGCCTTTGAAAATGTAAATGCAAACCGTTTGGAGGGTTGGCTCTACTTTCATTAATCACAGCAAAGTTTGCAGCAAAATGTAGATAAAAGCATTGCAGTTTATTGTTAACCTTTGGGAACAATATATAGAACAAAACAATCTAAGCCCAAAGCTATTCAGCCTATTTTTTCTGGAAACTTTCAACACTGCACTGAGGGGCCCGGGACAAAATCGACCCCCCCCCCCCCCCCAACGCCACGTCTGTTTCACTGTGTAAATTTTAACTTGTGCACTGTAATTTAATCCTATGTTGCGTCTTCTTACATTGTTGGCTGCTGCTTTATAAGTCGATATTTTCAGATGGTTGTGGAATGAGTTAACTGTCCACATCATCCCTACACAACAAAACAGCTGTATGGTTGCTATCTCCAAAGGGGGTCTGCCCATTGGTCCGACAGCCCAGTATTCCGACAACCCATTGGTCCGACATCCCATTGTTCCAACCATATTAAACCTATTGTTCCGAAGTCCTGTTGTTCCGAAATCATCATGATGCCCTGTGGTTAAGGTCTGGTTAGGTTTAGGCACAAAAACCACTTGGTTAGGGTTAGGAAAAGATCATGATGTGGGTTAAAATGAAAAAGAAAGTGACAAACACATAAGCTGTGAGCCTGCTTTGCCTCAAGTCTTTCCCAGCTGACCCAGAGCCGGTCGCGGCGCACCATCAAGGCAGAAATACGCCCGCCAGAAGCCGTTCAACACCGCGGAGAGCTCCCCACACAACCCGGACCCCAGAGTTAATAACAGGAGGTTATGGTGTTTCATTCTCTCCTCTCTATGACACTTGTATCTCGACCAGTAGCCCACTTTTGTTGCGTTTGCTGATCCTCTATGGTACACAAATACAGTATAGCCTGGTATAATCACATATCAGAACAACGGGACATCGGACTAATTGAATGTCAGACCAATGGGCTGTCGGACCAATGACATGAAGCCCCACTGAAACAATGCTAATGAAAAATAAATTAGGGTCTTTTGTCGTGGTGGAAACATAATTTCCCTGATTTAGTGACATCGCCCAATAGGCAGTGGTTAATGTTGTGATGTCATAGGTATAAAGTATAAAGTTGAGCCGCATGAAATGAATGAAAAAAAAATAGTGTTGCAATTTTCACAGATATTATGGCTGCGATATGAGTCGCTATTTTGTGGGTTTGGTAATTTTTTGCATTTCATTTTCACTGAGAAAAATAGAAAAATAATCATGGTGTGATTTTTGCTGAGGGCGGTATCAAACAAGCATGTTCTCTTACATCTGGAATATGACTTCTGGACAGGAGCATGACTACAGGACAACTATGTTTCATTTTTAATTGAATATTGTGACACATTTTACCTTTTATGCAAAGATTGAAGCCCCTGCGGTTTGGATATTGCGCTTGACCACTTGCAATTTTGAAAATATTTCATATAAATGTGCAGCACTATTATAAAGTGGAGGAAAGTCCATGTACGGAGGAGGTTCAAGTGGTTAATGGGTCAAAGAAAGACAGGACTTTATCCCAGGAGGCCACTGTTTGTTTCCTGTGTGAAACTAAAAGTAAGCATTGGCTTATTAACTTTACATGAACGTACTTTACGTACTTTCGACATGTTTTGTGACATGTTTTGTGACATACTTACGTCACTTTATGTCATACTCACAGCCCATACATAATAAACATAGTTATTCTAGACAAAGACATGATCTTTTTCCAAAACTAACCTAGTAGTTTTGGTGCCTAAACCCAACCGTGCTGATACCATGTAATGTGATGCTCACTTAACATACTTATGTGAGATCAAATTGCTCGCTTCAGTTGTACCTTACTGTATGTGAAGTTGGAAGCACATTGTACAAGGAACATAAACAAATCAATATATTGACTTAAACTCTTAACCACCAGTTACAACATAAATCACTGAAGGACCCTTCAACACAGAGCAGAACATCATGTCAGAGAGGAATATAGAGACAGGAAAGTGCAGCATGTTCAGGAGGCACAGTGCCCTCGGGAGACCAGGACTGACACTGGTGACTCAATGTAGACCACCAGGAACATCCCAGTGGAGCTCCCTCATGTAGCTGGGCTGTCAGAACATGTACAGCCAGACTATTCAAGTCTCTACTTACACACCCTAAAGAGGAACCCTGAAGAGAAGACTGGTGTATGAAATCACAGCTGTGGGAAACACAGCATTGAAACAGCAAGAGCCCTGGTCAAATAATTGAATGAACAGCAGACACTGTGGCCAAAACTGGCTGCAGTATTGAATGGTAGTCAGTAAACTGCAGAGAAACATCAAGAAGGCCATCCTCATTCAATGTAAATGTCTCTGAACAGAGAGAGCGGTTACGATCTTTCTCCCCCAATTACAACCACCTCTTACTATGTGAAAGTAGAAAGCTCCATTAGCTATTAAGTACACTTTCTGAGCTTACAGTTTTATTACATGAACTGAAAATAGTTTTGACACTTGAAAGGAATGGCAGAAAGTGATAAACTTGGACATCCAGTGATTTGTAAATGAATGGGCGCAATGGACAGCTTCAGTGGATGCCTTTTTAAAAATTCTACTGTTGAATTTAAAAAAAGCCCAAACCGTTCCGTTTTCCAACTCATCAAACAAACATCAAAATATGACATGCTAAGTAGCTTCCTGTGTCAGTTTTGGACATTCGTGGACAGTGTCTCAATTGATACTTGTAAAATGCATTCTAAGTAAATAAGTAAGGCTGTAAGTATAAGTAAAATATATTGTTTTTACATTTATTTCCTTAGGTTTTGGCAACAAAAGCACATGCTAGGTTTAGAAAAAAACATCATGGCATGTCTTAAAATAATTACAGCTCTTATGAAATGTCATGTCATGTGACATACATCTTACGACATACGTCATGTGACACATGCTATGTGCGTAGCTTGCTAGACATACTAGCATACTACACTGTTATTAAAATAACTCCATTTAATTTTGGTATCACACGGGAAATGAACAGTGGGCTCCCAAGTGAAAGACCATTGTTTGTTTGACCCATCTGTCTCACATCCCACCCACCTTGTCTTGAATGTCTTGCTCTTTATACTACTGTAGTTTATGGTTGTGTGAGAAATTGACGCTGCTCTGTGCATATTAAACTGCCATGAAGAGAGCCTCGGTGAGTCGATGTCAGATACCTAAATCATTGACATAGTGGTGGTACTTAACAAGTTGGGAGTGAGAACAGGCTGACAATCTGGTACAAATTTTGATGAAAGCAAATAACAACATCATCTGCATGTGGATGTAATTTTAAATTATTAGGTTCAGCTGTGCACATTTTGAATTAGTTTTAGAAAGAAATTTCCCCCTGCATAGGACAGTTATACTTCTTTTTATAGTTCTTCACAGAGTGAAATGTGAAGCCTACTTTGCAACATCAGAAAAATATCAAGTTGTGAAATCTTGACTCTACACAACTGAGCTGACAGAAGTCTGAATAGTCATATTACAGCAAGCATACTGTAATATGAAAAAGAAGCTACAAGAAGAAGCACTGAGACATCCTGGACTGATAAAAGCGCCTAGAAAAGTAACTCTAAATGCTGTTGATGTGGCTGGCTGTTTCATGTAATTCATCTGGCTGTCTTTCAGTGGATTTCAGACTGTGTGATTGCTGGTGTGATAAACATCGTCCCTGGTCTGATTACTTCATTAGGAAGCAAAGTCATTTCCTCTGCTGCGTGATACCTCTACTACAGGATGGAGGTCTCCCACTCAGAATCCCTCACAACTCTACGTGTCTGAGAAACTAATGTCTCATCCAGCACCATGATATACATGCATCCAGGCAGTGCATTCAGCTCTTTTCACACACCAAAGAAAGACTAAATTGAGGCGGAATGAGTCTGAATCTGTACAAAAAGTGAAATACCAGCTCAGAGTCTGAAAATATGATTGGGCTATGTCTCTCTGGCATTTAGAGTGAACCTGCTTTGGCTGTGTTGCCTTCATCAGTATCATTCAGGGGAGGAAAAAAAGATGTTCAATATCACCACCAGGGATATAGTGGCTCATAAACCCACCTACACCTAGTTTGTAGAGGAATTTATCCACCTTTTAAAGGCTGGAATAAATCTGTACAACAGAAATTTGTTGCATCCATCACAGAGAACAGAATGTGGGCCCAGATGGGGCCAGATGAAGATAAAAAGCCTCTATATAAAAAAATGTGAACAAAAATATTTCCTTTTCTAGGTATGGCATTAAAGTCCCCCAATTGAGGGACCTCTAGACCTGCTAATAAAGGCCTGGTGTGTATCCATACACTGATCAGAAGAATGTAGTGATGTTGCCCATCAAATTTAACAGCAGAACCTCAGCTACAAGGCTGTAAAAAACTTTTTTTACATGCCCCAAACTCAGTTTTACCATCAACTAAATAAACAACAACAACTAACTCCAAACAGCACCGATATCCCGACCCACTCGGTATATTTCTTACCTTATTAATTTTGCCACAAAATGCGCATTCTGCTGTTCATTCACGCTCCATTCGCGTACTACGGGAAGTTGTCCATCATTCAAATGAATCCGGGCGGAAAAAAAGGTTCCAAAACAATGACCACTCACAGCAGCCAACATCTCCCCACAACGCATTCTGCTGACTCTGATTGGCTTACAGAGCTGTCAATCTCATTTTGGTGGGTATAGCGTCATTCTGTTGGCTCTAACGAATCAAATGAGGTGTCAATCACTCAAATTGGCAAAGCCATCGCGGAGATACAGGCCTCCAAAGCTCAGAATAGAAACTCAGGTTCAAATGTAGTAGGTGTGTATTGGTCAGTTTGGAGTGGGAAATAGAGTAAAAAAACGAAACGGACAGTTGTATGTGTATACCCTAAACATCAGTCAGGATTTACAGAAACAAAAAATGAAAGATATAGGATTGTACATGACAAAAATCACATGCAAACATGGTGCAATTTTGGAGAGCTCGCCTGAATTTTCTGTGCTAAAACCTTTCTTATATTGTTCTGCTTCACTTTATCAGAATCAGCCTTTGCAGAGTTCATATTGTACTATGATTTGATAGAGGTTTAGAGCTGCAGCTGCATCATTCCAAAGGGATACTCATCCTGAAAATACTTTTTTTTTAGACAAACCTCAAAATGTGTCATTGCAATTGTCATGTGTGCCATCTTCATTTAGTCTGCACATATACACATATACTGATATTTACACATCTTAACAAATCTCACACATCTTAACAAATCTCACAAGTGTTCCCTTTACCATGACACCAAAAGTATTCAAATAGACCTTGTGGTTGCAGAGATATATTCATTTCATTATGGGTATGCAATTTTCGAGCAGAGGCCTATAAAATAGGGTCAGGGTTTATAAGGTTAATTGCACAGTGTAATGGCTACACCATTGGCGACCAGATTGGTTATCTATAAGTCTCATTTCACTAGAGAACTGCCCATTGGTCCGACATCCCATTGTTCCGACCATATTAAACCCATTGTTCCGAAGTCCCATTGTTCCAACCATATTAAACCCATTGTTCCGACCATATTAAACCCATTGTTCCGAAGTCCCATTGTTCCGAAATCATCATGATGCCCTGTGGTTAAGGTCTGGTTAGGTTTAGGCACAAAAACCACTTGGTTAGGGTCAGGAAAAGATCATGGTGTGGGTTAAAATGAAAAAGAAAGTGACAAACACATAAGCTGTGAGCCTGCTCCGCCTCAAGCCTTTCCCAGCTGACCCAGGGCCGGTCTCGGCGCACCATCAAGGTAGAAATATGCCCAACCCAGCACTGCGGACCGTCGGACTAATGGGATGTCAGACCAATGACATGGACCCTTTCACTATGCCCTTCAGTCTGCCACCTGGTACAATATCCCAGGAAAATGAAGGCTTGATCTATTGTACAAAGGAAGTGCATTAACCAATATGCACCCAAATCAGAAAGAGGGTGGCGCTTTTGTTTTTCCTGGTAGCTAATGTTAGCTACTCCCAGTTACCAAAGAGTAGCACAGGCATTTATAGTCAGTTCTGGGGTCTCCCTGAAAGGAACTGCCGAAGGGAGAGAAAAATGGAACCCTGATTTGTTAATTGTTGCGCAGCTGGCCGTTCATACCAAATCATTAGTATTACATTCAATATATACTTTATATCATTTACAGTACATTTTCAGTGTGCTTTGCTGCCAGATTAGCTCGAAAAAAAATGACAGACAGTGGTGCAACTGAAGTAACTGTGTAAATTGTCGTAGTTGCTAGGCTCTGATGCAAACGGAAAGCAATCTGATTGCCTTTGCAATACCACTTGGAACTGCTAGAGGGAAGAAAGTTTCCACTGTAATCAATAAATAATTAATGAGATGACTTTAATAATGCTACATAATGCTACCATAAACACAAGTATGATGTAAAATCAAAATCAACTGTGCCACATCTAGCACATAAAGTAAACTATACGGCTGCAAATATTTGGACACCCCTGTCTACATACTTTTGTGTACATTTGGTTACATTTATAGGGAAATCTTAGCACCATACAGTGATAATTTTGGCAATAATATACTTCCAGCTTTCCCTGTTTGATATGAAAACCTTGACTGGCCTGCACAGAGCCCTTACCTTGACCCCATCCAACACCTTTTGGATGAATCATAGCCTGTATAAAATTAATGGATGTGGCCACTCTGATGTCACCCATTGGTTTAGGGACCTGTCATTGTGAGGAGTTTGGCATTTCAGCTGTCGTCATCTTGGATTTTTGATCAGAACTGACTATATTTTTAAGAGAGGTTGGAGCCGTGGAGGAGCGAGGGGTGAATATGACTCATCGACTATGGTGATGCCTTGCAGACAGCCTGTCACATAGAGCGACCAAGCCCTTAATTATGTGTAACTTTAAGCCTTAATAAAATTTAAACTGGTAAGTTGTATAAAAATGCACCCTGTGTATAGCTGTCATGAACAGGGAAATTGGTGATAGAGACCAAAACTGGGAATGTTGTAAAATGGGGACCTATGGGTATGACTCGCGTTGGAGCCACCCTCAGGTGGGCATTGAAAGAATTGCAGTTTTTGGCATTTCTTCATTGTCTCACTGCCCAACATCAATACCTGACCTCTCTAATGCTGTTGTGACTGAGCAGGTTCCTGCAGGCAGTGCTTTCCTAGAGGAGTGGAGACTGTGTTAGCAGCAGAGCTATGCTCATGGATTTGGAACTGATCTGTCAAAGAGTCACAAATGTGCTCATGCTTAGGTGTCCACATACTTTTGGCCGTGTTGTATCACCTGACAAAAACCTCCTGAGATGTGTTTAAAACCCTCTAAAAATCATGCAATCATTTTAATACCTGCTAAAATGCTTTAAAATCTATTACAGCCTGTTAGAGAGCTATCGCGCTGGCTGCCAACTCACAGAGGGCAAATAAAACACTCCTATCATGCGCCTGACGGAACAATAAACTGAGCCCTGATCTTCATGTGACTGCTCACAGCAGGCTGAATCTATACTGCTTGTTGTTTGTTGAACATAATGTGACTGATGTTGACCGATCACAGTATTGAGGTGCATTAAATAATTATATATATTTCTATATTTCTCATCTTGTCTCTGACATGTCACTTTCTCTGGAATATTGACACACTTCCTCTTGGCTGAAAGAAATGTAGAACAGACTCATTTATTACTGCCAACATTCATTAAGTAAGACCAGTAGCGTTCTATGCCTTGCCATCTGTGCTGTATAAATAACATCCACATTTCACAGCTGGCATTCAGTGGTGACAGCTATACTGTAAGTATGGATGGGTGCACGCATCAGAGAAACAAACAAACCAAGAAACGGAAAACCTGTATTTCACCTACCAACTGCGTAGAAACATTTCAGAGATGCTTTATATAGGGCTGTAAAGCTGGATATACAACAGTGCACTCAGCTTCTATTCTGTAGTGTTTCCTCATAAATCCGTATTTAGTACAAATGGCTACGTAGATATCTTTTTTCTGTATTTAAGTGCGTACTCTGAATCTGAATCTGAATCTTATTTGCAAAATAAGTAAATGAATAAATAAATAAAAAATTAGGGAATTTTTTTTCCATTACTGTATATAATTATACCTTGAACCGTTTGGCTGGAATCAAATGGAGTTTCATATGTTTTACTCCAAGTCTAAGGGCAGTTGGACAGAAGTCAGATCAGACAAACAAAACAAAACCAAAAGAATTGGACAAGCATGCAGAAGTCAAAAAGAAATACACAAACAACAACAAAAAGAACAATTAAAGACGGCTGAAATGAAGATGCTTCATGCTAGAAAACGTGACACAATATGAGCAGTCCTCTACTCATCATGATGGATGGCAGATGGTGACAAAGGCAGAGTATACAGCTGACAAGAGAAACTGGTATTGCATATTACTATTCTGGTATCATATTCATTAATTTAAATCAGTGTCATAACACAAAGGAAAAACTATGTTTTTAAATGTAAATGTTTTCTTTAATCCCTTCTACCATTCAACTATAACTCCCTTCAACATTCAACATTCAAGAATTTTTGAAATCTATAGTGGTAATTCATATCTGCATATCTTTTTGTTGTCTATCATTTTGTTTGATTTTAAAGGGGAGGTATGCTGCTTTACCTATGTAGCCATTTAGCATGCCTTTTTTCTCTTTTTATAACCTTGTGAATATGAGAGAGACACACAACAATACATATGAACATGATTATGTTCCAAGTGATCATCTGGAGAATTCCCTCCCTGTGATGTGCACCAATAGAGGGTGGCAAAAATTGTGATGTCCATGATTTTTTCAGGAAAATCCGGAGGGTCAAAAGCCTGTGTTGCATTTCCAAGATTTTTCCAAGATGTTTGCAGATTTTGATGAGCTTGATGACACTGAACATACTTGGCTACAGTGCAGTGTTACTAGAAAAGGACTAGAAAAACAGTAGCTCTTTGTTCTCATTCCATATAGGTTACACTCAATTAAAACGGTTATTAGTTCTCAACAGAGCAGCTCTGCCTCATCTGCTGCTTGTCCATTCTTTGTATTCCTGCCTCATTTTTTTCTCTTTTGGAATTGATCAAAAGTGTAGTCATTAAATAGAAGAAAAAAAAACACTATGATAGAAAATGACAGTACATTATGCAGGTTTTTAAAAGACATCAATGCAAAATAGTGTTTTGGTCACGAACCCCACCCACAACCATTCACTAGAAGACTTTAAAAAGACTTTGAAAATGTCTTTGGAGACTGCTGGAAAGAGAGTTAAACTGTTTTTTAAAAAAAAAAATAAGATTTTGTCACAGTGTGCACTTCCGACCTGCCATACATGCCATTCTCTCAGTTAACCCATAAAATTTCCACTCACTCCGCCTCGCCACCACACCTACCTACCAGCCAATCACCTTTCTACACATCTCCCGCTAGTCCACCACACCCACCCCATCAAGCCAGCTGCTCTCACCTGTGCCTCATTATTCCCTGCCACTGTATTATATAACATATTCCAGCTTCAGAGACTTTCGTTACCAGATTGTTCTGACTTTCCAGCTTTTATTCCCAGGACTGCTCCCTTGTTGCCGACCCTGCCTGCCTCTGACTCTCCTGCTTCGCCTGCTCCCCAGTAAACCACTCAGCCTTCTGTCCCTGATCAAGAGCTCTGCTTCCATGTCCCTGGTTTCTGTTCGCCCTTTTCCTGTGGCCGTGTAGAGAGACTACCAGTCAGCTCTATGTTGTGACTTTACTTGTTCAGCTGCCTGTGATTTCCTGTGCTATGGATTACCTTGTGATGTGGCTGCACATTCTGCCTTTGTGTGTTCACCGTGGGATCCGCTCATTGTCACCGCTGGTTCCTCAACTACTTGCTGGTTCCAACCAACCTGCAGCCGGCTCCTCACAGGTGTGTTGGCTCTTTCGTGTCTTCTCCTGGTATCAGATCTTCTGCTCATCTGACGCTGTCTCTTGTGTGCTACCTGATGTTACCGCTGCATACTTTGAACTGTTTGCTGTTTCTGTGTTGTCAGTGGGCACCAGTGACTCACCAGCTCTCTGCTTCGGTATGCAAAGTATTAGACTGAATCTGTGTCTAAGAGGGCCACAAACAAAGAAACTGACTTCCACTGTTGTTTTAGCCTGAGTGTCAGACTGAAGCTCCCAGAACCTTCAGTCTGACATCGCCTCAATTGAAGGCGATTTACAAGGGGGAGGGAATTTGATTTTTCCCTAAACAATCAGTAGAGATCAATGACTCACCCAGAATCTGACGTCATTAGTATCCATGCCTCGGGGGTGCCGAAAACAAGCGAGCATTGCCCGTTCAAAATGTCTCCATCGTCATGCACGCCCAGCTGCATCGCCATTAAATCCAGTTTAGCAGCTTCCTTAATTTGGTCCTCCATTAACGCAGGTAGTGGCGAAATACCTCGATAGCATCGCTAATGTCGCGATCTGTAGCAGTCACCATTGTTGTTATCTTCACCAGTTACCCACCGGCGCACAGCTTGACATCAGCGTGGCACTGATTGGCTAATCGCTAGACCCGCCCCCACCCCCGGCGTTCATTGGTCCTTCCATTGTTTGGACGTGATAAATCGCAAATTCATTGCAGTGTGCCAGACCAGAGATACAAGCCTACTCAGTTGAGTGGGCGGGGTCTATGGTCTGGAACCAGGCTACTGTTGTTTACCTGCTTGCTCATTCTGTGATTGACAAACAGTATATTAAAGTTCATTATAAACTGTCCTGTCTGTCTTTGTTGCTACCATTATGTTCTAACCACACCCAATACAGATCACCAAAATAGGTACTAATCAGATATGAATTAAACTCAGACTTTTGTTTACTACACAACTCCACCAGTTTCTCTTCCTTTTCCACAGTCCAAGAGAACCAGGACTTGTTCACGTTCATGTGCCTCCCCAGAGTTCCCTCCATGTCGACTGTGCAGCTACTATTTGACAGTGTTGATGTCGCTGAGCTTCACTGTTTACACGAGCCATGAAGAAGTTTTGATAATATAAAATGTTTTTTTGTCAGAACATCAAGATGAGAAAGAGACTGATTTAAGACAGCTTGGAGTGATTTTTTTTTTTTTGACCACTGAGACCAAACAATGGAGATCATGTGAATGAGCTACAACTCCAGCAAAACTCTCATGATTTTTATTCCAACATTGGAAATCTGTCTGCGACAGTGAAATCACTTGAAAATTCCTTTGGTGTGAGGCCAGTATGCCTATCTTCTTTCATCTGTTAACAATTCTTCTGTTTTCATCTTCTTCTTCTGTAGGGTTTTTTGGCTGCAATCATCCATATGAGTTGCATTACTGCCACCCACTGAATGTTAACAATTTCACAATGCAAACTCTTAACAGCGTCCACACAGAGTGATCCTATTCATGGCATTGTCCATTCTACAACCCAGAATTACATGTCTAAGTTGGTACAAATCCTTCACTCAGCATAGCTTTAAGATCTTCTCCAGATGATGTCCACAACATTCATGAATCTGGTGGCAGCAGCCAACACCATCTTAATCTCTTCTGACATCCCCTGTATTTCAACAATTTATCACCATGGCAAAAGGTGCTGTCCTGTCCATGCAGATATTCTGATGAGCTCCATTTCTTTTCCACTTTGTTTACTCTTGGTTCCTCCACCATTTTACTATTTCTCGCCACTGTCTTAGCGCATTCAACATATGACAATCCCTTTTCTGCTCAGATCGTATTTAACTTCACCTCCTTAATTCTCTTCAGACACTGTGCTGACCCTGCATGGTGATTTCTCTCACAGTGCAGGCACTTTGCTTGTGCTTCAGCTTTTTTGCACTCCTCCACACTGTAACTGTCCTCCCCACATCTCTCACATGTACTGACTCCTCTAGATACTGCAGCAATATGTCCATATTCCTGACAGCAGAAAGATCAGAGAGCAGCTCTTTCATATGGCCTCACCTTGTAACATGCATACTCATGGTATGCTCTTGCTGGCAATTCCTCTTCAAAAGTCAAACATGCTGAACTACTGTGCTTAATGCTAATGTGCCTGAAGTGAGCCCAGTGGCTTCCCTTTGTCCCATAGTACATCAAATTACTATTCTCCTTTTCCTCTTTTTGGACTCTTGTCAGTCATCGTGCTTCATACCTAACTGCGGTATCCCGAAATGACTCTGCTTCTACTGACAGCAGCACGCAACTTACCATTCCCTTCCTTCTTAACTCTGATCCAAGTGGGAGACAAGTCACGCAGCTGTAATCTGCAAATACACAAACCTTCAGGGCTCTATCTTTCTGACACTTTGATACACACTCAGTGATAACCATCCCATTTCTTGTAATCCTGACCAATCATACATCTTCAAGTTTTCCTCCTACAAACTTTCCAACTACATGTGGATCCATGAAAATCTGGTCAATTTATGTCTTTTTTTTTTCTTTTTGACTGGAATCGTTTGAAGAACTACTCCTATTGCTTTTAGTTTCAAGTCCTCTCATCTACTCATTTGCAATTTTGCTCTCAGACTCCTGCTCTGACCAGCACCATAATGCAAATCCCCAGCTAACCCTGACTGAGGCCCTTTCCTGCAGCACAGAACAGGCAAATTTAACATCTTTCTTTAACAGAGCCATTTTAGAACACTACATAGGTTAATTGTGTTCAGTACATTTTAAACTGTTGAAGCTTTTTAACATTGCAAACTATAAAGTGTCACAACCACTATCTAGCTGCCCGGGGCGTACCTCGCTCTCCTTTACCAGGGCTCCATGTCATTGGTCCGACAGCCCACTGGTCCGACATCCCATTAGTCCGACGTCCCGTTGTTCCAATATGTGATTATACTAGGCTATACTGTATTGGTGTACCATAGAGGATCAGCAAATGCAACAAAAGTGAGCTACTGGTCGAGATACAAGTGCCATAGAGAGAAGACAGTGAAACACCATAACCTCCTGTTATTAACTCTGGGGTGAGGGTTGTGTGGGGAGCTTTCTGCGGTGCTGAACGGCTTCCGGCGGATGTATTTCTGCCTTGGTGGTGCATGGTCAGCTGGGAAAGGCTTGAGGCGAAGCAGGCTCACGGCTTATGTGTTTGTCACTTTCTTTTTCATTTTAACCCACACCATGATCTTTTCCTGACCCTAACCAAGTGGTTTTGGTGCCTAAACCTAACCAGACCTTAACCACAGGGCATCATGATGATTTTGGAACAATGGGACTTTGTTCCGACCATATTAAACCCATTGTTCCAATGGGCTGTCGGACCAATGGGTGGTCGGAATAATGGGCCATCGGACCAATGGGATGGGCAGACCCCATGCTGAAGCAGCAAGGCACACAGTAGTCTCTCTCTCATCTGATGCTAACACTACTGGTGTGTCTCCCTCATCTATAATGTAAAGTATTCTTCCTGTCCATCAGTGTCTTTACAATGAGGTAGGTCTGCCAGTTTGATGAAGATGAAGCAGTTACCTTCTTAATCCTCCTCACAGGCTCTGATGTATATAACAAAGAAAAAACTATGGACCAGTATTTTTTTTTTTTTTTTTTTAATATTTGTTTTATTTTTAAACAAATATTGTATAATATCATGAAGGGGCCCCTAATTTTAATAACTTAAAAAGCATGTGGTTGGTTTTAGGAAAAAATAACAGGGTTTGGCTTTATAATCTTACAGGATGTGAACACGGCTCTCCTGGGTTAAAGTCGGTTTTGTTGGACCCATCCACCACCACTCCAACCTGCCCCACTCAGACTTTCGTTGCCTTGACTTTCGTTGTTGTCCCACAAAACTGGATATTCTAAGCCACAGCATGACCTTTTTCTGAACCAAAACCAAGTGTTTTTTGTGCCTGAACATATCCACTCAAAGACGACAACGTTATTGACACCCACAGAAACAAATTTCAACATGTCCAGGAGATTACAAAAATGTTACTTATCTTTGGGTTGCAGAAGTTAACAATGCTAACATTTATTCTGGCATATTGGTTGCACATCGGTCATTACAGATTCCTTTCCTTCCTCCAGCCACGCCTCAACCTCTTGCCCTTAACGTGGCATTCCAGCCGATTTCCTCATCTGCAGCTCATTTCCCTCATTAGCCTTCCATACATATACCACCCTGTTTCATTTGCCAGATTGTTTAGTGTTTTGCCGCCTAGCTTTCCAGCATTTCTAACTCCTGACCTTCCTGCGTTTGATCTCGGTTGCCTCAACTGCCTGCCCCTCGTCAGAATTGTTTGCCTGCTTGACTGATTACCTGCTATCTGACCTTTACCTGCCTGACTAAATAAACTGAACTTTTACTGCTACATTGTCTGTCTCAGTGTCGTGCTTCTGGGTTCCCTTCTGCCAGTTTCTTCGGAAACGTTAGTTTTATATCCTAAGCTCTGACACTAAACCCTTTACTTCTGAGTGTATTATACCTGACCCTTACATTCCATCATATCTCTTTGAAGCCATCACAGCTCAGTGCAGTCCAGAAATATTAGCATATCTACAAAGAAAATGGATCCAATGATGACTGCAGAAAGAAATACCTTACTTCTGCTGAGTTCAAACACAGTGGCATGGTAACGGCTTAGAGCTACCCTCTAAAGCACTAATGTGTTCAAATACCCATGGGCCCTCATTGCAGCAAGATTGAAAATACCAGCAGTGACTCTTAGCCCGGCACTTAAATAGAAAAAGGCCTATGGTCACACTTTGTGACATGTAGCATCTTAATGGTGCTGTTATGATGAGAGGTGTGGGAGGGGCATATATCATTTGAGCCCCTGTTGCCACACTCATCATTGCATGACAGATTACCTACAGCCAATAGCAAAATGGAAAAGTATGTTGTAAGAGTTTCCTACAAAAACCACACTGTTCATGAAGAAATATGAGAAACTGTTACCACAAGAAACCTGTTCACATACACACATATGTCATCAGTTTCACGTGAGGCTTCAAAACTATTTGGCTACATTACTCAACAAAATACTTTTATGTGCATTGCTATGCTCATATATCAGACAGCATATTCCCACTATATATTTGTATTACTGCCCACTGAAGATGGCAGCAATTTGCATTTCATCACCCACATACTTGTACATGTACATGAGTGTCTTCATCGAAGCATTGCTCAGTAACATCATAAGTGGTAAAGGCTTTGTAAAGCCTTGGTTGACACAATAAATGATGAACTATACATCACCAATTCTAATGTTTCTTGCAGTTATACATTAACTGTGATCACAAGCCCACAACAAAATCTGATTCAGAAAAGCATGCAATCCTGTTTCCCAAAAGCAGAGCTGTTATTTGCATGTTCCTATTCCACAGGCATCCCGCACAAAATGATTACTTATATACATTTTCACTAAAACCTTATTATTTAAAAGCCTAGTGTGTAGATAGAGATATAGAGTATAGACATGTTTTCATTTGTGTACTGTATAATTACCTGAAACAAAGAATCATTGTGGGGGTTTTTTTTATCTTAGAATGAGCCATTTATATCTACTTACAGAGTGGGTCTGCTTCAGTGGAGTCTGCTATGTTGTTTCTACAGTAGCCCACAACATACAAATCATAAACGGGATCTATCTAGAGCCCATTTAAGCATATCCATGTCAGTCACCATAGTTCAATCAGGAGATATAGAAGAATGAAGCAAAGATAATATTCATTACAGAATTTGAGTTTACAGATTAACAGATGACTTGTGCTGATTAAGATTTGGACACCAGAGGGAGATATCTCGCGATCGAGGGTCATCTGAGTGGCAGCAAGATAAATCTCCCCATGGAGACCAGACAGTGGTGGTGGTGGTGGTGGTGGCTGCTGTCTCTGAGGCTGCTGACTGCTGAAGATGAGGCTATAATACTAGGTGGTGATGGGGAGGTGGAGGGCGCACACGCTGGCAGCAAGAAAGAACTACGGCAGAGAAAGAACCACATTTAAAATGAGGAGCAGAAAGATGATAGGCTGACAGAGAAGGTGTGTTGCTGTGCTATTGGTTGATTGTGAACTAGGTGAAAACAGCCAAAGACTCAATTGACAGACCAAGATTGCGACACCTGGAGATTTCTCCTACATGCTCGGCACATGGGAGAGGTTTCAGTTGGTTGCAAACTGCGACTTCACTATTAGATGCCTACACACTAGACCTTTAAAACTCTTTTGCATAAATACTGCATAACTGCATAAGCAAGCGCGTGCATTTGAACTTTGCCAAATGGAAAGCGTAAGCACTTGGTTGACCAGGTGCATATGCGGAAGTGTTAAGGTTTTAGCAAAAGTGCATGTGTTTGGGATGTCCTGAGCATACAATGGGATTAATGAGACTTGGATTATACTGCACAAGATGTGTGAGAATTTGTAAATGGATATTGTGGTGTAGTTTGCTGTTGCAAATGCAGCCTTTTCTGCAATTGACCTATCACTAAGCCCCGCCCCTTTGTGATGGTCCGACAAGCTGCCTGAGTAACTGCACTCCCTGAAGAAATATTATCATATTTTTGGAAAAATTAAATAGTGATTCCAGAGAGAAGCAGACAGAGGGGTCTACAGTCTGTGTTTGAAGGATATATCCAGGATGTCAAACTGATATATATAGGCTACAGATCACAGTGTAAAAGTGAACCACCATATCACTGCTGATCGCCACAGAAGACAATGAATATAAAGAGAAACTTTGCCCATACTGAGCCAGCTGTGTGGCATCACAGTGTGCGCAGATGAACAGTGTTTGGCCCGCTGGACGGGCAGGGATCTCCGGGGGAAGTCAAACAAGGTTCATCTGCGCACAATGATATGACCTACAGCTGATTGAATATCAGTAGAGTTTCCCTGCTTCCCTTCACTGGTTCCTGTACAGCAGGGTCAGTCTTTTTTTTTAATGTTATAATAATTAAAAAGCAAAAGCAGCATGTGTATACACTCAGTAGGCTATATCTTCAGTAGCTAGCTAGCTAACCCTACACTTTTCAGGGTTTGGTTTTGGTTTTGGAACAGGGAAGAAATGTATATCCTTTTCCAACCTCTCCAGGTAATGAGTATCATTAATACACGACACGCCCCAGGCACAACATTTAGCTCCAAATCCCCAACACCAGCCTGAAAATGAAGGAAATCTGAAGTGACTGCATTGGAGTCAATGGAGTACAGCTGTGTTGTTGTCGGACCCTGGTCTGAGCTGGCTTTGTTTTGATTGGCCAGTCTGCGTCTGGGGTGGAACTTAGAGAAAATTCTTGATGAATTGACCCTTCGCTGTTTTTATTCTTTGGTTTCTTTGGATTCTTTGGTCACTGCAGAGTGACTAAAGAAGTCATTAGTCATTTTTTCGTGTGAATTATTCCTTTAATTTGGTGATTTGCTGGTTTAGACATCCACACCTAGGTTAAACCCCAGCATAATCACACAAAAAAAGCCCTGTGTTGCTCTATGAAATCATGTGCAGACATGCTCTAAATTGATTGTTAACTAGTGTGCTGGATATTATTGAAATTGTCTTGCAATTTAAAAAAAAGAGCAATAGCTTTGTGTTAGATTGCAAAACAATGGCAAACAACCACTTGGCAACACAGGCCATATTACTCAGAAATGGTAACAAAGTGACAATACAGATGGGTCGAGTTCTGTGAGTCCAAAACCATAATGCTCTAATAACAGCTTGGTTTGCCAACAGTAAGCTACAGTATTGCAGGATGTAAATCCACTGTGCTCATAACACACATTTGTACATGCATACAAAACCCACTGACACAAACACACACACACACACCAGGATGGAATTTTTACATCTGTCAGGTTTTTTGTTTTTTGTTTTTTTTTTTGGGGGGGGGGGGGGGGGGGATTTTTATACTATCGCTATTTATGTCCAAGGGCAGAGGTTGCCACACTCCATTATTTCCAACAGGCTGTTTATTTTCTGCAGGGTGTGCAACTGCAGCGATCAGGTGGCCACATTGTACTGTATTTATGTGTGATTGTAGGAACACGATGCCTCATTAGACCTTTAGTGCCCTGGCTCGCCGCAGTCCCATCCAAACACAATAGCCCATCTTATTATATCTATCTCTCACCCACCTGACCACTCCATGGAGAGCCCTGGCAGCCGTAGTCAAGCTGTTCGAGATCATGGGGGACTGGGACCTTTTGTACATTGTAACATCTGCACACTGGCTGCCTGTGACAAGGTCTGGTGCTGTGATCTCCCCCAAAACAGGTATATATATTTTTTTTCTCACCTGCCTCCCTGAACTCTCCCCTCTCTCTTTTCCCCTCTTGTGTCTCTGCTTTATTTGTTTGTTCCTCTCAACACCCATCGACAGGCTATATATAACCACTCTCTAACCAACCTTACTTGAAATTACTCAACACTTTTTCCCCCCATTATTATTTTTCCCCCTGACCATCTTTATATGTTCTCCCTGGTTTTGCAGCCTCATATTTTTGCCTCTCTGCTTTTCTACCCCAATATATTCTTGGTCCTCCTGTCTGGATATGCCGGACTCTTCTACCCCCTCCTATGCAACCGCGTCTCTCATCTTCTCTTAAGTACTTCCTGCTTCTCCTTCTCTGTAACACACACACACATACACTCCTCTGTCTCCTCTATCACCCTGCCTGTGTAGCTAAAGCTGTCTGGCTCCCCACCTGCACAGTCCTTGGAGATTGCTGACTTACAGTACAGTATATTCTGCCATGGCATGCAGCATGGGGAGACACTTATATACAAAAGTGGAAAGGGCAGTAACAGTGTTACACTTTTCCCCATGCGACAACCTTAAGTGATGAAACCACTGTAAAATAAATAAATAAATAAATAAAAAAAATACCAGGCTTTCATGCATGTCAGGGTCATCTGGAATACTGCTGAACAGCTTGTGATTAATCAACTAATCCCATATTTCAGCAAAGCTAAACTGCATTAATTTCTCAGTGGTGGTGGTGTTTTTTTTAGGGAAGCTGTGATTAAAATAGTCCTCTTCCAAGTGAAATTTAGTAAAAATCCTGTGGTTAAAAGATAGGTTTTAACATCTGATGTTGAACACCTGCTCATAACTGGTATGAGGACATAACAAAATCACCAAGGTCAAACATAGTTTTGATTAATGTGCTCTTAATTGCTATGAACACCAGAGAAGGTGAATTACAGCAAAGAGCGCAGACACTCCATCACGTTTAGCCGAAGTTACAAAGGCTGCTATCAGATTTGTTGTGACACACCCCTGCCGACAAAACCTGTAACCTGGCAGGATGACAGATTACCATGATTCACCAGGCGACTTGGGGATCCTGAGATGTTTGTTTGCAGTAAACCTTGTTTAAGTCATACGTGGAAACAGTTAATCTCATCAAACCAAATGCCAAAAGGAAAAGACAAAAGAACAACTACAGAAAACAGACAATGGTATCATGATTCAAGCAAATCTTCAGAATGCAGTATATTGCAAAGTTCAAGACAATGTTTTGACGCAGCTTGTAAATGGAAAGGGAGGCAACATAAAACCAGATGTTTTTTGGTAAAGTAAAGTTAGTTTTTAGCAAACGAATGTGGATACAAGAAAATGTGAGGCAAACTACAAAGGACAAAGGGCTCGCAGGTGCTGTTTAACTCAGAAACAGACGTATAACCACAAGTGGACTCTTAAAATATGAGCTACTAATCTCACCCAAACAAAACTAAAAGCGAAAAATAAAAACCTTACTAGAAAACAAAAATACAGCACACACACACACACACACACACACACACACACACACACACACACACACACACACACACACACACACACAGAGAGCATTGCAGCACCTCATGTCTCTAACAAAATAGATTCTGCTTTGTGAGTGCTCTATTAGTTTTTAAATCTGTCTCTTGCCCAGTTCCCTAAATCATTTGAGTTTTTAAGAATTTGTTTCGACCAAATACTACTTTTAATAGTTAACAGTATCACTAGAAACATTAACTAGATTTACTCCAACTATTGGGCTGGCCAGGCATATGTAGATTCTGATTTCGAGCTGCACCTTCTGGATTGGAGAGGCTGGACTAGAGTCTATATAATGAAGGACAACACATCACTGTACAAAGCTGAAGCAATCTTGTCAATCAATCAATCCGCCATCTTACGCTGACAATATCATTTGGAGCCAGAAACTGCACAGGACCAATCTCCACAGGTGTCAAGTTCCCGCCCAAACACCCATCTGAACAATCAAGAGCAGCCCTATGAAAAGCGAATATACCAAGTGGCACACACAGCTGTCAATCATGACCTTAATCTCCCTTGTTTTTAACATCAAATTACTAGTTATAACCAAAGTTATCAGAAAATGAACACTTGAAGACATATCTGCAGAACCACCCAAAATGGCAGACACCATCTTTGGGAAACATTTATTTGACGTGTACTTGGGGTGTTAGTTCGGCCCCTGTCTCATCTGCTAACACAGAGGGGGGTTTACAGCCTACACTCTCAGCCATCGTTTGCATGTGGTGTCCATGTGGTTCGTAAATGAGCTAAAAAATGGGCCCCATATGGGATTGTCCATGGGTTCCATAATGGCCCAATACCAATTGCCCACATGGGCGGTTTTACTCAAGTGGGCCCAAGATAAGACACCTATTTTGGGCCCATACCCACTTGGTACCCAGGTAGCTGTAGTATAACCCATGTGGGGCCAACTTTGGGGCCAACTGGCACTGAACAAATAGACAATCACATACTGGGCCGATTTTTTGGTTCATTTACTAACCACATGGGGCCAACATACAGATGTTGACTGGGCTGCAGCCAGCCCCCAGGGGGCATTTGAGGTCTTTTGGCTTCACTTTTGGGTAGCTGTCATGACATCCATCTTTACATACAGTCCATGGGCTGGACAGGATAGTTCACGAATCAGGATCCCTACCTTGGGGAGGCCAACACCTAAGCAGGAGGAACAATGATATCAGAAATGAAAGTGTAGCTGAAGAAGCTTTTGATGAAAAAACAGACTGATGCTGATATTTGCTGTATAGTATTGGAGCAGAAGTTGAATTTGTTTAACATTTATGTCAGACAACCCTGCATTTCCACCTCCACATGTGGACCTTAACTGTATCAGTGTGGTGGTCATTTTAGAATGAATAGAGGGCTGCATTTTTTGATGCATGCCAACGTCAGCCTCAAACAGCAATATCATTATATTCAAATATAAAGAGCCATAAAATAGGAACAGAATGAAATGTCAGAAGACAGAACAGTTCCAGAGGGAAAAAAATAAAATTAGAAAAGGAAGGATACATTTTTACAGAGGGGTAATGTGTTAAAAAAAATTGCCTTTTTTTCTAAAGTAACAGGATTATTATCTCAGAATTCTGAGAGAAGTTTTCATGAAAAAATGCTCTTTTTTTCTAATTTAAAGAGTTAATTATCTCAAAATTATGAGAATTTCTTTGTTGAAAAGAAAATTATGCTCTTGTTTACTCCAGATAAAAGAGACCATTATTTCAGAAAAAATTGAAATATTTTAATGTAATAAAATCTGTTTTAATTTTTCTAAATTAATCAGAAAATAATCTCGCACATTTTCATTTTTCTGAATTATGATTATTTGCTCATTAAAGGTCTGCTTTTTTTTAAAATTGTGTATATGCTGCACACTTTTACAGTTAGAGAACATAAGAATTTCTTTAGGGCCTACAGCAATTATAAATAAATATTAAAATGCTGAAAAAAAATAACTGCTATTCATTTCCATGTGATTTTTCTTTTTTTTTTTTTTAAGCCACAGAGAGCCACCGGAGAGGGGCTAAAGAGCCACATGTGATTTCAGAACCACATGTTGCCTATCCCTGGTGTAGGAGACTTACGGTGGCCAATGTGAAAATGCAAATGGCCCTACCTAGAGCCAGTGTATGGTTTGTCTGTTCTGTTTTGCGGTAAAAACATGGTGGACTCCATGGACCCGCTCCATATGTAGATATAAATAGCTCATATGAAACCCCAAAAACATATTGCTTCATAGTTTAGAACACAAAGCTATCAGTATCAGTATTATATTCATTTTTTGCCAACAAATCCCCCTAAATTCTACACACTGGACCTTTTAATTCAGGAAAAACAGCATTATGCTTACATGCATTTTTGCCTGCCTGTTAGGGGTGCACACTGCAGCACTGACCAAGGTCCTGATCCTGCAGCTGTCTGTGGCAGTGTAGCTGTACTAATCCCTGATTTTTACATTATATATGGTAAATCCATATATTTACCTTGCTTCCACTTGTGGCCTCATCTTGAGTGCATCTGATGTGACAAGATGATTGTGTCACTGACTGTTATTAATTTAATAGCTCTATGGAGTCACTGTTTCCTTATCATATTCAGTTTGTTGCACAATGGAATGACTGCCACTACTTCTTTGTTGGCTGAAATGGTTTTTTTGTGTCTTTTGCCGAGTCAATTAACCTTCACCTGAGTCTACAGTGTATTATGAGCTTGTTCCTCATCTGGACTGCTGTTAAGAGTATCACATTTGATCAGGTTACTAATAAGAGAACACAGAATACATTGTTGCATTGCACGTTTGCCCCACGCCTATGCACTGCAAAGTGTCACATATCTAATACTCAGGCTATGTGAACACCATTAGATAATTAGTGTGACCTGATACTGATGTCATCCCCAGGCTGACACTGATCCTATCAAGTAGTTTTCAGCTTGTTTACACTTCAGCTGCTACCATTATCAACCAGAGCGTATAGTGGCAAGGCTTTCCTGTGGAATTCATGTCATTACACTGGTGATTCTGCATGTGCACCCTCTTAGCTGCCCGCCATCCCACTTTCAGCACACTCTATGATTAATGAGTCATTGTGTCTGGGGGGCCATCTCAGCTCATGTCAACAACACTGACGTGTGTGCTCGCGCTCCCAGCACTCCATCACACACCACTCACCAATCCCCCACTTCCGCTAGCTGCACAGTCCAAACATCACAGTCCAGTAGAAGAGCTCGTCTGCAGTAGATGTCCCAGCCAATTACCAACTTGGAGGGGTTGTTATAAAAACACACCACTCCCACAGGCAAGGACCCAAATTAATAAAATCAACCATGGATAGTGTGAAGAGAAAGGTCTATCCATCTCACTTTCTTCTGTCTGGTAATGGCACCCTGTGACTGGTAGTAATAGCCTCTCTCTGCCACGCAGAGAGCAGTCACATATTAATGAATGCTGCCATTTGCATGCACAAGCAGCTTCTGAGGGTCTATCAAAGCAAATTGCTTTATCTGGAATGAACGTGACCCCGCCAATGAGTGGGTTTTGTAAATAAACCATTATCCATGTAAGGAATAATTACATCATTAATGTCAGCATGTTGCAGGGTTTTTACTGGTCCTGTCTAGACAACCACCTCAGTCTAACTGATAAACTTAGCATACCTTAGCATGTACACAGGCTGGCGGATAGAAAGGTTGCTGTGCTGAAAGCCAGGTAAGCAACCTTTGCCTGGGTATTGACGGACAGGTGTCAGTGATCAATAAGGGTACTCAGTTATGATAGGGAAATGTGTGTGCCAAGCCAGAATTAGTTACCATGAATTCCCAGCAATTTCCAAGATGACGAAGATATTCTATTTTATCATGGACTTTTTTTTTGGATGATTCTATAGATTTTTTTTTTTTTTTTTTTAAATTGTACACACTTGCCCATTTCAAGTTTGCTCTGTGTGAACCGTTTTTTTTTTTTCATTAATTTTTATTAAAACAATTCAGTTTTATTAATAGTATTTCACAGCATGTAAGACTTTGGCTGTACTGTACTTGAATAAATATTGTGGTCATGTTTTATTATAACAAAAACAAACTTCAGTCAGGACCACTTTAGTCAAAGAAAACTTTATTTCCATTTGTAGTATTATATTTGGCAGTATGTCTCTGTTCTGGGGCCTTTCTGCCTTCTTAGGCCTATGCAGAATGCCCCTTCCATGCGCCTACATAGAGAGCCTTAAGACAGAGAGGCAAACCTCCCTGCCCTTCCATGTGCCTACATGGAAAGTCCAAGGCAGGGACAGCTGCAGCAAAGACCCACAGGAACAGAACAGAGCCAGCATCAATGACAGACAGAAATGACATTGATATGTCAGACACAACATGAAAAGGAGGAGCTGGGGTGGAGGCGGGTTGCAAAGCGGCTTGTAGAGGAAGCAGCAACAGTTTAAATAGGGCACCCTGAATGAGATTCACCAATTGGTTGCATAGAAAGGAATCATGTGATCTATCAGCTGAGTCCCTTCCATCAGTCAGCTGCTCCATCAGTTAGATGGGCTGTTTGAGATCAGCTGATGTAGCTGGGATGTGAGCTGAGCTTGACATCATGTCCTGCCTGAACTAATGCTATGCTCAATACTTTCCCAATCTGTTTTGTTTGTTTGTTTATTGTGGCAAATCTATGATGTCGCCGTCAGTGGCATGTTTGAATAATAATAATAGGCCACAATTAACTTTTTTTTGCAACCCTTGTCAATACATTTTTAATGAGAGTAGTAAGTATTCTGTTTCTATTCAATACTTATAACTAACAACTAATAATATTTTTAACAACGTGCTTCATAACTACTAAATAAGTTTTAAAAAACTAAGTGAATTGAAAATGAAAAGGTTTTTAAGGGGTAGAGCAGCTTTTAAGGTAGAGCAGATCATCCACCAATAGAAAGATTGGCAGCTCAGTCCCCAGCTCCTCCAGTCCACATGTTGAAGTATCCTTGGACAAGATGCTGAACCCCAAATTGCTCCCAATGGCTGTTCCATCAGTGTGTGAGAGCGTAGGAATGGTTACTGAGCAGAAGGTAGCACCATGTATGGTAACCTCGGCCACAGTGAATGAATGTGTGTGTGAATGGGTAAATGAGACATGTCAAAGCCCTTTGAGTAGTTGGAAGATGACAAGAAGGACACTATACAATTGCAGTCCATTTACCATTTAAAGCAACAGATAGGATTCAGGTTTTTTTAGCTTGGCGCCACCTAGAGTCAGTGGTGTTGCGTCATGCTGTCGCAAAGACCAAATTGACAGTGGGGATCAGAGATAATCAATAATATGACTGTATTAGACTCTCTAAATTAAATAAAATGTAGGTTGTATACCTCTATATATATGTAGAATGAGAAGGTGTGTGGACACTCTACTAAATAAATGAGTAAAGAGACCGAGCAACAATTATCAGATTTATCTGAAGAAAAACAAATGGTAATGCAAATAATTATACCAGAATGCACAGTACCAGTACAAACAACTCACAGTAAACTATACCAATATGTACAGTATCAGTACAAACAACAAAAGACACAGTGGAATTATACCAATATGCACATGGAAACAGTCCCGATTCTAGAATAAATGGTACCGTATGGAAACGATATGGCCAGTTGGAGCTCAAATTGAATGGGAAACAAAGTCCAGTGTTCACTTAGCTGGGCATAACTTAGCTGGGCGATGTCCGTCGATAGCTGCCTCTGTGAGAAGATAACAGAAGGAAGGGAGGGGGGTATCTATGTCCGAGGGCTAGGAATGAACTAGCAGCCAGTACAGTACAGTCCTCTCTTGTCTAGCTAACATTTAGCCGTGTTACTTACTGATCCATTAAAAAGAAAGCTAGCTGGACATTGGTTTTGAAGCCTCTTTGGTCACAGAGCTCCCTCCATCTCTTGAATGTCTGACTGAGGTTTACTCTTGTTTTTCCTCTTCTTTTATCACTCTCTGTTTTGCTCTTCTTTGCCTCCTCAGACAGAGGAGCTTGTTTTCTTTTGCTAGGCCGTTTTTCACTTGTCTCCAAACTTTGTCCGCCTGCCATTGTGCTCGTGACTCAACTGTCTCATGCCCAACTCCTTATAAGGACCAGCTCCAGTCCCTGATTGGCTGACCAACCAATTTCGCAATACATGATGCGTTTCCTGCCGTAAAGCAGATTTTTTCTGTGAAATGTCGGCACTGCTGGCAGACGCTTATTGCACAGCCACTGAGTAACCTATGTAAATGCTGATAGTCTGATTTTACTGTGGCCACTACCCTGTGCAACCCACATTATTTTCATAAGGATATATTTAGGAAAAGATGCTATCTATTGCCTCTTTAAGGACAAATAATTTGCCAGAATGCATGTGAAAGCATCAAAATAGAGATTGTTGAAAAAATTTTCCCAGGAGAGGATCTATACGGACCCCTAACAGCTAAGCCAATGTCATTCGATTGTAACATTGATGCCCCTGATACACAGAAGGGTCATGATCAACAAAAATATAAAAGTTAATGTTCGTTACCTTAGAATTATTCAGTTTTGTTGGTTTGTTTGTTTTGTTTGATCAATTTTAAGGTTCTTTTATTAGTTTTTAAATATCTTAACGGTCTTGGACCTTCTTATTTATCTGACCTGCTTTTACCATATCAACCCTCGCGGACCCTGAGGTCCTCCGGCACTGGCCTTTTAACCATACCGCAAGTTAGGACTAAAACACACGGGGAGGCGGCATTTAATTATTATGGCCCCCGGCTGTGGAACAGCCTGCCGGAGAACCTCAGAGCTGCAGAGACTGTTGATGTTTTTAAAAAGAGGCTCAAGACTCACCTTTTTAATCAGGCTTTTAACTGATCTCTTTATTTATCTATTTTAAATTCCTCTTATAACCGATTTATCTATTATCTATTATTATAATTATCTATTATCTATTTTTTATTTATTTTTTATATTCTTACCCTTCCTCTTTTTACGTTCTTATCTCATTTAACCTTTATCTTTTGTTATTTTAGTTAGCCTATAGGTTTTAGTTTTGATGCATTTTATGTCTCTGTTTTAGATCATTCTTACCTAGCTACTAACTCAATTTTATGAGCTAAATAACTTTAGTTTATTTGGTTCTTTTTATACCTTTTATCCTATCTTACTGTTTTAGTCCCTCAGTTTTTAGCTCCAGTGTTTCCTCATGGGGGACCATTTCAGGGGCCAGTTATTTCTGTGGCCAGGCTTCTATAACTATTTTACATAAGCCAGAGGCACATTATGTTCGACGTGCACATATCATGCACTTGTATTAAACAGGGCTGTACTCCTATTTGACATGTGATTATACCATCTGTGTTTTCCATTGATGTTGTTTACTCGTATGCATGTTGGTGGGGGAGGTCATTGGACTGGGCAAGCATTATGTTTACCATGATGGCCTTCAGTTATTGCCATGCAGGAATCCATAGCAACACGACCTCCTGAATACAAACAGAATGAGATCACATGCACAGAGGGGAAAACTGTAGGTGTGTGTTGAAACCGCTTCCTTGAACTACAGCTTTTCTTTTCTTTTTCTCTCTTTAAGTCAGGCAAAGAGAAGAAATGACCCTGTGAATGTTCAGACAGACTGGGGATTAAACATAATTTTAGTCCAGCTCCTTTTTTTTTCTTTTCTTTTTGGCTTTTGAACACCAACATATTTTGCAGAGAAGTCAGCAACAAATTTGGCAGAATTATTCACTTGGACTGCGTGATAAAACACATTGCATGTAGTTTAAGATCATCTTTTATTCCGTGTTCTTTATCCCATTGAAGGAGGAGGAGAAAGGAGAATGATGATGATGATGGAATAGGAAATGTAGGAGGACAAGAGGGCTAAGGAGAAGCAAGACAAGAATAGACAGGCTTGTCCAACAGACAATAGCCCCGAAAGTCCAGAATGCAATACAACCACTGCTTTTCATTGGTTTTGTGTGAAATGAAATATCCAGCCAGAATAACACATCACATTTTTGCTTTTTTGCTATTGACACCTTTTCTCGCCAGGAATAAAGACACTTCACATCCACATACAGCACACACCTCGTCCTCTGAGATGTGTTCATTTCATTTAACATCACAAATTGATATAATATATAACTGTTTGGAAAAACCCAAGGGGTGACATTTCTTTCCACACTGAATACAGCAAGTCGTCCAATTTAATGTTACTTGCAGTGAATGTGTTACAAGAAAACGTTATCCCTTTCTTTATCCAGCATTATCCATAAGACGATTTGCTGAGGTATACGCCCTGTTTCATACAAGTTAAGAGCTAACAGTGTTAGTGCACATCCAGATGCTCTCCCAGATCCTATTACATTCTTTAGCTTCTCAAACCCCTTGGTGGATTAACCTGAGTGAAACCTGACTAAGTGAGGGGGAAGAGGCGCATGGCAGTGGCCCAGTGTTTACATGTGTTAGCAGGAGCTATGAATGAATGAATGACTCATCGCATGATCGGGTGAGCGTCAAAGTAAGGGAACGCAGCAGGGGGAGAGGAGACTGACTGTACCGTGTCGTTGGTGTGGTAATCAGCATGCTATCACACAGCCTGTGTGTTTAGAGGTGTCACCACTAATTAGATCTTTCCAGCTTAATTGTTGGTATATTCTGACTGCCACTGCTGTGAATTGTAAATAGCCTAATCACACTGCTAACATTGTGAATGTCTGTTGATTTTAAGTGGGCAGAAGATGGAATTTTTTTTCTTTTTTTTTTTGGCATGAATGGATATTAGTAGGTGTTTACACATGCAGTGTGGAAAGGGAGCCTATTTTTTTTTTCCCTCAAATGATGTCCTGAATTAATAATTGCCTCAAGTTGAGTTCTGTTCCTTACTTTGTTGGCTATGTAATTGGATCGTTGTATGATATGAAACTGTTATCCATACCATTTCTCCACGCTTTTGATGTGTTATTCAATCCCCGCTCTTGGTCTCTTTTATGTCCACAGAGGTAATTTTCCAACTGTCAAATTAGCCATTTTTCCTTTTCCAGTTCCTTTTGGTCATGCAAATTCTTACCATGAAAGAAATATCTACGCAAATGACTTTCCGTGAAGGTGTTCTACTTATTTCCCAGGTTGCCTTTTTGGAATAATGTCATCATTATTGGTGGTTTTGTGCTCAATACTGTGCTAGATATAGCTCAGAATAAACACCCAGCACCATTAAGACTATTCATTCATTTTTTTCCAATTCCATTGACTCAGCACTGAAATTAACATGATACTCCGGTGCATAAACATCTGTGTTTGCTGTGCAGACGGTGTTCTGCGAAGGCTTTGACGAGTGAGAGCAAAACAACACATCTATATAAAAGACGGCACAAAAGAAAAATGGCTTACAAGCAGCTGAGAACAGAGATTATGGGTCAGAATACAGAATCCTAGCAGGCAATTAAAAACACGAGTATGCAAAGCATGCTTCCTGATGTTGTCTGTGGGAAATGAAGTGAGGGGAAGAGCACGCACACACTGCCTTTGTGTTATAAACAAAGTGATAATACCCTGGTTGTGCTTCACCTGCATTTAATGTCTGTGCAGGCAGCCAGATATGCTAATGTGACACGTATGTGAGGAGTATGAACAATTGCTCAGCCAAGCCCTTCTCCCTTGGGGAGAGTGTGCTGTGGAGTGGTGTTCCTAGGGTTTTGCAAACAGTTCTGCAGCCAGGGTGCAGTGAGCATTCTGAAGTAGTGGGTAATTAAATGCAAAAATGGGATTAGCGCAGTGCACTCCATTCCCTGTTTCCATGTGATTCTGACAACACGATATGGGCCTGCTAAAGCCAGGGATAAAGAGAACTGCTGTGTAGCACTGCAGTGTAGATTACATAAGATTAGGACACACGCATTTTTTGCAAATAATTACCGCCCACTACCTTTTTAGATAGATTCCTCAAGCTCTGTGTCACTGCACTTCATTGTATCTTATACAAGTGCTATTCAGTGACTGTGTGTCCTGACAGGAGAAAATGGCAATAATGGTAGGACACTTTTATGCTTAGGCTGCACTATCACAGCTGGAGCCGAGTGTGTTGCTAGCCTAGACCTACAAAAAAGCACACTGACATTGTCCTTCTTTTTTCTTTCTTCTTTCTATCACATTCAGCCCCAAATAACCTTCATACTGCAGAGGAGGACAAGAGTAATTATGAATTAGCGTGAAATTCCTTTATTACCAACCTACTTCTTGTAGCACATCAAAGACAACCAGGGCTCCTGAGTTACAGAGAAAGCATGTAGTAGATGTGAGTGATAAGAGCTGAGTCTTTGTGTATCCTTCCAGGAAGGTTATCAACCCAAATGAAAGGTAGCCTCGAACTTGTTTCTTGATTAGATCAGAATGTAATTGACACAGTTTCATCAAACACGCTAAAAATTGTGAGGTGAAAATCAGCCTCGCCTCAGATGAGGCATTTTGATTAAAATGACTCCCGGAGAGTTATCTAAATCGCACACTGCCGGACCATGAAAACCACTTATCCTCTGGTTATTGCTGTGCATGGTCTGACTGTGGCTGACCATGACTTTGCACCTGTGATGACTTTCCGCAGCGTGTCGGTGTTCTTCTCACACCAATATCCCAACTAACAAGGTCAGTTGTTATTTGTCAATCTTGGGTATTCCATTCTTCCGGTATTTTTTTGTCAGCCTTTTTCTATTTCACAGTCAAGTGCTTGGGCTGGTGGATAATGTCCAGTCGCACCTAGCTTTCCTTGTATCCCTCATGAATAGAGATGTAATGATAGGATGGCTCCCATGTTAGGAAAGCTCTGCTGGGCAGGATGCACACTCCCCTCATCCATAAGCAAAAACCATATGACCCTATGCAGTCCATTATCACAAAGTTTAAGGTCGACGGGAGGCATTTGCTCCAGCAGGTGAAAAGGGAGCAGTAACAATGAATATATGGCTATAAAGATGGAATTTCCTTCTTCCAGTTGTGTGAAGTAATGTGCAGGCAAGAGGTTTAAAGTCATCAAAGCATATAATCAGTAATCAAAATCCATGCTGGCTGTAATAGCCTTTGCCTGCTGGTAGATTGAATTTGAATGTGCCATAATGACTGGGTTTTGAATGCCTTCCACAGTGCTTAATCACCTTGGATAATTAAGACTACAGTCTTCTAATGTACAGGCAGACATTCCACTGGTTACAGCCAGCCACCAGGCATTAGACAGAAGAATTAATGGTTAGCGTTTGCTTTACCTTTGCATGCTTTCATAATGGATTAATCATCTATACGTTGCTCATAAAAAGCATTCTTCACTCTTGGGCATTTTCATGTGTTCTATCTTTAAAACACAGTCTTTGGATTACTGTTTCCAGCAGACTTGAAGAACAACATTGCAAGACCTCCGCTATAATGGTAAATGGACATTCTAGTCTTTCAACCACTTAAAAAGCTTTTCTCAAATTCACCCATACACACAAACATTCAGACACTAGTGGCTACCATACAACGTGCCACCTGCTACTTATTTAACCATTCACACACACTCAGTTTGGCAATTTGGGGTTCCATGCTTGCCCAGGTAGACTAGAGGAGTTAGGGATTGAACCACAGATTTTCCAATCAGTGAACATCCTGCGCTACCTCCTGAGCTACAGCCATTTGCAGGTCTGATACATATTTATGCCTAAAAACAGCATCCAAGACTCCAGTTGTGAACATGGATCTATAAAGGGAACTGTTCATACCTAATGAACGACGTTCAGTGGTGCATGAAGGCATGGTATGAAACTACCTGGATCCTCTGCACTGTGGGGCCCACTGAGCACTGGAGACTTACAAGCGTGGCTGAGCGGCTAACTTCCGCCAACGAAACAGCTAACTTCAAATAGGGACAAAATTAATAAGTCATGCTGCTCTTCTAGACTTTCAAAATGTTATCGAACAGCATGGTTGAAATCCTAATAGTAAAATGAGTAATTCCGTGGAAGTTGTCAAGCTTAAAAAATGTATTTACTGATATACAGACATCTTTCACAATGTAAGTCAATGGGGGAGTCTTTTTGGGCCCCATGGCATCACCTGACGGACAGTGTAATTCAACTTTTGGCCACTATGCAAAATTGGCTACAAAGCCAAGAAGTTGAATTCTCAACTTTAGTATTTTGGCTTTTGCCATCTTGTCTTTTTTTTGGCACTAGAAGTGACCATATTTGGAAAAGAGATTGGAGCTGTGGAGGAGCAAGAGGTTGAGCTGACTAATAGAGCTGACTCATAGACTGTGATGATGCCTTGTAGATAGCCTGTTACTCATAGCAGCCCGTCCCCTAATTATGCGTAAAAAGGCAAGTTATATAAAATTCACTACCTGCACAGCTGTCATGAAGGGGGAAATTAGCTTTAGAGACCAAAACCTTTTATTTTGTACCAAGCTGTGAACATGTTTATTTCTGCTGAAAAGTTGAGCATTTTTTGGAGCCAGACTTATGCTGGGTACACACTACACGATATCAGGCCGATTCTAGCCCGACGCAGCAACGTACGGTGTTGGCATGGATCATAAACGACAATGAATGACGTACACGATAATCCATCATTTCATCTCGTGTAGTGTGTCATAGTTAAGGACAACTGACACCATGTCTGGCACGACATTCCAACATAAAGTCTTGCATGTTTGATTTTCTTTTTGTCGTTTACGATTTCTCCCATCACAGATGTCACTTTGACCAATAGGAACACAGAGCGATCTGCTGCCATAGACAACTGTATGTCAACAACACCCCAGCTTTTTAGATATTTCCTGTAGGGACGTTACTACTACATAGAGTAAAAGGGGAAAAATGATGGTGTGAAACAGCAGAAGTACTTTAGCAACCTGGTGAGTACTGCCATTAGCATCAGGCTAGCAAATAATGTTATTTCTTCATAATAAAGATGGACATAAAGTAAGAAAATGAATATATAGTGGCTTTTACTTACCACAACTGCAGAGGGTACCAGCTTCATGTGCCTTGATAAAGTTAATGCATCACGCCGTCATTTCAAACTCAACACTTCCTGTATCTGTTTCAAATTAAAAGCCCCTTATGACTTCAGCTGAGAAAATCCCTTCATTTTCTAAAAGATTTTATTGTGAAAAATTTGCAGGAACTTGTTGTGGAGGATTCAGTGACTTGTATGTTTGCGTACGGAACTTCAAATGAAGCTCCTGCCATCTGCTGGCACTCTTAACGTTACTACAACAACATGTCGGCTGGCACATGAACAGACACAGTGACTGAAATAATAGTAAAAGTAAGAAAAACAGGACAAGAATAACCCAATGACATCACACACGTCGTGAAAGACGACTGGGGATGATTGGTGTGGACCATTGTGTAGTGTGTCATGTCTGTCGGCCAAGTCACGGCACGATTTTATGACTCCACAATCGTGTAATGTGACATAGTGACTTTCAGAACAGACAGAAAGGTCGTGTAGTGTGTACCAGGCATTATGTGGCCATTGGAGGAACAGCAATTTTTAGCACATCTGCGTTGGCTTCATTTTTCACCCCTGGAGATTGCCACTTGGGAACAGCATGCAAAAGACTGTAGATATCAGAGGATAATAACTGGCTGTCATTTTGTAATTTCCATTTGGCATTTAGCTTCCATGTGTATCTTGATTTGTCACTAATGGAGTTGGCAGCAGCTATCTTTACATTTCCTGTCATGCTGGCTGTTGAATTAGTATTGCCTGCATACAAAATTTGGAATTCTCCTAAAATATCACCCAGTCAACAGTAATTGGAGAAAGATTACTCCCAGACACTTTCTAAACAGTGGCTTGGTTCTAAAATAGGTATTTTTGTATGTGCTTGTTCCTTGCTGGTGGCCTGAAAAATGAGCCACTAATTAATTAGTCACTGACTCAGTTCATATAAGAGCCAGTCTGCATCAAAGACATCCAGTTCTTTCTATAGAAATGATTAGCCTGCCATTTCTTTCCTGCATAATCATCTAAAGTGGGGCTTTCAGGTGACATAATACATATGCCCTCAAGTTCAAAGTGTCCTCTTGGGCCACAGGACGTCCTCAGCTTGTGGGCAGCAGTGACAGTGAACAGCTGACTGTGTTTCTAAACTTGGCCTTCTCAACACAGCTTGATTTTGTGCTGTTTTCTACCGGTGTCTACCGATCCTTTTTGAGGTCTGAGTGGTGCTGTGCTGGAGTCTGATGTCAGGTCTATACAGTATAATTTATTCAGAGTAAACAGAGTGGACCACTATGCGTAATGATGTTTTGCTGCTGCAGGGAAAATGTGCATACCTGTCCAGCTGTGTTTCCTGCTTTTAATGTATTTGCTTGGATGATATATAATCAAAGTGTTTATCCACATTATGCAGCGCTATGATGCCGTTGCTATGCATCACATATACCATTTTGTGCTTCCTGGTGGAATCGACAAATTACAAACTGACAGACTTTGTTGAATACAGATCTGGGCCCTGTTTCCCAAAAGCCTTTTAAGACGTAGATAATCTTATCCCATAATCTTACACTGGGAATAAAATCGTTTTAGCTATGGTTGTGGCACGGCTCAAGGGATGGCAATATCTTTCAGACGGTCCACTACTTTGGTCCAGAGTAAAATATCTCTCTAAATATATAATTACTGAATGCCATGACACCTTCCCAGATGGTTCACCTTTGAGGGAGGGAATCTGAGCCACGGGTGTAGAGTTGCAGGGAGGATGAGCAGGTTTGCAATGTATTTGTTTGTTTGCATTGATTTGTATGGTTCTATGTATTGTTTGTTCTTTCCATCAAAGACCACTTTGGAAACACATGTTTTCAGCAATGTTTTCAAGCACTATCCTTTGGGATTTTTGTGTTCTCATGTACTGTTCATATGTTTTCCAACTAAAAGTAATGCACCAAAAAATTGGACAAAAACATGTAATGATGAGCCAGTGATTATTCACAACCCACATATTTTGGAAGGCTATGATCACTTGATCAAAGCACTGATGGGAGTGAGGAAGGAAGCCATCCCAAGGCCAGATGGGGAAGTGGATAGGTCACAAAACACAGGACTTTCCCCCAGGAGACTACATTTCAGAACTGTGTGAACTTTGGGCATTTTAAAGTGAGTCCTCACCATGTTTCTTCTCCTAAACCTAACCACTGTAACTTTAACATACAGAGGTTAGGTTTAGGCACATAATTATGTAAATGTACTTTAAGGACATAAAGTAACTTGTGTGGTGCTAATTCTTCAGATATCATACGAACCATTGTAAAAGGACATGTCGCCTTTTTTTTGTCCTGCTTTTAAGTTTTCAATAAAAATCAAACACGTAAGAATTGCCATGAAATTTTGTACAGACATTCATGTTCATGATGATGGATCATGGCATGGATCTTTTCTTACCGGACTGAAAAAGCAGCATATACTGTATGGACGGACCAACATGGGTTAAATGCACATCAACAGGTTTGCATTATATATGTCTCATGTATGAACTGTCTGTATCATCACTGCACTACATTTTTATAAAATATGATTATCTGGGGCGCCGGTAGCGTAGCGGATAGTGCCGGCGCCCCATGTATAGAGGTGATGCCTCGCTGCAGCGGTCGCGAGCTCGACTCCAGCTTGTGACCCTTTGCTGCATGTCGTCCCCCCACTCTCTCTGTCTCAGCATTTCACACTGTCCTGTATAATAAAGGCAAAAAGCCCAAAAAATAATCTTTAAAAAAAATATATGATTATCTGGTCACAATCCAGACACAGTCCTCCCTCTTCCTCTCCTTTAAGTTCTTTCCCTCATACAACTCAGGTTACATCCAGTAACTACTGTGTCCTCCTACATCTGCTGTTCCAGGACACGGCAACCAACACTTGGATGTCAACAAAAGCATGTGGTTATGTTTAGGCAACAAAAGCATGTGGTAAGGTTTGAGAAATAACATCATGGGTTGGCTCTACAGTCATACATAAAGCAAACACCAGGCTTATATTATGCTGCCATCAGCAGTGTTTCAAACTGACACTGTCCAACTGTACTATATCGCCGTGACAGGTGCCCTCTGTGTGTGTTATGAACTGACACCACCAGTTTGCGAATCCTACTGCCACAACAGGTGCCATCCGGCAGACCGTCAATGTATCATAACATCATGAAAGGGCCTGTCCAGCTGCGTTTCTACCTGATGCCATCCAGCGACATATCATATCGCCACAAGAGGTTGCTTTGGGGTCGGTGTCTGACGCTGAAATCACTGACAAAGCAGTGGTATTTGATGACTTTGGAATAAGATAGGATATAACTAACTTGCAATTTCGGTATAAGAGATTGTGATGTTTATGACAACTTTGGCTATATCTAGTGTCTTACGCGTGACATGAAGTTCTGAGTGCACTCGTTGACCGAAGCAGCTCTAGTTCCGTCTTTGCCGTCTTTGGCACAGCAGCTTTCAGTGTTGATAGGCCACTGCTTGTGACTCGTAACTAAACCGATAGTGCTGTGTGCGAGACACCAGCAAGGCTACAGAGTGGTGACTGCAGACAGTCAGCACAGGCAGCAGCATCACAGCCAAGGTAATGCATTTTTCAATACGTTTCTTAAATCGTCTCAAATGGGGGGGAAAAAGCCATTCCCATCGGCCTCAGCTTTACTTTGTGATTAGCGCTAATAAATAGTTTAACATGTACGCATGCTACCCTTTGCACTAAAACAGTGAACATTGTAACAAATGATACTTGCTAAAGATAAGCATGTTAAAAAATCACCACTGTGCCTAATTCAGCCTCACAGAGCCACTAGTGTGGCTGCAGGCTTGTAGTCATGTTGGTTTATAATTCTGAAGAGCTTTTTTCCAGCAAGTGTTTTTCTGCATGTGTTTACGAGTTCACTCCCTCGCGCACCGTCTTACTGTCCCTGTGGATCTGGCAGCTGAAATTTAAATTCTGTAAATGTGATTCATAGCACTAGAGGCAAACAATTACTGTGCATCCTGAGCTTCTCAGTAGGAATTGGAAAAGATCTGACGAAGAAAACTTCAACCCCCGTGCGCCAAGGTCAGTCTAAAACAGGCTGAGCGCTACTTTCTGGAGGGCAATACCACAGTGCTCTTTCCAATAAAAAGCTTGAATTAAAAACCCATTCAGGCAGCCACAATTGCATCCTCCTACGTTATCAGCTGTCTGATGTGATGAGTGACCCTGTGGTCATCACCCCTGCCACGGAGACCATCGATCCTGCCGTCGTGGTGGTCGGCAGGGGAAGACAGCGTTTCGCCTGCTACTGCTGTGTTTATTGCCAATGCATCCCTCAGAGGAGCGCTTTAATGAGCTATGAGGACAATAAAGCCGTGACACGTACACACGCACAGACACACAAACATCGACTATCAGGGGCTGGTGATCATACTATGTGAGTCACCAGAGAGAAGAAATCCTTTGTAGTCAATGGGTAATGAAGCTGTGACAGAGATCAAGTCGAGAGGCAGAGAGGCTAACTGTAAGTCTCTACAATCCAGAAAGTCAGTGGCCCGTTGAACTCAGTTCTTCTGATTGGGGGTTGGGGACGTGGGGATTGAACTTACAGCTGAGCCTTTTAGTTGTGTTTTCAGGCAAAACTTCTGTGATAAAAGCTGCCTACTAGACACATCAGCTCTCACTAATCAGACATTTAGAGGCAGGCAGACAAAATCAACAGTACCATTCTCATGAAATATACCATGGTATGGGTGAATATTCGATCATGATTCCCTGCAGGATGTCCATTCGTTCCCGATAATGGACACCCACATAGTCATTACAGTGAAACTGTCTGTTCACTGTTCTAAATTAATACACTGACTACATTCTATCAGCCTATATCTTGAAGAGTAACCATAGCAACAGGGACATGGTCACAGCTTCTGTTTACAGTTTATTGCAACACAATACACATGATACAATAGCTTCTTTGCATTTGACATCATACTTTGGTTCACTGTCCAGATGGAGGCAGGCCAAAGACAACCAACACTGTACAAACGCCTGTGATTTTTATTTCTGGAGGAACTGAGACAGCTTATTTTAAACATTAAAGTGTTGTGTTACACATGTCTAGAGTTGGATGCAATTACAATGTGCTGAGAGAACTTCTCCATACAGTATATTAAGCCATGATCCAGAACAGCATTTCACCAGACCTCTGGGAATGGTTGACCAGGTAGATAGAAAATAGTAGCTTAAGGCCCCAATCACACAGAAAGCATTTTGGCCGCTGGAGGCAGCTTTTTGTAATTGTTTTTAATGAGAATGATGCTTTCTGCTCTTGGTTTTTGCATTGCCACATGCCTCATGTTTCCGCACTGTAGGGGCCCGCCATTTTTGTGGGATTGCTCTGGAGTCCTCAAATTGGAAAAAAAACTCAAAAACTCTTTTTTCATCATATTTTTTCCCCACTGCCCAACCAGATGATTTGAGAGGCAGGCTTTCTGTGGTAGTCACAACAACAATTTTACAGTTGGTAAACAATTGAGGGGAAACTGGCGGTAGCCACTGATGGAGACCCAGAGCCATATGGTCTAACAATAGACAGCAGGTTGTCAAACTGCCCTCCGAGTCATCCAAAATATGCCTGGAAATGGCCATCATCGAGGCAAAGCTCCTGGACCAGCTTGTGGTACTAAGTAATGTTACTTGGTAACATTAACCTAACAGCAGTGCATCCATGCACTAAATTGAGCTTTAAAACTCGTGGACTGAACCCACGCACAACAAAGTTATAGTCCACTAGACTCTTGTATGCATTAAAGCAACACCTATCATTCTGGAAATTTTACGTTTTTCTTTGTTTAGGTTAAAACACTATTAATAAGCTGATGGCACACTAAAATGTAAGTAAATTCCACCAGAGATACAAACTCATAATCATACCATTCTCATATGGTTCTAAGAAAATTCTGACCAATCATTGCATTCAGACCGAAAAATAACATTATATATGACAACACATCATCCAGTTGCTAACGGTTAGCCGACTGTAGCCTAACGTTGCCTGAGCCTCTGTATTATTTTCCTCATTTCTTGCCAGTCACCAATACTATCTAATGTTAGTGTTTACGTTATATTATAAAACTCATCAGTCATCACTGACCCCGGATAAGTTTCAGAACACCAGGGTTGCGTTTGACTGTGCAGGACAGGTAACGTTATGTTTAGTTTGCTTCTAATATAACATATAACGTTACATGATAACACAGCATCCAGTTGCTAAGGGCTAACATTAGCCTACTGTAGCGTAGCCTCTAAAATAATAACAATAACCTTGTACGTTTCCACTTAGGCTACTAGTAAAGTTAACGCTACTATCCAACGTTAACACTGTAACCTTATTCTAAAACTCATCAGTCATCACTCACTCTCCTCTTCCATGTATCTAACGTTACCTTGCCAACGCCTACGTCTATCATAGATGTAATGGATGTAATGGAGGAGGGGGGAGTAGGCCTTTGGATGGAGGCGGGAGTTGTGGATGTTCAGTTTTTTTTCTAAGTGCCGTGTGAAATGCAAGAAAGGTAAGAGTTGCATTTATCGGCTCATCGTGTAATGTTAGTAATGTTAGGAGGTTTGTAACGACAATCATGTCAGCACCAACCAAGTTGTGGGAATGTCACTTTTTTTTTTTTGTTCTGTATGGATCACATCCAACATGAGTTTTAGTTTTCAGATGATTCCTGCAGCCTTTTACGCAGTCACTTTCCCATATATCGAATTCACACAGTATATGGATTTATCACAACCTGCCCTTTATCTGAATTTAGTGTGTCATATGAATGCAAACAAGCTTTAGGTGCCTCAGTGACAGCTTTTGGTTTTGGTGTGCCACTCCCAGATTTTCATTGGCCCCAACTGGTCACCCTTGTAACCCCCCCCCCCCCCCAAAAAAAAAACCAAACAAACAAAAATAAAAAAAACAGGGAGCTCCACTGAGCATAATGCCAGCTTTCTGATTGATTGCTGAGCCAAAGGGCTCTATGACCTGATCAGACTACAAGTGCCTCCTGCTGTCAGTTCACGTCTAAGTTAACTGGAGAAGTGAACAAGCCCTCAGGTGTTACTAGGAAAACACAGTAATGGCTTGTGAAAAAATATAGTTTGGGAAATGCATGAAAATATTATGGTTTATTCCTTTTGGCAAATGACCATGGTGTATGCAGGATAATGCCCTTCAAGGTGTCCAAAATCAGGAATCAATGGCCTTATTGTCATCAACTGATTCCTGAAAAAGGACATTGTCTCTTACTTATTTCTATGTTAATGGTTCAGCAGCTAAAGGATCAGACTACTGCTGCATAAAATTTCAACCACATTAATATAAAGTAAGATGAAATAAACATTTCACAATTTGTTTGATATAAATTTTCAAGCCCTGCTCCCTATTTTGTGTTGTGTTATTTCTTTTAGGTGGCTTTCACATTATATTTATCACAATAAAGTTAATAACTGTGCCTTCTGTCTAATGTATCCTCTCTGGTGGTCACTGAGACTCAGTGAAGTAGGAGGTGATTATTAGCATTATTAGCTATGACTATAATGAATAACAAAAACTTTCAGATGTGTTTCTATTTCAGTTAATGAAAAAACACCCTCATTAGTCTGTGCTGTCTTACAGTGAATGCATTTGTTTACAGTAGGGGTACCAGGAAACACAACAGTGGTGGCATGAGTTTGCTTAAAGAAATAATCTCTCCAACTTTAATTATACCCATGAAACAAGGTCACAGATGGAGCTCCGCACCTCTTCCTAGTTATCTAGTCCAAACAGCACAATGTCCAGCCGGGGCATCGTCTCTTGCTGACAGTATGTGAAAGCACAGGGTCAGTTAGCCACAACACTGCAGAAACACACACATTTTGTATTTTAAACCCAAAGGTCACCAGAAGTTTCCATCACAGACTGCAGCAAGACCTCAATCATTATGTATAGTGGCAGAGAGTATATGAATAAGCATTGTGTGCATACACAGTGGGGAGGCTGCTGTCAAATAGACTGCAGCCATTACAAATTTAATGAGGACCTGCTAAAATACACCTCTATTATCACTTACTATTGTATGAGTAAAAATACCTGTATAGAAGTGCTGTAATGCAACTGTTTTCATGGTTATCAAAAAAATGTTGTATACTTGGGAAACTGAAAATTTTCCCCCACACATATTTTAAATCATAAAAATACCCTGCTTTGTAGATTAATTTTTGTCTGAGATGATTTTCCTTGCTCAAAATAAGAATTAAAAAAAGTACTTTTTCTCCATTTCTTCACTCTCACTGATAAATCAAATTCCCATTTGTGCAACAAACTCAAATTTAAGGTGAACACAGAGAAACATTTAAGGAGATGTGCTATGCTAAATTTCAGGTTCATACTTGTAGTTTGGACTTCTACTGGATATGTTTACATGCTTTAATGTTAAAGAAAAACAGCTGGAGAATGACTGCTTCCAAACCAAACCAAAATCCTGTTCCAGCAGTAATATGATCCAAAATCAGGGATACATTAACAATACCTGTGACAAAAGTTACATGTAGCCCTGACATTAACATGTAGCTACATGTAGCAATGTACATGCAGCTGGGAAGTGAATGCAATAGAGTATAGCAACACTTTCTACAGTGTAAAACATCAACAATTAAAGTTTCTCTCCAAAATCTTCACAACCAGACATGTTCCAGCAGGAAAGTTATTCAAAATAAGGGAAAGATTAACAACATCTGCGAGCAAGATAACATGTTTCCCTGAGATAAGCATGTACCAGTGTACCTGCAGCTGGATAATGACTGTAACAGAGCGTGGCGGCGCTTTCAACTGTGGAAAATTGCCAGTAAAAGCTTTTTAACTAAAATCCTCACAACCAGACACGTTCCAGCAGGAATATGATCCAAAATCAGGGAACATCTGCACCCAAAGTTACATGTTTCCCTGACATTAGCATGCAGCTACATGTACCAGTGTACCTGAAGCTAGATAATGACAATAATGGAGTGTATTGGCACTTTCAACTGTGAAAAATTACCAATAAAAACATCTGAACCAAATCTTCAAAACCAGACATGTTCCAGCAGAAAAATGATCCAAAATCAGGGAAAGACTAACAACATCTGCAATCAAGACTCTATGTTTCCCTGATGTTAGCATGAAGCTACATGTACCAGTGGACCTGCAGTCGGGAAATGAATGTAATGTAGTATAGCAGCACTTTCTACAGTGTAAAAAAAAAAAAGTCAGCAAAAAAAAGCTTCTCTCCAAAATCTTCACAAGGGGACATGTTCCAAGCGGAACATGATCCAAAATCACAGAGAAATTCACAACATTGTCAACTAAATATGACATGTTCTCTGACATTAGCATCTCGCTACATGTACCAGTGTAGGCTACGTAATGTAAACACTTACAGTAGTATGCCTGGAGCAGATGACCATATGAAGAAATCTGTCTAAAGCTGAAGTTAGCTTGTCCTTAGAGCTGAAAAAACTGTTGGTATTCAGAACAGTTGGAAGTCAGGTTTTTACTCACAGGAATTGCTTTTACATATATTTAGGGTCCGGGCAGCTAAGCTGCCAGGACACTATTGTAATCCTAGGTATTCTTCTTCTTTCTTCTTTCTTCTTCCAAGGAAATCATACTTCCCATGGGTGAAAACTCACCAAACTTTGCACAAAGGTTCAGTCTCATGCCAGATATCCTCAGCTGTAAACTCAAGCCAATAGTCCTGATGGTGCCGCTACAGCAAGCATCTAAAGTTCAAAACTTTGAAAATTCATAACAAATCAACCATACAGGCTACAACTTTCAAACTGTAGCCCCAATACTGAAGAATCTTTTGTACATTTAAACCTATTAAAAATTATGAAGTTCAACACTCTGTTTTTTTTTTCAAAAACTGTAAAACTTCTACTTGCTCAATTGTCACCAAACTTGCTACAGAGCATCTCGTTTCTCAGATTTTTGATTTATCAAAAATTGAGCCTACAGTGAATCAAAATGTTTGACTGTAAACGGTACTGTAAACATACACATGCAAATTCTTGCTAAATAAATCTTCAATGTTTCACCAATTGATACCTTGAGCATGTTTCATATGAACTTTCAACATTGTAACACAATGTACATGATAAGGAAAAGCATAATAGGCCCCCTTTAAGCTGAGGAATGTGAGAACACCCCTTTAGTGTCTGCACATTCATCATTCTGCACAGTGAAGCTCAGACATCCAAGTGAAGGATCGAGGACAAGAAAACACTATGTTTTTGAATAGTTCGGCTTTTTAAATTATACTTTTGTCACACACTTGCGATAGCTCAATCCTTTGGTTGGTTTGCTTTGAGTTCACACCACAAATTAACCATGCTGGGGATTGCTTGGAATCAAACAGGCATTGCTTGCAATGTTGTTGCTTGGTCAACAACAAAAGTTCAAATACAGCTTTTACACCTTCCAGCAAACATAACCAAAAGGGCACACACACCAGTTTGTCTACACCAAACAGCTTAGGTGTGAAAGCATCTGAAAGATCTTAAGGAGAGCTGGCTTCATCATTAATTTTTACAGCACAGCTGCATATCATGACAGCTAATGGCTGGGAATATTGCCCAGCACTAGCACACAAGCACTTTAATAATACATGGGGTAGTTGCATTAGATACAGTATATTGCTAAATGAGAGAAATGCTCCGACGTTCATCATGTTCAATTTCAATCTGCTCATTGCTTTGAGTGCAGCATGGTATCAGCCCAGGCAGGAGTATAATATATAATTAGGATGCCTTCAGCACTGCTGTGTTAAAACTACAGGCCAATGTTGAACCCGCACACAGATGCAACCACAGAAGCTAATTTGAGGGGGAACAGGTGTTTCATTCAAACAATTTAAACACGGAAGTCAAGTTGATTGGAATATTTCACAATCACCATTGGAAATGGCAAAGGGGTGGCGTCGATTTATAAGGAGCAGTTTGCTAAATACTTTCATTAAAACACACTCAAGCGCTATATAAAAGGTTATTTGGGCAGATATGGATGCCTGCCATCATAATTAACCAATTAAGCATGTCTAAATAATTAATGTGCTGTGTTTTCTTAGCTTTGGCTAATTCCTTCACATGAATTAACAAGCGCCAGGCTTTCATGTGAGCCATGCACACACTCCTTTGGAGAGGCAGTGAGCTGGCCAGATTGAGGGGTTTTGATGTGGAAGTTGTCAGGGTTAATTTATCTGTTGGAGGGATCAGTCTCCCCGCTGCACATTTGACAGCCTTTAAAGGGTAAAGGAAAGGTACAGTGAGCTGATGTTAACAGGGTCACGCAGTTCAGAACAATAATACAGTGTTGTGATGGAATTGTGTCACTGGGTAAAACTGATAGATTAGATGAAGACTGATGCCTCATAATTCAAAACTTCTGATGGATTTTTTTTTACATAAACATGCATATGAATTTTTAAATTTAAATGGAAAATTCTTGCCTCTTCCAATTCAAAATGTAACCTATTTTAAGGAATAAAGACACCATTTATTATTATTATTATTATTTATTACTCCTAATTTATTATTGAGGTTGACCTTTCTAAGCAGTTAATCAAAAATGATTTTGCCTCTGTCCTTTACAAATCACATGTGGTGCAACAGGTGTTAATCTGTGTTGGAGGGTGAGACAATTCAATTTACAACTCTTCAGTATGTGATAATTGATGGTGGAGAGCCCAGGGTGAAGTTATCACTTTGTTATGACAAAGCTAGACAGTAGACCCCACACACGTACACACACTCACACAAATACTGGTCCTCAACTATGGTACGTGAGATGCCTCGAGTGATACGCGCCTGAATCTCTGAAATATTTTTAAAAACTGAAATTAAATAATTACTTAAAAACATATTATTCTATCAAAAATATAACAAAATTTTGAATAAAAATGCTTAAACTATAATATCACTAAAATGTAATTTACAATACGTTCGCCTCTCACATTTTTGTTTCAATATCAGCCTGCTACACAGTAGCATTCATGAACATTGTGCATAGGTCCATGATGAGTAACCAAGTAATTATAAATAAAATGTATGGTTCAGAAACACTACAATCATGGCCTCAACCATGAACAACTAGAAAGAGAAGTGCGCATCAGGTGGAGAATATCTCAAGCAGGCATGTTGACATTGAAGTGGATGACAATGAACACACGTGTTGGCGGCTACTTAAAGATCCAGTGTGTAGGAATTATTGGCATCTAGCAGTGAGGCTGCAGATTGACCAATACCCCTTTTCCACCAAAATTAGCGTGAGTATGGGGGATTTTTAAACATGGGTAATTGTGCTAAAAATAGAAATAGAATCCTTGTTTGAGCGCTGCTTGGGCAGAGACAGACAATATTTCGTGGTGGTGCGTCATTGCATCTTGTTGGTAAAGTAGCTAAAATAAACATGTTTACCCAGGTGTTGCGTTCCCATCATTGCTGATCAGAGCCAGAAGTGATAAATACCTGTGACTACTGCAGAGTCACTTGACCCAGGTGTGAATGCCAATTAAAACCTTTCCCATTGCATTAAAAAGCCAGACCTTAGCAAGTGTGAGTGTTTATTTGGTTGTTTTTTTTTGTTTGTTTGTTTTTGTGCAGTGGGAAAAGGGCTTAATTGACTCTTCTCCTGTGTGCAATGGTAAAGCAGAACTGGCAGCTGACATAAAAAAGCGAACATGCAAATGGTCCTATTTAGAACTTGTGCTCAGTTTGTCCATTCTAGGCTACTGTAGACCAACATAGCAGACTTCATGGAAGAGGACCTACTCAGTTTGTACAAATAAACAGCTTATTTTAAGGTAACAAAAACACAACGGTTTCAGTTTTAGGGATAAGACAACCTTTTAGGGCCGACATCACAATGACATCATTTCATAAGCTGGAGGCAAAACACAACTCGCCATCACAGGGCTGTTGGACATAGGAACCCAACAGTCATTCTGTTTTGTTATATCCGAAACCAAACCGAGCCCAACATTATTCAATTACTAAAGCACAGAGTTTGTGTCACACAGTTGTTGGTTGGTTACAGGCTATTTAACAGGCCGGGCGTGCGCCGTGGGTGCTCCGTGGAGAGGGAGACCTCCGTGTTTGAGACGGGAGCGGGGAGCGGGAGGTCCGAGGCTTCCAGCGAGGGGAGAGGTAGAAACAAACAGCTAATGTGTGTGTGTGTGTTCTGTTCAGGTGTTGTCACATAAATAACAGTCCCCAAGCAACAAACAGGACAGACAATAGGATTTTATTTATTTTTACACTACATTTTTACTGAAAGCTGACCGAATCTGACCTGAGCCTGAATACAATTTATACATTTTTGACTGAACCCGGCCCGACCCGTCGGGTAGGCCTACAGTCAGGAGCAGTCGGGTTTGGGTCGGGTAGCCACACTCTAGTGTGTGTATGTGTCCCCTATTGGGGCCTATCTGAATTTCTGTCTTTGAGAGATATTATTTTGTAATATAACTGAATTTTCTATCCATACATATAAACTTTAAATATATTAAAATTATAAGGCATCTTTGAGTAAACTGCGAGTATCATTTAAGTAGGCTATGTTGTGGCCGGCCGAGTGTCCTCTTTTTTGGAAATCAAAATATGGTCACCCTAGCCTATAGATGCCCCTAAATCTTACAAACTCGACCTTTAAGCGGTGGCAGTTGAGTCTCAGACACCTGCTAACAGCAAACAACGCGATACGGCCGAGTTACCTCAAAAAATAATCTTCTGTTTAGGAATAAACCTAGCCTGGAAATCCAGACCCAAATCTAGAAAGATTTAGGGTATGGCCAATGAGTGATGAAAATGAATGAATGATGAAAACTCAAGGGGCAGCACCAAGCATGCATTTGAAAATATCACTGCACGCAATTGGATAACACTACAACCAATCAGAACAATACACAGGGTGACGTATACGCTTAGCTACCAGCGGAGCTAACTGGTAGATTAGACTCTGGCCGTATCCGGTCGGCAAAACAGCAAAAACGTCCTTCTTGCAAAGGAAAGATTCAAGTGCCGTCTTCTGTTCCTCTTTTAGAGAAAAAGCCCAGTCTAACTCGTTCATTGTAGCGGCCAAAGCCGTTTCAAACAACTGGTGTTGATCCATAGCCATCTTACAATGTTTACTGACTGATTCCGGACTTCGTCATCGCAGCGCAGTCGTCATCTGTTTAGCTCGCCTCTGGCCCGCCTATATCAGATACACCGATGTGATTGGTGCAGCTCGGCTCCAACAGCATGGGTAATGAGCATCATTACTGATTGCCAGAGTGACTCGCTGAGCAAATTCAAATTGTGCTCTTGCGAGAACTCTGGATTTCCAGGGTAACAATAAACTTGCATACTGTATGAACTAACTGAATAGGGTAGGCCTTTGCTACTGTATTTTAATATCGGTCATAACAGTGGTACTCAGAGAGCCTAATATTTTCTAAAGTGGTAAGTGGTGTAAAAGTTTGAGAACCACTGATATCTAATATCTATTAAATCTTTTTAACTTTCATTCTCTGTCTACATGCTTTGTATTGTCTGGCTCATATTGACTTATGTCAGGGGTCTGCAACCTTTGCCAGAGCCATTTTTGACCAAAAATAATTTGAAAAAATCTGTGTGGAGCCGCAAAACATGTTTGAGCCTTATAATCAAGGTAAATAGCCTATTAAGTCTAAATTAGCCTATACTTATGGTCTAAATAAGCATTTGTTAATATGTTTTACCACAAGGTGGCCACTGTGCAGGGCACTATCTGATTATTTGATACTTAAATTTTGCAGAGCTGCCAGTGAGAGCAAACAAATCTGTCCACGCACTACTACATTCTCTATTTTATTCAATTTACTTTTTTGAATTTGGCATCCATAGCTAACCAGCCACTGCTATTGAGGTTCGGCAACATTTGAATTCATAGAATGAATTTCCATAGAGTTCTTTTCTCAAAGGCTCAAGGAGCCACTGGACAGGGGCTAAAGAGCCATATGTGGCTCTAGAACCACAGGCTGCCTACCCCTGGCTTATGTGAAGCGTAATTCAATTTAGAATTAAACTGTTTTTAGTGAAAGTAAAAAGAACATTTCTCCTCCTTTTATCATCTTTGCATTCAAAGAAATGACCTCTAAAAATTAGCCATATTATTATTTTTTTATTCCAGGGTGAAAAAAGCAATAACATCTTTTGCCACTCTTCAAACATGACAGCATGTTGCTTGATTCCAGTCAAAGCAAGTCACCAGAAATCCAGTGTGACAGGCGTCTTCTCTACAGGTTTTCAGCTGACAAACGCCACTGCAGCATTTATACTGACATATTCCAAGATGTCATGGGGTGTTTGTTTGATGGGACTCTGTCTGCACAACACCATCCCTGGTGTTAACATCACTTCCATTGAAACACTTAACTGGAATGCAATAAGCCTGTATATCATTTAAATTCAAACTAAGAAACACATCTGATAATTCTTCCTAACTTGTAACGCTAATTAAGTCTAAATCTCCTATTTTGTACCTTGTCTGTCTTAATGTGCAAATAACCCTGCTCATGCACAAAATGTTCTCACTACAAAATGATTGTGGCATAACTAGAAACAAGGATACGACTGACACTGAGCTGTGCAGCACTAGACAGATGGTAAAAACAGAACTGCTGAGAGTCGAGTATCTGTGCTTCATTTGCCCACCATGCTGCAAGGAATTACACTGTGGACTGTTCTGCTTGGGTTCTGTTGCCTATACAGGGAGGAACTGTTTGTATGACAACAAGAGCTTGAAACTTTTTATGCTAAAACTGGAAAGCCTGATCAAGGAAGATGATAGAAACTTGTGGAGGACCAGCTATGTGAGATAATATATAATTTGCTGTTGTTATAATTCCTAAAAAAAGGTACCTAGTTAACACTCTAACCACTTCAAACTGGTGTTTGCATCCCGCTTTCACACATTTGACAGGAAAGTGAAACACACTTTAAAGAGAGCACATGCCTGTTGTTGATATCCTCCTTATCATGTTCATCTGCCAAAGTTGGACTGGTTTGAGAGCTTGCCTTTAGCAATGCTTATAACTGTGTTTAGGCACTGTAGGAGAGGTTAAGTAGGAAGACAAGGTCAATGAGGGAAGCAACAGCTTGAGGAAAATGCTTGCCAAGCTACAGACCACTGTTCGAGACCGACAAACAAACTGGTTGTTCTTTAGAGAGCCATTGCTGCATTTGCAGCAACTTTTCAGCCACCAAACATGGGCATTTTTAAGCAGTCTGTCCTTGTGTTCTCCCGGGGATAGCGTCATGAAAAGTGGTTGTTTTTGACCAGTGCATTGTTGTGTTTCCTTCCAGGATAGCACCACAGAAGTAAGTGGTTGTTTTTTTTACCAAGACATTGCCACATTCTGCTGCACTGTTTTTAACTATTTATTGTCTTGCTTTTAGCGTTTGTTTTTAACGATCTATTGTTCCTTTAATGTTTTATTTTAATGTATTTCTCTTGTAAAGCACATTGAATTGCCTTGTGTATGAATGGTGCTATATAAATAAAATTGCCTGCCTAGGCAGTGCCATGAAAAGTGATTGTTTGTGACATCACTGCATTTCCTATCCAGATGGTGCCACGAAAAGCAGTTTTTTTTTTACCAGTACATCACTGCATTTCCAGCCTGGCTAGTGCCATGAAAAGCGGTTGTTTTTGTTTTTTACTGGGATATTGCTACGTTTCTTGTCAGGATAGTATCAAGGCTCAATCAACATTCACATTCTCTTGAAGTGGGTGGTGCTGGGAGCAGATCCCAAGACAAAAATCACACTTGCTACTGCACACACATTGAAGCTATGTTTATTGGGTCACTGGGTCAACGTTTTGGTCTATAGACCTTCATCAGGACCAACATTTTACAATTGTTGTGTGGCTTCCTTTTAACACATCAGTACACTCATGTAATCAGTTGATTACAGGTGTTTGCAATTATAGGAGGAAGTGACATCACTACACTGGAAAAATAGAGAGATGAACTAAATACTAAATGCTTAAAATATTAATCAATTTATCAAATAACAATGTATGGAACCACACTAAAAAAATGTGGTGATCTAGAAAAAAGAGAGAAAAAGATCAAATATAGAGAAAATATCAAATATAAGTGTTATCTCCACATCTCCTGTCAGGATAGTGCCAGGAAAAGCCATTACATCATTGTATATCCAGCTTGGAGAGTGCCATGAAAAACTTTTGCTTTTTACTGAAACATCACTGTGTTTGGTGCCGAGATAGTGCTGCCTATAGTGGTTGTATTTCACCAGGACATTTCTGCATTTCCAGGCGGGACTGCACCACCAAAAGTATGTTTTTGTAAGTCAAAAAAATGTCCGAGGCATAACCAAGTGTTTTTTGTGCCTAAACCTCACAATGCTGAACTGTTAATAAACATAAAGTTTCAATGTATCCGCTACATAATAACGTACAAATGTGATGTGTCAGTGGTTTACAGAAACATAGATTCAGCATGGCTACTTGGAGGTGTGCTATACCTGTGAAATGAAGGCAAAATTATCCATTTTTTTTTTAACCCAAAGTGCTGCTAGTTCTTGAAAAATATGCATTGACCATTAGGCTATATTTTTCTTATGCCAGGTATGAAAAGAGACTGGTCTACTCTGTGACATTGTGCAAAAAGAGTCAAGTAAAAACTCATATTAAGATGCTACAGAAGTCATTAAAACTTTTATATCACTAGTCGACATGAGCTGTGAGCACTCAAAGTTTTTACAGATTTTTCTTCTTCACTTGCCTGTTGATCGGTCATGGCTGTCACAATGAATGGTTTTAATGAATGGTAGTTTTAAGGGATGTAAAAGAATGTCAGGACAAACTGTGCATGTCTGCACATGTAATTAGCAGCAAAATTTAAATTTATCAACACTCTTTTTGTTGCCTAAACTTAACCTTGTGTATAATTCATGCAGTTTTCACAAAATCCTTCTCCGGTAGAGACTCATCATATTCAAATCGCGCCCACACATAAGCTCTTTCTGAGTTTATGCTCATTTTATTCAATGTTTTTGAGACTGAGATGCTTGTAAAATTAGGTTTCAGGGATACACAATAATGAAAGCAAGTGCTAAGAAAAATCACTGTCCAGATTAGTTTTTATGCAGACCCACTGTAAAAAAAAAAAAGTGAGAGTTTAGCTGACTGGAGTAAGATCACAACAGAGGTCACTGGCTTTCCCTTGAACTTGTTTATGTGAGTGAACCACAGCCAGTGTTCCTTCATCTGCTCAATAAAAGCCATATTGCAAACAGCCAGAACATTAGCAGATATGCCAGAGTGACTGTCCACGAGGTGTGTCGCCTTTGCCGGGCTCACCAAAATAGGTATTCTCGCTGGGGGTGGGAGGTGTCATTCCCTGTGCTAAACACTTTCTCTCCATGGCTAGGAGTGCCATGCACATCTGCATTGCAACCTCCTATAATAACTTGCTAATTAAAAAACGGCATGCACAATTAGAGCTCTAAATTCATGATCCAATAAAGTCAGAGGGCAAAGGACACATATATTATCCACAGCAGAGTAATTATGATGATGAGAACAGGCCAGCATTTTAATATAGCTGAGATGGTGGCGCATTAATGTAAGAGATGATGTATCCTAACAAGTCCCCTCATGAGTGGGTAGGACACTTGCTATCATGATTTTTTGTGTCTTTCACCTCAGAGTAAACAAAACACAATGAAATCTGTGATGATGTAAAAGTACAGGCCAGCTAAAATATTGCTCAAAACAACTCAGCAGAGCAGCCAAATTCCAGAGGAAAACATCTCAATTGGATTGATATAGTATGGGCAATCAATGAAAGCCTGGGACAGGGGGTTTGTTTGGTGAGGTAACCGAGGAAATTCGTCATTTCCTGCTTTCAGAGAAACTAGACTGGCTTACACAATGTTTCCAATTGGGCAAACACAAACTATTCATCTTGAATAGATTTAGTGCGAGGGAATTGGCTGCAGGTATGTGATCTCCCTGAAATTGCTTTGTTTTGAGGGTGTATTTCCCACTGGCTTACAAACCTCAACCCATGCACGAGCTGTGGAGTGTTTGATTTGTCCGGCATCAAAGACTGTGGTGTGAGATTCTCCCTGAATTGAAAAGTGGTACCACTGATTTGAAATAAAACAGTTTCACACTGAAATGAAGAAAACATGTATTACACGTTGGTTTACTGTTGTTACCCCGTGTTTATTTTTCATTCTAAGGTTAAATTGTGTTCACAATCACTGCAGCTATATATTTTTAGACATATATTCTTCTACAGCTTGTACAATTATGCACAGAGACATATTCCAAAGAGGTTACTGCTCCTTGTTTCTGTTTTCCTGGATTGGCACTGAAGGAAAGAGGTTCTGCAGTGGTGTGCAGCCTATGCCATCATAATATTTGCCAATCCCTGACCTTAACCATACTCCTTAGATCATACAACATTTATATATATACTAGCCCATACCCATTGGTAGCTTTGTCACCTTCTACCTATGCCAATCCTCAATGCCTATGTGCAGTTTCACATAGATTGACCATGTCAGTGAGTAGAAAAACGTGGGACAGACAGAATGACTGACTGACAGAAGGACACACTGACAGTTTCCGTGATTATGTACAGCATACCATACCGTGACTTAGTCATACCAAAAATTAGAAGACAAATCATTCGGCCACAGGGGGAGCCACAGCGATCGGTCACATTTTAGCCATTTTTAAGCATTTTTCTGTTGTTATAGCGCCACCCAGTTGCCAATTAGAGTTAAATTTCTCCAGTCACCCTGAGGCGTCCTGTTCTACATATCTATCAAGTTTAGTAAAAATCGATATGGCGGTTAGGCCTTGATAAGAAATGAGCTCTCTAGCACCCCCATTTTGTTTGATCGGATCAATAATGGAGGGGTCCCCTCAGATTATGTATGGTCATATGCCTACAAAGTTGCGTGGTGATCGGTGAAACCCTTGAGATGTTATACACCTTTATGTGATGAGCCACACCCTCTGCAATATTCATTGCCTTATAGAAGCTCAGTTTTAGTAAGTTTTCCAACTTTTGCCAAGAGGGAACTTTAGATATTGATCCCTAGATTATGTTCACTGAGTTTCATGCAGATTGGCCAAACTTCCTAGGAAGAGATCGATTTGAAGTGTTTTTCAAAAAAATCAAAATGGCTGAAAATCTATATAACCGAAAGTTATGTGTTCTTGAGGCAAATTTGTTCCTCATGAGGAGAGGCATCTCTGTGCAAAGTTTCATGTCTCTACGACATACGGCATGAGATATGCCCATTTAAAGTTTGCAATTTCAATCGGTTGCTGTAGCGCCCCCCTTTGGCCAATTGATGTAATATTGCTTCATTCGCATCCTCCCATGACCCTCTACCACTGTGCCAAATTTCACATGGATTGACCAAGTCAGTGAGGAGAAAAACGTGGAACAGACACACAGAGAGAGTTTTTGTCATTATATAGTAAGATATATTTAATTTTCTGACCTATATCTTGGTTTAATATTTGCAGTAATCGTTCCCTCTACATTCTGGCCAATTAAAATGGTTATTTTCCAAAGTTAGCAACATTTGGGCTTCTTGGGTTTGTCAAGATCATGCTCATTGCTAAACAGCTAATGGTGCCCTTCAGAAAGTGTTCTATCATAATATCCCCAAAGATCCCTAGGTACACCTATTGTGTGCAATTCCACAAGGCTCTGAGGAAAGGGCGACAATGTCTTTGTCATAAATCCTACCAACAACCACCATTAAGTGAATCATAATTAGGTGGTGCAGTCTTATGTAAACCTTGTTTGTCCACATTTGGATTTTTATTGTTTTTTTAGGCAAACTGAAGTATTCCTAAATGAGCTGATATAATTATTTTGCTTCTCAAAGTAAATGAACTCTCTACTTACAAATGCATTACATAAAATGCATGTCCTAAAGCTAAAACACTGCTATTTTTCTAATGTTTGGAGATATTATTTTCTCAGGACAGTGACTGATTCAAAAAGTAATAGAACTTTATGATACAGAGAAATCAAATATGCAGTATGGCTTCAAAAGCCCAAATTAATAAAAGGGTAGAGTGTTGTAATGGTTGCCAGAAGAAAATGTTGGCCTTATACTTTTCTGCAAACCACAGATATATTTTTGTACGCTTTATACGTTTTATATCAGTTTTTCCAAAGTTACGTAGTCTTGATTGCATTTATATGAGCTGACTTTGTCATTGGGAGGTGGGGGAGATGGTGGATGAAGCAACACCTAGGTGAGACCACTGCCAAGCCACAGACCACTGTTTGAGACTTAGGCCTCTAGTTTCCCGGCGTGGCACAGGGTGGCGCAGGGTGGCGAACCCCGCGCAGAGCTAGTTTCGAGCAGCGCAACCCGAGGCGCACTCAGTTTTGTAGTTTGGCAGACCGAGGTGCGCTGCGATGGGTGTGGCGGCGCAGCAGAGGGAGGTGTCGACAGATCCAGCTTGGCACAGTGACAGTTTTGTGCCAAAAGGCATCGCCGAAGGTGCGCTAAAAGCTCGCCAGCGGACAGTGCGCACACGTCACCAAAACCTCACAAGCAGGTTTCCAGAATATCAGGCACATTAACAATGCAATAAATACCCAAAAAAACACTATTCAATGCAACTGTCTGCAATCAGCACATAAATGTATCTCTATATCGACTGTCCCGTCACATCGTTGGCACCGTTTGGCATGTTTGGCACGCGTAATGGAAATCCAACCTGATTTGATTAACACAGCTGCAAACTAATGAGTTCACATCCCTCTCAGCCAACCACAGACAGCCACAGCATCAGATAGAGAGTATATATTCAGCATCTGTCATCTTAGAAAAGTCAAAAGAAAAGAAACAGAGTGAGACTGTGAGAGAGAAAGAGCGCAAAGAACGAGAGAAACGCAACATTGATTGACAATTGTGGTGACCTCCTCCCAGGCTACCTTTGCATCATCAGCCCGTGGAAGTCTGTTCGCAGTTCTGTATATTCGGACAATTCAAGCTTGGACTTCCCGGACCAAAACATCAGTTTCCTCCTGGGAGAAGTTTGGCCGTCTGACGCTGCTGCTCTCTTCTGCCATGACGAATTGAGTAAACTCTCATTACGCCTTCGCGCGGCGCATTTAAGGGCGAGGAGAGGGGCTCATTTGATTGGTGTGATGTGAATGGGCCGTGTAAAACCCACTCCACGCCTTCTCTCCTCGCTCTTTCCGATTTGCGCAGGTAGGAGGGACGGAGGTGGGAGATAGGAGTAGCTGCGCCAACACACTCTCCTTTGCATACATCTAAAGGAAAGTACAAAGGAAAGCCACTGTACATTGGTACATTGCCCAGAAACAATATACTGTATAACTGTGATGTTCTTTAAGTTAAGTATTGCTATTGAAATACTTCACTAAAGCAGTTGTCTGAAACAACTGTACATATGTAGGCTACTGCCGTTGCTTATGGCTTTTTCGTGACAAAAAAAACCCACACTCCTAGTTAGTGAACAGATTGCATATTTCCAAGTCCCATTTAAATATCATTTATAATTTCTGCACTTATTTTCTGTTTTGAAATAACTGTATTTATGTTATTCTAATTCATTTGTTTCCCAGTTTAACACGTTGCCTCATTATTGTAGAACAGGCACTCACATCCCCTCTCTCTCCTCTCTAATGCCTTTATTATAATAATGTAAACAACATTATGTAAAGCACTTATGTAAACAGAGCCCCTTGGAAATGTCTGCTGTGGAACTTATCGTTGACTATAATTAAATTTCGATCACACTCTAACCTGAAGGCAGGAAGGCAGGCACACGAACACATCTGACTTGTCTAATAACCTGTGACACTCACATTTCCTTTCTTTGTTCTAAAATGAATGATAATGTGTAAAGGTTGACAGATTAGACTAATAGCTCAGATCCTTAGAATGCTACACAAGCTTATTTTATCCACCAGCTCTTATATCTATGCAGTGGCTGATTATCTGCGGGCAGAAATGTCTTCTTAAAAGTGTTACTTTGACTTGCCAAGATATGATGTGTGTGGGTGTTGCCTCTCCTGTCAAAGTATTTACTCTATGTCTCCGAATATATTAAAAAAATGGATAATATTTTCCTCTCAAAAGGAGATGAAACTTTGCATACCATTTCCCACGTCTCAATTGTTGGCTAATGATGAGATCAAACTTTAGCTCAAGATACAGAGAAGCTCGACTAACAACAGAAGGGACTCAGGTAGAAATAACAGAAAACAAAGTCTGCTAAAGCCATCAAATGGTTAGGCATCACATTGTTTGTCAGTGACAGTCGCTGGGATGAGAGGATGACAGATGATTGAGCAGCTAAGCAGTGAAAGAAAAAACTTTGATGTCATGAACATGAATAACAGGCACACTGTATGATTCTTGCTAGGCAGAGAGGGTTACAGTATAACATGTTGCATATGCTTGTGATCGATAATACCAGCCTATGGTCCGGTCAATTTGCCAAAAGGTCAAATCTGACCAAATTACAGTTGCATTTCATCCAATCTAAAAGGGGTTTGTCAATTATAATACTTCACAAGACCTTGGGCTTTGATTTATTTACGACAACCTCTCTAAGGACAGAGATATTAGCTTGAATTAGAGATCCAGGTAAACAAACTCTGCACTGATGAAGTTGCATAGATGAAGGTTGGCTCAAGAGAGCACTCTTGTGTAAGAGCATCGCTCAAAAACTTCCCACAGCAAGGCAATGCTGTGCCAAAAGGATTGTATAGATAAGACCTTGAGCTTTGCTTCATTTGCATATGAGAAATAAGACTTCTGTGGGGACAGAGATATCCACTTGAAATGGAGTATCAGAAGGGTGTTTTTATTCTCTCCTTAAGTTTTGATTTGTCAAAAAATACCTGATGCTGTAAGTACCTTGAGTTGTTTGAAAATGGGGCTGCAATATAATACAGAACTCAGTCCTCACTAACACACAAAGTTTTAGATGGAAATACCTTTGGAGACATGTTAACCATCGTACTCTTCAAGAACAGACACAACTGTTGATGAAGAGTGTTGGAAGGTTTGAACCTGGTTTGGGAAGCAAAAATCAAGATTGGACTGATGAGGCAGTAATCAGGCATTCTCTAGCTTTGAGGGGAAAGACAGATTAGGGCCTTATCCATCTGCAACTCTCATTCTAGTTTCAGACCAACGCAGCTGTCATTTTCACACCACCCACTTTGTGTAAGTAGCAAATGTACTTGCGCCCATATGTCCTAAAATGAGGTGTGGTCAGGTACATTTTGGTACATTGCTATTTTGAGGCAGCAGAAAGTGATTGTGCCGCTGATCAACAAAAACCTGGTCGAAAATCGATGGCGCTGTATTTTCCTGCTATTTAATGGGCACATATTCAGAAAGTAAGATGTGGCTACGCAACAAGTGTACACTGTGCTTGTTACACACACAAGGACACATTGATAGGTTGTGGGTAGGTGAAATAATTCATCATACATGAGGAAATATTAATCACCTTCTGTATGATGTGAACGTAGCAGAGAGCAGAGCAGAACTGCAGAGCTGCTGTCCACTGTTGCTCCACCACAGACTCCCTATCAAGAGAGAACCTGTGTAAATTTAGGCAAGAGCAGGAATTATTCATTACTTCAGACGCTGAAAGTTTAGTTCTGTTTCCTCTGTCACATTCATAAGTTTTTAGTTTTGCGGTGAGAAGGTGTCAGTCACCGTGTGATGCCGATTACTACAAACCTGTTGGAGCATGCCTACATTTACTGCCTTCTTTTTGTGTGATCACGCTGAATTGATGCAACAAGTCCTTAAACCTAATAATAAAATGATTGTTTTTGCATTTTAGAGTCAATCATATGTGCAGTCTGGTTGTCTTTCTGACCTTGTCTCTAAAATGACATTGCTCGCTGACCTTTGTGGAACAAACCAAGGACTTCCAGTGGTCTCGCAGAGAATCAGAGTTAGTTGTATTGGCCAAGTAAGTGTGTACACTTGCAACGAATTTAACTGTGGTTTTGTCAGTGTACACGCACATAAATGCACAAAAATACTTAAAACAGCAAAGAGGGTAAAAATTAAGAGAAATGCCAATGCTTTTGACAGCAGTCTTTGTTTGCAGATTGACATTATTCAGGGTGCTTGGCAAGAAGGCGATAGTAAAAGTAATCACAATGATGTGGCTTTGGCCATGGTTCAAGTGAATCTTGTGCTTCTGTTGCTCTCAAGAGAATATAGACTAAGTAACAGCGTTTCAGAATAAAAGATAGTATTCAAAAGTAAATGTTACTTATTATTCCAGGCATTCTTCAATTATTCACTAATTATCCAGATTAATTCAACTGACTTAATGCTACCCTGTTTGATGCTGTATCAGCTTGACTACCTGTTTGCATTTATAGAAGTCCGCACTTGAATGAGTAATGACCCTGACAGCACACAGCCCAGGATGTCCAGATTCTCATTCCACAGGGATGAAGCCTAGACATGTGGCTTGATCCCAGGTTATACCTGTAAGATCATTTCCCTGATGGAAGGTTACCTCATTGGTGTAGATGCCAACAGAGAAATACGCCCTTTCTCTCAGCATGGTCTGTGCGCAGCAACAACACTCTGATGTTGAGGTCTGAGTAAAAACAGCTCCAACACAGACTTTTCCCTTTTTTTAACAAGGAAACATGCAGCCTGGGGCCTGAGGCCTTGTTATTTTGACAGAACTAAATCAACCTTGCTGGTGTGAGTGCGCAAGATGACTTTCAAAGCCATAAATCAGACATTTCTTTCCTTGTATAAGGCGAACAAGAGTAGCAGATAATTTTCTGTCTTTCAGTGCCACGCCTGTAAAACAACATTTCTACAAAACATCAAATCCCACAGCTCTCAAGACTCATGGAAATAATGTCTTAAATAACTGGTGTCTGACAAGGTCAAAGTGGTCAGGGCGTTCGATACCAAATGAAGGAAAATTCTTGAAGGTATCACATTCCACCCCCCATCTCCTCTGGTACTGGGGTTTCTCATCTTCCTTTCAGTCGCCTGGTTGGAGCAGGAGAACTGACTGAGTTTGAAATCGTCATCTCAGGGAAGATAATGGGAAACCCATGGGAGTCCTGCTGAAGCCCGGAGACAATACAGTCTGCGCCTCACAAGTCAACTCTTAGTGAGAATGCACGTGCTGTTCTCTTTTACCTTTTCAAGCTAAGCTCCAAGGCCATCGAACTAAAGGAACAGAAAGGAGACACTCGTACAATAATTTGCGACTTACCTTGCAATAAAATCTTGGAGCAACTGTACAGAAGGCCCCTGTATTTTATCTCACAAGGAATCACAGGTGACACAGACATTGGCTGATATTTTAAGGTATGATTCATCCTGAACAACTCAAACAGCTAATGGCCACGTACTCTACTACATTTCTCGTTTGATGATGCTTTTTTTCCTAATTTCCCTTGGTAGCTGGCCAAATTTGAATCACACAATCTAACACAGATATTTCTACTGCAGCTATAACAATGTTTCATCTGTCAAAAACATCAAGGGTAAATGTCAGATTCTGCCTCTTTTAGCCCTCGCCATTTTTAACTCCGCAAAAATCTGCTATGATAGAGGAGGAAGAGATATGAATTTATAATTTAAAAAGTCTCCTCAATAGGCCGCAGAGCAATGTAGATATGATGTTGCATTAAGGTGTCATTCACATCAATAGGTTCTCATTCTTAAACATGCACAGAAATAATCTCTGTCCATGCCAATGTAACAGAGTTTGTATTGTTTGTAATTCCACTTGCTGTTATTGCTATAATGTGATAGTCATGTTCTTATGTAGGTATGTAGTTATACTTGCGTTATTGGCTCTACGGCGCCCTCTCTCAGAGGTCAATGCCACTGCAGGAGTCAAACATTGCCAGTTCATGGCAGACATGCCCGAGGTGAGTTGTCAAGCACAACATTGTGTACAAATATTGTGTATTAATGTCCGTATATCCAGCATATGAATAGTTATGGAAATGTAACTGGAATGACTTTGGAATGGGTTGCTGTACTTTTTAAGTGATAAAATGTCCAAATAATGGCGTAACGCACTTTATGTAACAGTTAGCAAGCCTTTCTGCTCAAATAATGTGCTGTTGACTGACTAATACATATTCTGTTCCTGTTCAGGTACATATTTTTGTATTATTGTAATTGTCAAAATAATCTGCTTTGTCAGTAAACGCCACTGCAGGCATTAAGACATTGGCAGTTTATGCGAGATGTGCTATGTGTGAGCTGCCTGTAATGAGCCAACTGTATGACTGACCAGTGCATATTCTGTTCCTGTTCAGAGAATAAATGGCAGTGAAAAAGGACAACGAGCCTGCATATTATTGTCCACACAATGCAGATTCCAAGGGTTGCTTACCAGCAGTTTCAGCTAGGCCTAACTGAGTTTGGTTATACTAAAATGCCTGAAAAAGCATATCACATGACCATTCACTTGCACTAGGCATGTGCATGCCAGAGTAAGCAGGAAGTAGACAGAGGTGGCGAAAAGTAAGGACAGAGATTTCTTTGCTTGGACGATGACAAGGTGAAACTGTTACTGAAAGTAACACGACAGTACAAAGTGGTAAAAGTGGCGCAAAATAATATGGCAGTTGTTACAAAGCAAATACCGTGAGTTATTAGAGCAGTAGGGCATTATCCATTTCCGGAGGAAGACATGGCAATAGGAAAGGAGTAACAGTATTCACAAAATTAGGATGAAATCACAAGAGGTAGGTAAGCCTACGAAGGTAAGTCAGTTTTGACTCGACACATTGTGACTGAGGAGCCCCAATCTGGAAGTGAACATGGGTGTCTACAATATCATTTTTAAAAGTTTCCATTCTGCCTGTCAAGACTAACACACAACCCCAGAATTAAAACAGTGTCAGCAGCATTTTCAGAGGTTCCTGGTTTTGGGTTACAAAATGCCAGGGTAGTATGGATGCTAGGCATTAATGTAACAATAGCTATGTGGTCTAAAATGTGGATATAGCCTTAGTCACAGAGACACAGCAGTGTCCATGAGTTGTTTCTAAATCTGCAGTGTTTATTACATAAAGCTCTTTCTAGCCAAGAACCTTTTGGGCTGGGTTTTTGGTCTGAACTCAAATGAAAACCATTGCTCTGTTGAAAAATCCAATAACACCTCAAAAAGAATGGTTTGTCTCTGTAGTGGGAGTCAAAATAGAACCTCCACACAGGTAGAGATCACAAACAACACCTTGAATGTCAGCAACATATTGAACTAGCCCTTTTAAAGTAATAGAGAGCACATTGATTTGTGATTAATTCCCCAGTGGGTGTGTGTGAGAAGGAGTGGATATGCTTAAGCTAGCTGATTGGATGATGCAAGCTAAAAGGAGTTCTGTCTTCTTGTTGCGAATTAAAGCAGGAGATGGATAATTCGTCAATGAAGTCGTCTTCCTGATTGAACTCTCACTAAGCCTACTATAACAGTGTAAGGGTATTCAGGGGTGGATTTTCCTTTAAAGCACTTAGATGGTGTTCTTATCCAGAGCGAATTACAATTAGAGAGAGCAGATAGGGGTTCAACGTCTCACTCAAGCACTCTGCTGATGACTGTGGGAGCCAAGAAGGCCCATCACCAGCCAGAGATTGAACCCGCGACCTTTTGCTTACGAGACGGTCTCACTGAACACTGAAGCACCCTGCAGAGTGAAGTAAAGCAGCAGGCCTTAAAGCTAAACCACTTAATTCAACCTTTCATATCATTCCCATCCTTCACACATACAGCCCATCTGAGGCTCCTCAGCATGTCAGACTTGTGTGTTCATCTCATTTAACAGCCTCTGGCTTGCTCATTTTGTGGCGAGAAGTCTCAGGGACCCCTACACCCCATTACCATCACCCGCCTCCACATTGTTTTTGCACTGTAACCAGCCAGATAATTCAACATTCATGACTTATTCATTGCATAAACAAACACAATTCCAAGCAGCTGCTCAGCAAAGGCTACTCAAACACTTCCTGCTCCAACTCCCTTTGCAGTCCTCACTGCTCGCTTAATTGGTAATCCTAGCTCCAAGTGTCATTTGGTCAAGCTCAAGATTCAAATCTACAATTAGCCTATGACTGTGTGCAGTGGATATAGTTACTCCCGCTGTCGTGAGACATGAAAGAGCTCCAGAGATCTCTGCCAGCAAGGTCAGGGTGACGTTCCAGTTCTCTCTCTCTCTTTAACACAGCAATACCAGGTGGGAGCCGAATACCAACTGAAGCTTTCCAGCTCTCTCCCTAGCATGAGAAAGAGACGTAATTGTTTACTCTGCGTGCACAGTCGGATAGCTAGGAGGGCTTATCCGTATTATGTAGCGAGTGCTGCAGCAGAGACAGAGAGAAGAGAGGCCTGTTTGCCCTGGCTCCCCAGAGGGAGCTCTATTCAACAGCAGCCTGATGGATGCTCATGCTTTTGTTCTCAGGGTTTTCCACAGGCTAACAGCGACTCTTTTCTACCGTCTAGCTGCCATCTGCATTTATGAGACCGCAGCTCTCTCTCTCTCTCTCTCTCTCTCTCTTTCTATCTCTTCCTCTCTTTCTTTTTTTTAAGTTCTTTAAATGAAATGGAATTATACCTAGCAGACTTTTCAAACTTCAAGAGGAGAAACCGTGTGTGGCATTTTAATCTTTGATTTGAGATGTAATGTGTGGTTAGTCTGAGTACTAAAAAGTTTTATGGGTGGAATTTTGATGTTCTTTGTGCTGGAAGGGATGTATGTTTGCCAGGCTATCCAGTCATAAAAAGGCAATATGAGCACATATTCATAACATAGCAGCCCTCGAGCTGCCTGATGCTCTGCCATAATCACATCATACAGAGCAGTCCATAAGCATTTAGACTAAGATACATTTAGTGCTTTTTTCTGTGCTCCACTTTATTATATTTTAAATAAATTAATGATTAAAGTGTCGAGTTTATGTTTTTAATTTCAGGGGCTTTATATACTTAGGGGAAGTTTCTCTTTTAATCCGTTTAATCCCAATTTCTTCCCAGACATAAAACTATCCAAACCATTTGTCACCAATAACCCCCTAAAATAATCAATCATTATTTTTTAATTTTCATGGAAAAGTAGGTGAAAAAGTGGTTCTCTACTGTCCCCAGCATTGCCACAAGAATGCTCTATCACATTCCAGAGTGACTACATATCCAAAACCCTTATACATACATATATCACAGATTTATCAGTGTACTTTTACATTCACATATGATGTGTTAGGTATCCCTCTGCATCTGCAAACACATGGATGACTTTAGGCAACAAAAGCATTGGTTAGGTTTAGAAAAAAACATCTTGGTTTGGTACTTGGGAAGGGAACGCTAGGCTCCTGGGTGAAAGTCCGAGGTTTGTTGGACCCATACAACACCCCTACCACCCATCCTATACAGATGTTCCTGCTCCTCATGTTATATATAGCCTTACCCTGTCCAGCAGCGTATCATACCGCCCCAATAGGTGCTGTCCAGCTGACCAGTGGCATATCATAACAACGCCAAAGGTCATGTCCGGCCACATTACATACTGCCATGAAAGGTGGCTTTTGTAGTCAGGTACCTGACGCCAAAATCAATGACAAAGCGGTGGTATTCGATGACTTCAGAATGAGAACTGGCAGGAGGTCGTATTCGCTGATGAAGATGGTACTGGCATGATCTGTTTGCATAAGCTCAGCATATATGGTTGGTGGTAACATTGTATGCATTGTCCTGACTGTCACCTAGATCCTACATATCCAGAACACCAGCCTGATGTTCTTGTGTTTCAAATACATGGGCCAGACGTGGCCGTCAAAGAGGCCGGGGGAGTCTGGCACCGTGTAGTTCCTAGAGCACCTCCTCTTTTTGCATTCTTGGTATGGAATGGAAATAACGTAGCATTGGTTGAGCAACCCGCCGATCTCCGTACGTGTTGTGAGGACTCTAAAACTTCCCCAGAGCCTCCATCAGCATATGGGTGAGTAGGTAATGGCTGAATTTTCATTTTTGGGTGCACTATCCCTTTAAAGTAACAAACGTTGTAGTTCTTGACATTAATTTCTGTCTGAAGTCTACAACTCATAGACATCTGCTGACTTCCCTGATGATGCCCTGCCAGGCCTTAACTGCAGTCAGCTTCACTTTTTCCTAGTTGTCTAGGCTGTCTGCCTTCATATTGGTCTTCAGCAAGAAAATATTTGTTGGACCAAGTTCTGGTGACTGACTTGGCCAGTCAAGAGCCTTGTCTGGAGCTGCAAAACCTCCTCAAGTCCCTGTATATTTAGTATCATTGTCTCTATGAAAATGCTTAGTATTCCTACACTGTATGCACCGAGGTTTGTTTGCTCAGTTGGTTGGTTAAAACAAACTGCAAGTGACACACACATCATATCAACCAAATATGTTTATTGAGTTCTACTCAGCCTGTGAAAAGAGTTGTGTAATGTCTCCTGTGGCCCTTGAAGAGCTTTGTATTTGGGAAAAAAAAAAGAAAAAGTAACCTTGGTGATGTCACCAGGATTATTTTGGTTTAGGACTGCAGACTTCAAATATTAATGGGAAAGCTTGCATCACAAACTGGGGGAGTACAGCAGATGAGCTTCAAAGTTCATCCTTGACCTTGAAAACATCAGCTTTCATAATCTCAAGGTCCGTTTAGTGGCTGTTCTGGAGCTTTCAATCACACCGCATGATCTTTACATGCATTTTTTCACAGTGATGATCTTTCGGCTCTTTAATCTGAACGTAAGAGTCACTCGTGGTGTTTTCAATAAAGACTGATTCAAGCTCTCTCCACAGTAACTGGAGCAGCTGCTCAACACTTGTTTTTAATGTTTAACGTCACGTTTTTTTTTTTTATACTGATGTAGATATTTATTTCCCTACATAGCTCTTGCACTTTTATTTCAGATATTCACTTTGAAAACTGTATGAAGAAGTTGTCAATTTGCCATTGCACTCTTTGAAATTCTTATGCTTCTTTTGAACTTGTGTATAAAAATCTTCTTACTGCTGGTAGGTGATAATGCAACGCTCTGCACTTGATTTGTTTGAGTTTTTCCATAGTTGCCATCGCAATTTGCACGCTTACATCAATTTGTATGTGAAGTCTACTCAACCTACAGTTCTAATAAATTGCTTTGAAATGCATTTAAATTCAATGCAAAATTGTGATGCTATTTAAACTTAAAGGAAAGGAGATCAGCATCAGCATTAGTTTTCACCAAGCAGTACACCTCAGTTCAGTTCGTTTTTCATTTTTAACTCAGGTTGTTTTGGATGGTACCAGTAGAGCCACTCCATTCTGTCACATTTTTTTGTTACCCGTCTGTTGCGGTACCTAGCACACTTATCCATTACTAAAAGGTGGAGCAGGCAACACTGCAGTCTGTCAATCAGTCAGAGAATCGACACTCGTACTTGACAAGGACTCAAAGCACAAACCCCATCGAATGTGACAGAGACTCTCAACACTCAAGCCTGTTCTTTTGTGTTCTTGCACCCAGTTCAGACCAAAGATCTGTGACGAAACGAGTTTAAACGTGCAACTACTTGCACGTGCCATTCTGTAATGTTCTGAAAACCTGCCAGTTCACACCAATGCAGCTAGATGAGACGGTGTATCATCTCTATGCAACAACTCTCTGTACTTCTGTTCTGATTTCCAGCTTTTCGGGCTTATTTCGTGGCTGAATACAATTTGTAGCTTCTTAAAATATGAATGGGGATAGTGATAGTGAGATACTGACTACAGCTGCATTTGTAGCAGTGATGAAATGGTGAAAAATAAAAAACAAGCATCAGATGGACTGTAATTATAATAAATACACCACAGTAATTCAAACGTTCTAAAACCAGCCGCCAGCGATTTGACCAGCTGAGCTGCAGGTGACATCATCAACCGGCTTGACTCGAGACAGTTCACACCGCTGCAACTTTTCTCTGCAACGTTCTGAAAGAGTTTCGTCTGGTCACGAATCTTTGGTCTGAACTGGGCTTTAAAATGTCAGAGTGCAACCCTGTTCCATGGACGATCGGGAAGGTTCAGACTTCTGCTGTATCATCAGTGAAGAGGAAATACAGCAAGAGCTGGATGGAGCAGTGATGCTGCCATTGCTATCCGGTAAATACCACGCCTACAATTAAGAGTACTGCTGGTGGTGGGAACACAAAACAGATCTACTGTAGGGTTTACGTACATGTCTGTTTAGGTTAAGTATGAGTTCTAAAGGTACTATACTGAAAGTGTTTGCTGGAATCTCAGCCTAGATTCGACTAGTAAAACTAACTCTCTGTTTTACCCTTTGGCATAGTCTGTTCCAAACAGAGCCACAGCAGGTTATCAGAGCAAAGAGTACAACACTCAAGAGTTGAGTCTTAGTTATGAATGATGCAATTTCTCCAGCAGCTTCAGCCTTAACCTGTTACAAGTGAATGAGTTACACTTAAATGACTTTAAAAAAGTAGTTCACTTTTTCTATTTCATCACTTTTAATGAAATATGGATGTAGCTGATTTCTATAATAGATAAGGATATCATACAGCATGTATATTAGACAGTCAGATGCATTGATAGGCAGGGAAGAGTGAAGGCAGGATTTCACCCAAAAATATTTCATTAGGCCTGAAAAATGGGTTGCACTATCAAGATCTGTATTGGCTGATTAGAAAATCTGATAGCTTGACTTTGACATTTACCAATGATTTCTCCTATTTCTATTCTTCAGAAAATACAATTCGACCTTTAAATACTCAATTGAACCTGTGAAAAAGGATAAAGTCAGTCATGTAGTGAGCAAGAGAATGGGATATGACAGCTGGTTAGAAAGAAGAACATCATTAGTTCCTTGTGGTACATCAGAGAGATTTGTCCACGGCCTGATAGCCCCGCTGTCAGAAAGGCAATATCACTGAACAGATGACACCACATTATAGCAGCACATAGGAGAAATTAATTAACATGATCTTATTGTCATCTCGACGCGGAAAGTAGGAAAAGAGAAGAACATTACGATCGCCTCAGATCGGTAACTCGCTGATAAAGTACCCTTTAAATGCCTCTGAATCCTTCTACCTCCACTGTCATTTCATAAATGGCGTCGTTTGTCCAATGCGCCATGTATGACAGGTACAGCACAGGTTTGGTGTGTTAGGGCCATCAGGGAGTCAACTGTGACATTTAACAAGTTGTTGCGCAATCTGCATCGTGGGTTCATCTCGCACAGATGTTTCACAGCACAGGCAATGTAAGCTCATGACAAAAATCACAGCTAAAAAAGATGCAAATGATTACCATCAAAGGGCGGCTTGGCATTGGCATGGGAGACAGATCCATGCTCCTTGGATGTGAATTCGCATACAAATGCCCACAGCATGTATCTTTCACTGCTTATAACAGAATGAGGGCAACAGTGCTTTCAACAGTTCCCTTCCTAGATGGAGTCCTGCTGTGGCAACATGCTGCTGTCTGTCTGCTTGTGTTGTTTTTTTATGCCCCACCAAGATGAATGTGCTGACTACCAGCTCAGGAGAGGGAAATATGAACCACTCGAATAATGCACAGTGAAGGCTGTATGTGAACTGATTTGCCAAATGAGGTGTCTATTACTTTTACATTTTAACTATTTGTTTTGGAAAAGACTTTGGAAAAGAAAATTTAATGAGGTAATTGCACCCTCAAGCCATACAGGAAGAATACCTCCGATTGGCCTTTTTCCCTGCAGATACTTTGTCCTGTCACAGCAGGAAAGCCCTGGTGTTACTTATGACAGTGGCAATGCCTCTGCTCTATGAATGTGTCACAGTGAGAGTGAGTCAGCATGCAGAAATCAAAGCACCTACATGGAATTCAGCCATCATGAATTCCCTTATATACATCTGTATTTTCCTACTGTGACATATAGAAAAATGTCCTCCTTGAAAAAGGCCTATGGATTGGGGTTACCACACTTTCTGCTTTTCCTGAGTTTGTTCTATTTTTGAGCAACTGCCCTGGAAAATGACTATTCTTTTCTGAGACACAAATTGTCCCTTTATTTTTTAGTAAAACTGTACTTCTGATTTAACATGTCATGGTTCCAAATAATTCTTCTACTGTCATTCTGTGTTCCCCCCCTGTTTAGACATCCAATCCAGTCTGTAAACAGGTAAAAATGAGAAACACAGCAACGACTGGGCACATGCCTATACGTCTTTTTAATTGGTCGCAGAAATCCGAAAGTTAACCTTATCACGTAGCAACTGCTGCACGGGCTGTCACTGCCTTAGATCGGCTTTCCAGTATTTTCACATTATTTTGTGCAGTTACTAGGCTATTATATTCCCCGCCATATTGTGGGAGCTTTACACTGACACACTGGTGTGGAGTTATTTTATTTTGAAAGACCCTGACTGGATGTCGCAGTCAGGCTACTCTCATGTCTCGTGCTGCTATTGGGATGATTAAGGTGTCTAATGTCAGTTTTGACAAATCACAGTGTGTATCAGAAGCCCGGGCCGCTCTGAAATGACCTCACAAAAACAGTTGGTAGGTTTCTGTAATTTTTTTCGACTTCTTCATCAGTGACCAATTATCTTTCAGCCCCTGATGGACTCGATCTGTGCATCTGTGTCCATGGCAACCAGTCTCTTTAACCTATTAACGATTGGCTGGAGATAATGTGCTCCTGTTTTTGTCATGGACATGACATAAACCCAGCATACTCATGTTACTCGTATATTAATATCTTTTCGTATTACATCAGTAAATGATCTGGTGTAGTTAGTGAAGCTTATGTTCATAAATAGTCAAGGAGGAGAACAACAGCTGTATCTGACTGCTGAGTGTTATCAGCTCAGCTGCACATCAGGACAAATGGAGGTAAGAGAGGTGATAAGGAGTTCTACAACTGTTATATTTTGCAAATATGGTTTAACACCCTGCGTTGTGTGTCACATGTCCCGCATCTCCACAAATCAAATGTTGCAACCTTATCATGGACGAATGGTAAGCACTGTAATCACTGATGACTGAACTGTAAGGATTTATTGGAAAACTGGAGGTGAACTGATGTTTGTAGCATCAGTCACACATTATAACGCTGCTTTCCAGACACCTTGGAACTAGAAAGTTTGAAAAAGTACAATGGAAGGCTGCTCAAAGTCAGAGTTCCTACTTGTAAACTCAGGACAAATCCATCTACCCCGACTTCATGAAGAAGCAGTTGTATGAGATCCACAACACTGGCAGCACCCACTGTAAATGGAAAACAACTATAAGGCAATGCATACTATCATGTAGTAAAACCTGCTTTGCATGTAAATTGTCGAAATATGTTGCCAACAATGTTACGTAGCTGATTTGGGGAAATATTTTCTGAAAGCTAATGTCTCTGCAGGAGGCTGCTCTACTGAGAATTCAATTCTGCATGCTCTTGCCAAAGAATCAACACTTTGTCACAATCAGCCACATTTTTTTTTTGTTTATGTTTAGTATCATGCACTTTGAACATTAAGAGGTCAGAAGTCTGTGTGCTGTTTGGTGTCAGACTACCTGCATACAGTTTTTAGGCCTTGTGTTGCTGAAAACATAAGCATTGCTTTCTGACACAGCAGGCAGCTGAGAAAATGCTGAGAGTGAACCAAAACAGGGAAGTTATGGGCAGCAATACCAAAACAATGAGCTTGAAGACAAAAGACTAAAATGACTGAACTCTTTACTTTGTCCATTTAGTGATAATGTGCATACTGGGACCGTACCTATGTTCCCCCATAATATAGGGGCCAGGGGACATAGGACCCATTTTCCGAAAAAAGGTCCTATGTTCCCCGGGTGCAAAACATAGGGAGGAACATAGGACCCTTTTTCGAAAAAAGGGGAACATAGGACCTTTTTTCGGAAAAAGGGTCCTATGTTCAGTGGACTTTTGACATCTACGTATGGCGCGCTAGGTATCCGGGGTTCGTCTGTTGTTGATGTTCCTGGACACCATGTAAATTTACGCCTGTTACATGCATTACGTCTTTTCAAAACACACTTCGGTTTTCACAGGAAATGTACAGTTCCTGCTCGGTAGATGAATATATTCTATTTCAAAATAAATCTACAACATCGGTAAGACTCCTTGTATTTATGTTTATTTCTCTATGCAACATACACACGTGATTAGGTTTGGCAACAAACGCACAGAGTAAAGTTTAGGCATCAAAAGTACATGGTTAGGTTTAGAAAAAAACGCCATGGTTTGGCTCAATATTCGTATGTGTGTTGGACTCATCCACTGCCCCTTCCGCCCGCCCTATAGGGACTTTCCAGCTCTTTAACTGTTTCAAACTGACATTGTCTGGTGCGGTTTTAAACTTACACCACAGAAACACATCTTTTCTTATCGGTGTCTAACGCAGAACTCACAGATCAAGCAGAGGTATTTGAGTTCAGAATGAGAACAGGTGGGTCTTAGAATCTGAGGTTTCATGTAACATGTACTGTAGTAAGGAAACACGGACACATACTGTAGTTATTGCTTTGCAATGTGACCATAACATCTAAAACACTTAACAAAATCTAGCCCAGTATTAACCTCGACATACACACCTTTTGGTCTGCGAATTATAAAAACAATGTCTCATAATTCATGGTCAATGCACGTTTGTGGGTTTAATCTCTCATCCTAATATGCTCACATTCATAAACTAAGACACTGAACAATATGTTACAATTTTCTTCACAAAAAGAAATGTCCAGTACAAATTCTTTAAATTCAAAACCCTTCATTTGTAAGTTTAAAATCCTACCAAAGCTACATTTCCATTTGAGTTTTCTGCTAGAGACTTGGATACATGAGAAACTGACAGCACAGGGAGCAAGGTATCCCATCTATCCTTATCTTAGACTTCAGTACCGTTGTTCACTGCCTCGCTATATGATCCTACAACATCCAAGGCCCGGACTAACAAGCAGGACAAGTTGGCCGTCCTTATTAGCTTCAGGTTGAACATTTCTGAGTGTAGGCTCTGTGACATGTTTCACTAAAGACTGAGTCTGTGTTAAAAGTTCTGAAACCTGCTTTACACTGGCAGACCCTTCCTCTAAACTCCGCTGAACACACAGAGATCTGCCAGTTGGTTATCCAAATGGAAGAGTGGATAAGCCGGCTTCAGTATGGAGAGAAATGTTCATCTTAACAAGTCTTTGAGATTTTTGTGGTTAAAAGAAAGCTCCAAGGCCCTCTATCAATCCGCTAAAAGCCTATATTCTGTTCAGTTTGACATAATTATAAGTTAAAAGGAGGAAATGGAAATGCCATTGAGGTTTTTTTTTATTAGATTGTAGATTGGATCTCTCTTTTCCACATCCCACATCCAGAAGACTTGATATAACCTGATTTTATTGTACTGCCTTTCATTTTTATGTTTTTATTTATGAAAAAAAAAAACCCACACACACACACACACTCATTTAAAATAGTAAACAAACTAAAACCTGTCGTTTTACTGGTTCAGATTAGCATTTCTGGCAGCATACATGAGTCAGGAATGATGCTCTGGTGAAGAAATTTCTACTTCAGTTCCAGTCCCTTTAGCTGCCTGCTGCGGTCGCTTATCCTGGTAAAGGACTTGTTGACATTGCAAGCCGGGGCCAATGCTGCAGCTCAGCGGATATTTGGCCACACCAAGGGAGTGTGCGAATGAATCCAGGAGTTGGCAGCAGGGATATTTGGAGACTTCAGCTACTGTAGGCTTATTTGACATAAGCTCTAATCGCACAGGACCAATTACGAACTACCTGGGATCATGTGGCGACTTCTAATGACTGCTGAGATTGTTGAAGGTTTTAATCCAGTACAAATCAGCTGTGCTTGTAATTCCAGCCTTAGTGTACACTGACAAAGACAAATCTCTCCTGGGAATAACTCAACTCTTTATTGGTTCACAGATTCACTTCCTTTTATAGACGCCTAATTTGTACCTTTCTGCCTTCTTTGTAAATGGAGGCATTCGAAGAATTGCACCGGATTACCTTATCGCCCAGTGTTACACAAAACACAGAGGTTGGGAAGTAATTCATTAATCAAATGAGAACTCTACATAATAGCAGTCCCGTGCTAATAGGGCTAACGTCACTGGTGCAACAAAGGTACATGCAAGAACAGGCCACCTGCACAGTGAATATAAAGTACCATTTATAATGCCTCAGCATAAAATTCATGAAAAAGGTGACACTGCTGACCTGATTTTCCTTAGGGTAGGACAAAAGATGCAAGGTTTTAAGCAGGCACAGGTGACAACAAAACCAAAATCTTTAGCACACACACTGAATAAGAAGACCATCTGAGCTCAGTCTCTCCTTTTGACATGAAGTGTCTCATCCCCAGGTGCCGACTCTGATGTGCTGACTGTAAGGTTTTGCAGGTATTGCAGGTGACAGCAACTCAGTAGCTGGAGAAATGAAAAGGTGAGGGAAGATTTGGTGAAGCCCGGGAAAATTGGATATGAAACCTAACCCAAAATGTGCCCCAGTGGCACATTTCAGATGCCAGCTGTATTTCCGAGCAGCTCAGAGGTGAGGGAAAGAAAATGAATAAGAACATGGGGGTTGCTGAAGACTTGTCTAGAAAATCCCCCAAATACGTCAAGGATAAAAAAGCAGCTGGAAAACATCATGTCGTCTGTCAAGCCAATTAAAAGAGGATGATACCGATGCTAGATTCAGGAGGAGAAAATAAGCTCTGGATCTTCATCTGATCCCAGTCTATGAGGTGAACCACATGTTTTCACAGTCTTCATTCAATTAATTGTAGATTTGATTTTACAGTTTGAAAAACAACAGTTGGGCAAAGAAACCGAGCCCTCTCAATCTGAGCTGAATGACTGGGTGTCTGCAGTGACCACCACACCAGCCATCTGTGATCATTTCAAGGTTTAACTGCAATGTAATGATTTAATTATGAGAAACATCTTGCATGCCATATTGAGGTAATATCTGCCAGTGGGACAATTTAGCTCAGACAGAGGTAATCACTTTTTTATACCTCCGATTTTAAATGGAATACATTTTATTATTTGATGTCAGTTTCAGTGGTTTTGTTTGAATTTCTGTGGATTATAAAACTTACTTTGGCTGAAATGTCCACACTTAATGTAATTTTAGAATTATTTATGACCAGAAGCAAAAACATGTCTTTTCCAAAACTAATAAGTCACTAATCACTTATCTCTAGCATTGTTGAATATAGTCACAGGACGGCCATAAAAACCTAGAAAAATATCCACAAATAAACAATGGTGGAAACATGTATAATCTTTTTATATCCTTCTCCGGTGAGGAAAAAGCCATGTTTATCCCAGTCTTGCCTTCAGTGTTTTGTCTTCTGCCTCTGTATCCTGGGATGTTCTGAAGGGTGATATTAAGAGGCTAAAAAAAGCTGTCAAAAGGGCTGTTAAAATAGTTCCACTATCAAAGTGTTTGTAAAGGGGTTTGTTGAGGAGGTGGTTTAGAGAATGGTAAGAAAAAAGACATCCATTACTCCCAACAATTCCTCCAACCTAAATGACACAGACATAGTCCATACAGACATACAGACATGGTTGTTTTTGAAAATGGGGTTTTTCCCTCCTTCGTTCCTTAAAAAAAAAAAAAGAAGGAAAAAAAAAAACATCTTCACAAGCACTGGTATACAAAACAATCTGGCCAACATCATCTTCTTGTTTGCATGACTCAGGGTCAGGGTTGTATCGCCACCTGTTGTATTTTTGCGTTTTCATTTGGACACAATCAAAAGCCTGAAAAAAAGCCATTACTGAAATGCTGAATCCAAATGTCTGGACGTCTTGCAGACTCAGGGACTTTGCAGACGTGTTCCTGGAGACTCTGGGTGCTCAGGGCTGTCCAAATCCACAATTCAACCAGTCGACAAGGGGCCTAAAGAGGACTTTCTGCAGACTTCCAAAGAGTTCTGAGTGTAGCCTGTCATATAGAGATGTATTAATAGCCTACGTTTTTGTTCAGTCACAAAATAAAGCTTATACATTGGATTTATATCTTGTAATCTGCAGGGTCAGATGAGTAGGCATGATTCATCAACTTATATGACATATATATGAATATGACGAGCGATAATTGAACCTTTCCATGGTAACAAGTAAAACAGACTTTATGTGATGATGGTAAATACATCACACTACATACAACTTAAGTTTGTAAAGGCTCAGTCTATAAGTCCAAACAATGGACATTTGGATTCAGCCAAGGCTTACCTGGAGCAGTGAGATCAGTAGTGCATTCTGACACCTTGCATTGTGATGCCTACTCATCGTTTTAGTAAGAGTGTACATATATATATATATATATATATATATATATCATTCTTGAATCTAGTGAAAGACAAGTTGTATATATCAATGTATTCTCCAGTGATTTGTATGATATCTAACAAATTAGCACCCGACAAATAACGTTACATACTGAACATGAAGTTATCTACTAAACATAAAGCTATGTGGGTTAGGGTTAGGCAAGTAAAGTTACAATGGTTAGGTTTAGGAAAACAAACATGGTGATGATGTACCTTAAAATGACTCATAGTTCACCTGCTTTCCCGTGGTTTAGAACACCAGTCTCCTGGGGGAAAGTCCTGTGTCTGTTTAAACCATCCACTATCCAACCTGCCTCCTTGTGAGGACCTTGGGCCTTTATAGTATTTACTTTTTTACTCCTGTCCACGTGTCAGCCACATGATCACGGCCCTCATGATTACGTGGGTTATCCACAAATTACTGGCTCATGATTATTTTTGTTATATGTGAATTGTGGTGCATTACTTTTTGTAGGTATGCGTACAATGAGTGCATGAGAACAGCCTGGCACATTTATGTGTTAACATGTAAAAAGTAAGGCTGGGTTGAAATAATTGATTCTTCCGATTCAAATCAATCTTCATTTTAATGACCCAATGTTGATTCATAAAATTCGAGATTGATCTTTTCATATACACATTTTCACACAGATGTGTGAAGCTTTAACCCTGTTAATCTTGACTCTTTTCCATTGTAGCAAAAATTGGTATTGCAACTGAATATCCCCAGTAAAATCAATCAATCAAATTGAACTGGAAATCGAATCAAATTGGGAGATCAGTGGCAACACCCAGCCCTAGTAAAAAGTCAAATTAGCAAGGTTAAAACCAGCACTATTTTGGCCACATTTGCCCTTGCACAAAAAGTCGCCTTATTTGTGATGCTTCATGAAGATGATAATGGCACACACTTTGATGTTACAAGCCAAATATTCAGTTTTCTCACGTCAACCGTGATAATGGAGTTTCTTTCATTTTCCCTCTGGATGGTGTTTTACAAAAGGTTTGTTTTCAGTGACTTGAGTTTGCGTGTGGACAAAAGGCCAAAATTGGATATTTGTCACTTCATTCCAAAACACACTTATGAATGAGGGATCTGCTGCTTTGTACTGTCAGCCCAACCATCCACTCCAGTTTTGTCTCTAAGAGGTTATGCGGTGCTATAACAATTTCTAGTGTTACCATCTGAGAGACAGCAGTAATTATCCTGCAGCTATAAGAGGTCACTTGTCAGCAAAGCGTTTAAACAACCAGCGTCCAGTGCAGCCTTTTTGCAAGTGATGTTTCATTATACCAAAGAACACACCCTTACCACTGTGTACTGATGAGCAACATGATGCTTGAAAATAAAATTAGTGCAAAATGTTGCAGTATATCTGGCAACTTGATTGCTTTAATGAAGGAATTATTTGCTACTTTACAAAAAAGCAAGATGCTGTCTTTATACATGCTGCCGGCCAGGAAATACTGACGAGGTTTCACAGCATGACTGTGGGAGAGCTTGCCAGCTAGAGCTAATGTTAGGCTGCAGTGCTGCTTCACACTTCTTCGCACAGTGCCAGAAACCTGCTGAGCAATCTACTGAGCTGAATACTGAGCTAAATTCACCTCAGCAAATTATGCATTAATTTAGAGGGAGCTTATCTCAATAAGACCACAACTCAAGTTATCCCATTATTAGCAACAGTAAACAGATTAGGTTCTGTATAGAGATGTACGGTCATGTCTGGGATCATTTTTCAACACTACAGGACCTACAGGGCTCTGCCACCCACACATCAAGGCTGGTCATTGATTGCAGCTAAACATCCATTATCTGCATGTCATTGTGCTGCATGAGAACTCCCTGAAGACAGATGTTTATCACTTTTTATGTCACTGGGTCTTGCAGGTTTTGCTCGATCCAAGGCGGATTAACAGAAACAAAACCTTGGGATTGTGTTGCTGCTTGACTTAAATTGGTTTCAGTTTGTCCAAAAAGTTAACACTTAAAAATGGTTTAATTGCTAAAATAATATTTTCAGATTAAATATTTATACTTGCCTGCTTTTATCTTGACATTTTTCAGTTCTGAGAAAAGACAGTTACAGAAATAGACTATAAAAGACATGGATGTGCAGAGTAAAACAAAAATAATGGCATATGCTTAAGTATCTACATCCTGCCTGTTGCTTGTTTTGAAAAAAAAATTGTAATGTCTGTGCTTTGGTGTTCAGACTGAGTCGAGGCATCTCCCCAAATACCAATTATATCAGCTTTCTTGGTTTCCTTCCATTGTTTGTCTTCTGGGTGTCCAGGCTAACACTCCAAGCTGCCAAGGGTGCAAAAATCATGACATTTTTCTCAGGTTAATTATGTAAGATTTATGTACCGTCATGGAGACGCTGGCAGATTTGAATGCCTCAGGATCCAATTTGGCACCACACGTGCAGATCAGAACTGCAAACAAATGTGTTTCCATGCATCTTTATGCTTCTCTTGTACATCAGATCTGTGCCCCAGGTGACATTACACATCAGAATTGGTACTCTTTCAATTGCAGCATGAATGTAGAGTCATAGATACATTAGTTTACACTGTCACACTCAGCATAGAGACAAACAAAAATGCACAGTAAACACATTTATATTCATATATGCATTCAGCATTCATCCATTTTGGTGCACGCAGGAACCAGTGAGGCTATTTGGAAACTGCCTGTCCTCCAGCGATGGAGGGTCCTGGCTCGATTTGGACCAGAGCGGCCCTCAACCCAGAGGCAGCATGACACCAAAGACACTGCGATAAATACACTACCAGCTGCCCTGCTTATGCAAGCACTGGCAGTATGCTTACAGAGACTTACTTATGGAAAGACAGAAAGGCAAAGACAGGGCAAAGACAGCCAAAATACTTATGGTACAACATGTCGAAGAGTTACAGAGGCACTTGAGGGCAAGTATAAACCCTGATGAACACTGGGCTTGCATGAGGGCAAATGATAAGCACTAACTGCCGGTCTTAATGTGACCATCATTGTGGGGTTACTAATGCTAAGAGGTTGTTAGAAACGTGTGAATATGTTTTGCCAATTTAATACTGAAAGAAAAGCAAAACCAACACCAATACATTCTTTGATAAGTGTAACTGTACCCAGGGACCTACAGTATGTTCCCAAAATCCTTTTTCCCAGGGTCCATATTGCCCAGTTCAACAGTCTGTTAACACACATCTCTTTCTTGTCACTCACTGTCCCTAATATAGCTTTGGTTTACTCTGCCTATCTATAACTAAGACATACTGTATCAAACAAAGAGCCATAAATAGATCTTGTCAAGATTAAAATTGACAAATAAGGTTGTGTCATGAGTTTAGTCTCACAACCTAACGCATGTCATATTAAGTGAATACAGAGCAATGTACTACATAGAACATTGGGGACACTGGACCCCGAGATCAAAAGACCATAGAAATAAAGGTTCCTGGGAACACAGAATCCTGGAAATATAGAACTCTGCAAACAGAGAACATTTTTAAGATTCTGGGAACATAAAACCCTGGGAACATAGGACCCTAGGGAACATAGAACCCAGACAACATAGGACCCTTGTAAGATCCTGGAAACAAAGGACCCTGGGAGTATAGGATTCTGGGAACATAGGACCCTGGAAGCATAGAACCCTTTAATATAGGACCCTAGGAACATAAACCCTTGGTATATAGAACTCTGGGAACATAGAACCCTTATAAGATCCTGGAAACAAAGAACCATGAGCACACAAGATTCTGGGAAGCTAAAACCCTGGGAACATAGGACTCTGGGGAACATAGGACCCTTGTAAGATCCTGGAAACAAATGACCCTGGGAGCAAAGGATTCTGAGAACATAGAACCCTTGAAACAAAGGACCCTGGGAGCATAGAACCCTGGGAATATATGATCCTAGGAACAGAAAAACTGGGAACATAAAACTCTAGGAATACAGAACACTTATAAGATTCTAGACACTGGATCCTAAGTACACAGGATTCTGGGAACATGAAACTCTGGGAACAAAGGACCCTAGAAACATAGAATCCTTACAGGACCCTGGAAAGAAAGAAATCTGGGAGCAAAGGAGCCTGGGAACATACAACCCTTAAAAGATCCTGGAAACAAAGGACCTTGGGAACATGGGACCCTAGGAACATAAAACCCTGGAAACATAAGACTCTAGGAACAAGGAACCCTGGTAACACAGAGCCCTTATAAGATCCTGGAAACAAAGGACCCTGAGAGCATAGGATTCTGGGAACATAGAACCCCTTAATATAGGACCCTAGGGACATAAACCCTTGGAATATAGAACTCTGGGAACGTAGAACCCTTATAAGATCCTGGAAACAAAGAACCATGAGCACACAGGATTCTGGGAACATAAAACCCTGGGAACATAGGACTCTGGGGAACATAGAACCCAGACAACATAGGACCCTTGTAAGGTCCTGGAAACAAACGACCATGGGAGCAAAGGATTCTGGGAACATAGAACCCTGGAAACAAAGGACCCTGGGAGCATAGAACCCTGGGAATATAGGATCCTAGGAACATAGAAACAGGGAACATAGAACTCTAGGAATACAGAACAATTATAAGATTCTGGACACTGGATCCTAAGTACACAGGATTCTGGGAACATGAAACTCTGGGAACAAAGGACCCTAGAAACATAGAATCCTTACAGGACCCTGGAAAGAAAGAAATCTGGGAGCAAAGGAGCCTGGGAACATACAACCCTTAAAAGATCCTGGAAACAAAGGACCTTGGGAACATGGGACTCTAGGAACATAAAACCCTGGAAACATAAGACTCTAGGAACAAGGAACCCTGGTAACACAGAGCCCTTATAAGATCCTGGAAACAAAGGACCCTGAGAGCATAGGATTCTGGGAACATAGAACCCCTTAATATAGGACCCTAGGGACATAAACCCTTGGAATATAGATCTCTGGGAACATAGAACCCTTATAAGATCCTAGAAACAAAGAACCATGAGCACACAGGATTCTGGGAACATAAAACCCTGGGAACATAAGACTCTAGGAACAAGGAACCCTGGTAACACAGAGCCCTTATAAGATCCTGGAAACAAAGGACCCTGAGAGCATAGGATTCTGGGAACATAGAACCCCTTAATATAGGACCCTAGGGACATAAACCCTTGGAATATAGAACTCTGGGAACATAGAACCCTTATAAGATCCTAGAAACAAAGAACCATGAGCACACAGGATTCTGGGAACATAAAACCCTGGGAACATAGGACTCTGGGGAACATAGAACCCAGACAACATGGGACCCTTGTAAGATCCTGGAAACAAACGACCATGGGAGCAAAGGATTCTGGGAACATAGAACCCTGGAAACAAAGGACCCTGGGAGCATAGAACCCTGGGAATATAGGATCCTAGGAACATAGAAACAGGGAACATAGAACTCTAGGAATACAGAACACTTATAAGATTCTGGACACTGGATCCTAAGTACACAGGATTCTGGGAACATGAAACTCTGGGAACAAAGGACCCTAGAAACATAGAATCCTTACAGGACCCTGGAAAGAAAGAAATCTGGGAGCAAAGGAGCCTGGGAACATACAACCCTTAAAAGATCCTGGAAACAAAGGACCTTGGGAACATGGGACCCTAGGAACTTAAAACCCTGGGAACATAGAACCCTTATAAGATCCTGAAAACAATGGACCCTGGGCACACAGGATTCTGAAAACATAACACTCTGGGAACATAGGACTTTAGGAACACAGAACCTTTGGGACATCGAACCCTTAAAGGACACTGGAAACAAAGGATCCTGGGAACATAGGAGCCTGGTAACATAGAAGCCTCAAAAGATCCTGGAAACAAAGGACTCTGGACGCACAGGATCCTGGTGACATAGAACCCTGGAAATATAACACACTGATAACAACAAACCCTGGTAACATGACACGCTGGGAACATAAAACCCTGCAAACACAGGAATGATTCCCATTTTACGCTTCCCCAGTTTGACCCTGTTTTGTTTGTGCGTGTGTGTGTGTGTGTGTGTGTGTGTGTGTGTGTGTGTGTGTGTGTGTGTGCTGGTACTACTGGTGGAGTAATTGTCTTTTTATCTTGAGCACACTGTGTATTTTCCATGCAAGTTTGCTGAGATGAAAATAAAGTATTCAATCTTGAATCTTTAAACATTGCTTGAGACCATTAGTATGCATTTGCATTAGCAGCAGGCATTAACATGCATTTCATCGTGCCAGCCTGTCATAAAAACTGATTTCTAATTGAAAAGAAAGAAAAGATTTCTTTCTCTTTGTTCCTCTTTCTCTCTTTGCTGGTGGAAAATCGACACCGGGAGAAAGCAGCTCTTAAGTTGCTGTAATTGTGATTTGTTTGGAAGGGCAAAATATTTACCCTGAATGAATTTAGTTTGGATGTTATTTGCTTTCTCTGTTATGCCAGCTTCTCAGTGGTACAAGCCCTGCGGGATTCTGATGAATATTTCAGTAAGAAATTCCTGTGCTGGTCTGTCTCTCAGCTTCACAATGAATACAAATTAACAAAGTGTGAAATCGTGCCTACTAAACTTATGAAATTATGACTTTCAAAAGAGAGTGTGCTTTCTGTCTGTTATGTGAGCAGAGCTTTACCTCTGGTTGTTGATCACTGCTCAGAAGATGATGAGTTCATTTTGACAAAAAAGAAAAAAAAACCTCCTTTTCTCAGTTTCGGAACTTGCAGTAAAGTATTTTATTTAGGGTGAAGCCTCTTGCAAGAAAAGACTGAGATTCTTCAATTACTGTTAGTGAGCTCTACAGGAGGAGAATTGGAGGTAGAAAAAAGGGAAAAAATGGGCTTCACTCCAACGGGCAGTGCTCATAGTCTCAGATTGGCTAACACACTTCCACTGCGATATTCAATAGGCCTATCTTCTCCTTCTTAAAAATGGTCTTGCCCCAATTTTACATCTTGAAGGAGTGCACTCACTGCCTTTACCAAAAACCCAATTTACTGCTGAAAAGCACATTTTTCCCTTTTTGTAGGTAGTTGCATTTGAGGCCCTGATATGTTCAAGAGTATAAATTGGATACCCCAGTGTGTGATATAAGCTCTATTTCGACTCTTTTCGCAGCGCCAGGAAGCAGATAACTGATGAGAGTGAATCCCCATTCTATCTGCTGGGGTCACATTGTCTCATTAATTGCTTATGAATTATCGCTGTACATATGTGAAACAGCTGGGGGCCATTACGATTTGGTTGGAAATAATACCCTAAAGAGCTCAGCACTGCATTAGAGTTGTGTGTATGTGTGTGGGGTGTCTATCAGCTGTTTTGGGTTTTGTTTTTTTCCCCCCTGAAACAAAATGAAAACCAAAATGTCTCCTCCCTCTCTCTCTCCCCCTCTCTTATCGGTGAGCACAACAAGGCAGGTGACTCATTAACATTCCCTGGCCGCCACGGGATTAAGAGCTTTGCAGGTTAAAAAAACGTGCTGTAATCAAATTATTCAAATGACCCTTACTCGGCTTCGACCTTCATAGCACCATTTTGGAGACAATTACACCAAGCAAGTTGTGCCTGAAACCATTTCATATCAGCAGGGAAGGGAGAGCAAGAAAGAAGAGAAAAATGGTGAGGGGGGCAAGGGAGGCAAAAGATACCGAACACAAAACATCTAAATGGGGAGTTAATTAAAATTGTTCCTTCAAACGTGTGGTTTTTTTTCCCCCAGTCGTGGATAAGGCAAGTCCTCATGCTGTGAAAAGGGAATATGATATCTTTTGGTTTATTGCCCTCATAGCAGGCTCGCTGTGACCCTGCAAATTTAGCAGATAAATGCATCCTTTAAAAGATGTCTTCTTGTATTCACCTGAAAGTATTTGCACTTTTTGTTTTAGTGTGCAACCTACTTGTGATTTCCTGTACACCATGCCTCTGTATGTTTATTGTATACTGTATCATTGGCATCAGAGTCTGAATGCAGCAGTGAGTAAAAACAACAAGAAACAACCCTCAGGATTTTCTCTGAATGTTACAAACACTTGGAGGTGTTGCTCCTAATCAGGCTAGCAGAGCCCCTCTCATCAGGTGGAAGCACAGTTAGGAAGCTGTCCTGTGCGACCACACTGAATCTGTTTGTTGTAACACAAAACTATTTTTGTCTTTAATCATGCATCTCTTCATCTGTCCATATTTTAGAGCCAATTACTGAAAAAGGTGTTTGTGTTTTCCCTGATGTGATTGCTTTCTGTCGCCCCTGGCATTTGGGTGAAATTTAAGAAACAATCCGGTGTACATCTCATCATTTCTGAGCAGCGCTCCTGTTGGCCTCCAGGTAATTAGCGCTGGGCCTAGTGGGGGAAGCCAGCGTGGGCCTCCATCGCCAGACGTGATAAATATTGACTTAGTCATACTCTTTCTTCCGCAGAGTTAATTAAAGTGTGGACTGTTTATTTTTCTGGGGCTGCCAACTTGAATTTGATGCCCTGTATTAATCAACACCCACCATGCTTTTCTGTGTGTATGAGAGCCACCCTCGCCCTCTTCAATGGGAAATAACTGGAAAGTGTGAATGTTTGTGTATTGGCTTGTTTTGCAATAATCGTGGCAGTATTTTAGACTTTCTGTGTGAAGATATTTTTGCAAAGAGATGTTACTGTTCCAAGTACTAATTAATTTTAGGTTTAAGACTTAGACTCTGGCTAAGTTTAGAATTATGATGAAATTTTGTCATGTTAGATGAGAGTTAAAAACTGCACAAAAGTGGAAAGAAAGGGGAAGCCCTTTCTTGTTTTGATATGACAAGTCCTGCATGTACAAAGTGAGGTACTTACCAAGAGGGACTCTGAAAAATGAAGCCAATGCAGACGTGCCAAAAACTGCAGTTCCTCTAATGGCCACTTGAGGCTGGCTCCAAAAGCAGGTCAATTCACATAGACCCTCATGTTAAAATGTGCAACTTAACAGCAGAAAAAAACACGTTTACAGCCTGGTACAGAAAACAGTTTTGGTCTCTATAGCTAATTTCCCCATTTATGTCAACTGTGTGGTGGTTAGATTTTTATATAACTTAACCAGTAACATTTCAATAAGACTTAAAGCTATGCAAATTACAGGTAGGGCAGATTTGAGTTAGAGGCTGTCTTTGGATAGACAGCTGATCCACCCTTCACTCCTTCACAGCTCCACCCTCTCATCCAAATATGGTCACTTCTGGCTCCAAAAATCCAAGATGGTGAAGGCCAACCTGCCAACCCAAGGTTTCAAAATGGGAGTCCACAAACCAACTGTTGATGCCACGGTGGCTTGGTCCATTATTTTTACACAGTGGTCCTTACTGATATGGTTTTCCCAGTCTATTGTGGAGGAACTTGACTGGCCTGGATAAAGCCTTGACTTCAACCCCATCCAACAACTCTAAGATGAACTGTATTACCAAATGTGAGCCAAGCTTTATCACCCAACCTCAAAGATGTACTTACAGATGCTGGCTGAATGGGAGCAAATCCCTGCAGCCAGAGTCCAGAGTAGAAAGCCTCCCAAAAGTAGTAGGAGTTGTTTAACAGCAGATGCATTGCCATGGGTTTAGACAATGCTCTCTAATCCAAAACTACATGGTTAAGGTTTACAACAATTCTAAACAGACATTGGTTAGTGCTAGCTAGCAGGTTCTGTTGGCGCGTTTAAGACAGTGGAGGAAGATGATGCGAGTGGTGCATTCAGAAATACTCAATCAGAGTGCTGGATTGCACTCTGGTACAAACTGGACCATGAGTAAGTTTGGAGTGCAGTCTGAATGTACCGTTCCATTATCCAGAACACTGCACTGTCAGAGTGGGATAGGACATTCTCTGCACTCCGTCTGGGGAGACGGAGCAGCAGAGCGCCAAGTGGAGTGAATGTGTGGTTACCTTAACTGTTAGTTACTTTGTATATAAGTATAAGACTCTGTTTCTTTGACCAACAGAGCTCTTACTTTACTGTAGAGTGTAAGACTGAACTTACAAACACACCATGTCAGGTCACTCTCTCTCCGGGACCGCGAGTGTTACTTGAATAAGTAAATACTCAGTGGTTAGACGATTTGAAAGGATTGATGATTACTATGCCAATCTTAGAAAGGAGGACAACACTTGAACAGTTTCCTTCAGTTTGTTTCACTATCAAAGCTAACATTAGCTGATGTGCAAAAGGTAGCGTTACAGAGAAATCCAGTATCCCTCTCAATACCTCCCGAATTTCTGATTAGGTGGACATGATAACCCTTAACACACATAACGTTATTCATCCCTACAACAGTAAATACTTTTTCCCTAACCTGATGTGAAGTGTGCGCTGCACATGTGAGCATTTTTGGTGATCGCCTCTATCCAGTCTTTTCATCTTATCGCATTTCATTTGCTTCGTTTTTGTTGACAGGCAGTGGCGGCTGGTATGTGATAAAAGTCAAGTGCAGGCAAGTCATGTTTTGCCTGCAACTGACAAACTGAAGTCATTGTTATGTAGGCCCTAAATGGGTCTATAGGGGCATCTTGAAATTTTGTATACCATTACGGACTTTGTCACTTACTATGATATGTCACGTCACTCTCTCCTGTGCTACTGTAATAATTACTTGTGCCACAAGAGGGCACCACCTTGCAATAACGGTAGGAGATGTTGAAACATCTCCAACACTGAAGATATCTGAAGATAAGAAAATATTGAACAATGGGTGAAATGTTTGGGTGTCCACGTGCTTCTGGCCACATAGTGCATTATACCATCCTGCCTACACTTGAAATTTTGTTCAGTGGACTAATTTTGATGAATAATTCAAGTGTTGCATATCTTTTGTCCTTGAAATAGCCTATGACAGACAGACAGATAGATAGACAGATAGAAACAATACGTGTCAGTGCTAAATCAGAGGCACCCGCACACTTGAGGCCATAGGAGATATTGAGACTGTTCATTATTCTACGACTGGACTGAAGATTTAACAAGTGAAATGGAAATGTTTGTGTTGTACAACAACCGCAGAGTTTTAAGGATCTTAACAGGCTACATATCTGCTGGAAAATAAACGTTTATCTCTAACAATAAAATCACATAGTGAGTTTTGACCTGAAACACAGACAGTCTTAATAAACAAGACTATAAAAAGTTTGAAAGTATCACATTAGACCAGTCAGTGATGACCACATAAAAATTCCTCTGGCAGTTATTACAGTCAATAATGTATGAGTTGTGCTCATTTACTCACAGCTGCAGGGTAAATTTCTAATTAAATGAAATGTCCAAACAAGAAACTTCATATTAGACTTCTTATTAGTTGGTTTAATTGTTTATTGTTTCATGATTTAAATTAAAAGTAGACCACAAGGTTACAAGACCATGAGATGCTTGGAAAAGTTAGTTGATAAATGGTGCACGTACACAAAGACTTGAAACTGGATTTATGTTTTTTTTTTCATTTATATATATATTTTTAATCACATTATTTAAAGGGGCTCTATGATATTTAGAGCTGCAACATGGTATGGGGTGCCGTTTGTAAAGTGTCTCACGCTGAAAATAACATCAACATTTTGCCACATTTAGCTTCAAACAATGTTTAAAAAAGTATTGTGATTTTTTTAACGTCACCTTTTACCACATTTACAGCAATATTTGTTAACTTAGAAATATATTAAATAGTTAAATCTAAATATTAAATGTGGCACCTAAATGTTAAATGTTAAATCTAAATATTAAATCTAAATCTAAATATTAAATCTAAATCTAAATGCTAAATCTAAATCTAAATATTAAATCTAAATCTAAATCTAAATGTTAAATCTAAATGTTCTGGGTGAAACAAAATATTTAGCTAATATGCAAATTTACACTGCCGGTCACCGGAAGTACCAAAATAAAAGCTCGAGATGGTCAGACTGTTTATAGAATCAAATAACGAATTAAAACCAACTTATCGGGGGAAATGAACACTTGAACATACATTAGCGTGATAATAACTACCTAAAATAACAAGAAACGTGTTTGGAGAAATTTTATTTGATGTGTACTTTAAGTTGTTAGTGTCCCTTCGGAGGGAATCACCTTCTTGTTTACAAGAGTTTAGCTACATATATATATATATGCACATCTCACGTTTTTCACGTCACTGTATCACCGTTTAGACTAATCTGGTGTTTGTAAAGTCTATAAACACAATGATTGAACAAACATTACTATCACGTTCTGAAATTAATAACATGGTTATCGTAGATTAGCGGGGCTAACTGTTAGCTGTTAGCCCCGTTAGCGGTGTCTGTAATGACTCATTAACTCTAAACGGTCTGTGAAGAAAATATTTTTTCCAGCGGATGTCTTAGTTACAACATGATTGAGCTAACTGGAGTAGTTTCATGTCGTATCCAACAATGGGAGACATTTAACAGATGACGTCCTGATAGCTTTGCTGCTGCTGCTGCAGCCACTGATGCTTTCTAGACATCGTGATTTCCCAAAACTGAATAAATACCACACATCGCAACACAAAACTGTTTTGCTAGATCAATCATGTTGTAACTAAGACATCCGCTGGAAAAAAAATATTTTTTTCACGGACCGTTTAAGAGTTAATGAGTCATTACAGACACTGCTAACGGGGCTAAGAGCTGACGGTTGTTAGTTTAGCTTAGGTTGTTAGTCCCTCCGAAGGGACACTAACAATTCAAAGTACACGTCAAATAAAATTTCTCCAAACACGTTTCTTGTTATTTTAGGTAGTTATTATCACGCTAATGTATGTTCAAGTGTTCATTTCCCCCGATAAGTTGGTTTTAATTCGTTATTTGATTCTATAAAGTCTGACCATCTCGAGCTTTTATTTTAGTACTTCCGGTGACCGGCAGTGTGAATTTGCATATTAGCTAAATATTTAGTTTCACCCAAAACATTTAGATTTAACATTTAGATTTAGATTTAGATTTAATATTTAGATTTAATATTTAGATTTAACATTTAACATTTAGGTGCCACATTTAATATTTAGATTTAACTATTTAATATATTTCTAAGTTAACAAATATTGCTGTAAATGTGGTAAAAGGTGACGTTAAAAAATTCACAATACTTTTTTAAACATTGTTTGAAGCTAAATGTGGCAAAATGTTGATGTTATTTTCAGCGTGAGACACTTTACAAACAGCACCCCATAACATGGAGTTGGCTGAACCAGCAGCTAATAGCTAACGGTGCTAACAGCATGAACAGTCTTAACCACAGCAACAGTGCTGAGAGTGCTAACGGTGTTGACCAGGAGGGGAACCAGAGGGTGGGTGCTACACGTCCTCAAGGACACTGCCTCGTCTGTCACAATAACAAACAAAGAAGCTCAGATGACAACATACATACATACATAACAGGACACTGTTACTTTTTTACAGTGGCATGCAAAAGTTTGGGCAAAACATTGAAGATGACACATTTCTTGAATATTTTAAGCAGGATTACTTTTTTTATTTCAATCTTTTCCCGTTTAAAAATGAGGATAAAGGGAAATGGGCCTGAGGCAAAAGTTTGGGAACCCTGCATGGTCAATACTTAGTCACCGCTCCTTTGGCAAGTATCACAGCTTCTGAACACTTTTTGTAGCCAGCTAAGAGTCTTTCAATTCTTTCTGGGGGGATTTTCATCCATTCTTTCTGCAAACAGCTTCTAGCTCTGTGATATTCTTGGGCTGCCTTGCATGCACTGCTTTTTAAGGTCTATCCATAGATTTTTAGTTATGTTTATGTCAGGGGACTGTGAAGGTCATGGCAAACCTTCAGCTTGTGCCTCTTGAGGTTGTCCATTATGGATTTTGAGGTGTGTTTAGGATCACTGTCCCATTGTAGAAGCCATCCTCTCTTCATCTTCAGCTTCTTTGCAGATCGTGTGATGTTTGTCTCCGGAATTTGCTGAAATTTTATTTGAATCCACTCTTCCACCTACCTGTGTAATGTTTGCCATGCCACTGGCTGCATCACAAGCCTAAAGCATGATTGATCCACCACTGTGTTTAACAGCTGGACAGGTGTACTTTTCATGAAAAGGCTTGTTTAGATGTTCCTTTGCAAACTTCTCACACTGAATTTTATTATGAGGACACAGGAAAGTTTTTCTTCTTTTCTCCTTCCATGAAAGTCATATTTGTACAGGTGTTGCGGAGTCAGAGATCTGTTGCAGTGAAACAGGAGTTTTGATTTGCCCTTCTAGTAATCCTACAAGCAGCTCTTTTGGAAAGTTGTTTTGGTCTTCCAGACCTTCCAGACTTGACCTCCACAGTTCCTGTTAACTGCCATTTCTCAATTACATTACAAACTGAGGAGAAAGCACTTTCATCTTCTTATAGTCTTCTCCTGCCTTGTGGGCATCAACTATTTTCTTTTTCAGAGTGCTAGGCAGCTGTTTAGAGGAGCCCATGGCTGCTGATTGTTGAGACAAGGTTTCAGGAGTCAGAGTATTTATAAAGCTTTGAAATTTGCATCACCTGGCCTTTCCTAACAATGGTTGTGAACAAGCCATAGCCCTAACAAGCTAATTAAGGTCTAAGACCCTGTAAAAGTTGTCTGAAACTTCAAATGTCTTGGGGTGCCAAAACTTTTGCATGGTGCTCCTTTATTTTTTTTCACTTTAAAATTGCACAAAACAAAAATGATGAAAAGCATGTTTCATCTTTCACTTCATGCCTTTTGGAGATCAGTTCATCTTCTACTTAAATAACTATTCAAAGTAAACAAAATTTTGACCAGGGGTGCCCATGCCACTGTGTATCTTTACATAACACATTGTTGTTTGCTGCTAAATTAATGTTCTCAATATTGTATAGAGCTCCTTTTATATATATTTTTTCAAAGATCTTCATGTACAAACAATCCTGTACTGTATTTGTAGTGTTTACTGTGGGGTTGATTGGGTGTCAGAATTCTCAGGTGATGTTTGGATGTCAGATTCCTCAGGTGCTGTTGACATGCTGTGTGCAAAGGTGCCTGTTAAATGCACCCTCTTTGTTCTTCACTCACGCTGAGACAGGAAGGTGAGAGCCTGACACGAGTAAGTCATTTAACCGTACAAATTTTGCATTAATATAAAATGAATGCAGCAGGCACCTCTGTGTTGCTACAGCAGAAAACCAGTGGAGTTGATAAGGAAGGGCATTCAAACAAAGTGTGAAGCTGCCAGACAGCCGAACAAGACGCTTTGTTTCTCCTCGGGATCATCAAACTGCACTTCTTCACGTCCGTGTTTGTTGTTGCTGGGTAATTGAGTTGCACTGCTGTCACGGTGTGACTCATCAGTGGCTCATTATTCCAGCTGCTGCCAGAGGAAGAGGCAACAACATCAGCCATGTTTGAGTGCGGTCATTATAATGGCAGTGTACCTGGAGTCCTACACCGGAAAACATCTCCAGACCCTGTCAGGAAGACAGCCACTCCCGAGTCATAAATGATGCACTCATGCATGACTAAGATATTCATCAAAAGTATGACACTATGCTCTTTCTTTTGCATTTATAATTAAGAGGGTCCAGCAGAAGGTCTTTTTTGTTTGTTTGTGTTTTTATACTCTACATCATTATAGTGTCCTCCAGTAGTTTTCCAAACAGCTCAGAAATATATTGTAATTCAAGGTCTACAGGAAGCCTGAACTCTAACAACCTGTCATTTTTCTCTGTGCCATTTTGCATCCCAAATCACATCCTCAGTTTTAAATTTTAAAAATAAACCACACATTGGCTGCAGATGGAAGCTGTGGTTGAGTAAAATCAAAGGACAGAGACTCAAGAGATCAAGAGACTTTTGCAGTAACAGCCCCTTGAAGAAATGTGTGTGATCCAGGAACTTCCTCGGATAAATGCCTGAATCCCATAAAATAATCCATTAACAGTTTCAAATATTGATGTAACTTCCTAATATCAGAGCTTGCATCTCTCTTGAGTATTTAAGTAGGGTGTGTCATGTTTAGCACCATTCAGACGTGCACTTCAGTCTGTTAATGTAAATGTCAGAGCGTCTCTGGCAATCTGCCTACATACAGAAGAACCCCTCCTCCACAGCTCAAGTGTTAATTTGTTGCAGTCTTACACTGTGCAAAGTTGTGCTCTATATCTGAATATGCATGTTTTATTTATAAATGCATATCTTGTGCCGTGCCTGGATTTTACTTTAGTTATGATTCATTTGCGCAAAGGAACTCAACTTTAGAAATAAAGTGTTGTAAGTGAGCTAATTTTAGGTTAATGAAGAAATGTTCCTCTTTAAATATCTTTTCATGTCTGGTGAGTACCTTTTCTAACGTGTAATAAACCCTCTTTTTGGTTCTTTCATTGGTAAGCTAAACTATAGTGGCTGAGACACTTTGAAATTAGCGTGAAAGTTCACTCTCGACCTGAGAAAGATTAGTTTGACAAAATGATCCTGACTCAAGGCCTACTTACCAGCTTTTTCAGGAACCTTCAGCCAGTGTGGCAGTATTCATCGATCATGGTATAAAGACTGGTCTCAATACATATTTTTCAAGATTTCAATCTCATCGCATCAAATATAACTCTGAACATGGATTTTACGACTGAGATTTTTACTCAGTCTTGTCTTTACTTCAAAGAGGACTCGGGATTTAATTTCAAGAATGGTCGAGACCACAATTGTGGGGATATCAATAAATTGGCTGTGCAATAAAAAGAATCAAAAACGGTGGTTAAGTAATTTCAGCTTGCTCAGATAAAAGAAATGAAAACTCCCACTCTTAATTTTGCCCTCTGCCATGCCTTTTGATTATTCTAACAAGACATTTCTCATGATACACATATACATACACACATACATACAGTATGGCAGTGCTCTGGTTTTGGTCTTATCTTGGTCTTGATACACTCTGGTCTCAGCTTAGGCGGTCTTCACAACATCACTGCCTTCAGATGCATCTCATGGTCTGAAAAACATAAGATGGGTCTGAAAGGTCCAGATCAAGCTGGTAGGCTGTTTGAAATATGGATATTAGTAATAATGATGATGATGAATAAATCTCTTCTTTGCTGATGACATTATTTTCTACCTCAGTGCTGTTCGCCAGCCGTGCTCCCACTGTGTGAGTAAGAAAAAGGGTTATAGATGTCCTTTATTGCACCAGCATGGCAAATGTATCCAGAAATGGTCCTACAGTTGTGTGTATAGTTAACATAGAGATGTACCATAATCAAGATCTATGTTTGATTGCCAAAAAGTCATTAGATGGGCCCAGAGATCCTAACAGCACTTTATACTGCATTCTCTTCTCTTTAAATGCTGTTGCCTTCACCATACAGTACACGTTGGTCCATCTCCACCCTCCAACAGTTACAGTTTACATTACAGTACCTCCCCTACCACCAGCTTCTTCATCCCCTTTAGTCATGCGTCATACTCTTCCCTCTGCAGAATGATTCATTTTTCATTTGATCTGGACTCTGGAAAAAAACTGAGCTAAATCCCCAGAGAGATTGCTGCCTGTCCCCTCAGAAAACTCCATCTTGCTGGCGGCGGACGTTTTCTACAGGGCTGCAGCCATTTTCCAGCATGGTTAATTTATACTGTAGATCACAATTGGGACTGAGCGCTGGATGAGTGATGCCTCCTATCTGATTCTTTGTCAGCGGCCATCAGCACTTTATTTTCTGATGTTCTCTGTGCAGTTATCTTGTTTGATGTGGAGGGATTCAGGCTGTGCGTTCATGAAAGGTTCTGCCCCTGGAGTCTATGATTAGATAGCTAGATGCAGAGATAATGGAAGGGAACAATTGAGATTAATGTGAGACTGCTGGACAAGATGTGCAATTCGCACAACACTCAGACTCATGTCTCACGCCTTTTCTTTGCCAACAGATATATGACACACAAGTCAAATTGGCTTGTTTGGAGGGATCCAGCAGTAATGATGAGAAAAATCTAAAAAAATCCTCAAGTGTAAGAACTGCTGGCGGGGGTAACGTTTTATGTTTGCCTCTACAAATGCACTAGTCCCCAAATGATATGCAGCCGCCAGACACTCAGATCACTCATAGAATAACACCATCAAACATTCAATCATGCTTGAATGTATTTTTAATATTGAATGTCAGAGTTATGATAAAGAGTGACTGGGATCTCCATTTGTGGCACTGACTGCCAGGCACTTCAGGTAATGGATATGAAAGTCTTCACAGGGGAAATATGCCCGCATCAAAAACCCAATACAAAAGTCTCGCTCTCCCTCTTCTTCTTCTCTCTCAATACATTAATAATAACATTACTCATACAGAGCCAGAAAAAATCCATATATTGTACAAGACTCCACCCAGAAATGATGATCGCCTCACCCCTCCTGTGTGGATCCCTTGCCTCTGGCCATGTTACTCCTGAGACAGGCAGCCAGCCACCTGCAGGATTTCTCCCTTGATCAACTGCAGGACAGGCCCCTTTGATACCGCCCACTCTCCCCCCATTTCACTGTCACCATCAATACCAGATGGCATAGAATCCCCAGAGAGAAATGAAAAGGGGGGAGAGGTGCAGGAAAAACTGCCTTTGTTAACCTGATGTTTGCAAATAGCAAGGATTGTGTTGTTCATGTTGACCCGGGAGCTAAATAAGATAATGAGCGTGATCATTCCAGTGACAAGGGAGGAACTGGGCCCTGGCCAGTCAGGGCACGCTCATTTGCCTGGTATGCACCAGCCCATTAGAGAAAGAGAAAGTGAGCTGCTATAGTACATGACTTCTCCTTCTGCGGCTTCTCTGAGCATACTGCCTCCCCATTAGAGACAGACCTGCAGGAGAAGTCTTGTTTAGCACTCCCCGCTGCTCCCACCGCCTGTGCTCTTTGTACATGGGGCTGCGTTTTTCGTCAGTAGTGATCAAGAGGTGTTTATAAGAGTGACAAACAAGGGAGAAACGGGGCAGAAAATAAAACAGAAGGGAGACCAGGAAGGAGAGAAAAGGAGAGAGAAGTCAAACTCTTTCCACTGTCTGCACAGCGCTGGCTCTGCTCAGATGCCTCAGTTCAAATTGAGTGCAAAGATGAAGAAGAGATGAAGTCACTTTGCTAAATGCCCAACTTTCGATAAGCCTGGCATGCCCTTAGAAAAGCACCAGGCATATTTTACCATCAAAAAATAAAAGCTTTAGCTAAGGATTGCACTCCCAGAAACATACTTTAAAGGATCGTTTGGGCTTATTAGAACTTGGCTCTTATTTCCGTTGTTTTTGCAACAAGATTGTACCGAAGTAAGAGCTCAGATCTAAAAACAAGGGGATGTTACCACAACAAAATGCAACAGGGCAACAAACTATTGGACAGACAATGTTGTCATCAAGCAGGCTGTCCTCATGCACTGTTTGTATGTAAACCTACAAAATTCATATTCGATTCATATAGCTCACCTAATGATGGGCTAGTTATTCGTGTATATCCCACGTAATCAAGAAGGCTTCGATCACATGACCAATGTGCTGACAGGAGTAAAGAAGGAAAAAGACCGAAAGTTAGTGTAAGAAGTAAAGTTGTGGTGGCGGATAGGTCAAACAACACAGGACTTTCCCCCAGAAAACCAGTGTTTGGAATCACATGAAACCAAGTAAACTTACTGACATATTTTTTGGTAAGTCGTCACAATTTTTCTTTTCCTAAACCTAAGCTACGTAACTTTACTTGCCAAAACCTAATCTACGTAGTTTTATATTGTATGTAACTACACTGAAGGAAAAGTGTGTCCTCCATTGAGGTTTGCAGATTTCAACCAGCTGAAATTTCTCCTGATTAGAATTTCTTCAGTGTTAATCATTCAGGAGGTTTTTACCAGGAGCTGAATTATCTGCAGAGGTCTCTTCCTCTCCAAAACAAATGAACCAGGTGATTCAAACTAGTAAAAACATGCTACAAATAAGTGCTTCTTCTAAGCTGGTTAGCGTGTTGCAGACGATCAATCACCTAATGTGTGTTCACTTTATTTCAGATCCAGATGGCCTGGAAGTTTTTACCGTGAGCTAAATTATCTACAGAGGTGTCCTCCTCTCCCCTCCTCCCCTCTTCCTCTAGGTGGCTACGGACGGTTCGATCCCCGGCTCCACTAGTCTGCATGTTGAAGTATCCTTGCTCCCATTGGTGTGTGAGTGTGTGTGAATGTTTACTGAGTAGCAGGTGGCACCATGTATGGTAGCCTCAGCCACCAGGGTTTGAATGTGTGTGTGAATGAGTGAATGTGACATGTAGTGTAAAAAGCGCTTTGAGTGGTCAGAAGATGAAAAAGTGCTATACAAGTGCAGGTCCAAAATAAATGAACCAGGTGATTTCAATCGATAAAAAAACAAACAAAACAAAACTGAATAGGAGTTTCACATTTAAAAAAAAGTGTTGGTTTTTTTTTGTTTGTTTGTTTTTATACTGCTCATTGAGGGGCTTCTAACTTTGATGATGATCAAATGATGACGATGCAGAAACACAGATGGCCCCATGTAGAACCAATCTTTGGTTTGTTGTTTCTGAGCTACTGTAAGAAAATAGCGGTGTAACATGGCGATCTCGCGATCTCCATAGACAAGGACCTGCTCCCTCTGTAGAGATACATGGATCACTCAAAGGTAACAAAAACACAACAATTCTTATTTTCAGGTCATTATACTCTAAAGAAAACACACTTAGTGTATTATATTCAATTTCTGCCAATATATCCTTCTAAATCCTAAACACTGGACTTTTAAGTACTCAACATCATTGGTTTGGCACATGGCCCATATCATGAGACGTCATACATACTGTTGTATGGCCATTTTTGTAAGATATCATATAAACCACTGTTTGAGGATGGGTTGAATCAAGCCAGCAATTTATTAAAGAGGCAACAGATAGGATTCCTTTTGTTTTTTTAGCTTGGCGCCACCTAGCATCAGTGGTGTTGTGTTGCACTGTCGCAACGACCAAATTGACCGTGGGGATCAGAGATAATCAATAAAATGTAGGCTGTAAAGCCAGCAGTATACCTCTATGTATATGTAGAATGAGAAGGTGTGTGGACACTACACTAAATAAATGAGTAAAGAGATCGAGCAACAATTATCAGATTTATCTGAAGAAAAAAAAAATGCAAATAATTATACCAGAATGCACAGTACCAGTACAAACAACTCACAGTAAATTATACCAAAATGTACAGTATCAGTACAAACAACAATAGACACAGTGGAATTATACCAATATGCACATGGAAACAGTCCCGATTCTAGAATAAACGGTACTGTATGGAAATGATGCGGCCGGTTGGAGCTCAAATTGAATGGGAAACAAAGTCCCAGTGTTCACTTAGCTGGGCGTAACTTAGCTGGGCGATGTCCGTCGATAGCTGCCTCCGTGAGAAGATAACAGAAGGAAGGGAGGGGGGTATCTATGTCCGAGGGCTGCCGTAGAATGCCAACGAGGATGTCAGCCGACCAACACTCGCTACCCAGTCCCTGGTTGCGTCGATTTGCGATGCTGGCCAGCTAGGAATGAACTAGCAGCCAGTACAGTACAGTCCTCTCTCGGCTAGCTAACATTTAGCCGTGTTACTTACTGATCCATTAGAAAGAAAGCTAGCTGGACATCCGTTATGAAGCCTCTTTGGTCACGGAGCTCTCTCCATCTCTTGAACACCTGACTGAGGTTTACTCTTGTTTTTCCTCTTCTTTTATCACTCTCCTTTTTGCTCTTCTTTGCCTCCTCAGACAGAGGAGCTTGTTTTCTTTTGCTAGGCCATTTTTCACTTGTCTCCAAACTTTGTCCGTCTGCCATTGTGCTCATGACTCAACTATCTCATGCCCAACTCCTTATAAGGACCAGCTCCAGTCCCTGATTGGCTGACCGACCAATTTCGCAATACCTACATGATGCATTTCCTGCCGTAAAGCAGAATTTTTTGGGAGATGACAGAGAACGCACCAGAAATGATGTCCCAACCATGGTTTGTACAGAAGATCAAATTTTAACCAAGAAGTCAGTCTGTAAAATGCACTGGATATTTATTCTTTCAGCTTCACATTTAACAGACAGTTTGATGAGAGGATCAATGACAACCTCACATCTGCTGGCCAGAAAAAGAACAAGTGTTTTTTCACAATGTTGCCAAAGTGTTTTTTTAATGTTGCCAACAAAACTCGTGAATTTTTGAGCACATGCACCACAAATACTGTCATTGCTCCAAACTTGCCTTTGTTTGGCTGACCTGGGGATTTGTTAAGAGTTTTATCATGTAACTGTTTGTGTTCCTGGCTCCATCTGACTTGCTTTTAGCTATGGCATTGTATTTTCAGATCTCAGGAATAAACTTGGAAACATTGTTATTAGTACTGATTTATGGCCAAATTCTGAAAATAAAATCCAAGTTGTAATAAAAATAGATGAATCAGAACTATCCTTTAACATTTTATTTAGACTCCCAAGAGATATCTGCTGGATCGTCGCAGTGCACCACCCTGATCCGTCTCCTAAATCTCACAGAGCAGGGTTAGCATAGGCATGGGAAAGGTGATAAGACAGGGCTTTCCAGCAGGATTGGTAGTGTCTCACTCTCTGACCTCAACGTGAGGACGATCCTGCAACATGGACAAGGAAACAGACTGTGGGTTTAAATGAAAGAGACAAGCAGAAAGACCTGGGATAGAGGAAGAGAGGAAATAGAAAAGCGTGGATGGAGAGACACGGAATTAAGAGCTGTGTGAGCGAGTCATAGGCCAGCACATGTAGGTCATCTGCTCGCACTTTTGGCTTACTTTAAAAACACGGCGAGGAAATGAGAGGGAAATGGGAAAGAAAGAGACAGAGAGAGGGAGGAAGTGATGGGATTGGGTGTATGCAGGTGACAAGCTGCCACGCAGAGAGAGGAACAAGGCTCCGGCGATGCTCTGCAGGGTGAGAGGCCTCGTCTGACACAGCGGCAGCGATATGGGAGCTGACAGGTCGAGGGTTGGGGGGGGGAGTCAGGAAAAAAAAGAAGGGAAGGATCCCTGCTGAGAATGAGTCCAACAACTCCGACATGACACTTCCAAAAGCTAATTTAGCGCCTCTGAGAGATGATGTGTCGAGCTTTCTGCACCTCACTGTGCTGCTATGTATGAAGACACTGATGTAATTACACTTCAATACAGGACAGCTCAAAGCCTGCAGCAGAATTTTTGTTTTTTTGTTTTTTTTGGCATATGCGTAATTCTTTGTGTTGAAAGGTTTTAAAACACAGGCCTGTCAACAATGAATTTTACACTTGATTATACTGTGGTCAGATCATACATTGTGGGTATTTTGCATTTACAGCTGATGACAAAGTACATATGACAAATTAGTCCTCTAAGTTAGTTTCCTCACAGTGATGTCCTCCGGCTGTTTAGGCTTTCATGTCATCTGCTGACTCCTGACAGTGACAATATTTCATGAAAGGATCACAAATTAAGGGCATTTGTTAATCAGACCCTTCGCTAAAGTGTGACTCCTTACCGGGGACAATCTGTATCCTCATTTCTCTTCCCTTCTCCCCCTCATGTTATCACTCTTCCTCTTATTTTTCTACCTCTCACCGTCACCTTGAATCTGTGAAAGTGGCGTGTTCCTGGGGGAGGCTGGGTGCAGGATGAAGGGTAATGAATCGGACCACAGGGGTCACGGCGACACTGTCCCCTCTTCTCATGCACGGTAATGAGCCGAGGTCAACGGGGAAAAGACGGCGGGCGAAAACCTGGAGAAACAACATCATGCTGCAGCGCCGCGGCTCCTCAGCAAACCTCATTATCTGGGCTTCAACCCCAGCTACAACCCTGGCCTTTATACACACGCCTAACCAGAGGTGAGGAGGACTGAGTCCACTTTAATTAGTGTAGCTATTAGTGGTCTGCACTGAGCTCGCCTGCTTCTGTTGTCCACCAGTGACATCCACGAGGAACTTTGGCTTCACCATCAAAATCCTCCATAAACTGTTTGATTTCATAGTTATTTTTATATTAAAAGTTTTTTTTTCTCTTATTTCCACATCACCAGGTGGTTAAGATGCAGAAAAAGCTCAATCAGATAGTGAATAACTATTAAATAATACTAATACTAATTAAATTGTTAAATCTTATTTCAATGATACATTAACTGCTAGGGGAAAGAAACAGTATTACTTCTCAACATGTAAGCCGCAGTGTACCTGTCCTTGAAGGTTAAAAAAGCAAGCTCCTGGCTGGAGGGTTGCTGAGTTGATCCATACACTGACAAACTTCCCTTCCCAATCACCACTGCTGCAGTGCCATTGGGCAAAGCATCTCATAAACCATGCCTCAGTGGAGCTGCTCAGTCAGCCATTTCTCATTCCCAGGTCGTTAAATATCAATGCTTTTTTACACCCCTCAGCATATGATACCAACACCAAGGGCACCCTGTAGAGTCTTTATTAGGTGCACCGGGCTTTCAACTAACTCCAGTGTGAACTTATCCGCTGCAATATTTGATGCTGAAAGCAACTGTTGTATTATAAAGGGCCAGAAAGTTCACAAAGAGCAGGACGGAGGGGTGGTGGATGGGTCAAACAAACACAGGACTTTGACCCAGGAGGCCGCTGTTTGTGTCCTGTGTGATACCAAAAGTCAGCATTACTGTAATGTAACAATACATAACTTATGTACAGGGTCACGTAGCTATATCAGTCATGTGTTCCATATGTATGTCACATTAAGTTACAGCTACCTCGTAACAAACCCAGAACAGGATCTTTTTTTTCTGAGCATAACCAAGTGGTCAGGATGAGCGAGTACACCATTATCTGTATCTGTAGCCCCTTTTATACTACCAGATTTTCAGCGAATGTTGGGCCGATTTGCCGGTCAGCTGCGAGCATTTATACACACAGAGGCAGAATGGCGAGTTGATCCGAGGGGCCCAATTTTCCGCCTCAGAGGGTAGTCATATTGGCGGAACCCTTTAACTTTAAACAGACTGAGGCGGCCTTCCACAGCGAGAGGGGCTGTTGATGACGCCACACGTGCAAGCCACTGGCAGTGGATAAACAGATAACAGCTGATAGCAGGAATTAGCGAGCAGCTAGTAGCAAGAGGGAAAGGCAAACCTGACAAACACTGTAAAGATAAGCAACTGGAGAGACAAGGAATAGCGCGCCTTCCTTGCCCTTGCAAACGAAGAGGCCATTAACCAACAGATGACGGGGACGGTAAAGAATGGGCCAATTTATGAGAGAATCACCGTCTGACTAGCGCCGCCTGACTAGCTGCGGCTTCGCTCCCATGTCAGTGTTTATGTCACACGCTGAGCTACACATTTTGTTACTTGCTCACGCCCCCATTGCCCCGAAAAAGGCACATTCTGTATGAACAAAAGTGGGTAGGCGGCAACTTTCCGCCCTCCCCGAGTTTGTTTTTATACTGCCAATGCTGAAAAAAGACTGATTGGGCTTTCCTGCCTTTTCCTTGTGTTTAAGCCTGAAATTGCTAAGTGTTGATCAGAAGTTGCTTTATTCATTATTAATTGGAGAGCTATTTACAGAACAGCCTCAGAATTGAGCTTCATAACATTTTTAATCACAAGAATATTGGAATAACTTTGTAATAACTTTTTTGAAATTAAAGTTTCTATTGTTTAATTACTTCAGATCAATCATTCTAAAGAACAATACATGAACATAAACAGGGCTTGACGCTAACTTTTTTCCCAAGGAGCACATGTGCTCCTAAGTTGAAAAAGTAAGGAGCACACAAAGAACTTTAGGGGCACAATGTAAATTGATCAAATAATGTGTTTTCCGTAATAAACGTGATGCAAATAGACATTTACAAGAAAAATTATTTAATGAATTTGTATACAAAATGTACAGAAAGGTAAAATCATCAAGTTTTGAAAAAGTATTGCAATTTAATTTTTTCTTTAATGTTATTGTCTTACATATATTATCTTTGCAATATGATTATCTTATGTAATGTTATTACTATCCTAAAACATTCTCCAGGTCCTCTGAAACTCTGCAGGACTTATTTCCACCCTGCCCAGCAGCGGTACCGTGGCGAACGGTCCCTAACTGCGGGGAGAACGGAGCAGGCTTCCCCGGAGGTCTGCCGCTTTTCCCAGTCCCTCTTCTCCGCCACACTTTGACTTATTCCCACCCAGCTGACAGCCTGGCCATGGAGAATGGTCCCTCACTGCATCAATAAGTGATTAACATAAGGGGGATCAAAATAAAATAAATAAATAAAATAAAAATCAACCAGCCACCCTCCTCCCCTGACAAGTCCCTTCATAAGTAAAGAACAGTCCCTAAAGTGCGGTGAGGTTTGTGGACTGTTACCTGGCTGCCACAAAGAGAGAAGTGAACAGCTCGTTTCCCCTCTGACACACCACATACCTGTGTGCCGCCACGGCTCGGGTGTCCAGGTACTACTGGTCAGTCATGACACCAACGAAAGAGGAAATTACGGGACCTGGAGTCAGACTTCTCTGTCGCCGGCAAACCGTTATCTTGCGCACTATGATCCTCCACCGTATTCCTGTCTGTGACCCCCGTTCAACCCACAACCGCCGTGATAATAGGGACGCCCCAGCGCCCACTCCACTAACTTGACATGGAAATGAGCGGTAGTCTAGAAAACTGGCGAGTTTTCTAGACTACTCGTGCGCCCTCACATAGATTGCGCCCTGGGAGGTCGCCCACATTGCCCATAGCAAAAGCCGTCCCTGCCTCCACCACACTTTGACACGGTTATGGGTGGTTTTCCAAGCCACTGTCGGCACAGTGAATATAAGTCCCACTGTCGGCTGGGTGGGAATAAGTCAAACGGGGAAGAGGGAAGGCGACTGGAGTTTCTCCAACATTTGCGGTTAGATTATTATATTTTTTTATTGACAAAAATATAGGCTGCTTCGGTTGATTTTTTACGCGCACATGTGCCCCTAAATATTTTTTACAGTTCGCACACACCTATTTTTAGTCGCAAATGCAAGTGAAACGCTCGCACTGTCAAGCGCTGATAAACTTGAAGGAATAAACTCTGACACAGGCATTCAGTAAGTACAAAGTAAAAGTAGGAACAGGAGTTCTCACACAACTTTTCTTTGCTTGTGTCATGTTTTCTACACAATAAAATACAATGTTGATTAATTATAAGTGTGTGTGTGTGTGTGTGTGTGCTGGCTAACTTTTAAACCACTGTAGAAAAAAAAATGGAAGCAATGAGAGTTGTGAGCCGTGGCTGCACTGCATCTTGTACAAGCAAAGTTCTCCAATTAACTCAGTTGACTCTGGACATTTTCTACTAACAGAGGTAGGAGTGAGCCAGGGGACGAACACATAACCATAACTGGTGCAGACAAAAGCAGTGAGAGAGCACTGTTACTGAATGGCTGCATGTGACTATGGCAAGATTGTGTCTGCGTGTATGATGGCTGGGTGACAACAGAGCTGCAGCGTTTATGCGTGTATGAGATGAGACAAAGCAGCTACCAAATATGCATTTTGATTGTTCATTTTTGTTCATCATGAGCATGGATATTGACACTGTAGTGACTAGCCCTACACTTTAGCCGCTACTGGTTGCTAACTAGTTGAATTATTTGGATTATCAGGAACTACTTCCAATCTTTACCAATGCTGTATATCGTCATACGTTTATTTTCTCACCAGTGTCCGTAATGTCCAGATAACTTCCGATAAATACAGCCATATAAATCTTAATCTGAGCACAGTCGAAAACTCTTTGCTTTCCAACATCAGCAGCACCTGTACTTACTGGCATGAACTGAATACCATGGCCTGCCTCAGCCAGTGATATAAGCCCTCTAGTGGCGTGGGGGGATAATACATTTATCACAAATCATGGCTCCAACAGGTAGGTTTTACTTGGGTGACACTCATGCTTGTTGAAAGTTTATTATCTGGCATGGATCCCTACCAAGTAGTTCTGCTGCCTACACTGCTAACCATGTTACAGTGTTTTTCCACTGAGACCACCGTGTATCACATATGGATGCTAAAAGGTGCCTTGTGCATCAGTAATAGAACATTGAGGGGGTATTACAAAGCACTGGCATTTGATGCCCTGGGAATGAGAATGGGTTGGCTCAGTGGCCAGAGGGTCAGACTGTGGTTTTCCTTGACAGCTTCCAGGTGGCTGTGTAAAGCCCTGCTGATAAAGAGCATTGAAACTCAGTCAATGTACCTTACTCATAATAAGAAAAGGGTGTTTTGTTGAAAAACTAGGAGGCGGGGCAGAGCATTTCAGAGCTTACTGTCCATCATAAGGAGCTACTGATGGGCACCTCAAAGAGGGAGACTACATGCTTTCAAAGTCTAAAAATTGCTCCACTGCTCACACTACAAGACATTTTCTTTGAACAAGACAATGGTCTTGTTGACTTAGACTCCCTGTTTCAGATGGGGAGACCTGCAATAGGTGAGAAAGGTCAGGAAATTCAATGTAAACAGGCAAGAAGTCAATGTGTTGCCTCCCTCCTTCCACACCCCTGCATTTTCTCATTGTCACCCACCTGGACTCTGAATCTTTAAGGAAGCTTTAACTGCTACTTAAAGTTGCAGCATCTGAGACAGCTCACATCAAGGTAAAGATGTGTGTTGGAGCATGCAACACAAGATGAAATCTCTTAATGAATGCAGATTCTGTGCCAGCTCAAGTGTTTTGACCGGCAAATCACGGCCAAAGTTTGCACAAGGCCTCAGCTGCCGAGGGTAACCTTGGGACCTTTCAGTGAAAAGGCTGCCTTTCTGATCATACAGCCAAACAGCTGTCATGTGCATGTTTTTACACTAGACAGCTGTTTTACCGACAGTCCTAAATGTAATCTAAATGTCCAAAGTGGAACTGAAAATATCAGTATTAAAATCAAATTTTCAGCTTCTTCTGAACTTACTGAATTTCTTCAATTTCTACGGGTCTAAGTACTTAAAGAAATACTTCACTCCCTAAATGACCTTTTGTACGTCAATTACATGACCTATGTTATTTTGAATTCATGAAGAAAACTTGGCTTTTCTTGCAAGCCTCCACAGTGAACAAAGAATCCAAAAACAGGAAATCCTTGATAAATTGGAGTAACATTTAACAACAGCAAAATTATATCAACACATCAGTTTACCAACCCTCACTCAACACATGCAGTAAAATCTAAGTCTCATTTATCCAGTCGTATGCGCAATACTTCCCAAACACATGCTTTTTCGCTTAAACCTTACTATATTAAACACTTCCGCATAAACAGTCTCCACACAGATGAGTGGAATAGCAAGCACATCCATTTAAACTCTGCTTGTGCATTCATTGTGCAGAGTTCAAGTGCATGTGCTTGTGTCTGGGTAGTACTCAACACATTCTTGGAACCCATCGGCTGTATTCGGCGTCTGACTTCCGGCAGACGGCGATACAGCCTCTGGGGGGCAGACCCCCGATTTTTTGGCATTCTGGTTTGATTTGGGCGGAGGAGGCAAATTTCCGTTTCCGACTTCCGTTTATATATAAGTAAATATGCTGAACCATTGCGATGGATTCAGAGTTTGCAGTGACGCCAATTATGTTCGGCCTCATTAGTTCACTGCACGGACTGTTTAACCTGGCAACAACTGCAGCCGGCTCAAATGTGATTGATCAATATCATGCGGACTACAAACATCCTACAACAGGAAACCATGGTTCTTCTGCTCTTCTTCCGGAGGCAAGATCTCTGGGGTTTGCCTACAGACTCTACATTCACTGAATGTAGAGTCTGTATATAGAGACTATACTAAACATACAACTGGATAAGTGGGGATTGGATTATACTGCACAAGTTGTGTAAGAGTTTGTAAACTGGTGTTTTCATAAAGTTTTGCTGTTGAAAAAACTTGGCCCCCATTTACTCCAGTCCATTCTCTGCTTTCTTAGTGAGATATCCTCGCTTTGCTACTATCAGTTTTCTTCTAAGTATTGCAAAATATCACTTTTACTGCCACTGAAAATATGTCAGATAGAACTTAACAAACAGTTAATAATTTCTCTCGGGATATATGAAAAACCAAGCGTTTAGAACAGCACATACAAAAGCCGTTACAACTCTTTTCTGTTATTGAAAATAAGAAGATCTGACAAGATTTTCAACACCTTCCCATACCTGTCTTTACCTTAAAAGCCTGTCTGTCATAAATTGATAATGTAATTTTACCACACAGCTACTTCTCAGTATAAAAGTGGTGCCAAGAACACAGGAGACCAGATTCTCCATGCCTTTCTTCTCCTCCAGCAACGCGTTTCTTCACAGATGGAGTTAAATTATGCAGCACAAACTGTCTGGATATAATGTTCAGAGTGAGGGGGTGTGTAGAGCCCTCTCTCTCTTTTATTCTGTGATGGGGGAGAGCAAGTCACACTTTACAGCTGGGATAGAAAATCATCTTGGAAATGTATTTGACACAGTGATAAACTAAATTTACCACACCATCTACTGAAAAAAATAAATAAAACATCTCCCATGTGCACATGAGCTGAGATGAGTTGAGCCATATAACCTCTGCCTGTCTCCTCCTCATCTCACTTCATGCTTGCCTGAATGTTTTTGAGTTTCAGTGATTATACGAGCCAACATGACACAATATACTTCCTCATTCAAAAATAGTGGCACAGAAGGAAACCATCAGAAGATCCAGGCACTGTACATTTGAAATTTAAGCCACTTTGATATGGATTTCTATCACATGCTTATATTCCACATTTTCTCCCCCTCCTATCAGCAAATCCACGCCAGAGGACTGGAGGCCTGCTCTGCTGCTCAGATAGCCTCTGAATAAGCGTGAGAGGGTTCCACGCCGCTGAAAAGTTGAAGAACAACTGCAGAAAGACAGACCGATTATCTCCTAAATGTCATGTTTCCCTGAATGAGTCACAGCGGTGACTCTTTTACCCCGTGATGGCTACTGATAACGGCGTGCCAAATCTCAGCCCCCGAGCACATTTGCATTCTAATAAGCCACCACTTCCTGTTCGCCATTCTTCTCTTTATCTTTTTTTTTTCAAACTTTTTCAGACAGAAAACAAATTGCATTTCAGTAGAGACAGAGATGTGATAATCTGAGCATTCAGTACAAGTCGTTCACTCTGAGGAGCTGGCGTTTCATTTCATACTCTGGTGGTGGCTTATAGAAACCTCTGTACTCTGCATGGCTCAACATGCACTGCATTACACATGAGCAGTAATGGAGTGTCTTGTTATGCTTAACGGCAATCTGCATGAAGTTGCCAAAAAAAGAAAAGTCATTACTACGCATGGTTAAGTCGCTGCGTGACTTAGCATATTGCAGAAGGCGGGAGGCTCATTGTGCTCAATAAAGTGATGTGTCCTCAGCAGGAAGTCCTACAGGTGGAAATTATAATGTACAGGTGGAAATAATAACAACCGCTGGGATCTGACAGGGTAACAGGTTGAAGACCAAAAAAGGTTGTGAGCAGAGTGTTGGTAATGTCTCTTCAGATTTAGTTCACTGATTAACCAGAGTAGGTTTGGGGTTGCTGAAGATATTACTGGATTTAAAAAACAGAAAAAAAACCCTCCAGTACATTCTGCAGTGTAAACAGTTTTATGGCAATTATGAATCTCTAGCTTCCCTGTCGCACTGCTGCGACCCCCTCAACACACACACACACACACAAATGCACACACAGAAAACACGGTCAAACAGAGGATGCATAAAATGGGGATCAATCAATCCCCAGGGTTCTATGTTCTCTGGGCTCTTTATTTCCAGGGTCCTATACGTGTTATGTGTTCCAAGGATCCAATGATCCTAGGGTCCTATGTCCCCTGTGTCCTTTTTATTTTTTTTTTTTATTTTAAGGGTTCTATGTTCCCAGGGTCATTAACTTCCAGGATCCTATAAGGTTTTTATGTTCACAGGGTCCTATGTTCTAAGGGTTCTGTCTTCCCAGGGTCCTTTGTCCCCTGGGTCCTTTATTTCCAGGGTCTTTTAAGGGTTCTATGTTCCCAGGGTTCTTTGTTCCAATGGATCTATGTTCCCGGGGTCATTAACTTCCAGGATCCTTTAAGGGTTTTATGTTCACAAGGTCCTATGTTCTAAGGGATCTGTCTTCCCAGGGTTCTATTTTCCCTGGGTCCTAATTTTCAGGGTCCTGTAAGGTTTTTATGTTCCCAGGGTCTTTCATTTCCAGGGGCTTATACAGTTTTTATGTTCACATGGTCTTTTACCTTCAGGGTCCTAGAAGGGTTTTATGTTCGAAGGGTATTTTATTTCCCCGGGCTTATAAGGGTTTAATGTTCCTCAGAGTCCTTTATTTCCAGGGTCCTAATGGTTCTGGATCCTCTAATGGTTGATTGTTCACAGGGGCACACACACACACACACACACACACACACACACACACACACAGTCTTTCCTGGACTTTCACTTTTCCTGTGTCTTTAGTTGTTCAATTTTTGTTTATTTTACCTCCTATCAACTGCATACCCACTAGTTTGTCTTGTGCTGTATTACTTTTTTTTTCTTGTCATTTGTTTTTGTCCCTTATGTTTTTGTCATTTGTCTTGTTCTTATTTTATATAATAAATCTTTTGGCTGGCTATGTGTCCTTGGACCCGTCCTTCTTGTTTTCTCATCACTTTATTGCACAATATTAAAAAAAAATATATATATTATATAAAAAAGAAGAAAAGACATTATGAATCATGAACAAGCATGTTATGGTCATATGAAAAGTCCTTTAAATAGCTAAAGACAGGTCAGAGTATGAGTAACATAAATGAAGAAAAACAGATTTTTCGTCTTCAAATTGATGTGACTCAACAACACTTCAGTTTAGTTCTAAGCTGCTTCCACTTTGTGCTAAAGCTCAGAAAGGACTATATGTACAGCAGTGGACTGCAGTGGTGTGGTGGATACCAGTTTCAGTCAAGGCTGAACAATAGAGTGCCCCTATTGCTCCTATACACACACACACACACACACACACACACACACACACACATTACACTCATAATGACGTAATAATAAACTAAATAACGTACATAGTTAAAATATCTTATCGGTGGTAAGAAATGTTTTTTGTTGTTATCATGTATTGTGTTTTTGTTTTAAAAAAAAATCTGATGAAAAACTACAAATTTTTGTATTTTTTTCATGACACTTTCAATAATTTTATCAATTATTACTGGTTAATGACTTGCAGAATCATTTAGCTCAGGTTGTAGGGATATGAAGCATTTAAATGACATCACAATAAGCAAAAATACCATTGCAGGCACTGGCGGACCATTTCTAATGCAGAGTTAAAGTGTTACAGTGGTTCAACTTTAAAGGGAAATTTCAGTTTATTTCAACCCATCTCCTATCGTCCTAAATTTGTTTCAAGTCACTAGTGACATAGAAATAATAGTTAGCATGTTAGCCGTTAGCCTAGATACAGCCGTAGCGTCAGACCTGTTAAAACATAATTGAATGGGCATCCTTTCAAGTGCAAAGTTAGTCCACTAAACAAGCTTTTTCTCCACAAAGACCGCCTCATATCGTTAGGATAAATGTCGGAGAACATATAGAAAACGACATGTAAACGTGTTGTCTTACCTTACCGGTGTGGTGCCATGTTTGTTGTTTACCATTTAGCTAAGGCTGCAACCGGTCCCATTCCTTGCAACAGAGGTATTCCTCTTCTGTGGGCATTGGGGTACAGCATTCACAGGTAACGTTACACCACCAATCTCCAGAGCTAAAGCCTTCCAGCAGCCATTCCTCCTCTCTTGTCCTCTACCTGTTGTGCCTCTCTCTCTCTCTCTCCTCCTCCGTTCTTCAATTTCATGAAGCTCTTCGTCAGTGTATTCTGGCTCAAATAAGGGCAGTCATTGCCTCTCGATGCGGAAAGCCTATATACTAACATTCCACATTTAGGTGGTCTTCAGAGTTGTTGTCTTACCTTACTGTGTGTTTACCATTTACCTCTGCTTCCCAAAGCGCGGCCGAAATATCACAAGAACAAGCCACAGCAGCTGCAAGGCAGAACCGGACAGTAGCCTGAAAAGTTCATTCATTTATTTTATGAAAGATTTATAGAATAATGGCTGACTTTTTGCCAGACTTCGACTTTGTGGAGGAGGAATTTGATTTTGCAGAGTTTATGGCCGCCCCTATTTATTTGAGCCAGAATACACTGACGAAGAGCTTCGTGAAATTGAAGAATGGAGGAGGAGGGAGAGAGGGGCACAACAGGTAACGTTAGAGGACGACATAGGAGGAATGGCTGCTGGAAGGCTTTAGCTCTGGAGATTGGTGGTGTACCTGTGAATGCTGTACCCCAGTGTGCACAGAAGAGGAATGCCTCTGTTGCAAGGAATGGGACCGGTTGCAGCCTTAGCTAAATGGTAAACAACAAACATGGCAGCACACCGGTAAGGTAAGACAACACGTTTACATGTTGTTTTCTATATGTTCTCTGACATTTATCCTAACGATATGAGGCAGTCTTTGTGGAGAAAAAGCTTGTTTAGTGGACTAACTTTGCACTTGAAAGGATGCCCGTTCAATCATGTTTTAACAGGTCTGACGCTACGGCCGTATCTAGGCTAACGGCTAACATGCTAACTATTATTTCTATGTCACTAGTGACTTGAAACAAATTTAGGATGATAGGAGACAGGTTGAAATAAACCGAAATTTCCCTTTAACCTTAACCTTTATTATTCTCATAAGAGGTCGGGCCAAGCAGCGAAGCTCACTGCTGGACAGCTCTCTGTTTCCCCAGTGCTACTGTCAGTGATATCTCTGCTAAAATATGTGGCTCACTGAAAACAAAAACCTCTGGGAACACATTAGTAGTTCATATGCGCACAAAAGATATTCCATAACAAAAGTCAGGAAATTTTAAAACTTGATTTTATCCAGCTCTTCAATATTTTCAGAGTCCAGAGTGAGAACCTTTCTCTTGGGATCTGTCCCAACCCTTGGCTGTGGCACGGGGCACTCCAGGCTTCCGAGTCTCCACACATGGCTCTCCATTGTTTGCAGAGAGCACGGTGCTGTTTTTATTGACAGTTTTATGGTTTTATAGGAGCACAATGACTCCTTGTCCATTTCAATTCTCGGGGATCATGGCTGCTCTCATACTAACCACACGATGTTACACCACATGGACAATCAGCATGCCACTCCTCAGTGACTGCTGATATCACACGAGCCAGGTGCATTCTCTACTACCTCTCATAGCACTGCGAGCACCCCCCTGCAGGAAGCCTAAGTATGGTTACACCCCTAGCTTTTTTATTATTCAATATTTCCTGTCATAATCACAACCAGACTTAACACCACACAAACTTATGACATACATTTTAACAACTTCAAAACTCTTCCACACAGACAACCACACTTCCTTAAATAGCATTCCCAGTTACCCTGAATATGTCACTTTTGAATGTTGGATCTCTTTTAAACAAGGCATCTCTTATTAAAGACTGGATATAAGATAATAATATTGATTGCATGCCATTAATATGGATGGACCAGCTAGTCTTATTAAAGTTTTCTTTTATTTCAGACCAATTATGACTGAATTATCATTTTAGGTGATTTTAACTTGCATAATGAACAATCAGATTCTTTTGCTTTGGAATTCTTAAATTTGTTGAACTGTATGAATTTAATTCAACATGTTATTTAGCCTATTCAGCACAGAGGCTGCACATCAGACCCTGAAATATCTCTTCCAATGTAGGCATCTCTTATCATTTCTTTGTTTTGTTTTTTTCTGTTTGTTTGGTTGTTGTTTTTTTACTGTCCATGGTTTTATACAACAGGATATTCTAGAAGAAACTCTCAGGAAGCATTATCTTACCACTGAGGTAGCTGCAAATTTTTATTGATCTCCGACACCACACTCCTGCTGACATTTAACCCTCCTCTCTTGATTTTATTGTAGATACTTTAAACAGTAAATTAAGGTCAACCCTTGACAAAGTGGCCCCACTAAAACTGAAAAAGATTTCTTCTAGTCCGACACCTCTGTGGTGAAACAAGGAAAGAGAAACTGTTGAAGAGCAGAAAAAAGATGAAAAAATTAAATCAATTATCAATTTTTCCTTGAACATCTGACTATTTACAAAAAGGCAATACACAATACTAATACACTTATTAGAACTGAAAAACTGCAATACCCCCCAAAACCCTCTTTTTACCATTGACTGTTTAATAAAATGTTTTTTTATAAACTCTAGACGTACTGTATGTTCACCAACTCCAAATGTGAAGAATTTGCAGTCCATTCAGAGATAAAACAGACACTAAAAGTTCAAATTTATGTCAATGTCAGCCTATAAATCCCTTATAAACCCTGACCCTATTTTATAGGCCTCTGCTCGAAAATTGCATATCCATAATGAAATGAATATATCTCTGCAACTACAAGGTCTATTTGAATACTTTTGGTGTCATGGTAAAGGGAACACTTGTGAGATTTGTTAAGATGTGTAAATATCAGTATATGTGTATATGTGAAGAGTAGAATGCGCATTTTACGGCGAAATTAATAAGGTAAGAGCCATATTACAAATATATTTTGGCAAAGAGATTTCTGTTGTTGTAGCTCTGTGATGGTTAAAGGGAGAGTGTTTTGGTGCATATATGTGGAAAGAGTGGAGTCAGCTTTCATTTGAGATGAACGGCGTGTGCTTTGAATAACGTGTGGTCGAGTTTGAGCCCAAAATATACTGAGTGGGCCGGGATATCGGTGCTGTTCAGAGTTGTTGGAGTTAGTTGTTGTTGTTGTTGTTGTTTATTTAGCTGATGTTAAAACTGAGTTTGGGGCATGTAAAAAATTTTTTACAGCCTTGTAGCTGAGGTTCTGCTGTTAAAGTTGATGGGCAACATCACTATATTCTTCTGATCAGTGTATTGATACACACCAGGCCTTTATTAGCAGCTCTAGAGGTGGAGGACTTTAGGGTTTAACAGGTTTACCCCAGAACCTTTTTTTTACGTATAGAAACGCTTTTTATGTGAGGAAACCCTGTAGAAATCGGTCCTGGTCGATGCTGATATGCTATTTTCCAAATAAAACCTGGCACTTTCTATTTAAAGGGAAATTTTGGTTTATTTCAACCCGTCTCCTATCGTCCTAAATTTGTTTCAAGTGACTAGTGACATAGAAATAATAGTTATTATAATAGACATTTTACCAAAAGAGCGGAAGCTGAATCCAGCCGTTCCACCATCCAGGTTTGCCAACGTTTCATCAGCCGAACTGGACGAAGTTACACAGTTGCAGATCAATGTAAATACAAAGTAGCTTGTGAGCTCCTGGCATGTGTGCTGCATTACCTGGCAACAGACTGGGGGAACTGTTTTTTTCCGCGGAGCTACATAACATACTTAAATAATTTATTTCATCACCTTTTGTTAACATTTCCTTACTCAGCATTGCTGTTTAAGTTGTTGTTGAACTGATGTATAAAAAGTCATGGTCGTGATGTTGTATCGACATGGCTGTAATTGTCTTTGGCACTCGGCCTGTGGCCTCGTGCCTATGACCGAATCACAGCTGTGACGATATAGAGTACAATATCACTCCCTCTTGTGTGATATTGCTTAATTCACCTTTAGGAATGCAACAGCAAACCTCATGTCATGTGACAAGGACCAACCAATCACAGCCGACAGACATCTTTCTCTTCATCTGTAAATATTCGTCTGTAATAAATACGTAGAAGAAGTTGATCATTTTAGTGTAGGGCTAGAGCAAGGTTAGGGCTTTTACATCTGACTCACAGACAATATATCAGGCCTAAAGACTTAAAAAACAGCACCTGGTACCGTGGTGCTTGTTAAGGTTGCTTAGCGACCTGCGACGTATCCTGCCTCTGTGCTCTTGAAAGATGGCACAGAATAGGCCTAAGAGTTGCACTCAGCGCCCGACCTTGTGTTTTCCAAGCGGTGAAAGACGCTGTGTGTGTACGGCTCTTTACTCTGTTGCTTTGGATATTTTTGTGTATCTTCAAAACAGTTTTTGCCTTTAAAACATTTGATTTCCTTTCCACAATTTTAATTCTGCTATTTCACCTGTGAATCATTTTAACTTCAGCTTACTGGGTGTCTTCAAAATGCTGCTTGAACCCAATTATCGCCACTTATTTTTGTCCTCATCCTTCTTTAGTGTAACAACTGGTGCAGTAACAGGCAATAAGAATCAAAAGCACAACCAGAAGCAGGAGTCTTGATCTTCCTGTGTCTGCCCATTCATTGTGATCTCTTGGGGTTTAAGAATTGAAATGCCATATCAAGGGTTGCTTTTGCAAAAAATCCCAATCTCCTGTGACCAATATGTGTAAAACACGACAAAAAGTATACATTCAAGTCAGGTAAACAGATCTTCATTAAATCCACAAATCATCCTAAACCTAAGCAGGTATTTTTCATGCTTGTACACAAGAAGTTGATCTAATATGCTCAGTAGCTGAGTGAAGTGGTTGTCTTTAAATGCAAAGGTTAAGACTTCAAATCTTGCTCATGCACCCTGCACATGGCCTGATTCTTTGCCTTTACCAGAATAAGTTCTGACACTTCCCACATAGGCTAGTATTTGTGTATTAATTACTTGGCATGGGTTGCATTCCAGATATAGAATGAAAGAAAAATTCAATACAAATGAAACACATTTTCACAAAAGGTCAGACGCTACATCAAATATTCTGAAAGGATACACTTCAGTTTAGCAAAGGGTTGAATGAAATGTAGGGATGTGAAAAACAACAGCATCCCCTCTGCCTTTTTTCTGTTTACACTGTGGCAGTAATTAACTTGTTCAAGCAATCATGTCTGTAACCAGCAGCAGCATTTGTCCATTCAAACAGTAAATAATGTAACATTTTCCAGTAATTTTCAGCTAATTGCAGGTGTGATTGATTGCACCCTCCAACAGCTCCACTCCACCCCCTCTGGTTTGGACCAGATCTGTCTAATGCCAACACAGCGAAGTTCTGATACATTGTGAGAATGAAACAAAACCTGTAAGCTCATTTAGAAAGACAACCTGAGTGCTCCTACATCACCATCTGAACACGTCTTGCCAGCTCATCTCTAACAGGCCAGCTGATGCTTACCTGTTCAGTCTGCTGCAGCTGTTTTATCGCTGCCAACGCTGCTGCTGAATTGTTGCCCTGCTTGCATTTTACTCCCACAATCACCGCAACAGCACCCACCTGCAGACCATGTTCTCAGAGTGCCTTGTGGGTAATTTGCATTGATCACTCCCTGTGCTCACATTTGCTGCCCAGTGTGCTTTACAAGGAGTGATGAGTTGCCCTGATGCCAAAATAAAACTCATGTCAGTCAGCACTTGCCTTTTATATGACTCTGGTCATGATCACATGGCCTATTCATGTCATTTAATGTGTCTCTGGGGCAACAGCGCATATGTTGAGGTTAACACAAGGCATTCTTCTTCAAGGTTTTGTCTCTAACACTGATTAACAGCCAATAGTCTCCAGCTGCTGATGAACACATGGGACTTTTAAGACTGTTGAATTAAAATTTAGCTCTTGTTTTGAGGTAATTTGTCTGTGAGCATTGATCAAATACAAGCGAGAGGTTTTTTTCTAATCTATTTTACTGTTAATGTAGTTAAGACAATGCCATTTGGCATAGGGAATGGCTGACTAATTACTGCACAAAATGATTATTGATGATTCATTCATCAGGCTTGTTATTTGCAGGGTGTGTGTGTGTGTGTGTGTGTGTGTGTGTGTGTGTGTGTGTGTGTGTGTGTGTGTAAATACAGCACAGAGTGTGATGTAAATTTACTGACAAACTGCTGGTCATTTCTTCCTGTGACACAATGTGTGCACATCTCAACTGGTGGTCCACGCAGCATTTCACAGCGGGATCTCGCAAAAGTTTATTCTCCACATACATCATACTAGGTGAACAATGGTTTGTAATTGCAACAGCAAATTATTGTGTGATCACTCGAGCTGTCTCCTGAGCCGCTGCGAGGCAATTAATTACAAATTCATGTTTGTTATAGTGATTCCAGACAAAAATAGGAAGAGCGTGTTCATAAATATTTAATCAAGCAACCAGGAAATTGTGGTGACAGTAATTACTGATGGACGGCAAAACACTGTATCAGTGTCTACGAGCCAGCCACTAAAACACTTTCTGGACACCATCTGGTGGTAATATTACAGAGACTTTGTGAGGGAATAAAAGGTAATAAGTAAATAAAATGAGGAGAGAAGGTGAAAAGACAAGAAATAATTATATATACACACATACATCATTTACCTTACCTTGTCTGCATTATATTTTCAAATGTGATACATATTTCTCACTAACCATTTACCAGGAAGTCTGTACATCCTTGATAATACACCGTTTTAATTCTAATGATTACAGGCGGAAAATAACCTGCACCATGAGACAAGCAGCGTATTGTGTTTTTTTATAACAACTAAACTATGGGGTGCCGTTTGTAAAGTGGCTCATGCTGAAAGTAACATCAACATTTTTCCACATTTAGCTTCAAACAATGTTTAAAAAAGTGTTGCGAATTTTTTAACGTCACCTTTTACCACATTTACAGCAATATTTGTTAACTTAGAAATATATTAAATCGTTAAATCTAAATATTAAATGTGGCACCTAAATGTTAAATGTTAAATCTAAATATGAAATCTAAATCTAAATGCTAAATCTAAATGCTAAGGCCCATATTTTGCTATGATGAGACACACGGACTCACAAGGTGAAAACAGCACCAGTCATTGCGACGTTGTTGCAGCTGGTAATGTGCTATGTTGCAGTTGTGTTTCAAGAGACATTTTCTCCTTACAAGTATGCTCATGCAACTCATTTGAATTAGCAAATTCATTTTGTCATGAATATAGTGCCTTTCTTAATCAATGTTTTGAGGAAAAGTTGAGATTAAAAGGTATCTGTAAAATGTGATTGCATTCCATTAACAGTGGGTTACATTCAAGTCAGACAGCCCTCTAACGGCTGTGGAAATTATGGATCTTGTCAATCAAAGCAAATGAGGAAACAGTGTAACACTGAGTAAGTTTACATGCACAAAATATTGCGGGTTTGCCCTTCCCATGGCTAATGAAAGTAAATATTCCACTAATACTTCTGTTTACATGCAGCCGTGCATATTCAGATTAACATGCTCTAACATGCTGTTTATCACGTCCACATCACGCTTGTCAGTCTGGTTCTTTTAATCAAAACAGAATTTGACAGTGGCAGACATGTTGGAGCGTGGCAGCTCAGCCTCCCTCTTTAAATTCCTTCAACCACCTTCTTGAAAAGGTTGCAATATTTGCACATATTCAAAAACGTGTTGATATCCAAGTCTTTAAAGTTTAAAAGTAGGAGTGTTTCTCCTTCAGACCAGAAATGTCAGCTTTTCTTTTGGGCATGCATCTCTACGCCAACCATGCAAACTGTTGGCAAGGTGGTTTGTGTAAAACTGTAAACAGACAAGAGACCGTGTGCTGCAAACTGCAGATGCATATTCCAAATGCAATGTATACACACCCAAATAATGCTATTAAACCCACATAATACTGGCATATTCCATATCATAACTGGAAAATGCAACATTTGGAAAAAGGCCTAATTCAGAAAATCTATAATATGCTGTTTAAATAGCCCACATCCATTTCAGAAAATTTTCAGACTCTGAATCATCGTGAAATATTAGCACGCATGTAGACATGCCCATTGTTATAGAGCCACGAAGACTGTGGAGGGAGGGGGTCGGGAGTTAGTCAGTGTTGACCATCATTCCTTAACCTTGACCAAGTAGCAAACCAAACCAAAGCTGAACCACAGCGGTGTCAGATCAGAACAGGGTTTTACTTATGAAACATAATTTGTAGCAGTTTTAGAAGGCACGGACAAACAATGTCATCTCGTCAAGCATCAGATGAGAAAACGCTTATGTGTTGCTCTGTAGGGCAATGACAAACAATGTAATTTGATGTTTAATTTGGAGGACTTGCTGGGCCTGGCGCACAGTCAGCATTCTAATTTATCCCAAAAGTGCTGAATAGGATTGAGGTCAGGCCACTGTGCAGGCCAGTTGAGTTCCTCCACAAACTGGGAAAGGCATTTCTCTATGGACATTGTGCTTGGGGGCACTGTCATGTTCTGCACTGCAATTTTTCTTTTACTGTTTGACTCATATTTTTGAACTTTGGCTTATTTTTATCTTCTTTTTATTTAGTGTTAAGAAGTGCCTTGTTGGTCTTATATCATGCTTTCCTGTGTTATGTAAAGCACTTTGGATTTCCTTGTTGTTGAAAGGTGCTGTACAAATAAGCTTGCCTTGCATATCTGGATACAGGACCCTGACCTGCTTTTCTTCAGCATATATACCCTCCTACTCCTGTGTATTTTCAGTCCAAGGTCATTTTAATTCCATCTTGTTCGACCTTCCAGAGAAAGAAAAAAAAAGTCTGGTGGGTGACGTGTCCCTTGATTACTCAGTAAATGACTTTACCATCTAAATGACGGAACTCGCTGGCCTCCTCTCACAGCCATTCAGACATACAGTATTTATACAGTCCAATATTTAAAGTCTCCTCTGTTCCACTTTGTCTCCCTTTGGTGCAACTGTCAGACTTAAAACTTGAGTAAAAGCAACTCTCTGACTGTTAAGTGTGTCAAGACAAATAGCCTCTTTTCTGCCTTTTCATCCTGGCTTTTAATTCTTTTCCAAGCACTTACTCAAGCAATATATCATATATAATGATCGCAGGGTCACTGCAGTACTTGTTATACATCACGCTATGTGCTCATTCAGCTGCAGCATTGACTGTCAGCCTCTGTGGATAAGAGCATGTGCTAAATGCATTACCCTTTTACATGTAAAAGATAATGGACTGGCTGCATGGATAATCTGATAATATTCTGCTGTGTGCACAGAATGATATTTTCATCTGACAAAGCTCCTCTCTTCATTGCTTTTGTCTTGCAGGATCCTCTGAAGCATGCACAAAACAGAGGATAAATAAATAATAAAACAGAAAAATCAATGAGCCACATCTAGACAGACACAGGCTATTTTCACCCCAGATTGTTATTCTGTGATGGTATTTACAAAACTTCCAAAGACCACAGTGTTTCTAGACTATGAGCCCAATTATGGTTAGCCTGTTAAACCTTTTGCCATTGATTTCTTTTCAGGCTCCATGTGCCAGTCCTGATGTGGGTGTGCTGAGCTGGAATCAGTTCCCCCGAAAGACTCTGAAATGGAAAGCCTTGTTTCAGCCTCTCTGCACCAAATTAGATTGCGTCCTTGTGTCAAGGGGAGTTGTTTGTTTTTGTCGAGTTTCTCTTTGTCGAAAGGTCAAACGAGCAGGCCTAGAGTGTCCTGAGCAGCCTTTTGTCACACATTATTTATGGGTATTCCACCACAGATGCACAGTAAAGGCCTAAGCTATACAGTTGATATAAGAATACAAGGCTGTTCTCTCTCTGCCAAATGGTGTTTCAGCGTGGGTCAAGACAGGAGCAAGTCTACTAGACTGCGAGACTGTAACTGTAAGAAGAGAAATTTATGACACAGTACACAAAGAGGATAAACCGGTACAGGAAAGCTGTGAAGTTTGTGAGATCTTAAACTAAAAACAAAAATACAATATTGGCAGAGGAGAGTCTGGCACAACAGATGCTGACTGGATGCTTTTTTCCCCCCTCTGCAGCTGAGAGTGGTGGAATAAATCAGTGTCAAACTCAGAGCTAATGTGAAACACGTGATGGTCAGTGACAGTATGAATGATGACTGCATTATTGAGCTATAAACTGCAGTCCCAATTTGACAATAGTAATGGTTTGCTTCCTGGACAGATTTTTGTCAAGCGTGAAAGGAAGCTATATGTCAAACTGTACTATATCTACAGGATGTGGCGATAGAGAGAGTGAAAAAAAAAAAAAAAAGGTTTCCACTTCTTTGTCATTTCACAGTTTGAGATCTCCAAACAGTGAGTGTAATCACTCAGCCGGCAGTGAGTGGATTCAGGCAGTTTCTCAAATGAGACGGGAAAAAAAAAAAAGAAAAAAAAAAAAAAAGGGTAATTTCATTTCATTAAAATAAACCATTATCCTGATGAGATGCCAATAACAATTTGCAGCTAATCATGGTCATATACTTCATGTAATAACATTTACATTCATGAAGTAACATTTTATTTTTGGTGTTTTTTAATTATTTGGTTCAATTAGAAATTGATGGTTAAGAACTGGAATTTTCAAGAGTGTGAAAACTTGAACTGATTATGTTAGTAAAACAACATATTAGAAATTTGCTATGCCTCAAAACAAATGCAATGTTGTCAACTGTTATTATACAGATACAAATTTGATAACATTACAGCGATTATTTTACTGTGAGCTGCAAATTTAAACCCTATTTTGTAAATGTTTAACATTTAAAGATGGGGAGGGCAATTTTACTTTGGCATCACTGAGCAAAAATCCCATAATAAACTTCGACCACGTATTTCAAGTTGTCTTGGTGAAAACTCGATTTCTGTACCTCCTCTATTTTCAAGCTTTGGAAAATCTGGCTCATGACGAGAACCTTTGGCCAGTCACAGGTCATTGTAAAGAGAAAGGTCTTTTCCTTTTGGCTGTTCTACAAATGCAGATGCGTGTGCATGTCCCTTTGATTAAAGCCTGATTCAATGGAAAAGAATCTTGCAGAGAAAGTTGCTATTTCAGTACTGGCAACAACTGCCTACACTGCAAAGCAACACACAAGAGAAAGACTAACTTAGCAAAACAAGGGTCTAAAACAGGGGTCCTCAACATTTTTCAGGCCTAGGCCCCCTTACCTGAAAGAGAGATGGAGCAGGGACCCCTGTTGAAGACACAGGGTCTACAATAAATGAAAAACGTGTCAGTATTAGTAAAGTGTTTCACAGACGGAGAGAAAATGTTGCCAATAGTTTAGCCTTCTGCTAACCAGAGCTAGAGGGTTATGGCTGCAGTGATTCGAGTTCATTTCTAAGTAGCTAACATTAGCTAAACCCCCAAATCAGTGTGTCCTGAGCCTCACTCCCCACCACTACAGACCACCTCGCTGGCAGAGTGGTGAGCAGCGTCGGAGACAGACCTCAGCGCAAACCAGCAAACAGCCAGAATTTGTGGGACGACAAACTTTCTGTTGCTGCGGTAACAAAGGTTAGATTCTGCGCTGCTGCAAGACACCAGCCAATGTGACACCCAGCACTGGGGGTTTGTGCCAGCCCAATTCAAGCAGTCAATGTTACAGCCACAGGACTGGGGTGGCTAACTAGCCAATTCTTATTGTACTTGCGGTCTGATAAACAGAAAAAGAGAGCAGTGCATGGATGGGTCTAAGCAAATGTACTCCGGGCTTCTCTATATTAAAATGAAATTTAAAGAATGAGAGATAAATAATGCTGCCTGGGTTACTTTTTTAATCAACAAAAAATAAAAAGTTTTGCACATACTGTAAGTACATGCTACTGCTACATGCTACCATTTAGGAGCATAAACATGTAAAAGACAGGGCTGATTTGTAAATATGAAAATAAATTTCATCCTGTAGTGCAGTGCACTTGAGGCAATATGATTTTTAATATGACTGTGTAGGCCTTTTGATATTTATGTGAAATGTCAAGTGAATTACAAGCATATTCTTTCATTTAGCTGATACAAGTGAAAACAGTTCTACCTTGACCACTGCACTTTACAGTTTAGTCAATGAGGGTTTTAAATCCCCAATTATATCAAAATTTCAGATCTAAATTAGGCTTTTTACAAAGCAGCTGTGGCCACTTTTTTCTCTCTGAATGAAGTGAATATTAATGATGATGTTTACACAGGCCCACACGCTGAACATAAATGATTTTGAAGATATTTTGTTCACATGTACTACAGGCAGTACTCAGAAAGAATGCAGTCCATCATAAATCTGAAAGAAGTAAATGTTTGACAGGGTCTGGGCTGGATCAAAACTCCCAAAAAATATTAATGGTTTACAGATGACAGTGGTTTCTACTGAAGAATCTGTTTAAAATTCTTGAAGCTACTAAACTCAAGTGGAGCCACGATGGAATCATCACATCTGGAAATACTGCACATCATGTGGGCAAGTATAAGTATGGAGAGAGCATATTTATTCCAAAAACAGAAAGTATGGAGGGAACATTTATTTATTTTTTATATTGACAAATTTCAGAAGATTTAACCAGCACTTTAAAGGGACAGTGCACCAAAAAATGAAAATTCAGCCATTATCTACTCACCCATATGCCGGAGGAGCTGGAGGCTCCGGTGAAGTTTTAGAGTCCTCACAACACTTACGGAGATCCAAGAGGAGAAGTGGTAGCTACATAACTCCACCTAATGGAGGCTAAAGGCACGTTTGGAAAAACGTCATTTGAACTCTGTTTTTAGCCTCACTGTAGCATGTAGCTCTAACTGCCTCTTTGTGCACCGCGTTCATGTGTGCGTGCTTGCGCACGAGACCAGCAAAAGCACGTGAACACACATGAACTTCAGGATACTTGGATCACTATGGACGAGCAGTATGGAGATAGTTTGTGGTTTCAATTATGTGTTTATGGACGTTTGAATCTGGGGCGCCGTAAGCCTCCATTAGGTGGAGTTGTGTTGCTACCCCCTCTCCCCTTGGATCTCCGTAAGTGTTGTGGGGACTCTAAAACTTCACCTGAGCCTCCCTCGGCATATGGGTGAGTAGATAATGGCTGAATTTTCATCTTTGGGTGCACTATCCCTTTAAGGTCTTGTGTGTAAGATTTAGGCAAATTTAGTGGCATCTAGTGGTGAGGGTTGCAAATAGCAACCACATGAAACTTTTCACGAATTAAATTCCCCAAGTGTTATTGTTCAGGAGGACTTTACCAGGACCCGAATCATAGCGGATGTCTCCTTCTCTCCAAAACAAACAGAGCATGTGATTAAAACTGGTAAAAACACTAAAAAAAAAGCAGTCATGTTACAAATCAGCATTTCTTCCACTCTGTTTGGCATGTGGCAGACAGGCTGCTTAACCAATACCTGCTATGTTGCCTCATCTTTTTCCTGTGATAACTGAATGTGTGCTCACTTATTTCTGATCCAGACTTTCAGGAGGATTTTACAGTGAGCGGCATTATCTGCAGAGGTCCCCTCCTCTCCAGAACAATCGGACCCAGTAATTTAAACCAGTAAAAACACTATATAGAGTAGTTTCAGGTTACATATCAGTGATTCTTCAATGCTGTTTGGCATGTCGGAGACAGGCTGTTAGCCTAGCACCTGCTAGTATGTGCTCACCTTTTTTCTCAACCTGATCTCACAGAAATACATGAAATGACCACGACCTCTTAACACCGCATTCCGTGGTGGCAGCACGTAATGGGTTGAAATTACGTGCTGCCACCACGAAAACAATGCCAATGTAAAGTCAATTAGGGTCCTCTCCCGTGGTGGACACACGGATTCCCTGATTCAATCACGTCACGTCAACCTCGTTTTCCTCAATGATATCTTTAACATTCCTGTACACACACAAAAACGCGGAAGTGTCCTTGATAACTCAACAATATGACAGGTTAATGTCAAGGCCATAAAATAAAATAAATGTATTTTGCCAGCTTTTGATAGCGTAGGGCTTTAAGAGCATTGTGCTGTGGGCGGATGGGGCGCGTTCCACTAATGTTTTGTAGCTGCTGTCCGCCGTCTGTGGGCTTCATTCCATTTCAGATTGCCATCCGTCTGCCGTAACTGAATCCAAACGCCACTAATAAATAAATAAATAAATAAATAAGAAGATAAAAATAAGGCTGAGCACGGAAGAACCAGAGAGGAAACACCATCACATGGAGCCGTCTGCCCCTGGCAACCCGGCCACCCTCCACTCCACCAGGGGAGAGCGGACCCCAAGCCAGCGCCACAGAACCAGCGGCTGCCCCCTGGTTATACCTCCGACCATGGCAGCTGTCACACAAACCGCTGCTGAAAATTATAGCCTACATTTTGATACAGGTAGGCTATATACATATTGCAAAACTCTGTAAAAGTACACCAGAGCATATTTTCGTTTCCAAATATTTATTTGAAAATGAAACCATTCATACGGTCAATATAAAACATTTTGTTAGTAATAAAAAACAAATGGAATCTCAATGTGACCACGCCAGCTGGCGGGACTGTGGCTGAACCACTTCCATTGTTCATTCATTCATTCATTCATTCAATCGCGTGTTCAATGTGTGTGTGTGTGTGTGTGTGTGTGTGTGTGTCATCAATAAAAAAAAGTAATTATTTCGGTGTTTATTTCTTTTATTCTTCCGTTTTTTTTAATTAAAATGCGTAATATAGCCAACAATATTGTAGACCAAATGTTAATCTAATTATTATTGTAGAATGTATTTAGCAAATCACCACTCTCAACTGGAGACAGCAGCAAAAAAAAAAAAAAAAAAAAGGTATTATAAAAAGCCGACAAATAGTGTTAATTAATTGACGTGAGACATTGAAGAGGTTGTCTCCTATAGTCTGTAATTTTTTATTTTTTTTATCATAACTTCTCGGAAATTACTCAAAAGTAGAACATGCTAAAAGTAAATACAATAATAGGCTAAATAGTAACTAAGCAATAATAAAGTGTCTAAACAATAATAAATATTATCTAAGTTATCTATTAGGCTACCATTCCACTCTGTAAATAGATTTTAAAATTTCAATATAATTTTAATATTATTTTTGCTTATTTCATTATTGTTATTATTGGTTTTACTTTTTAGTAGTATTGTATTGTCTGAGGATGACTCATGTTAGTAACTATCTACAGTAAAAAATGAAAAAACAAGCAAAGAAACAAACAAAACTCATTTTATACACTGGGCCTTCGAAGTGCTCTCTGAAACTACACCTGGCATGGCTTGTGTCCAAAAAATGAAAAAATCTAAACTTTGTTGTAGAGCTAAACTAAATACATCATTGGAAAGGTCTCAACCTGGAGAGTAACATATGTCAGTATGAAGATTCTACATGGCTCCTGCTTTCAGCCATTGACCTTTGAACCTTGACCTCAGTGCATGTTTGAGGGCTTATAACTCAGCAACTAAAGGGGGTACAGACATGGGACCAACTGTTATAGAGAGCTCTTGACCTCAGCTATCATGTGAGTGTAGTCAACAACTGAGAGTGCTGTCAGATATGGATAAAATATGGATAAAATTAATTTTCACCCATTTAGAAATTAGATATTTAAAATCTGATTACACAAGTGTGTTTACCATCCCCTTAAAGTCCACAGTGTACTCTCAATTCAGTATTTACAACTTCCAAATCTGGGAAAAACACTTAGATTTTTAAAAAACTACAATTCCCTGGGACCGCGCCATGCAGTTTGATACATATCAGCAACATAGTTGTAGTTCTTCTGATTTGCAAAGTAGGGCTCTAAATAGGGTTGTAAAAAGATATATCTACTGAATATATCTAATATCAAGTAAAGCCGAACTAGTTATTACACTGCACCTAGATGAACTATGGTAAGAAAAAGTAAAGATGTTGGCTAATTTTTGATATTTTAGCTAATACACTAGAAACGGCGTTTTTGGGACAGTAGGTTCGTTTGCGGCTTGTAAAATAGGATTGTAAAAAGATAGATCTACTGAATAAATCTAATATCTAGTAAAGCCGAAGTAGTTATTACACTGCATCTAGATGAACCATATTAAGAAAAAAAGCAAGGATGTTGGCTAATCGTAGCTATTTTAGATAGTACTCTAAAAACGGTGTTTTTGGGACGGTAGGTTTTTTGCGGCTTGTTGTAAAACAGGGTCGTAAAAAGATACATCTACTGAATATATCAAATGTCTAGTAAAGCTGAACTAGTAATGACACTGCACCTAGATGAAATATGTTAAGAAAAAGTAGGCATGATGGTTCATTTCAGATATTTTAGCAAGTTCTCTAAAAACGGCGTTTTTGTGATTGAATATTTGAATAGGCTATAACAAATATCTAGAACAGCTGAACTATCACGTTATTATCAATATTATTATTATTGGTGGGAAATTATAACAGAGGAATGTATTTGCCGTTTTAATATCAAGAACACTTCCGCGTTTTTGTATATATACAGGAATGTTAAAGATATCATTGAGGAAAACGAGGTTGACGTAATTTCAACCCATTACGTGCTGCCACCACGGAATGCGGTGTTAAGAGGTCGTGGTCATTTCACGTATTTCAGATCAGGTTGTTTTTTCTTGACAGCTTAAGAGGCAGATGTTCATGAGGGTTTTAGCCGGAGTTAATAATAATCTGATGTTTTCCAATGCTTGTTGTGGTAGGGCTTCTAACTAAAATGGGTGACTCATAAACCTGAATGGCCCTTTCTAGAGCCAGTGTTTGGTTTATCCATTCAAGGCTACTGTGGAAACATGGTGGCAAACACGGCAAGGATTCGCTCTCTATGTAAATATAAACTGCTAATTGGAATATAACTAAAACACAGCAATGCTTATTTTCAGGTATACACAAAAAAATTCCATATTCCATTTCTGCCAATATATCTCCCAAAATCCCACACACTGAACCTTTATAGAAAGAATAAAATGTATTTCAGAATGATGAGTTTATGCTGATCAAGGTGTTTCCGTGGCATATTTTTATCCTGTCTCAGCTCTGATTCTGATTATTAGTGGAATAAAAATGTTCCCACGGTGTAAAAGCACAGCTGCTTATTTGCAATATCTATGTCAAAGGTCTGAGCAAACCAGGAAATAAGTGGTACGCATGGTGACATAAACTGTCACTTTTTTTCCGTCTGCCTGTTGCATTGAATTAAAAAGGCCAGGTTGTGGCCTTTTATGTTGGAGGGGCAGGTCGAGAGAAGTCCCCAAGATGACGCCCTTGGCTTCTTTGAACTGCAGCCACGTAGCAACCGTCCTGCAGTATCTTTAGAGCGGCCGGGGACTCGATAACGAAGCCGGGGATCACGAGGGTGTTGAGAGATTGAGAAATAAACCATATTGGGCTGCATGTTAGGAGGGCGATAAATGACATAAATCCTGCGTGCCAGTCAACATGCGATAACAGGTTATAGTGGGGAATAAAAAAAATGAGAAAAAACCTGAGGGCGAGGGGCCCTGAGAATAAAGATAATTATTTTTGATAAGGTGGAAATGGGAAAAGGGTAAGTTGATAAGCACAGGCAGGGTGACTGAACACTGTTGACACTGATATTCCCCTGCATAGCCAAAGACTTTCCTGCCTGCCTGCAGGGAAAGGTGGAACTGCTGTGGGGATACATCACTTCATAACGTATTGTAAGGATGCAGCTTTGTATTGTGGATCTTTTCTAAATAATCATGTGTCATCTTCCATTAATATTTTCTGACTGGCTATTTGGTAGAGAGGCTTACACTGAACATTAAAAAAGACAGAATAAGAGATTTAATTTGCAGCATGAAAGCAACCAGTATTGAGAAGTACAAGGGTCATGGTCAAAGTGCCCTGACACTTTGTAAAAATAATGCTGCCATGACCCTGGAATCTGTTTTAATATCCCAAAGAGTTGGATAAAGTGAGTACAAAAAAAGAAGCTGAGAGAGGTAGAAAAAGTACAAGTACAGCAGAGCAAGCTGGGGATGGAGACCTGGGAGAGGCGGATATGGTTTGTGGGGAACGTGAAGTGTTTCTTAAAGAGCTTTCAGCTATTGATGGAAGATGGGAATAGCTCGATTTTTGACAACGTTCATCATTCCATGTTTGAAGGAATAGTTAGGTATTTTGGGAAATGTGCTTGTTTGATTCCCTGCTGAGACTTCGATGAGAAAATCGATACTGCTTTCATACATTTGCCCTAAGTCTGGATCTACAGAGCCAGGAGGCAATTCACTTAGCCTAGCGAACTGCTCTGAGCTGGTATTACTAAAAAGTTTTAACACATAACTCCTCGTAAAACCACAGCTTGACAGTTTTATTTTTTGTTTGTGTACAGTTTGAGCTCTGTAATAGAAATGGTCTGCCAGTGCCTACAATTGTATTTTTGCTTATTGTGATGTCATTTCTTGGAGCATCTTCTAAATGCTTCATATCCCTAATATCTGTACAGCCTAAACTCAAAGGTTATGCTGGTAAGAAAATCATAATAACTGATTAAAATAGCGTAAAACATGAGGACATGGATGACAGAAGCCTTAGCTTTCTGCTGCAGAAAGAATGAATGCTCCAGCTAGGTATTAGCAAGTGCACCATTATCTGTATCTGTTCAACCAACTAAATTATCCATAGCTGTACTCGGAATGGGCAGAGTCTATACCAGAGGAGTAGGGGTTGAAATGGACAGTTGGTTAGGCCTAATGGGAAGTTGTTATTTTAAGCATAACATTTATATGGATTAATCAGAAGCCTCAGAACTGAGCTTCAGATCATTTTTTATCACAAGAATATTAGATTTAACACAGCTACCCAAATGAGGATTCTCGTTTATCACAGAGTTCATCATTCAGCTCAACCCTAGCTCTGAAGAGAAACAATCCAATTGTCAATCTCAGATGCTGGTACAGTAGGTGTATCTTTGAACTTGAGGGATTAAGGTCAGCTGTTTTCCATCTTAGATCTAAGTCATGTTCAACATTATCTACGTATACTGACATAGATGGAGCTTTCTGTTCGTACTCTGCGTTAATTTTTTTCTGTCTTTGCGCATGTTTTCTGAAAGCTCACAAATGGAGAATGGAGGAGTGCCACCAGCGAAAATAGTATAAAAAATAAAATAACAGCGTAAATGCATCTACACAATGAGAGTTAAACATGGCTGGATGAGGGCACACGATTTGTCTACATTTTATTTCATAGTGTGTTTAATATTGTGTTGCTTTGTAATTCTATTTTAATAGTTTTGTCTGAGTTGAGGGCGGCACAGTGGTCTGGTGGTTAGTACTGTCGCCTCACAGCAAGAGGGTTCCTGGTTTGATCCCGGGTTGGGGGGCCCTTTTGTGCAGAGTTTGCATGTTCTCCCCACAGCGTGGGTTTTCTCCAGGTACTCCGGCTTCCTCCCAAAGACATGCAGATTGGGGATAGGTTAACTGGTGACTCTAAATTGTCCGTAGGTGTGAATGTGAGTGTGAATGGTTGTCTGTCTCTATGTGTCAGCCCTGCGATAGTCTGGCGACCTGTCCAGGGTGTACCCTGCCTCTCGCCCAATGTCAGGCTCCAGCCCCCAGTAGAAGCGGTACCAGGGGCTGTAGAAAATGGATGGATGGATGGATGGATGGATGGATGTCTGAGTTGAAGTGAGCATGCGTATATGCTAGCAAATTGCTACACTGTTGTTAGCCCAATGTGCCTATGTTTTTTTTATGCTGAGGAAGAAATGTAATATTTTGTTTTCATTTTGTTTTTTCTTGCGGTGCATTCATGGTATGTTTGGAGCTACATTATTGAAAATAAAGCTTCATGAACCATCAGTTAATCAGGGATGCTACATGGAAGTATGAAAGCAGAGACATTTACAACATTTGATACAGATGTATCTATTTTCATATGTAAAGGAAGTATAAATGAGCACTTAGAGATAGCTAAGCTAATTACCTCCTAGTGATCCGTACGTAACACAGGCACAAGACTGCAATCAATCTTTTCATCCAACTCTTGGCTAAAAGGGCCATTAAGCATATTTCTGAACTGTTGCAGTGGTGTGTCAAAGCTTCTATCAAACACCTGAGAGCCTAAACCTTAGATTCAAGTCGACACCATTCATCCAACATACAATGAGCTCAGCTTCAATGATGACTTTGTAAACAGAGACAGCAGAGGCCAGCTATTTTATGTGTAAAATCTAAAGCTGAGCTGCCACAACACTGAAATATATGTGCGCTCATAAATTTGATAGGTGCCTAATGTTTGTGACTACACATATTTTAAATAAATGATAGCCCACCTTTTGTCTCTGCAGATATAAAGTAAATTATTCTCGCCTCTCTGTTTTTCTGCCTCCTCTGTGCCTGTCAAACATTTCCTGCACTATGGGATAAAGTGAAAATTATTTAAAACCAAGCTTTAAGGCATCCTGTCAGGGGTATTTTTCACCCAGATTTGCACCACATGGTCAGGGCAGACTTTCCTGCCACAGTGGTTCTCAACCTCCACATTTCTCGCCAAGAAACCAGGAAAGAAAAATCAGAAAATATTATTAAGTGCTCTTTAGAGACCACTAGGCTCAGAAAACAATGCTTCCATGGTTGGAATCCACAGATGCTGTAAATATTGTCCAATCCAGTTACACAAATAATTAAATGTATATTAACAGTATCAACACATACTAGCCAATCCTTGCCCTTTCCCAGTTTCCTCGTGGGGTCACAATTCTGCCATACTCTGCCGATTAGTTACAAATTTTTACACTTTTTGTTTTCACTTCATTATCACAAACTTTTGCTGACACTGAGTGGCATGCACAAGCTCTATAACTAAGAACATACTGTTTCCTCACATTTGGCACGTCTTCATGTCTCCTCCCTTTTCCACCCCTCCAGGACCGAACAGGGATGCCCATGTGGCCCGAACGGGTCGGACACAGCTGCTGGTGGACACCTTGTCTCTGTGCTGCCTGCATTATGCATGCATAACTGGGTGAACTGGGTGGCGAGCCGAACCGAACCACTGGTACTGAACCTAGAGGCGTGTGAAGGACTTCCTGACCCCCACCCCCACCCCCCACCCCTTCACGGATTGTGTGGTAGGACAAAAAATAAACACAGATATACTGACACTGATTGAAAAAAGGGCCCCAGCGCAAGAAAGACCAACTTTGGAAACAGTGGGTTTTATTTTGCCGGCTTTATTATCTTAGTTTGCTGTTTTTCATTCATTGTTTTTTTTTCTCAACACGTGTTGTATCTTTATGTGTCCTAACCTGTAATAACAAGTGGCCACAAACTGATACTGAACATACTGATGTTCAAACTACTGGCTCTTAAAAGCTTAGTGTCTTCTGATTCTGGTCCGGCTATTACTATAGACTATTACCTACCTGTGTTCTATTACTACGTCGTAGGAAAGGGTTACACTGGTGTAGGCCAACGCAAGCCTAGCCTCCCAGCTCCTTTTACTCTGCTGAAGTAATAGGTTCATAAACCCAAAACTAAGCCAAATTAAATGTATTTAAAAGGGATAGTGCACCAAAAAATGAAATTCAGCCATTATCTACTCACCCATATGCCGACTGAGGCCCTGGTGAAGTTTTAGAGTGCTCACATCCCTTGCAGAGATTGGCAGGTGGAGTGGTTAGCACACCTAATGGCAGACGGTGCCCCAGACTAACGTCCAAGAACACAAAATTGAATCCACAAAGTATCTCCATACTGCTCATCCGTAGTGATCCAAGTGTGCTGAAGCCCCGACATATAAAGTTGTTTCGAAAAACGTCATATGAACTCTGTTTTTAGCCTCAATGTAGCCTGTAGCTCTGACTGCTTCTCTGTGCTCCATGCTCACGTGTGCGCGCTGAGGGTGATCGGTGATGCACGGTGTCTGAAGAGCAGCAGTCTCCTCAGTACATGTCCAGATTCTCAAGTGCAGGCATTGCCAATTCCCAGTCTGAGCAGCAAAGACTTTCCTCATCTGTTGGCATTGCTTTGCATTTGAAACAACTACACCACCAGGTTTCCAGTGCTCGACTCCGGTATTCTGCGGCTGGCTGAAGGTTAGGCTCATGAGCTGCGGCGGCTGTTTCATCCAGTAGCCTGAGTTCCGTGTCCGTATACTTGGGCTCAAACAAATATGGCTCAACAAAGAAATGCTGTTCCTCCTCAATTTCAAAGTCTTCAGACGTGTTGGGCTGTCCTTTGCTAAAAGACTGTAGTGCAAATGATCTTTTAGCTACTGTGGTTACTGTTGTCTCTCCCAGCGGTGCATGTGTCATGTGATGTAAACACGGGTAAGCAAAGCTCATGCTTTCGCTGGTCTCGCGCAAGTGTGCACACGTGATCGCGGAGCACAGAGAAGCAGTCAGAGCTACAGGCTACAGTGAGGCTAAAAACAGAGTTCATATGACGTTTTTCGAAACAACTTTTTATGTCAGGGCTTCAGGACACTTGGATCACTACGGATAGGCATGTTGGAGATATTTTGTGGATTCAATTTTGTGTTCTTGGATGTTAGTCTGGGGCGCCGTCTGCCATTAGGTGTGCTAGCTGCTCCCCCCACTGATCTCCGCAACGGATGTGAGGACTCTAAAACTTCACCAGGGCCTCCGTCGGCATATGGGTGAGTAGATAATGGCTGAAATTTCATTTTTGGGTGCACTATCCCTTTAATATAAAATGCTGACACTATGTACATTTTCACCCATTCTTTTTAAGTCACCAGAATGCAGGAAGCAAAGTCTTTTGACATTCTCCTGGGGAAGGATCCCCAGACCCGCACTTTGGTTTTGAAATCCTACCTATTTTGGAGGTACCAAGGTTGGCAAGTACATCATGACAAGGTCATGCTCCAGTTATCTGCAGAGGAAGAGATGAAGAAAAGGGTCAAGGTTTCTTGACAGTGGGGCAAGATCAATTTGTTGCACATTTCAACTTTGTTCGTCTGACAGATGCTCTTTCAGGAAGCTTAGTTTAATTATCTGGCTCCATTATACTTTAAGAATGTCAGATCTGAACATTTCTTAAAGGGAATAAATTACTAATTGCCATTCACTCTAGTACTCCAGTGCATCGCTCAGATTTTCCCCACTTCCTCATGTCTATACCTGCCGTACCACCTCAACACCCAGCATGATGCGTTAAAGTCAACCAGTGGGCTTCATCAATCATGACGCAGTTGTACTCAAACGGCAGAATTATGAAAAATGGAGCCTGTCATAACAACGTGCCTCGGTGTGCGGGATGCTGCTGAGTGTCAGAGCGAGAGAGACCAGTTCCACTTTATCATAGACATTCCTCTCCCAAGATTTTAGGACTCAATGCAAGATTAAATTACTGGTTAAAATGCAAATTTTTCACTGTGCATCTCCAATACATCCCTATCATAAATGAACTCCATGTGAGTGACAGAGAATTAGATCTAGAAAGGATGGAGTGTAGTAAACAACTTTACCTCAAGCCTGGCCTTGTTGAGACCACAACTATAAATCACTGATGCTCCCCTTCTTTTTTTCTGTTTTCCTCCACAGCACCCGTAATCTGCCTCTTTTGTCAGTCTGCTGAGCTAAGCTTATTTGTGTGTTAAAGCCCAGCCCTCCCAATGAAATTACCAAGGCGTAATCTCATAAATGTAATGATTTTTCAAACCTACTCTATAGACATTCAGGGATGGGCAATTAAATGCATTGCAAACATTTCCTTGATTAATTAGCTTAGAGTGGTGCTAGCTTGTCACATATTACACACTCATATATGAATACATTTCAAGACTCCTGTGAGAGTTTTGCAGTGTGCACAAAAATAAAAAATAAAAATCAAAGTGATATCACATCGACTCTTCTCTTTGATCTGAACCACAGTGGAAAGTTTTATGTGATCTTGCGTTTGGTTCGATTTAGTTCAAATTGTCCAAAAACAAGCAAACTGATTTTTGTAAGCAAAACTAACATGGATTCAGAAGAAGAAACCTGTATGTTGGACATGGATTTGAATGTTATTTGGCTGGAGGTGGAATGAAAACAAATCTTACATCCAAATCCTAAAGGGGACCTAATGTTTTTTTTTCAACCTGGGCCCTATTTTCCGATCTACTTTTGTCTAAATGAGTGATAGGATGTTCAGTATTTGACATTTCTCCAGTACGAAGCTAGGGCTGACCTGCCTGCAGCCTGTGAGCCCGTAATAGGGCACTCGCGTCAAATAACGTGAAAATATGTCCACTAAAAGTGCATTTTTTTTCACACAGATAGGCTCAGATTGTGAGTATAATTATCCGACAACATAACGGAAAGGAGAAATGAATGTCTGTGTTTACCTTTAGCTGGATTTGGACATGTTCCTCTGTCTGTTGCGATTTTAGTATATGCGCTACCAAAGTAACACTGCTCCCTCTCTCTCCTCGTCCGCTCTTCAGTTTCAATGAGCTCTGCAGCCGTGTACGTCCATGTTCAAATAAATATGGGCAGTCATCAAATTGAAATGACTCATCCAGATCCAGTTGTCCCACAGGAGCATTTCCTAAATTAGTGCTCCTCGTCATGGCAGGAGATCAATATGTCCTCATTCCTACATGACAGAATAGGTCGTACATGACGGTCATAGTTTTAGGGTGTTTTCACACATGGTCCTTTTCAGCCTTCTAAGCAGACTCAGAGCAGTGACTCAGCAATTTTTGCACATATGTGAACACTCACAGAGAACTCAGTTCCCTCTGAACCGAACTCAGACCACTGTTCGCTTCAAGTCCACAATGCGATTCAGGGTGTTTTCACTGAAGTAATTTTTAAACAAACCAAACTCAGTCCTCTTAAAGTGCACCAAAAAGTGGACCAACAGAAAAAGGTCTTTTTGTGTTCACATTGTCAGTTCATATGAAAAAGGACTCAGTTCTCTCTCTGGTCCATTTCAGCTGTGATGGGACTCAGTCCTCTTTCTGTTCACACTATAGTCTATATAGGATATAGATTGACATAGTTTTGTTTTTACTTTGATGTGGTACTGCAGTGAGATTATGGACTTAAAATTGGAGGAAAACCTTAGCGTTTCTGTGTGTTGTGGACAGTTGCTGTTTGATGTTTTCCTCGTTCCATATCTGGAGCAGTGCAGTTGTTTCATCTTCAGACCAAAGAACTCCTCGTCCACTGGTCGTGTTGTCGTTACCTGTGGCCATGGTTCCATTGTGTTTATTATGTGTCCCACTGAAACAGCATATGATCTGTCTACGGCAAGCCTGGAGGGCTACAATACAATAGCAAAAGGCAAAGCAGACCTGGAGCGCTTTGTGTTCACATTGCACAGGTTGTGAACTGCCTGAGGTGGTCTGAGTTCAGGTCGCTTCAGAGAGATCTGAGTTCTCTTGGAGTGTTCACATTTGGGCAGAAGAAGCTGAGTCACTGCTATGAGTCTGTTTAGAAGGCTAAAATTGACCAAGTGTGAAAACACCCTAAGAGGACTGAGTTCTGTTTGATTAAAGAGGACTAAATGTGAAAACATCCCTGATCTGTGCCTTGAGAACACAAAGTGCTCCAGGTTTGCTTTGTAATGCTTGTAACAAGAAGTACATTGGTCCATGGAAGATACTACACATCTCCTCATGTGGAATGTAGTTTTTGTTTTACGCTGATTTTATATATAAGATATTTATTATGTATCTGCTTCTCCCATCATCCTATTGCTATATGCTGCTTGGTAAAATATTTAAATCCCTGGGCTTTTTCATGCAGCACCATTAAACAGAAATATTTCACTTCGTTCCGGCCTGAAATATCTGATGGGAACTCCACCAGAAATTCAGAAAAAATTCTGTGGCTTTGGACAATGCAACCTGGCCATCAGTAGATATGAAAAGGCCAAAGCGGTGAAGGCTTCAGAGTTCAGCAGTTTAATGTGAGTCATGTGAACACAAAACTCACAAAATCTGTCACTATCAATCTATTAAGCAGAGGAAAGTCTACACAAGGTGAGGCCAAACTCTTCTGCTGTGTTCTCTCCTTTGTAAAGGCTGGGCCTTGAAACACACCCACAGACCCACTCAGGTGTTTTCAGTTGAACTGATTAGACCTCCTCTCAAGTAAAAGAGTGAAGCTATGCTGCAGATGACATACTATGGATTACAAAATGAGAAAGTGGTGAAAAAGTCAGTTAAAGAAGAGCCACCTTTTAAAGTTGTCTTTATTGCCCCTGTTTTGAATAGTGTTTTTTGTGATACACTGATATTGTGAAATGTATTTGAATTATATCTGTATGTTCATTAAATTTTTGTATTAAATTGCTGAAACAATTATTTTAAAGCAAATGGATACGATTATGATGCCGGTAGTAATTCTGATGTCTTTGAGTGTGGTCATATTAGCACTAGTTTGCAATTTTTTTTATCGTGTTTCCTATTCACTCAAATGAAATGCACAGTTCACAATTTCTAAGAATGCAAATTATTTCAGCTCCAATTAACCTCAGTTTACATCTTGTGATTTCTCTACTCAATATGCAGTGACTGACCCTGCACGCCACTCCGTTTGTTGTGCTAACCTGAGCCTTTGACACGGGGAAGGGCAGGCAGAGGATCAAAGTCAGATCAGTATTTTTGGCAGAGTGAAAATGAATACACCGGAGCTGGAAAACCCACCTGCTGGTTCTTGGTGTGCTGGTCAGGTACGGGAGCACCTGAGACAGGGTAATGCATAAGAAAGGGAGGTTGTGCTGATGTTGCTCCGCTGTTTTAGGAGATGTTAATTGTCATGACATCCAATACACTAACACACATACGATGGCTTCACCCAGATGTGTTGATCACCAGGATGACGAAATAACACACCACAGGCCAGCTCCTTATCCCTGCTGCTTTCAGGCAGCCTTAGAATGCACAGTAGAATGGACTGCATTGTAGGTATATGAATGGAAGCACATCGAAAGATAATGCACAGTGCAGCATCGCTAAGATGTGCAATCACTGGCGGCACTCTTCTTTAATGTAGTCAATAAATGACACAACAACCTTCAGGGGATATCTTTCTGGTGGCCTACTGGCAGAAGTGGAGCAGTGTAGATCATACCTGAAATCCTGTTGGTTATCTTACTTAGGTACTGCTAAAATGTACGTATATTACTGTCACCTCCACCACTGTTTATACACACTTTGTCACTTTTTATACCATGTTACCTGACCTTGCAGTTTTAATCTGTGTGTTTTTTTTTTTTTTTAAATGCTAAAACTATGATTTTAATCACATAATATTTTGAATTTATTCTTGTAATATTACAAATTTATTCAAGAGTACCCAGCTGCAGACAAGATGGTGGACAAGGACGCTGCCATATAGCCAATCCATACCAGAAGTTAATCATCTTTTTCATTTTCTTAGAATTATTTCAACAATTATTTCAAATACAGTCATGTTTTGTTTTGGAATAACATTGACCTCAACAGGTTAAACCTACAAAAATTGCAGAAAACCAGCAAACACATGAATTTTAGTTGGATTAATTTTTAACAAAGATTAAATAATATGAGCACTTTCATTTATTGGGCTACAGTTGCAACATGCAGATTATTATCAGGTCACTCAAAACAACTGAAAACCATGGACACAACAAATGTCATACTTACTCTTACATCAGTATGGTTAATTGTAAATATTTAACTATTCAATGAACGTAATTAGATTGTCATATTGTCAGATGTATTCTATTATATTTCAGGAACACGTAAACAGAATATTACACTGTTGTACTGGAAACATAAAGATGTAGACTGGGAGTTATCTTTTTTGTGATCAAGTTTTTATTCCAGATATCCATATCAATCTCAAAAGTAGAATAAAAAAACAAAGAAACAAAAATGGAAAAACAGTAAAATAATTCATTTGTTTGGTCTATAAAATGTAAGAAAATGGTATAAAATATCAACCACTGTTCCAGAAATCCCAAGATCCCAAGATGCAGCCTAAAATGTCTTGTTTTGTCAAATATCATTTAACATTACTGTTACATGTAGAAGTATATGATCTCAAACAGATACTTCTCATCAACATACAATGGAAATGAACTGCATTTTCCGTATGGTTTTTCAGGTGCCTCTGGATCGCGCTCTCGTTTTTGGTTTTAAATTTGGGGCAGAGAGGACACCCAAACTCAGATGGTGAAAGGGTTGTGTGCCCCAGACTGGCTGCGTCACTCAAAATAGAGGGGTGCATCTGAAAAAAGGAGAAGTCAATCAACATTGATAGCTGGAAAACATACTGAACATCAACCATATTTTGCCGATCTAAAGGACTCATGGTGGGGGAGGCACTACAGCTATTTATGTATCCACGTGTGTGTGCATTAGTGCTCTGCATTACTAAAACATAATATAAATGTATTTTTCGCAGACACCCAGGGCTATGTATACGTTATTTATCTGACCCGGTTAACCCTCGGGGGTCACTCATGTCGTATACCACATGAGACGACTCTCGTTACTATTTTTAGAATATCTCCGGGAAAAAAAATGTGCAGGACTTGATCGAGCAGTGCAGGGTTGTGGTTATACAAGCATTAATACACAAGGTGACCAGGCGAACCAAAAATTGGGGAAAAAAATGGCTTGCGTGCAGTGAGTTTGTGCACAGATGTTTTACACCACAACACACCAAAAAGCAGAGGAACACATATTAACCCCGCTGCAAACTACACATCTAAATTAACCAACACATCAAGCGAGGGCAGTGATAATCTCTGGCCAACATTAACACTGTTTACACACAGACATTGATGAAAGAGAGCACAACAGACCTTGAGCAGCTAATGTTACGTTAATACCAATCATGCCCTCGTTTTTACACAACAAATGTAGCTAAACCCACCATCCGGTGGTAGTAATTTGTGCATGCCGAGACTCTAATAATTAAAAGACTCGTTCCCTTACCGCTCGTCCTCTTAGTCGTGCGTGTATTGTTTGCATTCTTCTCTTCGTCTTCTCCGTTGTCTTCTTCCTCTTCTTCGGCAAATAATATACACACAGACCAACTTCCAGTATGGACTTCCAGTTTGGATGTCATTGGATATATGGCGGCACCCATGTCCGCCATCATGTCTGCAGCTGGGTCCCTCTCAATTTATTCGAGGAATCTCAGATTTTTTCTATCTGTAACATGGCCCGGTCTCACTCCGAAGTCGTCAAAATCTGGCACTTGGGCAGTGACTTGCGGCATCAGACACCAACCAAAAAAAGGTGCCCTTTACATCGGCATGATATCTGGCTGGTTGCTGCTAAAGTATAACGGTGCTCAGAACGTCAGGGGGAAACGGTGGGACAAAGACAAACATTTAGGTGGTGAAAGTCCGATTGGGGTGGGAGGAAGGGATAGTGGCCAACAAACACCAACCCTCACCAGAGAGAATGGTGTTCGTATCTCATAAGATTCTAGAGCCAAACCTTGTTATTTTTTCCTAAACCCAACCACGTGCTTTTGTTGCCTAAACCCAAAGTCAATTTGTGGTGTTGTACTGACATTGTGGGTTTATTTTGGAAGAGACTGTACGTAAATGTTACATTTCCTGTGAAAATTAAAGTGTATTTTGAAAGAAGACAATGCATGTAACAGGCAGAACTTGACACGAGGTCCTAGAACAACCAATGCGCCCAGGGTACCTTGGGGTGAACGTGGAAAGTCCATGATATGATATGAGAGAATGTGTTGACTGAGGTTATCAGAATTTGAAGTTGTCATTAAATTACATAACGGTCTATATATACTGCTAAGAATGATAAAGGTTGGAAAACAGGAGAATTATGAAGATGTCAATCAATCATGGTCTGTCCACGATGGAGTTAGATTTGTCTCATTAATACCTGTAAATGCACAGAGGGTGATCTACAAATATTTCTTGATCTGCACACGTTTCATAATTATGTGTGTGAACAGATCAACAATCTGTGTGTAAATGTGTAAATAATTAATGTTATACAGTGAGTATTAGTGTGTGTTTATTTGTTCTATGTATCTGGCACACACTTGTATACATTTCAGTTTGAGTATGAAAGGCAAGGTGGCTTGGCTGCTTCTTCAATTGGCAGTTATCAGCCAACTCATCCTTTATATTTTTCATTTCGAGTAGGATTAAAGGGCCAGTGTGTAATATTTGGCATGGTTTATTGTCAATCTGAATGTGAATCTGAATATTCTACCCATTAATATGTTTATAAAAGTTTATGATCGCTATAAAATAAAATTTGTTTGGTTTTCGTAGCCTTATAATTAGGGCCTTGCTTTAGAGAGGTCGCCATCTTGCGCCGCCATGTATGTAAGGCAGCCCGAGCAGACAATCCAGCCAGCCAGAGGACGTGTTTCGCGTGTATAAATGAACCAACGAAGACAGCGGAAGGAAGGAAGAAGGAGGAGGAAACAGCAGAGTGTTAGTAGTTCGTCGATAGAGAGTAGTGAAAAGTTTTTTAGTTATAAAGTTTGCGAATGGACCACACTTACCCCAAACAGGAGAGAATGAACCCGAACCGTCATCTGCGAGGAAAAGAAGACGCAACTTCACTCCTTGTGATGCACTCTCTGCGGCGCTTTTCCTCCTGATGATATATCTCCCCAACGATTGTAGCAGTAGCACCAAATCCCATTCTGTGCATTCAGCCTCTCTTCTCGCCCGCTCAGCATCAAACACATGGAGTTCCTCATCTGTATGCTCCGGCTCAAACAGGTATGGCTCTGGGTCTGTGTCCGCTACAAGAAACTCTTCAAAATCCCGTTCAAAGTCGTCCATTGCAGCTACTATAGTCCAGAGATATCGCTAGGCTAAATAAACAGCTGAGCTCTGTTTACCGGCTACGCTGTCAGTCAGTGTGCGGGCTGGAGGTTGGTGGAGCAGAGAGGGGAGGGGGTCCCCACTCGGTATGATAAACAAGAATGTGTGTAAAGTTATGAAGTGTGTCTGTTACGCTAGAAGAGTCAGAGTTTGGGACGGAGTGGAGTGTTACCGGAGTTTGTGGAGTGCTCAAATAAACGGGCCTTTTTCCCGAACGCTCCTCTGGTCTCCTGCTCATGAGGGATTCATTACAATATCGTAACATGGTTTAGATTTCTAAATAAACATTCACATCGTCGCTAGATAGACCTACTCCTGAAAAAGTCGTGCGCAAGGCTTTTTGTCCCTACGAGGCCACCGTCATTTACCCGACGGGAGGGGTGAGCGATTGAGCCCTGCAATCTAGAATTTGACCACTGATGTCACTGTTTTCAACCCATTTTACACACTGGCGCTTTAAAGTCACAAAGCACTTCACATCTTATTATTAGTGTACTCTTACTAATGTAGGTGTAATGTCTGTGCTCACCGCACCGTGTTTAGTTAGGTTACATCGTTTCAGTGAGGTTACGTTAACTGTTGTAAGATATGACAAGTGGCAACACCCTGGTTAAGGTCTTTGATAGAACAGCTGTTGGTGTTGGTAGCTCTTTTTGTTTAGAAATGTAATATTGTAGTTGTATTGTTCATTGTTGATATGTAGATTGCGCTAAGCTAACATTAGCTACTGAAATAGCATCTGCTGCCATGGCAACAGTAAACATTTATGTTGCGGGCTGGGGGGACGAAAGCAGCATTTTATACACTGTTAATAAACCGGAAGTCAGTACCATCCAACCTGTAAAGAGGGCCACGGTAGAAGATGCTGGTGACTGACATCCAGACATCTCTCCACAACCTTTCAATGCTAGTGTAATCAGTACAAAATTATGGGGTTTAAGATTTAGACATTTTCAGCACAGCATTTAAAGGACCATTTTATTGTTTAACAATAATAGAAAATAAATACAGAAAAAAACAACAACAAAAAACAGCTCATAGAAAGACTGCGTGCTCTTACTTTCACATGCGGAAATGACGTCATCAGCTGGGTGATCACGTGCTATCCGAAGATGGCCGAGTGCATTTTCAGACTGGCGGAAAGTTTGTCTCAAAAATCTGCGTGTGTAAAAAGCAAATCCACGCGCGTAGAACTGAGATCCACAAATGCCTGTTCGAAAGTTGTAAATGTTAGTAAGATATTCACAAATGCTTTTCATTTATTTCCAAATTAATATCATGTATTTACAGACAATTTTTGTATTTCTGGAATGTGTTTTATATTTACAGATTACACATTTACACACAGATTGTCGATCTGTTCACACACATAATAATGAAATGTAAGCAGATCAAGAAATATTTGTAGATCACCCTCTGTGTATTAATGAGACACATGTAACTCCATAGTCCACCCCCACACTGACTTGTGTTCATAATTCACACCTTGGAGCTGCCCAGACGAACCACAGCTTCCCTCTGGTGAAGCAGTTGAAGATCAGTGCTTTTTCCAACCACATTTTCCCCAGCAGACTTGTACTCAAACCAACACTTAGAACTCTAAGCTACAGCCAGCCTGAAGTTCTTTGCAAAATCTGTTCTCTTGTGAATATTTTAGTAGGCATCTCTAAACCAGAGTGACAGACTCTCGACAGAAAAATCTCATGCTGATCCAATCTCCGGTCCAATTACCACAGAGCCTCTGTGTACATGCTCAAGAGAGGACATTATATTTCAGTGAAATGTAATGTTTTTATGTTCTGCTCTGTGCCTTTTTTTTCCCTCTGATGTCCACAGCAACTTCTTAAGAAATGTCAAGCAGCATTAAATTTTACCCCGGTACTCACACTTAGCTAAAAATAAATGTTTTGTTGTGGGTCTACTTTTTCCCCTCATGAAAGAAGAAAACTCCTTTTTACATCATCACTGATTTTGAACACATTGTTAAATTTTTAAATCTACAAACATCTCATCCTCTCTGACCCGGGAATATCTTAAAGGTTCCCTGTGGAGTTTTAAGGTGTACAACAAGGTTGCCCAAAATTCCTATTTTTGTTCACCAGTGCTCACATTGATCCGGACTGCTATTAGATAAGAGACCTCCAGTTGAAGTTTTTGCAAAGAGGGAGAAGGGAATAGATTAAAAAAAACGAGAAAAAATCGTTTTTATTTAGGTCAGAATCCAAGTGTTAGTCAGCCGGGCTTCAAAGGGTTTATATCCCTTTTCTATCATAGCTATTTCTCACAGTAAAACATGCTTTGCTGAAATCAGTACAGATTACAGTGGCTTTCACAGACTCAACTTCAAAGCGAGCATGGAGGGAAAATACTACTATAATAATGGAAATACATTTATAAGCTGGTATTAGTTTGGAAGTGGTACAGCAGGAAGTATATTTTGGACTGATTAAATTCCTCATACTCTTCTGGTGTAAACACCCTCAGACTTATTTTGAGTCCTGTGGAAATTAAAGGTGCAATCTGTGATACCTGGTCACATGCTCTAAACTAATGGAGGGCAGCGTAGCTCCAAGCCAACTGCTGAAAAACAGCAGGGCTAAAAATATGCAAAATTCATCCAAGCTGCTGAAAATCTCAGAGCCACTCAACATAACACTGCTATTTTAAAATGTTTAGGTTCTGCAGTTTGAAGACTGGCCAAAAAATCCATATAGACTGTTTCATGCTATTCTGTTACTAGGGTACCAGCTTTGGCCCATTTTTACTTCCTGCCAGCTACCAAGGAAACTGTAAAAGAAGTAAAGGACATGATGTCAGTGACAGCATTCGAATTTTGCATTTGAGCCAGACTTTGGTGCCAGTTCTATCAAAGTTGATGGGACAGGCACATTTTTTTTTTTTTTTTTGCCTGTCATCACACTATAACCCATCTGAAAAATGTCTCCACCACTTTAAAAAACAAACATTACCTGATGTTGACTGACATTTTTTTTATCTAAATGTTTGCATTCATTTTCTCTTGTTATTGGTCACCAAACAGATCATGACTCTGTCTTGCAGCTGCATCTCTGTTGGATCCAAGATAGCTAACGCTACCTGCTGTTAGCAGGCACATGTATTTAGTTATCAATAACTACCAAAACATCAGGAGGGCTAACGTTAGATAATGTCGTCTATAGTCATCAGGAGTTGGCGCTACTCGCCAAATTATTATAAATCTGGACCGTCATCACTTGTTTATCAATTTAATGATAGCTTTATTGATAGTTTAATGAATGTCTTGTGGATGTTGGTATGGTTTAGGCAGGTGGTAGTAGACGCAGTCAACACTGACGTCACACTTGGGGGTTGGTAGTAATGTCTCATTAGCCACTATTAGCTGCACCTGGAAAGAGCTGGGGTTAAACAGGCACGCCATTAGGAGGACGCTGGAGGGAAGACATTTTGAAGACAAGAAGGGACTGAGAAAGCGTTTGACAGACCACCATGAATTATTGATGTAAAAACACATTTACCCTGAATAACCACAAAGAAGAGCGAGCTGGCTGACTGCTCCATGGCACCCGAATGGTGTCCAACAGAGTGATCGCAAGGAACAAGAGCGGTGGCCTGGCGGTGAGTCAACTCCACACGAGCCCCCAGATAGGAAAGATCACACTCACCCAGGGAAGTCCAGGTACATTTCTCATATCCAATGCAACACGTAGGGAGAGGTATTAAGTCACGGGCTTGCTAGTCTTAGCTGATGAGGTTCCACAAGCCAGGCTTAGCATAGCAGTGTCACAGTCAATGAACTAAGTTAGCATTTGCACTTTGTTTAGCTAACGTTCGCCTGCTATCTCAGTTGAGTCACCCTCCATTAATTTGGACTGTAAAAGTAAGTAAGCAATGATCCTCGTGGAGGTGTAAAAGAAACAAACAGGAAGCTGCGGTATTGGTGAGTGATAGAATATTTTAAATACTCTAAAGCTAAATCGTTGGCACGACGTGTACTAGCTAATTAATGTTGGATGACTAACATTAGTACTAATTTAAATCACTGAGGCAAACTGCAAGTCATTATAGTATATGGTCACATCCTAATTTGGTAGATATTTACCTTACTGAAAGGCTATATCATCAAGTCCAGACAGAATAATTATCAGCCATTAAGAACTGATCTGGTTATAACTGCAGTCAGGTCAGTGATAATGGGTCATGATAATCATGATTAGCGATCTTGGACCAAACACGCTTGAGACAGATCTGTGAACTATTTGTAGACCTATTACAAGTAAGTCAACACACACAATTGGGTGGGAGGATATTTCAGTCAAAAGTAAAACAACAAAGATATGATGAGTTACAGTGTGATGTCTGTGTCTATTTTAAGTTTGGTACCTCAAAATAACAAATGAAGCTTCACGTTAGTTCATGCAGGGCACCAAAGTCATACGCTCCAGCTGTAATCTGCTGACAACCAGCTGATTGGATTATTGCTTCTAATCAGTCACACACCAATCACAGCCCATCCCCACACAAGGCGGCCCATTTAAATATGGTTTCCTACTCACTGATACCTGCTTCACCAATGCTGCCACACACCGCTGCTGCTAGCAAATCTTTATCTCCACCACCCCAGCCTCCACCTTTGTAGTTCAGAGTCCTAACATAGCTCTAAGGTCAAAACAGTATTTAATGTCTTGCTTGGGCCCACTCTTTTATGTGTTTTGGGGGTGTTTTGCTCCCTGTTTTGGCATAGCATGCAGCTTGTAATCCAGGGAGCACCTCAAGAGTGGAGCCCCCAGCACCAAACATAACTGTATTTGCATTTGTCACAATGGTTAAATCTATGACGAGAGTGTTCCTGACTGAACTGGATTTGACTTCTTCATGTTCTCATGTTGGACTGAGCGCACACTGGACGCTTCAGTGACTCACCATCGCCTCTTGAGGTACAGCTAATATTGCAAGACAGTACGGGCCAGCGCTTGCTGGTTAGACATCTTTGACACAACATCAAAACTGTCCCTTTTCACTGTCTGTTAACAATTCTAGTCCTTTTTTCAATTATGGCAATTATATCTTAGAAACTGCACCTTTAAACCTTCCTCCAGTAATCTCCACCAATAAAGCCTCTTTGAATTGAACTGAATTAAACCCTGCTGTATTAAAAGGCAGTGCTCCTGCAGAACACAACAGGGTGTTCAACACACCACAGTTTCTGTTTAAATAAACGTTTTGCTACATATTGGTGGGGCTGAACGCAGCCCAGCTGTGAAAAGCATGTCAGAGTTGAGAAGTCCAATTGAGTTCAAGAGCAGTTGATATCAAGTCAATTCAGAGACCAGAGAAAACTCTGTTCAAGGAGAATAAGAGTCATTTAGAGTTACAGTCTGTTTACTGCTGTCTACTTGTTTGTCCTACTTTCGTTTTGCCCCATAATTTTACATTTTTAATTAGATTTTTTTCTTACTATCTAGTCATTTTTTATTTTTAAAGCACAAACTTTAGCTTGAAACCAGCTACTGCCAAAGATGCCAAAAACAAAGACAAAAGGCTGTGGCACAGATTTTAAGATGATGTTTTCTGAGGAATTATTTCCCAGTGGAAACTTCCCCCCGTGGGCGTCAAATGATTGACAGTAATCAGACTGGAACGAAATGTGCGCACTGTTAGAAAAACACTCAACTCAAGGGCACAATGAAAAGACAATAAAACCGAAACAGTGACAAAACCAAATAAAGACTTCTATGGTCATTATGATGGATTATCTAACTCAAGCAATTTTTAGGTCTTCAGAAATGAAATCATACTGCTCAATATTAAGTGACAGCAATTGAAAGCAACAAAAGTGGTCCAAATATATTTGAAGCTGTACTCACTGTGTGCAAACAGGAGCAGGTGATTGACCCATACTTTCTGTCCCTTATCACACCCTTGGACAGCCAAAAAACCACTGTGGAGGATTTGACTGATCCATAGACTTTAGCTTGTTTGTGATTTTAGGGAGAAATACACCAAACATTGATCAAGTGTTTTTTTGTAGAAGAAAAGGAAAAAGACAGACAAGTTGAAGATGTTTTTGAGATTGGACTGCAGCCACAATCAGCACTACACCCACACAACTGCTGACATTTGGTGTTAATCGCTTGTGCCTTGTGTCCAATCTACCCTTTAAGGTTTAAGTGAAGCTACACCTTATTGATCCCCCTGGGGATTTTAGGTTTCTATTGATGAAGCCCTCTTTGATTGTGTGGCTTGCTGTGGAGAGAGCATCAGTTAAATTACTTGTACTTTTGGGTTTTAACGAAAGGCAAAAGTTGACTCAGCACCCAAAACAGGCAGAATTTAATCAGCCTTCACAACTACTACCCAGAAAACCATTGACTGCAATGGGAAACATTATTTTAAACTCCTAATTTCAAGCTCAACTTTTATGTGACTGTGGATTTTGGCAGGTTTTTTTTAGATTTTGTCTTATACTGTGTTCACACCTAATGCAATGCAAATTTTCATGTTGTGTTTCCTGCACGAGTTTGAACACTAGAATATTTTCTGTTGACTAGTTTCCTACATGCCAATAACCCACATCATATGTGCATGAAATTACTGAATCGATGAATCAACTTCCACCAATGCCTCCTCAGCCAATCAACGTTGAGATCCCCCAGGGACGTATGAAGCTGTCATGGCGCGAATTGGTCGGTGAGGTTCAGATTTTTCAACTCTTGCGAAAGAGTATGACGTGAAATCACCCTACGCAATTGATTCAAGCAGCTTAATTCAGGTATTTTGTGTCATTCACATTGCGTCCATCGTGCTGCCTGGCGAGAATTTGCATCTAATCATGTCTTTACATTGACTTTACACGTAATTCACTGATGCAAATTGTTTTATTCATCCTCGGTGTGAACACAACATTAGTCTTAGTCTTAAGACAAAAAGTCTTTTTAGTTTTAGTCAAATTTTAATTAATTTTATCCTTTGGAGCTTTAGTCTAGTTTTAGTCAACATTTAGTCATTAGCCTACTTTTAGTCAAAATGTTTTTTGTTTTTTTTCTCTTTAAACTAATCCAGTTAGGCTAGTACCAGTATGAGAAATTAAACTCAAAGTTACAGGTTATATAAACATTTCCTTGAAACATAATTGCTTTCTACAGCTACAAAGAATTTCTACACGAACTTGCATTTCTCCAGCAGAGTTTTTCACAGATTTAACAGATCATTTATGTGCACACGCTAAAGCAGCTTTCACACAGAGCGCGATTTTCATCACGCCCACCGCAGGGTAGGGCGCAGAGCAAGCGGAGAGCAAGGCACGCTAGCACACATTGCGCACATATTTGGCGCAACTTGCTAAGCGACTGAAAAGTATTCCGGTTCCAGTCTGGCACCCTTTTCCGGTCTGACGCCGCGCACACTCCACCACATTCTCTGCTATTGGACACTCTGAGGTGTCGTCACAGCACGTTGCGCTCAAATTAAAAAATGTTCAATTCGAGCGCATATACACAATGAATGGGTTCGTCGGCGGAGGTCTGCGCTTTGCGCGCTCTGTGTGAAACGGGCTTAAAAATCAATCTATTTATGGTCTCAAAAACTTTGAGAAGTGTCACACATTCTGGCTCCATATGCATTTTGCAGCGGCAGTAGCTCAGTCCATAGGGACTTGGGTTGCCTGTTCAAGTCCCCGTCCGGACCAAATATAGTGTGGACTGGTGGCTGGAGAAGTGCCAGTTCACCTCCTGGGTCACTGCTGAGGTGCCCTTAAGCAAGGCACCGACCCCCCCCCAACCGCTCGGGGCGCCTCACCAAGGCAGCCCCCTCACTCTGACATCTCTCCACTCTGTGCATGTATAGGTCCCGTTTGTCCGTGTGTGTCTTTCAGACCTGTGTGTTACTGACAAAAGAGTGAAAAAACTGAATTTCCCCTCAGGGGGATTAATAATAAAAAAATAAATTTTGATGACGTTTTGGCCTTTGGGCCTTCTTCACGATCAACAAACATATGTATCTATGTAACATAAATGATCCTGAAGAAGGCCCAAAGGCCAAAACGTCATCAATAAAAGAAATGCATTTGGAGCCAGAGTTTCCATGCCCACTGCCAGTGATCAGCACCTCATTATAATTCTTGGTGTGCGCTACTTTTATATCTCAAAAACTTTGATGCCACAAATAACTAATTTAAGACTAAACTAGGATTTATACCCGAGTTCATTGTAAAACTGATTTACGGATCTCACTTTTCAGAAGCAGAAAAATAACTTTATTTCAGCCTGAATTCTTTCTGTATCTGAAACACGTTAGTCTGGATAAACTCGTGTCCTCTTATAGAATTGGTGATAAAAACTAAACTTTTAGTTGTCAGATAAAAGTTTAGACTGTTTACTTACAGCACAGCTACACTCACAGATAACCATACCTCCTATCTGCCTGTCAAATGGTATCAAACCATAAACCCTCTTGAGACAGTCTGGATCTGAGAGGAATCATGCTGGGAACAGATGCGAGGACTGGTTGCTGGTGGCTGCTCGCTCTGCGTCCATTCATCGGCTAACAAGCGGAGCTGCTGACAAGCTACCGTTGCAACTAACAAACTCCAGAAATCCATTCAACACTTCCACCATCCACAGCCAGACACATACCGCCGCTTATATAATGCCGAATTACAGCTCACAACTCACACCAACACCTGCTCCAGTGTGAGAGATCTGCAGGCTAGCAAAACATCCTGACACTGACTATTAACTGGGTTTTACAGCTAGTCTTTTCTCATACTGCTCATACGGCATTAGCAACACAGCAATTATCAACTTTCTACTTGTTTTTTTAACATTTTTCCAAGGCGTTTCAACAAATTATTTATCATTCTGTGATCTCCTCTTATTTTGAATATCCAATAGTCCACCAACAACAGAAATTAAAACTTACATTTTGGCATAATTATTATAAAGTAGGGGTGTAATGGTACACAAAAATCTCGGTTCGGTACGTACCTCGGTACACAAGTCACGGTTCGGGGTTTTTTTTTCGGTACAATAATGAAAAAAATAGACAACTATTAAATATCTTTTACTTATTGGTAACCTTATTATAACATACCACCACAGCAGTTAACTCTTCACAATTTTTGAATGAAACAAATATATATAAAATCCTGCTTTTTCACATTGTTTGAATGAAAATAGAACTATAAAAGTGAAAAATAAAATCCTGCTGTTTTTTTAACACATTTTTTGAATGAAAAATATAAATATACATTTCTGCTTTAACAGTTTTACTCAATTAAAATAAAAAGTATAGTGCAGCTGGTCAGCTTTAAAGCCTGCTCAGATTCAGTTTTACTAGGAATTTACTTAGCTTTCCCACTTTGTTAAAGTGCAGTAAACAAAACATACTTATATCTAAAGTGCAGCTTTAACAATTTTACTCAACTCCAATGGGTTGATTATTTCTTTAGTGCGATGGTCAGGGAAATGCTCTTTCTTTTTAAACGATGACAGTATCGTAGTTTGCACCAGATTGCTTTTTCTAGTCGTGCCGGTTAACGTTCAAACTCGGGTGGTGTCACTTTAGATGCGTTAGCATGTTAGACGTGTTTCCAAGTACATACCCGACTGCTGTTCTGCAGTGTCAGCACACTGCTTTTGTCTTGTCAACTTGTTTATTTCCATCTTTGTATTTTACCCTGAAACCAAAGTGTTCCCGAACGGAGGACTTAAGGTTTGCGGGTGGGTCTTCAGGTTCGTCAGGCTCACTTGCCATGTTGTCAAAATGCGAGAATGCGCTGCACAAAGTGAAAGCAGAGATTTACGGGACTCGGTCCGTCACTCAATTATGTCCGTCGGGGAACTAGATATTTTAAATGGTTCGGCTCGCAAAAACGGAATTAAAATAAAACAAAATAAAATAAAATAATATCCTATGCCCAATAATTCGGTACAGGGTCATGCCGAACCAAAAGTCGTGTACCAAACGGTTCAACACAATACACGTTACAGCCCTATTATAAAGATCTATTTTTAATTGCTGGATGGATTTACCCTTATCTTGGTTGGGCAGAGCGAGCCTGATAAAGATGAATATACTACCGAAGCTTCTTTATCCCATGCAAATGCTCCCTCTCCATATTACAAAAAACGCAATTCAGCACATAGAAAAGTCAATTTCCAGAAATTTATGGCATGGGAGGAAAGCCAGAGTGAAAATTAAAACACTGCAACTTCATATAAACAGAGGGGGGATTGCCCTACCAAGACTTCTTTATTATAACTGGGCTTGCCATGCTCAAACAATTTATAATTGGATACATAACTTTTTAGAAACCAAAAAACCCCATATTGACTCCTGGTGTTGCCACCCCCATTCCTTATTAAGCTATCTCTCAGGTAATGTCCAGCTCCCATCAGATATTTAAAAAAATGTAATTGTAAGCAATACATTAAAAACATGGTAATGATATCTCTAAAATGACCGGTCATCAAAACTTTTCATCATCCCTTCAACCAATAATTAACAGTAATTCCTTTTTACCTGGACAAGGGAAAGGGGTTTTTGAAGAGTGGTTTACAAAAGGTATTAAAACAATCGGAGACCTGTTTGAAGCAGAAACAATTACGTCTTTTCAGCAACTTCAGATTAAATATGGAATATCCTTCACATTCTTTTTTGCATATTTACAGATCAGACATTTTATATTCTCTGCCTGCAAGTTTACTGATGATAAGTACGTTAGGAGCACTCTTGATGACCTACAAAAAAGTTTATTTCCATTTTTTATCAGAAGCTACAGTCCTTGGACAAATATAACATTGATAAAATTATTAGTACATGGGAGAAGGACCTAGGAATCCAATCTAGCCAGGAAGAGTGGTCTAAGATATTTTCATTGTCAAGTAAAATATTCTTATGTAATCAGTGAGAGCCAATACCGAATATTTCACAGGCTACAACGTACACCCCAGTTTTTCAATAAATGCAACTCCAATATATCTATATAAAAAATGTAAGAAAGAGTTGGGAACTTATTTTTACGTAATATGGAAATGCCCTTTTATTGCACCTTTTTGGAAAAATATTAAAAAAGAGCTTTGCACAATCTTGGGCATGGACATTAAAAGGGAACCTGCATTGTTTCCGTTGGGATTCTTTCTAGAAGGTCTCGATCTTAACCCCTCTCAGTACACTCTTAACAAAACTCCTGTTACTAGCTAAACGATGTATTTTGTTCCAATGGATTAAAGACAAACCCCCAACAGTAACGAAGTGGTACAGAGAAATTTGTAAGGTCTTACCAATGGAAAGCCTCTCTGCTACCTTAGGGGGGAACAAAACATTTTTTTTTTTTTTTAAATCTGGCAACCAATTTTAGAGCATCTGCCATATAATGTTTCAGATTTAGAGGGGTGGATTAACTTTCAGAATTAATTCCAATTGATAGTTACTCATTTCTTTTTTGTGATTTTATTTTAATAATGTATCTTCTTATCAACCCCCTTTTCCTATTGTGACCTAATACAGGAATGGAGTAAATTTTCCTCTTGTGCTGTGCTTGTCCTGTGATGTATATTGTCGATGCTGCCATTTTGCTATGATTTGTGATTCAGATGCTGTCATGCTTGTTTGTTTGTTTGTTTTTCTTTCTTTTGTCCTGTTTTGTTTTTCTGTTTCCTTTTGCATTATGAAAATTAAAATCAATAAAATATTTAAAAAAAAAATTCTATTTTTAGCTTGTCAACGTCTTGTCTTCGTCATGGAAAAAAAGGTTGACGAATAATTTTTGCCAGTTTTCATAAAAACAAATAAACACTGGTGTTCAGATGCATAAAGTTCTACAGTTACACACCAATATCAGCCTTATGATGGGAGCAAAGGAGGAAGTCAGGTGACATAATGTAAAGAGCAAGAAAGTCTACTAAAGGTCGAAGGTGAGGGAGGACAAACATAGGACTTTCACCCAGGAGGCCTGGTTTTGAGTCCTATGTGAAACCAGTATTCACGATCCACTGTGATCTTTGTCTTAATATATCCACATACTTTTGTTGCCTAAACCTAAGGAAAGTAAACGTGAAACCTAATGAACTGGTAACACAGGGTAACATGGGCTCATAATGGCCTTTAAACCTAATAGTAAGAATGGCTGGCCCCTTCTTTGGGTGGTGTCAGCATTCAGCCTCATGAAAGCAAAAACAAGTCTTTATATTTGACCTGGCAAAATCTTGTAACAATAAAAAGAGTGTCAGGGTAGGCCTTTGCATTGCCTTGCATTGCCGATGCATGCAAAGGACTTAGTCTGAGCTTTGTCAACACTATTAACACAACTTTAAAGGAAAGGGTTGTCATTTTGATAAGACTTGCAACTTAATTTGCACTTAAAACAGCTCTGTAGCTGACAAACGTGAGGCTCAGCATAAACCCAAGGGCTTCAAAATATCTCCTCAGAAACCTAATAGTAAGGTCACAAACTTTATATCCATTTTTCTTCTTTTGTGATCCAGCAAAAACTTGATGCATTTCAGCCCCAATGGCATTACCACAACATCCTCAGACCCAGTGATGCTACTTATTTACCACTAATACCTTATGTCATCTCGTGTTTAATCTGTTGTTCCCCTACATTTACATACTGTCACACTAAATCTCTGTCAACCTAAGCCCTATCTGCTCCCAGTGTCGATTAACTGATTAACATCAATTGGACACTTTGGGTGGATGGGAGGCAGCTGGGCTTTGACTTGATCAAAGAGGGAAAGGTGTTTTGACTCATCAGCCGTGATGAGGAGAAGCTGTAGGTGCAAACACCCTGCACTGAGCTCATCCCCGGTCTAAGAGGCTGGGAGAGAGGCCAGGGGAAATGGCAGCTTCGCAGGGCACCAGCTGGTCACACACACAAGTAGGGGGTGTGATTTCACCTGGACACTTAGCACAGGCATTTCATCAGCCAAGGCTGGCACACTCTGGTGTCCCTCTCATTAAGAAGGTGTAGCTCCTCTGTTCTGCCAGGAGTGAACTGAGTGTCTGGAGAGACCGAAGTAAATGTATGTAGGAGTTCTGTATTAAATTTGATAAATTAAAGTCATTTCTGTGGTACTTAAATAATAAAGGCTGTGTTAAAAAAAATGCTGAAATTTTGTAATTACACATTTTATGTATATTAGTGCACTTTTGGCTAACAAAATAGCACTATATTTTTATGTAGTAAAGTACCACAAGAGCACAAAACACACATGCACTTTAACCTTAATCCTTCTGGTACAAAACCACACTGTGAGCTCCCCAGTGCTATTATAGCCAGACCATTTTTTGCCATTTTTGCCTGCCAGGACAGACACTGATCAAACCACCATCTGGCCAGCTTCTCTAACCAGTGAGCCACCAGCACAGTTGGGAGTTCGAATGTGTTCAAATGCACTATATGCTCTCTTTCTCTATGTTCCTTTATGCTGTAATGTGATTGTGATGTTCTTCTCTGTTGGATTGTGATTGTGAATATCCTCTCTGTGCTCCCTCCATGCTTTGATGCACAGTGGAAGTCACTCCAGCCAAATGAAGCCACTCCTAGTAAATCAACTTTAAAAAATGTATTTTATTTGAACACCATGAATTCTTCTCTGCTGTGCTGCACATGTGGTTTTTATAAAATCTCACACAACCTGATCTCACAGAAATACGTGAAATGACCACGACCTCTTAACACCGCATTCTGTGGTACCACGGAAACAATGCCAATGTAAAGTCAATTAGGATCCTTTGTCTTGGTGGACACACGGATTCCCTGATTCAACAACGACACAGAAGTGTCCTTGATAACTCAACAATATGACAGGTTAATGTCAAGGCCATAAAATAAATTAAATGTATTTTGCCAGCTTTTGATAGCATAGGGCTTTAAGAGCATTGCGCGTTCGACTACTGTTTTGTAGCTACTCTCTGCCGTCTGTGGGCTTCATTCCATTTCAAATTGCCGTCCGTCTGCCATAACCGAATCCAAACGCCACATAAATAAACAAATAAGAAAAAAAAAATAAGGCTGAGTGCGGAAGAACCAGAGAGGAAACACCATCACATGGAGGGAGGTGGCCGGCCCCGGCAACCCGGCCACCGTCCACTTCACCAGGGGAGAGGAGGGTGGGGCGCGTTCCACTACTGTTTTGTAGCTACTGCCTGCCGTCTGTGGGCTTCATTCCATTTCAAATTGCTGTCCGTCTGCCGTAACCGAATCCAAACGCCACTAATAAATAAACAAATAAGAAAAAAAAATAAGGCTGAGCACAGAAGAAACAGAGAGGAAACACCATCACATGGAGGGAGGCAGCCGCCCCCGGCAACGCGGCCAACGTCTACTCCACCAGGGGAGAGCGGACCCCAAACCAGCGCCACAGAACCAGCGGCCGCCCCCCGGTGCAAACGGCTCCCACTGAGGAAACACCGGAGGTAAGAACTAAACTATGATAAATGACATAAAATATTAAGATGTAGGCCTAACATAAAATAAATTCGTTATCAAATAAATTAAAACATATAGCCCACAGTAGATAAAAGCATGCTAAAAGTAAATACAATAATAGGCTAAATAGTATCTAAGCAATAACAAAGTGTTTAAACAATAATAATTAATATCTAAGTTATCTGTTAGGCTACCATTCCACTCTGTAAATAGATTTGAAAGTTTCAATATAATTTTAATATTATTTTTGCTTATTTCATTATTGTTATTATTGGTTTACTTTTTAGCAGTATTGTATTCTCTGAGGATGACTCATGTTAGTAACTGTCTACAGTAAAGTGCTCTCTGAAACTACACCTGGCTTGTGTCCAAAAAATGAAAAAACAAAACTTTGTTGTAGAGTTAAACCAAATACATCATTGGAAAGGTCTCAACCTGGAGAGTAACATATGTCAGTATGAAGATTCTACATGGCTCCTGCTTTGAGCCATTGACCTTTGAACCTTGACCTCAGTGCATGTTTGAGGGCTTATAACTCAGCAACTAAAGGGGGTACAGACATGGGACCAACTGTCATAGAGAGCTCTTGACCTCAACTATCATGTGAGTGTCGTCAACAACTGAGGGTGCTGTCAGATATGGGTAAAATATGGATAACATTAATTTTCACCCATTTAGAAATTAGATATTTAAAATCTGATTACACAAGTGTGTTTACCATCCCCTTAAAGTTCACAGTGTACTCTCAATTCAGTATTTACAACTTCCAAATCTGGGAAAAACACTTAGATTTTTTAAAAACTACAATTCCCTAGGACTGCACCATGCAGCTTGATACATATCAGCAACATAGTTGTAGTTCTGTGGATCCTAATTGACTTTACATTGGCATTGTTTCCATGGTACCAGCACGTAATTTCAACCCATTACGTGCTGCCACCATGGAATGCGGTGTTAAGAGGTCGTGGTCATTTCACGTATTTCTGTGAGATCAGGTTGTCTCACGTCTATGATTCATAATGCAACAGTTTGTTTTTTATTGTTGGTAAATTATGAGAAAACTGGATATTTTCACTCCAAGTGTTTTATGAAACTATAATGGATACTATGTGATGAAGAAAACTGGTACTTCAGGTCAGTCTTCACTTTGATGAATAAGGGTGCTTTGACACCTGCTCTGTTTGGTTCCTTTCAATAGAACTCAAGTTTGTTTGCCCCCTAGTTGTGAACACAGCAACAGCACTCAGGTGCGCACCAAAACAACCGCACTGAGACCTTCTTGAAGTGGTGGTCTTGGTCCGGTTATAAACAAACTCTGGTGAGATAAATTTGTGGTGAGAACGTGTTCTGACCTCAATCCGAACCAGCTGCAGTCACATTATGCATGTGGGTGTGGGTCATGTGGGTCAAACAAGCATGAGCATGTTACAGTTTACAGCGCCTCCTCCTGTACTGCCTTAATATGCACATTCGGTGCATTCAGTGCATCAAATATTGTTTTCTAGTTGGAGCCTTGCCTTGTTTTCAAACTGTATGATTTGCCTAAAGTGAACAATGCAATGACCAGCGCCAAAATCAACCTGCGTAGTTGTCCCTCCATTGTGACATTATAAAGTCAATCTCACACCAAAACATGCGCACAGGAACATATTTTCATTGACAGGTGTTGCACAGTATAAAAGTGCATGCATGACTTTATATGTGCACATGCTTAAAGAAGCTACAGGAAAACCAACCCAGTTTGAGGGTCAGTGACCCTCAGCATTAGACCAATGCACGAAGGCACCTTGAGCAGTGATATGAAATGCACTGGGTGGCAGCATTTCCTGGCGCTCTGGGCAACTACTGTAGTAGCCTATAAAGAGTGAGAAAGTCTGCACAGGGTGTATGGGTCAAACAGACACTGGACTTTCACTTGGAAGGCTACTGTTTGTGCCCTGTTAACTAAAAGTCAGTCAAGTTATTTCAATATAACAACATAGAATGCTAATATGTGTTGCATACCATGGCAATGTGATACTAGTTTAGCAACATATAGCAACATATTTATTTTAAGCCAAACCATGAGTTTTTTTCAAACCTAACCACGTACTTCCGTTGCCTAAACCTTAGGAACTAAACCTACAAACAAAGTGTTAATTTACGTTCTAAGTTTATTTTGAAAAGAGACTGTATTGTAAGAGCAGAAATTGTACATTTCCTGTGAAAATGTTCATTTTGAAACAACACAATTGCAAAAAATGCTCAGAAATCATTACATTGGTGCTTCCATCAGCTGTTGGTCCAAAGAATGTGCGCTCCCTTGCCTCAGACACAATTTCTCTCTGAACTGCATGTGCCAAAATTTCTGTCGGACATCCAGTTTGCTCGTCGTCTGATCCATCATAAGCTGCCATAAAACTCCATCCCGATGGTTATCACCGCACAGTGGAAATCCCTCGCATCCAAGATATTTTATGGCTCTAAAAAACATCTCCAAAACAACTGTCATTGCAACTTTGTGGTCTGTCTCAGGTTGTTCAGCCTGTCCATGCTATTGATAGCTCTGGCTACTGTAAATCTTTACCAAACCTTAGCTGTCCAATAAGCTGACTCTAACCCTTGCACTTTCATTTAACATGATGACACTGTCACATCAGGTCAGAGTAATTACCTGCATACCTTAAAACTTTAATTAGTAGCCCATGCTATTATCTGCTTAAATCACTGAAATCAATCGCCTATTTGGGACAGGCCTTTAACTCCTTCCATACAAAACTGTTGCTTAGCAAAGGCGAGAAACAAAATCAAATTTATTCAAACCAGTATGGATATAACGTTAAAATTTAGGCCTCAGATAATATATCAATTATAAATCATTCATTTGATCTAGAGAGAGTTAGGACACTCAAGGATTATGGCACCTGGCATACCGACACAACACCACTTTATCCTGTTAAAACAATTCTCACAACTTGGAATAATTTTCATGAAAAACCCTTTTGAGTCTTTTGATTAGTTACAGGGTAATCGAGGAATGGACACATAATTTGAGGTAGCCAACAACCTGCTTTTATACATCTGAAAATCTCCTATAAATAATATTAACTGCTTGGCAACCCGACCAGGCATCTAATTAAGACAAGCCTTTACTTGTCAAAATATGTAGCCTCACCTGACAGGCACCAAATCGGCTGTTCAAAATTTAAAACAAATGTTCACACAGCCCATTAATTATGGAAAAAAAAAAAAAATTAAAAAAAAAAAGCCAGTTATTTCCAGACTGTGTTATTACATCCCTTGTCAATAGGTGGTGCTACAGCACCCTCAGCACCCACCTTATTGCGCCCCTATCAAAAATGTAAGAGATCACACTTTGGGTTCTAGTTTCGCAGACCGGGCGAGGCAGGGGTGCAGCGCACCTGCGCTTCGCCAACTGGGTGTGGCCAGGCAGATTTTGCAAGTTTGGCACACCGTGCGCCTGCCGCAGCTCCAAGCTCGCAGTGTCCGAATATACGGAACTGCGAGCAGACCTCCATGGGCTGATGATGCAAAGGTAGCCTGGGAGGAGGTCACCACAATTGTAAATCAATGTTGCGTTTCTCTCGTGCGCGCGCTCTCTCTTTCTCTCTCACAGTCTCATTCAGTTTCTTTTCTTTTGACTTTTCTAAGATGACAGATGCTGAATATATACTCCCTATCTGATGCTGTGGCTGTTTGTGGTTGGCTGAGAGGGATGTGAACTCATTAGTTTGCAGCTGTGTTAATCAAATCAGGTTGGGTTTCCATTACGCGTGCCAAACGTGCCAAACGGTGCCAATCCCCTTTGATCTGACATCAGATGTGACGGGACAGTCGATACAGAGATACATTTATGTGCTGATTGCAGATAGTTGCATTGAATAGTGTTTTTTGGGGTATTTATTGCATCGTTAATGTGCCTGATATTCTGGAAACCTGCCTGTGAGGTTTTGGTGAAGTGTGCACACTGTCCGCCGGTCTGACAAACTTCGGCTTACACCGGCTGTGCTCCGCCTGCGCTGACAGTAGACCTGGTTTCAGCTGGCGAGCTTTAGCACACCTTCGGCGAGGCCTTTTGGCACGAAACTGTCACTGCGCCAAGCTGGATCTGTCGACACCTCCCCCTGCTGCGCTGCCACACCCATCTCAGCGCACCTCAGTCTGCCAAACTACCAAACTGAGCGCGCCTCGGGTTGTGCTGCTCGAAACTAGCTCTGCACAGGGTTCACCACCCTGTGCCGCACCGGGAAACTAGAGCCCTTTGTCTCATAATTTTCAACAGTCTTCCATGACCTGTCATAAAGGCATCTCTCACGTCAGTGTTTCCAATTTAGCAGACAGAACATGTTTTCATACATGTGATATCAGGTGGAAAGTACATTCTCAAGGTCCCTCTTTTCAAACTACCTAATAACCTGCATCTGAATGCCCAAGATACAGTGAACATGTAGTGACCATGAAACAGCTCCTGCTGCAGCCAAGTGTCCAAGTGAACCCACCTGCCAATCAAAGCAGAGCCGATGTCTAACAAGCCTTACAAAGACTAACGACCTTAACGAGCACCTAACCTCTTTCTAGATTCTATTTTTTTTCCACACACAGAATTTCAAAAGAAACATGATGTGAAGGGAATAAAAACTAAATTAATGATGGCAGAATTTCACTTAACTGCTTTGGTTTCAGGGTCTTGGTATGTGCATGCTGTCTCAATGTCACACTGTCATGGCATAGTGGAAGTAAAATGAAGCCATTGTAAATGTCATTAATAACACTTGTGCCTTCCCTACTATGAGAGTCAAAATGCCTGCTGTGAAAAGGGCCTGTTGTCCATTAAATTTTCGCCATTCAGTCATATCATGATATGTTCTTGATTATAAGTATCCACTCATATACTGCCCTTACACCAATGACTTTCCAATTAAATTCCTTGTCAAGAACAAAATTCCAGTGTCGGAATAAAATCATGAGCTTTACCTCAGCTGGTGTGCATTCCCGGGATGTTGATCGTTTAGTTTGCAGTGGGCATAAAACTCAGTCTGAACTGTCTTAAGACATGTTTAATTTAATCATACATTTTTAGCCTTGGCTCATGCAAACACTTAAGTTCAATGATGTGAACACTGTCAACAACCAATAGCTGCACTCCCTCCAGCACCAAACAAGAGGTCTGTACTACAAAGCCAGTTCAACTTACCCAGGATATATTTTTGTTATCTGGTCAACTAACCCTAACATTGTCCATCTGGATAACCGGTACTACAAAGCTGGTTATCAACTTGTTCAGTCAACTCTGGGTTTTCCTATCCAGCCACGAGCGTGTTTGTGTGAAAGAGGCAGGGGTGTCAATTATGAGGGACATCATCAGAACCATGAATGAAGTAGGCTGCTTCATATCATATAAAACGGTACTGAAAGTGTCTGCGACTACAAGCCAGTAAAATGTCAGTGGCGTGGGATGTAAACGATGTAAACACCAACGCCCGAGTCTTCGGTATTACTAGGTTGTATGTGACATCAGTAAAAGAGTTCAAATTAATGACTTTGTGCTACCAAAGTAAAGGGTGGTAAAGTAGTTAATGACTAATGAAGTCTATCTGACTGAAATGATGCTTTTATAATAACGGGAGCCAATTAACAGTGTGTGAATTATTCTTTTTTCCAGTTCTCACGACAGAGGTGCCACATGTTATTTTGAGTTGCGGTTATGAAAACAGAGTGTAAAATAGCAACACTATCACTGCAGACTAAAATAAACTTTGCGTAAATTAAATTGGTGCTAAAAACACTTGTTTAGTGTGTAGACGAGCTCTCCATTTGTTAGAAGCTGTGTTTTGAAACCCATGGAAATAGAGCTCTGAAACAATGAAATGACCTACTATTACTACCGACCTCTAACAATATATAGGTTGCTCTTTTTTTTTCTTTTTCTTTTCTTCTTTTTTTTTTTTTTACCTGAGACCCCAGACTTTTGTCTACGGATACTTTTTTTTTCAGTGATCTGATTGGTCAGAGGTCAGGCTATTGACAGGCTGTGATGCGATACTCTAAACATAACATGCTTCGGAGTAGATTATCTCTATCTCTCCAACATAAGCTACCACAATGATTCCAATGATACACAATGATCGTAGTATTAAAAACCCAAAATGAATCCTGAAGTTCCCTTGCTAATTCCAAATCCTGCTTTGTAGTACAGGCCTCAGGTAGACAGTAAACATGGAGGGGACTCTGGGGAGGTGCAAGAATGTGAACAAGTCTCTGTTCTCTTGTACAGTGGAAAAGGAAGAGAAACTGGTGGAGTTGTGGAGTGAGCAAGGGTCAGTGTTAAATTCGGCGTGTATCTGATCCAACAACTTAAGAAAATCTTAAGTTTGAAATGGTTCGCCTGTCATTCCCACTGTCTCTCCCACTAAAATAGTGCAGCTAAATGTAAAGTTTGAACACAAATACAGTTTATCTTTATGGATTATATTTATGCTGAATTGACAAGATTACTGTCGACATAGGACACCTTTTTATCCTGTGTTTCAAGTGATGTGTTATTTTGCAGACATGTAAAGAACTGCTTATGTGTCATATGTCTTAAAGGGAGTTTGGTGTAATATTTTCCACTGAGAGCAGGATGGGAAATAATCTCAAAAGAAATCTAGTTGTAGTCTTACAAATAGCGACCCTGCAAGATCCCAGGTTTTTGCGTAATCTTATTATGTGGCCTCATTCACTAATATCTGCGCAGAAATGTTCTTACTCTCCGCAAAAAATAAGTACTTGCGCAAAATCACCATCGGATTCATGACACGTGCGTACCAGCCAATTTTGTTCTCACCACCGTGTGTATGTTAGTAAATCAGAACCATTCTAAATTGACAGGCGCGTGTCCGCGATCTGCAATCAGCATACTACCACGCCCCCATTTCTCCATATAAGGAAACCGCTTGCCTAGAGTTGATTCGTGAATGAAGGAAGCGGTTACGTGAGGAGAGAAGTAGTAAATTTCACAGTTTGTTAGAAGTGATGGCGCTGGGTCTTACAGGAATGCCATGGGTCATTGTCAGATTGTGGAGGACACAGCATGCCAGGATGATCTTGCACATCTTCTCAGGGGTATAAAGTAGTTTGCCACCGGCCGTATCTGATCCAAACACATCCAACGGCCCTTAAGCACACCAAAAGTGCGCTCTACGGCGCATGTGTGGGCATGTATGTTATTATAGCGCACCTCTTGAGGGGTTTCAGGGTTTGCATATAGTGTCATCAGCCATGTTTTAAGGCCATATGCCCGGTGACCCAAACAATATAACATTTTAGCATTAACGGAATAGAGACTTACTGAAAATACTAACTTAAAACAATTGAAATAAAAGACTAGAACAAAAGATGCTCACCAACAAGCCATCCACTTCTCACAGCCCCTGCCTCCAAACGCATTCCCACTGTACTGTTTTGCAAAATAAATGAGTCGTGGGTGCCTCCTGGCCAGCGGGCCACAGCCTTAAGGATATGGCAGTCGGCATTACAGATCATCTGCACGCTGATGGAGTTAGATGTTTTTCTGTTCATGTTATTGTTAATATTTTAATTGTCACAATGATGAGGGTGAACGTGTGTCAATTTAATCCATTTGGCCAATATATTAGTAAATTAATTATTTTAAAAAATGTTAATTAAATCTCTTTTTCATGAATGTGGTTTTATAGACTCTGCATGTACTTAAACGGTATGTTTGCATTTTCTAAGTCAGTTCAGCCTTCCTCATTTGTGTGTACGCATGGTCTGAGGCAGTTCTAAATTTGTTCGTAGAGTAAGAACAAATTCGGGTAAGAAAATATTGATGAATCCCGGATTTGTGCGTCATACGATCGTACGCACAGTTTAAGCACAGATTTGTGCGTACGTTTGTGAATGAGGTCCATTGTCCTTAGATGTGAGAAGGTGTAAGTCTTGGCCTGGTAGTGTATGGTAGGCACTACCTGTGCTCAGAGCCAATCCTAATGTCAGTGCTGCAGTATCGGACCACCCACTCATCCATTCATTGTCCACAGCTTATCTAGGTCCAACTCACACTAATGTAGGGTGCTAATGTGGAGAGTTTTCATTTAACAAAAAAAAAAAAAAAAGGCGAACGTTGTCATGAAATTAACAATCTCATCTGACCTCAGTAGGTTGATAGAAAAATGTTCAGTCCTTATCTAACCATCACTTCTATACCCTCTTAATAAAAGTATTCGCTGAAAGGTAAGTATGCATTGTGATAAGTATCAAAACTGTGCTGGAAATATTTCAGCTCTTTGAAATATCAAGATTTATGAAAAATATTTCTTTAAAACAAACTAGATTGAAAAATGACAAAGTTCATCAAACTTGTCAGGGTTACATCTCCTCAGGTCAGTCAAGAACTCAATTCATTTAGATTCAAAAAGTAAAAGCTGAATTGATGTTAAACATGTAGATATTGTCGCAGGGTGAGTGAGAGGCAGCAATGGAAAGGATCCAAATGCAGACAACCAGGCAGACTGGAGCAGTTCAGTGAAGAGTAATAGTATAGGGTGTAATAGTTAATAGTAAAGGATGATGCACATGCTTAGAGGCAAAGGAAATAAGTCCAAACAGAAGTAACAGAGAATCCTCAGGTTAACAGGAATGGGGCAGGAAAAAGGTGCAGACAGGTTCAGGTGCAAAACACATGCAGCCTTGATGATCTGAGGAAAAAAAAAACTGGTATGTGACAGGGTGATAGGAGAAGGACACTAATGTGTTTGTGTCTGTGTTCACACTACGTTATACAAAGCAACAGCTTGGCCAGCTACTTAATTGCCGAGCAGCTGTTCAAATGTTGCTCAAGTGCTTGTTGACGTAGATATGGCATCCCGGGCTTGTGTGTGTCCACTACTGACAACAAAGCACCTTGACTGAACGTCGCAGCTCCTTTGCAGCTCCCTGTGTGCACCACAATGCACAGAAAGCTAACATAGCATCGGCTAAGTTCGCTAAGAAACACAGTAGCTAGCACAGTGAGAAACATAAACATATGATTGGTTGACACTTCATTGCATCATTGAAGTATCATTAGTTTCTGGCTTCAAGTCAATTACTTACACTGAAAATGTCTTGTGCAGTGGTGTGTCTGTGACACTCTGCAGTAGGGATCGACCAATTATTTGCATCGGCCGTTTTTTTCACCGATAACCGATAAAATATGTTTATTTTAAAACACACTCCTCTGGCTCTGATACAGCCGTCTGTATGCCTGCAGTCCCCACTCTTGGCTGTGTAACAATGTCCTGCCTACAGCCCCCACTGATTGGTTACACGGATTGGTTACACGGCACGAGTGATAGCCAGTCAACACTGAAGCTTCTACATCAGTGTTGCCAACTTAGCGACTTAGTTGCTATATTTAGCAACTTTTCAGACCCCTCTAGCGACTCTTTTTCAAAAAAGCAACTAGCGAAAAATCTAGCGACTTTCTGATGTTACTGAAGACTTCTGGAGACTCTGTTGTGAGAGCACGTATCATTCTTATTCTTCTCAACGAGCAGCGGATGCTGCCGTGACGTGGGCTCCTCTCTCGCCCCAAAGCACTCACAGACGGCCCAGTCCTCCCTCCCAGCTGCAGTCAGAGCAGGAGATGTTAACCCCTCCACGTCCAGACTGCAAGTGATTCGCGCATGCGCAGAACCGCCGCTGGCTGATCCCGACCTGGCTTACAGTCAGGGCGGGTTGTAAATGTAAAATTTTCTTTGTCTAATATAAATCACTGAAAGAAGGTTCATTTGTAGTTCTAAACATATTCAAGGTGGTTTTTTTACTCAGTTTTTGTCTCTCTCCCATGACGTTATTCCTCCCTCCTACAGCGGCCATTACAATTACATGCATATGGGCAATTATGCAAATTAGGCGGATGTTAGCAACTTCTAGCGACTCTTAGGACAGCTAGTAGCTACTTTTCTTACTGAGCAGTTGGCAACAGAGTTCTACATGCAGCGCCACAGACTTGGAGGAGAAGCAGGCTGCTCTGTGAAAAAAGACCAAAAAAAAAAGATTTAGGCTAATTGTCATCAAGTGAACATGACCTGGAGCTCCTTACTTAATAAAAAGAAGACAGAAGTTAACTCAAAATATAGCTGGCATGAGTGCCAGAAATGTGGAAAAACAATCAGCGCATGGTCCGCTGGCATAATGCTAACATATAATGGAAATCTTCGTAGATGCTCTAACAGAAATTAGCATCGGCGCGGAAACAGCATTACAATGACAAACAATAAAGTGCAAGTGAGCAACTCTACATAACATAAGCAAATAAACTCAGAGCAATACATTTGTACTTACAGACATATGTTTCCTGTGCTCTTAAACTTTAACCTTCTTGTTGTGCAATACTGCAAGTCTGCATATTCTTCTTCTAACACTACTCAACACTGAAAAGGTATAACGACTTAAACTCAACTCGTGCGCCACCTAGTGGTGCATCAAGAGAGGCGGCACATTAATTTTATATATATACATATATATATTTGAACTTCATCTGCTGTTCATTGCTGTACTCATTTACTGTTCAGTGTTTTACTTATTACAGTACTTAAAACTTCATGGAGTACTTTTTTTTTTTTTAAACTCTGTGTCAACTATGATTTTTACAGCAGACATATATTGGTTGTCGGCATCTCTGTTTCATAATAATCAGTATCGGCATCGGCTCTGAAAAAAACATATCAGTCGATCCCTACTCTGCAGTTACACCTCCAAAACACTACTTGGCGGTGGGATTTCTGTGAAGTGCTATAAAGTTTAGTTGATTCAAAACACACCCAAAATACACATTAAACATGGCTTAATAGCAACAGTTTCAAACACAAGTACACAAATTGGCTTTATTATAACTCACAGCATTCACAGATAAAGCACTTGCCTTTTGCTGGACAAAATTCCCCCACAGATACAACATGCTAATGTTATTAGCACAAGCTCAAGGCATTTTACATTGTATAAATTAGCATAGCCGCTAGCGGACATTTCCTCTACTTATATGAAGCCAGGGAAACGGCAACACTTAACAAAGGTAACATTACAAAATTCTGCTCCATTACAGCTCAGGAGGTTCACTGACAAAACAACTGTCTCATACTAAACACTTTTTCCAAACAAATACAACATGCTAATGTTATTAGCACAAGCCTATGGCTTTTTACTTTGCATAAATTAGTCTAGCAACTACCAGAGATTTCCTTTACCCGTATGAAGCCAGGATAAATCACACACAATATTTAAAATGCTATTTTGTCGGGGCTTTATCGTCTTTGCAATTTATTGTTTCTTACCTGTCAAATAAAAGTAAATAAAAGCTGTGTTTCAACCTGTCAAATAAAAGTAAATAAAAGCTGTGTTTCAACTGAGGGCAATGGTTTCAGCTTACAAAATTAGACAGGAGGTCTGCCTCGCTGCGATGTGTTCTGGGGAGATGCACGTCAGGCTACAGCATGGGCTCTGCCTATAGGCTCTAACGCAGAAATATAAATCCCACTTTAGAGTGAACATGGCACAATGGTACAGTCACATATGCAAATGCAGACAAGTGACTGTCGCCTGCTGAGGTGATATTCATGCTGAATGTGGGCAGTGCCTGAGTAACTGATATGGACAGATAGCTTGCTAGCTAATGTTAGCCAGCTTGCTAATGAACACTGCAAAATTTGATGTTACTGGTACATTTCCTTACATTCCATGCTTGTCTGTGGAGCAATATGTATTTTTCAAGGCCAATATCATACATCATCAGCTGGTTAAACACAGCAACAGTCACTTTCTCCTCCACACATACTTTATTGCTATTGTGAGGCTGCGATTTTGCTGTTTTAAGTTGAACAAAGTTAAATTACACACGATGCAAAGACGCAAATTTGCTTTGCCACCGTCTGCGAATATTTTTTTTGCCCCTCTGCTCCCACTGAATGGAGGTGAACGGGAGGCAAATATTTGTCTGTGTTAATTTCGCTCATGTGTGACCATGCCCTAAGGTGAGGATGTGGTTGTCAGGTGATCACTGACGGGAAAATCTAAAGGCTTCCAGTAGACAGGTGGCGAGGACAGTGACTGCAAAGGTTCATAATAATGCAGGGGCCTGGGGATGTGGCTTAAAGGAGGGACAGAGAGGCAGAATGGGCTAAAAAGAAAAAAAATGAGGCAGCTATCTGTAGATATCATGTCATTCTGTGAAATGATTTGCTCGCAAGCAATCTGTCAGACATGACTATAAATATGCTTTAGGTGCGGAAAAATATGTCTGATTTTCACATGGGGAGAGTTCCACAAAAGAAAGGACACATGTTCTTGTGGGTCCATGAGCACCTTGAGTCATTAAACAAGATTCAGAACAAAGCAGAAATCTAATCTACAGCTCCTGGGCCGTGCAGACCTCCACACAGACAGCCGAAAGGCACCAGGGATGAGTCTGAAAATTCATTCAGCCTTCTCTTTTTTTTTTTCAGTACGAGTTTGATTCTTTTTGCGCACCCGCATACATTAGGCTTCAACATCCATCTCCACTGGCACTACTTGTGTGGCACAGGGGAACACCAGCTGTGCCCCCCCATCTGCTGTCGAGATGGGCCCAAGCATTTAGACCCCCAAAAAACTAGGAGAAAAACAACAGCAGGCTAAGAGGCAGGGATTACAGCTTGTGTGTGTCTGGCTGTCGGTTTGAAGGTTGTGTGCAGGTCTTTGATATGTATACTTGTATGTGTGTGTGTGTGTGCGAGCGTCTATTTCTTTCTTTCACTTTATTATGAGTTTGGACACAGTTGCCAGGGGCATCTTATAGCGCGCAGTTCACACTCCATCTGTAGCCGTCGGTAGCATGTAGCTGCAACACTCTTTGATCGCAGACATTTTAATGAAGAGCATACAAGCAGCCTTTAGGCCCTGCACAGTGTACATGTTTGTTCTGTATGTCACAACACTCAGTTGTTATCTACACTAGTCTTGATATAGCATCGCAACAAATTAACCCAAAACTTACAAAGTCATCACCCATAGTACAAACTGAGTCTAAGTGATAATAACTTTTGACAAATGAGGGGCCTGTGATGGTTGGGAAGACTAAATGTTACGCCGCCAATTCTGGGGAATAACAATCATGCTTAAGCTGTCAGCGCTCAGCCTTTCAACTCCTAACTGAAGACAACAACAACAACGTACAAAAGAAGCTCTGGGTTTCACCACTGGCCATGAGAGATGTTCAAGGTGTTACTAAATCATGAATAATGCAAGGGAAATAATTTTAACTCGCTTCTCCCATTTTATAGAAGTATACTGTATTTACTTGGCACATAACAGTTCTCCCTTTGTTGTGCAAACCCAGCCATATTCTGTCTGATTGCATTTAAATCAACAGGGCATGTAAAATTTAAATTTCTTCAAAGAGACTCTGGGAAATATTTCAAAGGCTTTGAACTTTGACAGCTGACACGGAAGAATAACAGAAGGAAATGCATAACATTTATGACTATGTATGAGATCCATAGGCTTGCAAGAACACGGATTACAATACTGAGAGTTAGAGTTTATAAAAACGGCCAGCTTCACTAGAGTTGCTGTCATTGTGGTGCTGTTGTCATTTGTCGAGAGCATTTTCTTTCTCAGCAGTAAAACATTCTAATACAGCTCTCACAGCAAGGCAAACCAAAGTTGCATATATATGTGGAAATTGATTTTATGGCAACATGTAATCATATAAAGTAAAAGTAGTAGGCAACATTTCCATCAAGTGAGCATATTTGGTGTTTTTCACACTACAATACACAGTCCGAGCCGGCATGTTGATTGACAGGCTTATCTCTGGTGTATGTGTGCTTTGATTAAACAGATCATGCATTTTACATGTCCTACCTCACTATCTGTACATGGCTGCAGCCAAGCGAGCTCCGAGGCATATCCACGCGGCCCGAATATCAAAAGTCAAACATGCACATGCATCTATTTGATACATTATGAAGGGCATGGCAGATGAGATTTTTGAGAGCGCACTTGAACTCGATTTCATGGAAAAGCGGGGTCTAGATGTGGCCAGAGTGCGTTAGCATTCAGAGAGCTTTGTCCAGCTTGGCTTTAGATGATGGAACAGTGTAGATGAATATCAAACCTGACTAATCTCTCCCCACTAAAAGCACCCAGCTCCCATTATCGGTCTCGAGGAGATTAGACGAATACAACCCTCACTTGATATGTGTTTGTGTGTATGGCAGCACTCTGCTGTACAATGGCTTTTTACTCCAGTATGTTAATTAATCAGCACAAACAATAAAACTTACTGCATGCTTAATGAAAGCCTCCATACCTACAGTTGTTTTTTTTTAATATACCGGTATAAATGCACAAAGAACTTAATTACGGTAGTCAACAATGGACTAAAACATTTCCATTAGGAGAAACATGCTGCAGCCTCGGAAACAATGTTAATTTCAAAACAATAGACACTCACTGCCATTAAAAAAAACCTGCAGCAATAAATACATAAATAAATACATTAACTGCAAATACACATTTTGACAGGGTCAAAAAAACACTGATCTTGAAACCCATCAGCTATCGTCTGACTATGATGAAGCCTCTGTGGGCAAGGGCCAATATTTAGAGAGATTCAGTGTAGCGAGAGAATAACCAGGCCAAGACTTCCTCTAAAAAACTTGAAACAGGTCCAGACAACATTTCAGCTAACCTCTATAAACAGTTATCTGCATGCGAATGCAGTAAAATGAGAAAAACACTAATAAAAAGCTAAATCATCTTCAGCCAATGGCCGATGGCCTAGGAAATTGCATTTCAGTCAATGCATTTTGCCTCTTTTGCCTCCATGAGGACTGTTTACCTGCAGGCAACCTGCGCCCACTCAAACATCATTGGTCAAAACTACTCAGACTACAAACGGAAACTGAAACGCTTGCGACACCAGTATCTTCTGCCTACAGATTCTCCATATTTATGTGCAGCTATCTGTTTATACAGTCAACTCAAAGGAAGTTCTCCAGGCCTCTAGGAGTAGCTATGTAAATATGTTGCTCTGCTTCTCCGTGGATGACATTTTTCTTTCTGGAGGTTAACTTTGCACTGGTTTGCTCTTGAAAAAGCATATTGATTTTTCCATTGGATTTTGGATTATCACAGAAAATAAGCTCTGTGGCAAACAAGCGTTTATCATATAATTCTCGCACATTCTGTTCAGCAAGATAATCTTAACAAGTTAGCACGACTTGTGATTTTTGAAGCATAAATGCAATCGCCAGAAGTAAAAAGCTAACATTAGGCTATGCCTCTATAACGAGGCTGTAAAACCGCGTTCGCCGTGATGACGTTCTATAGTCTTATTTAGCCACTTGTTAGCAGGTGCCTTTTTAAGACACACACAAGCTTCAAAATTCACAAGTGGGGAATTAACTGACATATTTTATGTCACAGAACAAACATGAAAGTCTCCTAAACTTGTGTTAACCACAGACCTTATTCTAGGCATCTAACCAAAAACCCATTTAAAAACCCATTGGCATCAAGACAAGGGAACCAGGAGTGCTAAAATGCTAACTCATTTCCATGTTATAGGACTCAGTCCTGGAGCAGTCTATAGTTCCCTTTTTATTTTGCCTCTACAGTTAAAAACTAACTAACAAAAACATTATCTCATTTGGTCTCACTCTTTCGGGTCACAAAATCAAGCTGGTCCTCTTAGCGCTCCCCGTAAAAGCCTGGTGAACGTCCATTGTGTTTTTAAATTTGCAGTATTTCCTGTTACTGTATTTGTTTTTGATTTTCATATATGTTTTTGAATCAGCGTCTTTTCTGAAGCTGCAGCACATTTTGGGCCATTGTTGCACATGTGCCCTTGTCAGCCACTGTACTTGTAATGGATTACTTGACATTTTGTGTAATCCAAGTCCAAGTATTATCCAGAGTCCATCAAACAGGCAGAGGCTAAATCTGTTAGGCACAGTAGAGCTGTCTGGCCAGCAGCAAGTTGTATATTAAAATTTGTTAAAATGGACAAGTCATCTTTTTCCACAGTGTGTGCCAAGTACTTCAGTAGCAGGTTTTCCAACTTCCATGACTGCCACAGTGCATTGCACTACAATGTACTGCACACCAGGGGTTTCACAGAACAGTCAAATCCACGAGTCGACACTGTTAGCCATTTAAAGACAGAGATCACACAAGAGAGCCACTATGAAGTCTCTTCTCTTCAGAGGTGTGATGGGCGTGATGTGCAACAGAACAGCATTGACCTCTCATATGACATGTAACGAACGTATCAGCAGTGCTTTATAAACAGTAGCAATGGCATAACATGGCAATAACAATCATTTACTGTCTCTGTTATATGATGGCTGATCTCGTCCTCTGCTTGGAGGGTAGGGAGGGAGCGCCTTCTTTTTTGAGTTAGCTGCTAACTGCTATCACCTGCTTTTTAAATCTCCCTCATCCATCTGGCTGTCCCTTTCACACAGCTGTCGATTCAGCACTGTGTTGACCTCCGCTGCCAGCTTAAAGGTGTCACAATTCTATATGCTCTCTTTATAGAGAACGCCTGAATAACAGCGCATCATTCCCACTTTGAACGGGCAGTCTAAAAGCAGCTGTTGTCAACTACTCATTCATCTGTGGTTTTAGCACAGTTCAGTAAGCAAAGGCAATGCATCTACAACAGATAAGCAGCTGGAGGGGGGTGCTTTGGGTGGACAAGACACAGTTAAACTTCTGCTGGTCTTAAGGAGCTGCAGCATTTATTAGAGCATAAACTGTTGACTCTACAGAACATTTACTTGATATCTACGCTGTGAATGTAATCTCTCCTTTTCTGCTCCGATCGTGCTCTGTCTTCTCCTTTCACCAAATAACTGTCACTCTACCTCACACTCCTTAAGCACGTACACACACATACACACAACTTCCTGGCTCTGCTATTCTCAAAATGACCTACACTACTCTTTAATGTGTTTGATTGATTGATTTCTAATCTACGTTATACGATGTCTACAAAAAAAAGCAGAGTTTAGGGTATTTAGAGAAGGAAAGACTCCCGCTATCCCAACAAGAAAGCAGTGGCGTTGTTCCTGCAGTCAAACAGTCTCTAGCTCCAGCTCAGACAAGCCTGCTGGAGGATTTGTCCAATCAGATCGCAGCTCATTTGTTGACAGCCTCCCGGATTCTATCGAGGACTCCGCTATTTCAACTACCCCAAGATGGTCCTGCCTACATTAGTTAACCCTTTACTGGCTGATCATTGTTGTCGTGTAAAAAAAAAAAAATACACATCTCCCATCCTTAATAAACTAGTAGACTACTTTTTGGGAGTGGTCAGTGACTACTTAAATGCAGCTGTCGTAGACACCCTGCTATGCACTGCAGTGTTTCATCAAGGACGTATTTTCTTTTGTCACCAGGAATGCTGATTAGTGTGACATTGAGTTATGGCCTTTGCACAACAAGTCCGTACTTCTCATTCGAAACTGTCACATTCTTGAAAATAAATATGACCTCAAATGGTGTCAGTTGTGTTTACATGTCAACTCCAAAACTTTTCTCCATCATTTAAGTTTTCAGAACAGGTTTTATTTGCATTCTTTCACAGCTGCTGAAAGCCTTTACAGAGTTTTTTGACCAAGAAGCATTGAAGAAAATGTGGGGTAACATGCAGGACACGTAAATGTAGTACAACAAGACAGACAATCAGGGCAGACATGGACAGCATGAAAAAGAAGTGAAAATATATGGAGGCAATGCTCCTCTTCAAATCTTCATGACAAAGTGAAGGTAACATTAGTCTATCCAGAAATGCACAACAGCAATAATAATGCTTACAGCAGAGTGCAATTTCATAACTGCATGGTATCATTTCATAGCTCAGGTAGCAATGGTGCCAAATGCATGACGCAGGCATGTGACAGCAGCCTGGGGAGAAAATGTTTCTTTCCATTCTGTCTTGTATTGCAAATGTTTGCATTAAAGAATGATTAAAAACATAAGACTGAGTGTGCAAGATTCCTTTAATGATATTTACCAAATGATACAATAAAAAGATACATATGATAAATACAGACTTGGTGCACAAAGTCCTCTAATGTATAAATACAGTATAATAAGCTATGGATATGACGCTAAAAGGTACCTGTGGAGTTCTGGGCCACTGGTAATGATATGCTGCAACGTTTTTATGAGTAGAGTCCCAGTTTGTTTGCAAAAGAGAACGCACATGTGCAGGTGGGTGCCCAGTCCTGCCAATTATTTCTCATTAATCCACTGAATGACACATGGTGGTAAATGAGCCAAGAAATCTGCTTCTACTGAGCAAACACAAACGTAAACCATGCAGGAATTTTAATGTTCAACAAATCAGCTCTGCAAATGTTTTATGTGAAATGAAATGCACTCAACACATTTGTCAGACCACAAGGTTACACACAGTGCATTTTGGTGAGAAACTCTGAATGCAAAAAGAAATTTTGTGAACAAGGAGACTCCACAGGGTACCTTTTTAAGTTGGCTGCTGTAGCTGCTGGCAGTAACAAACAGGCTCTAAAATGAAAAATGTTCTTTGTTTAGCTTGCGCCTTCCTTCCGGCCTTACAATAGCAGCAATTTAGTTGTTGTAGATTCTAACAGCGCATGGACCAAGTCCTCCTGGGTCCACTCAGTTCTTAATAATCATGACCAAACCCAAGATCCAAGGTTACTTTAGCTCAGTTTAGTTTGGTCATTTTCCAACTCATACAACTCAAATACACGAGACAACAGAAATAATGATAATACTAACAGGAATAGTAATAATAAGTCATAACTTTTAAAGCAATGACAAACCAAAGTTATGCTGACTGCAAAGTTGTAGCCTGAAGTCTTGTTGCATCTACCCTTTTCAAGTCAGGCTGGGCCCAGCTTGTATTTTGTCAAATTAGGTTGGTTGGTGAGCATTATTGCCACAACTTCAGTTTCAGATTAGGTTTCAAAATGTTTGACTGTACTTGTGAAGACCTCTAGTACAGGCAATAACGTGTAGGCCCAAGAGAAAAATTAGCATGACAGAAGGAGACGTCAAGAAGTGAAGTGAAAAATAAGATAAAAGCAGGACATCACAATCAGCCACGTGCGCAGATAGACCCCAGGTGGTGCTCAAGCACATGATCTTTTGCCCTCTGACCAGATAAGTGCCCACTTCTTTTATATTTCTTTTTCTAATTTAATATTTTAGTTCTAAATTTGGCCCATGGCATCCATTTCCCATTAAAAGCATGTTGTAACCATTGACAACTGCATTTGAGTTTTCCTTCTGCCAGAACGCAAGAGCCCCTGCCCCTCCTTCATCAGCTTCCCTTGTCACAGTCACCACACTTATCGCACTTACATCTAACGCCCTGCAGAGCAGCATCCACGTCTCCCTGTGACCTGCCTTCATGGACAGCCAGGTAATGATAGTGTTTGCCCTAAGCCTCAGTACTGTCTTAACTGTAGTGAGATAAAACTACAATTAAAACATCTCAATACAGCTAGTTTAGTTTAGCCAATAACCTACCATTAGGTTTAACAACAAGTAAGCTAGTCTGGTGTAACATCACACGTCTCCCTCCAACTCTCTGGCTGATTCAGGTTCACCCACTGCCCAGTGTGAACAGACACAGATGCAGATTGCTTTCCCACTTCCATGTCTTTAAAAACCAAAATTTATTTCTAAATAATGTTTAGATCTCCCACACCACGGCTCTGATAATTCATTTAAATATATCTGAAATGTGGTTTGGTGCTGCACGTGGCTTGTGCTGCAGGCGTCTGTGCTCTGGGATTCTTATAGAATATTCAAAGCTTATTTAGAGAATAATTTTAAGTATCAGTACGTGACTGTTTAATGAAATCATAAACTTTATTATATACAAATTCCTGGACAGTCGATTGAATTTTGAAAAACATTAATTTAATTTCATTTGTTAATTAACAGGAAATAAAGAATTCAGCTGGTTAAATTAAAGGGTTCTGATGGGAAAGTAACAACAAGAGAAAATATAAAATAAGCCTTGCATTTTAAGGCTTGAAGAAAAGAACCATAGTGGTAAGAAGCTGAATTTGATGTAAATGAATCAAACAACACCCTAAAAGGACCTTTTTTCTCTTCAGCACTCTGTTAACTTCATATTGAAGAACTCTGAGGCAGAAATCATCCTCAGTATGTGTCAGTGTGTCAGAGCAGCTTCTACTCTGTACATCCAGAACCATTTAAACTACACTGCAGAACACAGTCCCTCATTTATACACAGTAAAACATGTGTTGACAGAGCAGACAACATGAAACAAGACAAGTTGAGCTACAGGAGAATAAATATTTGAAAGTGGTAAAATGTCTGAGAGAGTTATATTTTGATTCTGATTTGTCGCCTGCCACCTGAATGTTGTCTTTCTTTACATAAACCAAGACATTTCCACCGTAAATTGAGGCAGAAAAAAAATCACCAGAATGCAGGAAGCAATGTTTGAGGTTCAAAATTTCCTGGAGGAGGACCCCAGACCGCCCCACTTGATGTGTCCCTCGCAGTGTTTAAACAAAATGACCCCATTGTCTGAATCACTGTATTTATATACAGTGATTCAGACAATGGGGCTTTGAATGATATACTTTTAAATCCTTCGGCTTGGGAGAAGGTTTTAAGTATTTTCAGTTTGAAAGGCTGAAGTCCAAGTGAAGTCATGTGCCACTGATTTTAAAGTCCAAGTTGAATTGCAAGTCCTTTTTTGATCTTGTCAAGTTGAGTCTAAAGTTGTCAAATTTGTGACACAAGTCCACACCTCTGCTAAACAGCTTAAATACCACCCATTTGAATAGACAAATAGTCATTTTAAGAAAAGGTTACACAACTATTTTTGTTAGAATTAATTCACTATGGCTCCTATGAGGCTCATGAGATAGCTTTTTGTCAAATGCAAAGTCTTATCATTGATTAAAGGACATAATAAAATTTTTCTATCCAGTGCTTGCAGTCAGGCATGATATGCGGCCTCTGCTAACAGCCATGTAAACACTCCCCAAGCTGGGTTGTTTTTAGGGGTTCTGCTTCATGAATCTCACGGTGGATGCATACTATAGTACACGGAAGCACTGTGTAAGCAGCAGAATGCTAATTTCTCTGTCAATATGAATAGCGCTGGAGTGGTTACAGCTTTAATGGACTACACAACGCACCGGCACAAACTGAACTTCTGCTTAATTAGCAGCAGTGTTTTCTTACCATCAATATATGGAATAACCCAGTGGAAAAGTAAGACTAATGAAAAGAAAATTTTGTTGTTTTGTTTTTTTTTTTCCAAAGAGAAAATACTGTAGTTTGTGGCAGTAAATATTCCTCTCTCATACAAGGGATGGCTGCTCTGTTGAAATGTAAAGCTTTTCCCATCCAAAAAAAAACATGAATTATCCATTTTGGCTTTATTTTTCATCACCAAAAACAAAAAAGTTTAATGTAAAAAACTATTGCTGACCAAATGATTTGTAGAAAATCATGATGTGTATGTATTTTGTGTGAAAAATATTTCTCTCGATGATATATCTGCCATTTTAAAAAAAAAGAAAACAGGCAGATCTAGTTTCTTCATATAATTGAATTTAGCACAATCAATTAATTGACATGTAATTCCATGTTTACAGTGTGCTTCCATGTGTACACTGTGGCCCTTTAAGCTTTAAACATCAGCATATTATATACAACCCCTTGCCTCCACTGATTAAAGACATTGTGGCGTCTCTAGGACCTTCAGCACAGTAAGCACATCTTTGAGGTTAATTGCATTGACCCGTTGTTTTCCCTCTCGTTGTCATCCCCTTCTTCTAACCACTGATACCACGTGTGAGCAGTCACCATGGCGATGGAGCTATAGGGAAATACTTGATTTGGCTATAGCCCTTCATCAGCATCATTGAAGGCTGCATAACAGTAGCAATGTTTTTATTGTTGCCGCCTAACAGACAGCTCATTAATTTCGGATCGGCTGTAACCGCCACGGCTCATGTAGTTAGGAAATCATCCATATGGAGCATGTATGGGGTGACAGCAGTGAAGTGTAAGTTATCTGTGGCATGTTTACAGCCTGGCTTTACAAAGTTTTGTTCAATGTGCATTAAAATGCAAATAGTGATTTTACACAGAATACACCCTGAAATTTCTCCTACTCACAACAGATGCCTTTTAACACAGAATACACCCTGAAATTTCTCCTACTCACGACAGATGCCTTTTAACAAACGACACACTTCTCCACAGTTGTGCTCTGTGTCTGGATCACTACTTTCAAACTAATATCTAAAATACTTCAAAGTCAGCTAGAGTCAGAACCACTCATTATTCTACTGAGAATGTCTGATGATGTCAGAAATTGAAGCAACACCCAGCAATGTTTCTTATCCTATAGTCTCATTATTGCAAAGAAACTGATCTGTATGCGCTGGAAAAAGAAATAAGTCCCCACAGCAAGGATATGGCTTAGTGGCCTTATGAACACACTTCACTAAGAAAGAATGAGAGGAAAGTTTTTTCCACATTAAAATGTCCTAAAACAACTTGAACAGGGGTGTCAAACTCATTTTAGTCCATGGTCCACATACAGCCCAACCTGATCTCAAGTGGGTCAGACCAATGAAACCATCTCAAAATAACCTATAAATAACCACTCCAATTTTTTCCCCTCTCTGTTCGTGCAAAAAAGTATATTGTGTAATACTGATCCTATTATAAAACAGATAAACAACATGAGATGCCTTCAGAAAAATATGTGCAATTTCAATAATATGTCTGTTTTCCCACAGTCAGTCTACTTACTGTATCAGTCATTGTTATTTTGTACTGAAGCTGCCTATTAAAAATATTTTGCACAGTGTTCAATACCTGTAAGTGTTTAGTATTTAATTTTTTGTTTGTGTGGGTTTTTTTTTTTTTTTTTTTTTTTTTGGAGAGCTATATTCTGGTCACGGTGGAAAAGCCCCTGAAGGAGCTACTTAGTAAAACCTTGCATTTATTAGCATAGTCATGTGGTGGGCCGGATTGGATCCTTTGGCGGGCCGGTTCTGGCCCACAGGCTGTATGTTTGACACCCCTGGACTATACCAAGGTTACATATTTTTTTGAGTTGTATTCTTACATGAATTACAAAAGGTTCTAACAGTGTTCAAACCCGGAGAAATCTGTAATTCTTAATCAATAGTCTGTGTCATTGCCTGTCTGTGGCGTCATATCCTCTGTACAGATGTTTTAGGGATGTGATTGTCTGCTAGAGCTAAACTCATCACATTTTTACAATAAACCTTTTGGATCTTGGTCATTTTTAACTCTGTTTTAACCAAATGAGGGGTTTTATCCATTGGACTTCTGGATTTTAAGTTAATGAGAGAAACAAGCTAAGCAAACGTTAGCAACAGCTCGGCTCAAGCCCCTGGCGTGCCGAATAGCTTAAGAGAAACTCAGACTTTTTAATGTGACACTGCTTTATTCATTTTTTTTATTGGATTAAATCATCAGGTCCATTTTTTTTGGAGAGAAGGCGACCTCTACGAGTAATTCGACTCCTGTTAAAAACCTCCTGAACATCTGGATCTTAAAGGAAATGGCCACTTTAGAATGAAAATACAGACAGTACTTACTCACCCTCATGCCAACAAGAAGTCCAGTGTAGTTTTTTAATCCACAAAACTCATTTGGGGTATCGGAGGATAACAGCTAGCCGGATTTTTTCCATACACTTGAAGTGCACGGAACCCACATTTTGAAAATGTAACTCCGCTAATGTATTTCAAAAACGTCAGAATGGCTCGTCAGTCATAATCCAAGTGCCCTGAATGCAAAATTGACTTGAAAAGACGTAATTTACTCCACTTTTATACCATCATTTCTCACCGTTGTAAGTTAGCCTGCCCTGCTGTGTTTACATGGCAACTAGCCATGGAACTGGAGAAACTGACGGCAATGACTGCGTTGCTCTGTCTTTTGTTAATATTTTGATCAAGTGACCCGTAGCAGCAGAAAATTACATATTGTGCATTTAGCTGACTTTTAAAGGCAAACCTTTCACCTGCGTCTAGCCCCGTCATTGTAAATTCCTCCATTAATGTCCATACTGTATGTCAGCTTTTTATCTCAGGAGCCTTTATTGTCAACTCCTGACCTCAAGTCATAAAGTGCATGTCTGTGTGCAGTTTGACCAAAAGAATAATGTTCTCTTTTCAGATTCTTTGATTTTAATAGTTAGAAGGCCTGTAGAGGTCAAACTTTCCAGTATTTCACAAGCAAAAAGCAAAGAAAAGGATCTTCTTTCCTGTCTTTTAATGGTCTCAACTCATGATCCCTCAGATTTATTTTCAATGTCTTGTGTCCTGACCCCAACGATGGGAACCACTGCTGTAAATCATGGTGGAGGGCTCTATTATTCAGATTGTTCAAGCCCACCAAACACAGTCTCAGTGCATCATCATTTTAGAAGATATTGTGAGACTGTGTTGAGCCATCTGTTCATTTGCAGATGCAACTGGTTTAAGTTCCCCAAGGGTTAAAGTCAGAAAACACTCGGTATGTCTCATCCGCGCCCTCCTAAGAGAAGGTTAGATACACATCACTGCTTCTGTTTCTCGAGTCACATCAAATACAGTATGTGTGCTACCAATTGTGTCTTTCTGCCTGAACAATATCATTCAGCACTGTAAAGTACTTGAAATCAGAGTTTGACCTCTAGCTGAGCATTGCTGAAACTCTTATTCATATTTTTCATCTGCAATATGGACTTAATGAAGTTTCATTTTTTTGTTAAGTTTCTCTTTCACTCTGTCTTATTTCTTGAACTAAGTTCAGTAGAATAAATGTTTGTGGGTTGTGACCAAGTGCTTCATTGCTATGGAGCTGGGGCAGGGATGGGGTTCACATCCTCTCAGTATATGGACGTATCTGTCATGACGGGTCATCAAATGCCTCCAAAAGCTAGAAGAAAGCTAATATTCTCTCTTTAATATTCAGTGTTGAGCCGACTCCTAAATGCACTGGATAGTCACTGAACTCCTGCTACATGTTGGTTTACCTGTCAACCAGCAACATTGAACACAACAGCTGCGCCATGCTCAGTTAATCACACACAGGTCTACTACACACTGTATTTAATCTGCAGCATCACTGATGCAAATCAGCCTTTTACTGTTGTTGTTGATGAACACATCCGGACGAGTGTTTTTCAGTGTAACAAGCTAACATGTTTGCACTCCCAACTCATCAAATACAGCAGTGTGGCAGTGGCCCTATGCTTCAAACTGTAACACTCTAGATTCCCCTCTAGCATCAGTTTTGGAGGCTCAGGGATGGCTAGTCCATTTCCGTGCCTTCAGGCTGTTCTAACACACTGTTCATACATTTTCCCATGAAAAGTAATGCACCAAAATTTGTACATATCCCACAGTGATTTGCGCATAATCCACGTATTTGGGAATGCTGTGATGTAGTGTTTGTCACATCACATGTGACACACGTTTAAAAAAAAAAAAAAAACCTCAAAGGCCCATCCACCATAACTCCCTCCCACCTTATGCGGACTTAGGCGGGTTTATTAAGGGATGCATGATATTGGATTTTATGCCAATATCCTTTATGCTGATATGTAACAACTCACTTGACTATATAACCATTATTGTCCCTTCCTAAATTTAGTGATCATCAAGTCTCTTCTATATTTGAATTAACATATTATGCATGCATAATGTAACACCTAATTTAATAGGTTGAATACGAACTGCAATATTCGGTCAAATGCTGGACCAACGCCAAGGTTTGACTACTGGAGCAGAATGGATGATTAATGAGACCAACTCGGTAAGTTTAGTTTAATGTCGTGCAATGATTTTTTTTTTTTTTTTCTTCAAGTGAAGTACAACCTGTCACCTCTAACCTGGCTTAACACACATAACAGTCACAAAAAAGGACAAAATCTCATTGAAAGAAAATGGGCTCTCCTGAAGCCTCAAAATGGCTATTGCCTGGCATAGCAGTCAACTATATGAAAAAAAAAAAAAAAAGAATGAATGAATGCATGGCATTGCACATTTCATGCTCGGTGCACAAATGCACACACACACACTGTACAATGTTCATACAACCTGTATTGTTTATATACATTATTATAACCAGCTAAGTACATTTTGTAGTAAATCCAGCCTTCCCAGTTTTACATGTAACATTTGCTTAGCTAGCAGCATTAGCCGTTAGCTTATCACTGTTGTGAATTTAACTTAACAACTTCTCATTCAGAAACAGTTCAAGTCAGAGTCCCAGTAAATCCAAAAGTCGCTCTCAACAGAGAATGATGGCTGTGATTGGCTGTTAATTAGCAAGGTTTTTTTTCCCTCTAACAAACTTCTACTGAAGGAAGGCCTCCATTCCTTTTGGCCAGTGCGACAGAGTTTCTTTTTTTCACTCTCATCTTCCTCTTCTCAGTACCTCACAGCACACACAAGGGGCCATGGAGTTCAGCTCCATTTCACCTCACAGATTTTCAAAATAAAATAAACCTGCCTTATTATTCAGTCACATCAAAACAGTTCCCGCCTGTACACTAATCTTGCGCCAGTAAACACAGGCACACCGATTGACACACACAGCTGTCAATCACGATGTCAACCCCCCTTTTTATAGGCTCAAATAACTAATTAAAAATAAAATGAAAAGGAAAACAAACACTTGAATATACATCAGCCAGACAAGAACTACCTGGAATGACAGAAACCATCTTTGGGAATAATTAATTTGTCACGTGCTTTGATCTTTTAGTTTGGCCAGTGTCCCATCCGCTAACATAATGGCGCTGAGGTTTATGACCTGTACTGCAGCCAGCCACTGGGGGGGATTGAGATGTTGTTTTGGCTTCACTTTTTGGAAGGGGTGAAAATAAGCTGGTACGGTCCGGTACTGCGTACCACTATAAGATTCAGTGGCGTACGCAGTACCAGGAAGAGGAGAGAGCTGCTGCCTGCTAAAGCCCACATTCAGAACCAGTCAGGCCAGAAAATAGATCTGCTAGCAAGATATGCAGTTTTAAACACCACTTTGTCTGTTTATTAATTGCTTTTAACTCATTCCGAATTGCTTCTGAACCATCCGTGCTGTGTTTTGGTCCATGCTGGACAGAGCCCTCTCTCCCCCAGCCCCTCCCCTGAGAGAGAGTCCGGTGGTCTCCTATGAGCCCAGCCTTCGAGACGTGCAACACTCCATTAAATGTCATTCAGTTCATCAAAAAATATCCCAATTAAAATCAGTAGAATAATAATAAGCAGATATGTTTTGTGTTATTTTGTTTAATTTCAACAACACAGAGAACAGCTTGAACAAGCTGTGTGTGAGCTAACAATCAGGGGTTTCACTCTCAGCAGTATGTGACTGCGAATGCGAATCTACTTCCGAAACACAGCGGTTGGGGTGCGTTTGATTTATTGTACTGGGACGTTTGATTTTTCCACAACTGGACCATGTGCATCAAAAAAACGCTGTTTGCACCAGGACAGGACAAACAGTAACTGAAACCAACAAAATTCCACACATTCTTGTGTGATTTAAATATCTGTGATTGTTTTTGAATATCGTCAACTGAGAGAAAAACGTCAAAATAATTTTTGGTCAAATGAAAAGAATGAAAAATCAAAATGCAGAGAAAAATTACTCACTGAGAAAAAGAAAAAAATGACACATGGTTTTCAGTGTTCATTAAGGTTTCATACATTCCGGCACCCTAAACATTAAAACAAATATTTTACTATACATGTTGTGAAGTGTTTCTAATTTCTCTCTACTCCATACAGGTACAGTAAAATATTGAAATGTTTTTATTTGTTTGTTTGGTTTTTGACTTTGCTTTTTAAAAATGCATGAAGCGAGGAGAGGTGAACAATATGAAGCAATGAAGGTTTTGGTAATAGTACCTGCAAGAATTTAAAACTACTTTCACCTCCGCTTTTTGGGAGCTGTAATGTTGTTCATCTTTGAGTTAGACAGATTTTTATTGTTCTGGTGGACAAAATGCACACATGGTTGACTAAATCCTTGAGTGTGCAGTCACGAACAAACATGCTTATACTTTCCTGATTAAAAGTTAATCTCACACAAAGCTTTTTTCTCTTTTGTTCTCTCTCTTATTTGTGTTATTTGTGTGTTGTATGAAGGCATAAATAGAAAGAGGTGCCTGAAATGAAACAAAAGATACTTGCAAAGAAACATCTTTTAGAGTGTTTACAAGTTCTATTTGCATGGCGTCTTGCAGCGAGGTGGAAATTACCAAAGGAAAATGAGACACGACTTTTGATGAAATACTGTACATTACTTTCGTAATGAGAGTTTGGCCCTTTGAATTGGACATTTTTGTGTGTTAGTGGTTACATTGTACACAATCATTGCCTGGATGAACCACTTTCACTGGAGTCAAGTAAAAACTAGACAGGAGAAACAAGATTTTACCTGTGATTATGGTCCGTAAGTGGCCATTATCATTTCATCACCATTTGGGATGTAAATTGAAGAGGATGTGTGAGGTCTCAAGCTCATTCGCATTCAAAGAGTGAATTCAATAAAAATGGCCGTCCAGACTGAGGCATATTGTGCCCACCTGTCAATTGCACCTTTCAAAAACCTGCTAGACCATCATGCAGCAGTGGAATTGGAGGGCATATTAAAAAGGTCATATTATTTGAGATTCAAGGCACTTTGAATGAAATGAGAACCCATTTATTCTCACATTGCCTGCTACCTGACAAAAAAAAAGAGAGGGAGAGAGAAAACGTTCATAATCATCTATAATTTTGCAGGAAAAAGAATCAATTTTTGACAGACATATTATAGCGTGAAATATATTCCTACGCACCACTGTGAATAACAAAATGAGGAGTGCAGCGTAAGTGGTTGGGTGCCTTTCGTTGAGTGGTGGTTTAATACTAAGTGGTTAGCCAGCAGTGTAGATGTGTCATCACAGAGAACAAACATCATTAAACTTATTATTCATTGCAGTAGCTTTGCAGATGCCCCTGATGACACATTAACAACAGTCTACTGAGAGACGCATCACTCTTCAGTGGCCCTAAAGAGGCGAATGAAAAGCATTCCCATTGACTCGCCCTCCTCCCCCAAGCCCATTAATGATAATCATTATTTTCCCTTTGTTCATTATGATCCACACTCCTCCATTAACAAGGACTCTAATATCCTCTTGCAGCGTGTGGGGATGTAAGTTTTGTGTAGCTTTAAAGTGCCTCTTTCACCACATTACCTCAAGACTCACAGCAGGAGGCAGACATGATAAGTGACAAATGAACACTCACTTTAGATATCACCCCCCATCTCTGTTGTCATTATCTCAAAACCACTTTTACTCTCGCTTCAGATCCCAGTCAATCACATGGCTCAAAAACGCCAGCGGGGAAATCAGTTGTGCAACTATAACGCAGCAAGCTAGTTATTTTTTTTTCCCCTCCCTCTCTGTGGTTTTCAAGGTCTGCACCGTGGGCACAAAGTGTCACTCACATCTATTGTGTTGAACTTCTTTTTGATATTGATCTGGTTTTTTTTGGTTGTTTTTTTTCCCCTCTTTTTTGTGAGCCCCAGTTCCAAAACATTTTGAAAGATAAAGCTGGTGTTTTTTTCTTCTTCTTAAAATCTTTTCATTATCAACAAATCCCATGAAAAGATTAAAACTGACGAGTAATTTATTCTGCTAACGAGTATTATGAGTCTGATGTAGCTCTTGCCTCCATGCAATACAACTCTAATGCTGTCCCAGAAATATTAGAAACATAAAAGATCCACACTGGCTGTTGGTGACATGCTCCTTCATTATGATGAATACAGCCAGTCCTCTCATTGTTGTCTCATTTCTTCCATCTGCCTCAGGACTACAGGTACATCATGTCCTTTCCTTTCATGAACATATTCAAACTCAGCATCAAACACAGCCATTGTGAATGTCTTACTTCTTAAAGGTATACTTGCAGGGATTTTTGGTTACTGTTTGTATACAGTATCGCCTCCAAAGATGAAAGTTAAAACCCACCCCACAGGCACTTGGTGATTCACCTCACCATATTTGCATTTTATCGGTGCTGTGTTTGTGACTTTTATAGCTTCCTCTTGGATGCTAGTGCTTACGGTCTGGCACCTGGTGGTTACCTTTTTATAAAGTCCTGACCTACCCTGAACACTGTGCAGAGGAACATCCTGAACTTAGCAAAATATTGAGAAAATACATTCAGAGGGCAGCCTCTCCTCAGATAAATACACCACCACACACTTCCAGTGGGTCCTAAGTAATGATTGAGAGTGATGATTAAGAGAAAATTACTTTTGTGTGAATCTCTGTGTTGTTGTTGGGTCAAGTCATATGTAATTATCTCACACTGATATTCATACTGTGCACCCAAACAGTGTTCAAACCCACAGACTTTATTTTTGAATATATGCTTTTGATGGATTGGTGTAGCTGTGAAAAAAAAACCAAACAAAAAAGTCTTTGATGAATGTGTGTGCATGAGTGGTGCATATAGTGTGGGGTGCTGGAAGTGTGGAAGTGTGGAAGTAACGAATGATACACTGAGGGAAGAGAGCGTCTCAACCAGAGTGACAGGGGTTTTATAGCGAGAGAGAGCACTGGGCCCAGGTGCTCCCAACAAGGTCAATCACTCCGCCCACCAGGTAACCTACCTGCTGCATTAAAGAAACAGAACACATCAGGCCAGGGGACCGTCACGTCATTACCCATCAAGCTCCCTGAGTTCATGTTTGTCATTGCTGTTTCCTGCTTTATTTTGGTAACTATTGTCTCATCTTGTTTCAGATCCCACTTCCTGTCAAGTTTCCCTCCTTTGTGATTACTTCCCTCGCCCTAATGTGTTTCACCTGTGTCTCATTGTCTCCCTTGTCTTAGAGTATTAAATTCCTTGTCCTTTCCCTCTTTGTTGCCAGATTGTCATTATCTTCAAAAGAGAATTCCAGCATTTTCTCAGTGTTTCTTGAGCGTGTGTGTTTGATCGTATATGCCTGTGTGATTGATTACCCATGTAGTGACCTGAGCCTTTTAGGCACTATATTTTCTCAACTGTAGAACTGTTGTATTCCTACACACCTCAGTCTTCCTCTGCAAATGTTCTTTTGTCTACTCTGGTTCATAAAGGTGTCCTCTTGTCTTCACATCGTCACTGTCATGATAGACCATTTTTATTTTCTTGTATTTGTTTGAACTACATAAACTGCTGAAAGTCTGACCCAAACAGTTGATCTGCCTATGCATTCTCATTACAACTCGTCAAATACTGCCGCTTTGTCAGTGGACATAAACATTAATATATGATTGCTAGGTACCCCTCTGCATCCGTTCTGGATGTTCTGGGATGGCACCAACTAAAGAGAACTAGCTGCGATGATGGCCCCCTGCTGTGTCACCTGACGTCCCCTGCCTTGGCAGAAAAGGTTGCACACAAACTCACTGCAAAGACTTCAGTGTGGCCAACCAGTTTGTACGTTCTGCACCTGCGTGAGAGGAAATAACTCTCCACACCAGCAGACAGAGGTCACCCATAATTGTCGTACAAGAGAGGGAAACCAGACTGTCTTGATGCTAGTTAGCCAGTTAGCACATTAACAACCCAATCCAACATTGAAAGAACAGAGCATATTTACCATGCACCAATGTACAATAACAACACAAAACATAACGAAACATAAGAGCTTACTGGCTAAAGGCAAATAATCTTACCTTATATAACAAGTTTGTTTTGGTCTCACTCCCTCTTGACTTTAGCTCTTTGTTTACTTTCCTCACTTCCATATCTCTTGTCGTGTTCTGAGCTGAACTGCCAGTAGGAGTGTATTCACTGATCGGCTCTGCCATTGCCAATGCTAATTCACCATGCTCAATCCGCCAAAAAGGAAATTTGATGGTTGCTGACGAGGGGCAAGGGTGCGAGACACAACGTACTGACTAGGGCAACAGATGCTCACCGTCAGCCCAACATTGACTGGCTGACACACCAAGCTGATGGCTGACCGTCAGCTCGGAAAAATAAATATTATGGTTTGGCTTAAAATAAGTACATCATGACTTCATTTGACATACGTCACAACCGCAGCATGCTACACAAACTAGCACACTACTTTATTATTAAAATAACACCACCGACTTCAGTTTCACACGGGAACTGAACAGCAGGCTCCCAGTTAAATTCTGTTTTTTGTTTAACCCCTCGACCTCCTGCCTTATAGGGATTTTCAAGCTCTTCATACTACATAGTTGTGTCTCATAACGCCAAAAAGGTGTCCTTTGTGCATAGGTATGTCATGTGGACGTCCAATGACAAAGGCATGGGAAGGGGTGATTAAAATACATTTTCGAGAGAATGCCAAGAGTGTGCAAAGCAGTAATCAGAGCAAAGGGTGGCTATTTTGAAGAAACTAGAATATAAAACATGTTTTCAGTTATTTCACCTTTTTTTGTTAAGTACATAACTCCACATGTGTTCATTCATAGTTTTGATGCCTTCAGTGAGAATCTACAATGTAAATAGTCATGAAAATAAAGAAAACGCATTGAATGAGAAGGTGTGTCCAAACTTTTGGCCTGTACTGTATATATATATATATATATATGTATGTATATATATATATATATATATATATATATATATATATAATGTATTTTTAACTGTCTTTGGAGTTCTATGGCATGTAGGTATAAACCACTCTACATCAGACAATACTTCAGTTTGATTTTGTTTTGTTGTTGATTTTCTTTTTATTACATTTGTTGATGATTACAAAATAAAAGCCAACCTCACCCTTTACCTTAGATGACATGCCTGTCGTCCATATGTTCTCTTCCCTGATGCCAAGTGTTTGCCAGTCAAAAACAGCATTAAGTGAGTCCATGCAAAGGCAGTGAATATAGAGGATGCCAATCTCTTCTTGCTGCATCACTGCCTTCTAGTTGACCATGAAACCCAATCTGGACGCTGATGAAGCGCCTGTCAATGCCAGAGGCCCGACAAAGACGTGTCTTTGCCTCTTTATAAATCACTCCCCTCTCGCTGCCGTGGAGTGAACCTGGGGCTTTTACCTCAGGGTGAACCTCCTGGCAAAAAGCAATTTGTCAATGGTTCATCTGCATTCAAGCCGTATCAAGTGTGATGTGGTAGAGACTGACAACTCCATCAGCTTATTCTCCAAGAGTCTGCAGAGTCCACCGTGGATATATGGGGTCGATGGGAAGGTAGAGCTTCTTGTTTTCATGCAGCAGCAAGGCTACTGGGGGGAAACAGCAGTTTAACTAGACAAGCCAAGTTAACAGCACACTGTTGTTTCACAGGCTCTGTGATACACAAGCAGTGCTGGGAATATTCATCACTGCACCACTCTGTAATTGACCCACTGCGCCTACTCCTAATGCTCGATGTGACACCTTCCCACCCCGTTTCTCACTGACAACATCAGCTCCCAGCCTCCATTATTTATTATTTCCTCTCAGCGTGTACTTGAAACAAGTGCATGTTCAAAGCACCAACACTGAGATGATGTAGCCTCTCTGATAGCGTGAACACACGTGGACCTTTTGGTATTGGCGGTGTGATGAGAGTATTTTATACTCACACACTTTGTCCAGTTATTCAACTCACCATTTTTTACACATGTTTATCTACAACCCAAGGCCTGTATTAGACTAGGCAGGGGCGTAGGTTTCGCTTTAACATTGTGAGGAGGCACATTTTAAGTAGGGGTTCTTGGGATGAGCATCAAACACTGCATTTCCTCTATTCTGGTGAATTTTTATGCACCAATTTATGGTGGAAATGTATTATGTGAAGGAAAACACAAATTCAGGCTCCAGGTGAGTATTCAGAGGATAAAACTTTAATGGAATAATATAATGCAGTAAGGCTCTCAGGCATCCTGTGTTACTCTCAAATATGTATTCTCCTGCGGATCAACTTTTCTCATTTCTCACATTTAATGTTACCTTTGCTGAGTCAACACCATAGACTGTGTATAAAGGAAGAAGTCTCCACTTACTCCCCCTGCACAAAAAAAATGAAACCACAATACCCCGGATATGGGCACTACCATCTTGCACTATTGGTGTCATTTGGAGCCAGTGTCTGCACGGTAGCGATTTCTGCAGAATCAAGTCACCACCTATTCACCCATTCGACCAATTGCTGACAGCGCCATCAATTGGCAGCACACCAATTGGCACACACAGCTGTCAGTCAAGATTCCAAACACCTATTTATAGCATCTTTTTTAACTAATTAAAACCATACTTATTGGAAAAATGAACAGCTGAGCGTACAGCGACCTAATAAGAGCTACCTTAAATGACAAATACCTGCATCAGAATTTATTTGATGTGGGTGTTTGATTTTGTTTCCATAGTTTGGCCCATGTCCCATTTACGAGCTAAAGTGCAGCCAGCCACCAGGGGGCGACAAAGATGTTTTGGCTTCAGTTTTTTCGAAGCTGCAATGTTGTCCATCTTTTTATACAGTCAACACACATTTTGGCATGAAATACTCTTCCACCCTCTTTTGTGTCTTTTGTTTGTGGAAGTAAGCTTGTTAAATCTGCATGTGGCAACTCAGTCAATGATACATACATTTATTTAAATTAATTCATAAATCCTGGACTTTAATAGCTCAGATGTGTCTCAGCAAGATTCCTGCCCATGTTCAAAACTTTCGGCACATTCAAAACAAATCCTACATATCTGTGTTATCTGAGATTTCGAGAATTAAGTTGCAATATTTTGAGGAAAAAGGTCATTACATAGGGATTAAGTCATAACTTCATGAGAATAAAGTCACAATATACAGGTAACAAACTCACAAACATGCATACATATACATATGGACAGAACATGAACAAGAGTTATATTACCCAAAATAAACAAAACTAATGGCATACAGAGAAAATGTATAAAAAGACCACCTATACAAATGAGTTTTCAGAGCTGCTGAAAGCAAATCACAGATTCAGCACTTCTGATGAAATACAGAAGGCTGTTCGGCTGGTCACCTCTGGATTTAAAATACGACCAGGGAACAGACAGGAGGCCTTGATCTGATGATCGAAGTGCCCGACTGGTAGAATAGGGGCTCGACATCTCTGCTGTACAGTATATGCAGGGCCCAGGCCATGCAAGGCCTTGTAAGTAACTGGCAACATTTTAAAATCAATTCTATGTTTAACTGGAAGCCAGTGAAGGGAGGCAAGAATTGGGGTGACATGGGACTGCCGACTAGTTTTTGTTAGCAATCTGGCCACTGCACTTTGTACCATATGAAGTGGAGCTATCGAGGACTGTGAAATACAGGTGCCTGCATTATGTACATTACGTTATTAAGTCCATCTGACAGACATAACCCTGTTTGGGACCCTTTCTGGATGAGTCAAAAGCCCCTTTTACACTGCCAGATTTTCCGCAAATGTTGGGCCATTTTGCCAGCCAGCTGCGAGCGTTTAGACACACAGAGCCGGATTGGCGAGTTGATCCGAGGTGCCCAATTTTCCGCCTCGTAGTGTAGTTATATTGGCAAAACCCTTTTAGTTTAAACAGACTGAGGCGGCCTTCCGCAACGGGAGGGGCTGTTGAAGACTTGTGGGAGGAGCTGTTGATGACGCCACATGTGTGAGCCACTGGCGGTGGATAAACAGGAAACAGCTAATGGCAGGAATTAGCGGGCAGCGAGTAGAGGGAATCGCAAACCTGACAAACACTACAAAGGTGAGCAACTGAGGAGACAAGGAATTGCGCAGTCTCCTTGCCCTCGCAAACAAAGAGGCCATTAACCGTCAGATGACGGGGACGGTGAAGAACAGGCCGACTTACGAGAGAATCGCCAAAGGACTGACCAGCCAGGGCTTCCCTCCCACGTCACTGTTTATGTCATACGCTGAGCTACATGTTTTGTTACTTGCTCATGCCCCCCATTGCCCCGAAAAAGGTGCATTCTGTATAAACAAAAGTAGGTAGGCGGCATTTTGCTGCACTCCCCGATTTTGTTTTTATACTGCCAATGCTGAAAAAAGACTGATTGGGCTTTCCTGCAAATTTGCACAATTCCTATTTAAAAAGGGCTAAAGTTTAAGGAAGCGGCTCATCAGATGTGGAAAACCAAAACTATCTGCTAACACTTGTGATCAGGCACAAATAAAAAAAACACAGAGTGGCTTATTGTCCACACAAATGTTAACTTCACAACCTCCAATAAAGCGCAGCTCGCAACCGATTCCCCTGATTCTTACCAAATTTAGCTACAGCCTCTCACGTTAGCACGAAACTGCTGAGCCTATCCTACTAATGATATTGGGTTAGGGAGGTGGGACCAGTGGTGGAGAATGAAACCTGTTAACCATTTGTGTAACAAATACATTGACTAGACACTGACGGACAACAGTGGTCCTATTTTAACTTTTTAATCAAAATTAATGCAAGGGACAATTCAGTATGGATATTCTACCGTTTCTTCTTAGAGAAATTAAATTTCCACAACTCTTTATATGTAATGACACATTAAAATGATTGCTAGCGACAATTCAGTTGTCGCCATCCCTACCAAATTCTACAGCAGGGCAATACAGTTACAGATTCAGTTGGGCCAGATTTTAAAACCAGGAAATGCAACTGAATGTAGTTTCCATCAAGCTCAAGGGAAAGTGTTTAGGAAAATATATAATATAATATTTTTTTACTCTCTGACCACAGACCAAAATGTTTTGAAAAGCCATTAAGCATCCTCAGAACTGCGTCACATGAGGAAACATTGATGTTCTGAAAGATATGGTAGGCAATGTAGCTGTACCGATCTGTGCATCCTGGCTGATACTGTGCAAGTATAACTCAACAGAGATGAGAAGGAAGTAAGATGGAACCTACTGCAGGCATTATATATTTTATCATATGTAAGACTTATCTATGCTGGGCAGCTTGAAGGTTGCTTCTGGGCTGGATGTGGCCCGCAGGCTACCAGTTGAATGGACCTGTTGTACACCCTTGCTAATAGGAAATGCTTTTATAATGAAAAAATTCAGATGAATTCTGAATATTTCAATGATTAGAGGGATATGTTGTGCGTGCAGGTCAAAAAAAATGTAATCATAAAGAAATTAAGACAGAAATGTGGAAATAGAAATACTGAATTTTATCAGAAAATGTTATCCAAAGACTTGTTGTTCATGCAGTTCAATATTTCTTTTAATAGTGAGAAACAGCATTTTTACTTTTGTGTATTTCTGCTTTTGTTTCATCTTCCTCCTAGGAATTATGATGGTTGGAGAGGTTAGTCTGATAACATTAGAAAGCAACAGCTTAGTTTGTGAAGTCATAACCCTGCCTGTGGATAATGACAAAAAAAGGAAATAGACACATATTCCAGCAAATTAAAAAATATTAATTGTAAAATGGAAATATAATTGACTGTGAGATGTGTTAGTCAGTGGCATATCTATGCTTAATGTGAATGTGTGAGAATAATCATGTGTAATGTGTGGCAAAGTGTATAAGCAGGGGCTGGGGCTTATGTATCCCATATGGAGCTCTGCGCCGAGGTGCTCCAGATCCTGTTGGCCCCACAGTCAAGCTCCTTGGGCATCTTTAAGGACAGCATAGGTAAACTCACCCTTTTACATGCATTACGTGGTGGATGTTGGTAAAGAAATGCAGAGGTGGAAAGTGACCCAAGGCAAAACGCCAGTCTCCAAAGCAGTAATGATTTGCTACATATTTTCTGCTTATTTTTCCTCCTTAGTATTTAAGGTCATTGGCACAAAGGTTCCTGAGTTCCTCGAAAAGTTCCTGGAAAGGTGCCTGCGATTGAAAAGGCCAATAAATGCATATATCAGCTTATTTAGTAAGTTACACTTTCTTTTCATATTTAGTATTTATCTCACTGTAACTGTGGCACAACAAATCCAAGACTCAAGATTACTTTATTTGTCCCCAGGGAAATTTGTCTTGGACATAAAGGCTGCCAAATATATACAGAGTGTGAAAACAGACATAAAGTTCATAGTGCAGACATGAAGCACATTCAAATGCATGCAACGCTGCTCCTTATTTTATATCCTCCTCATTTCCTGAGTTTAGAAGATTCACTGACAGAGGGATAAAAGAGTTTTTATACCTATTCATGTATCTTCTCTTGTGTTTAATAGGGACCCTATAGTGTCTACCTGATGGGAGCAGTACGTACTGTGCATATAGGACATGAGAGGGGTCTGCGATGATATAAGAGTCCTCCATAGATACAACATTGTTAAAAACATTTTAAGACTTTTGCTCCCCTGTGGCCACAACACTATGCCTGAAAATAGTTCTTCAAAGTGTTCCACATTTACAAAATAATTAAAACCATAATTAGCAGGCTGGAGTCCAAAGCACTGCCAATCATTCTCCTGTTTCACTGTAATCAGCTTGTGTGATTTTGATAAATGAAGTGCAACTTTCTTAATAAAAACATGTAATGGCTGCTGTGGTCACTGTGATCAAGGAAATCGATGAAGATTTTTTTTTCCCCCAGTGACTAATATTTTTAGTTCTTCTTTAAAGAAAAATGAAGTGTCTTATTTGAACATCAAAAGTCTGCTGAAGCTGGATATTTCCGCAGGTGGTTCTGTGTTTAATGTTGCCTCCAAACAGTGGGGCATATGAGCCTTAATTTCCTCACTGTGGCTTTCAGTGCCAGAGGGGTAAACCCACAACAAATGTCAGCACCGAGACGTCGCAGGTTGGCAAGCTGTAACAGGCACTTCGTTATGTTTGAGGATAACATCTCATTCTGCATTAGAACCCGAGGTCAGAGCAGAGAACACACAAGGCCCCAAACAAAACAAAACACACACAAAAAAATTCCATTACAGAAAGGTGTATAAATCAATTCTGCCTCAAACAACAAGCACATTACGTAACAGCACACTGTGCAGTGGAGATATGCGCTGAAATGGATAGTGACTGTCATAAACAAAAACCTCCAGAGGAAACATGACATCCATCACAGCCCGGGATGCAAAACTCTGAATGTCTCCACATTCCTGTTACAGGAAAAGACTAAAAAAAGAAAAGATTCCCCAAAGAGGGACTTGTAAAGACCGATGCCAGTGCTGCAACGAGAAGAAAACAGGAGACCCATTAGGGGCTTTGGAAAAGAGAATCATGTCTGTTTCTGAAGAGGGACAGGACTCCCAGGAACTGTGACACAAACACTATTCGGGAAATCACTGTCGCAGCGGGGCCTGGCTCACACGGCGTGAGAGAAAACAGTTGTGACTGGAGGACGGCTACTGAATGAAAACACAATCACCAACACAGAGTCAGTAAATAGCCCAGATAGCCGAGGCCTTAATGAGGGGAGATACACAGCGTTTGAACAAATACACTCAAATGCTGCCGAATGACGCCTGCTGTCTCTTCGCGGTGATGTTTTTCAAATACAATTGATGTTTCACCGTTGTAAGTATATTTGCCTAAGCTGTGTTTACACTGCAACTAAAACTGTCACGATGCTCCTCTATTTTCACTTTCAATCAATACTGTATGTGATCCAAAGTTGGGTCTATGGCGCAGCAACTATCTGAATCCTCACATCAAGAAAGCATGTGTGAATTTATCATGGTAGAAACACCATTTCATGTGTGAAAATAGCACTACCACTTTTTTTTCAAGGGAGAAAATTTTCACATAGTCACATCTTTTTGCAAATCATAAAATGAGATACAGTTTAACTTGATAAATTAATTATCTTCCATGTTGGAGCACCCCAGAGTGTTTGTCTCACTTTCATTACATGGCTTTGTTGAATACTCAGTTCTGATTGGTCAGCATATTGCTGTGGATGCAATTCTAAATATAGACGCTTAGCGCATTTTTGCTCCCAAACATGGAGGGTTTTTAGTGACATATTAAGAATTTCCAGTGGCATTTGTGTCACCAAATGTGGGCGTTTTTTAGTGACCTGTTACTGTGTTTCCAGCAGCATTTGTGCTTCCAAACATGGGTGTTTTTTTTTTAGCAACCTGTTGTTGCGTTTACAGTGGCATTTGTGCCCCTGAACGTGTATGTTTTTTAGTGACATATTGAGCATTTGCAGGGGCATTTGTGCCTCTAAACATGAGTGTTTTTGAGCGACCTGTCACTGCATTTCCAGCAGTGGTGTGCCACCAAATGGGGGTGTTTCTTTTAGCAATATACTGAGGCATTTGTGGCAACAAACGTGGGTGTTTTTTAGTGACCCATTGCCGCATTTCCAGAAACATTGTGCCACCAAGAATGCATTGCATTTTTTAGCAACATCTTCAGCATTTTCAGAGGCACTTGAGTCACTAAACATGAGGGTTTTTTAGCATTGCAATATCGCAGCATTTCCAACAGAGTTTGTACCCCCACATGTGGGTGTTTTTCAGTGACCTCACTACATTTGCAGCAGCATTATGCCACCAAATGTGGGTGTTTTTTAAAGCAACTTGTTGCAGCATTTTCAGCTGTGTTTGTGCCCCCAAATGTGGGTGTTTTTAGCAATCCATCACTGCATTTCCAGCAGCGTTGTGCCACCAAGATTGGGTGTTTTTTAGCAACATCGCAGCATTTCCAGCAGTGTGGTTGTTTTTAGTGACCTGTCACTGCATTTCCAGCAGTGTTGTACCACCAAATTTGGGTATTTACTAGATCACTGCATTTCCAGTAGCATTGTGCCACCAAGAAAGGATGTCATCTTCAGCATTTTCAGAGATGTTTGTACCCCTGAATGAGGTTGTTTTTTTAGCATGCAGAAACACTTCAGAGTGTTTTTCACACTTTTATTATATGGCTTTGTTGAATACTCAATTCTGATTAGTCAGTTTCAGCATATTGCTATGGATGCATTTCCAGCAGCATTGTACCACCAAACATGGGTGATTTTTTTGCAACATCTTCAGGATTTTCAGAAGCATTTCTATCACCAAACATGGGTGTTTTTTAAGTGACATTCCAGAATTTACAGGGGTGTCTGTGTCCCCAGTGTCGGTGTTTTTTTTTACCAACCAATCACTGCATTTCCAGCAATGTTGTGCCACCAAACATGGGTGTTTTTTTAATTAAGCACCCTGTCACTGCATTTCCAGCAGCACTGTGCTACCAAATGTGGGTGTTTTTTTTTTAAGCGGCTTGTTGCAGCATTTCCAGCAGTGTTTGTGCCCCCAAATGTAGGTGTTATTTTCAGAGGCATTTCTACCACCAAACATCGGTGTTTTTTAAGTGACATTGCAGCATTTCCATTAGTGTCTGTGCCCCCAGTGTGGGTGTTTTTTAGCAACTCATCAATGCATTTCAAGCAATGTTATGCCACCAAACATGGATGTTTTTTTAAGCGACCTGTCATTGCATTTCCAGCAGCATTGTGCCACCAAATGTGGGTGGTTTTTTTGAAGCAACTTGTTGCAGCATTTCCATTAGTGTCTGCGCCCCCAGTGTTGGTGTTTTTTAGCAACCCATCACTGCATTTCCAGCAGCATTGTGCCACCAAATGTGGGTGTTTCTTTTAAGCGACTTGTTGCTGAATTTCTAGTGGTGTATTTGCTACCAAACATGGGTGCTTTCCTAGCCATAAGTGGTTTTTGAGTCTAAACATAACAACTACAGCGTTGTTGAAACTTAAAGAAATGTTAAGTTTGCCAACAGCCGTTTAATAGCTGATAACAGCATTCTGAAAATGTTATCAGTGTAGCAGGAGCCTTCAAACCCACATCTATAAAGCTGATATTCTCTACCACTGCCTATTTAAAAGAGGGTTAACATTCAAAATGGGTGATGCAGGACCCTGACTACATACCATTCCCACCTGATGTGACACAGGCAAAACAGTTACCTACAGTTTAATATTTCTTGCACTGCAATTTTGATTGTTAGTTCACAAGAACTATGTTTAAGGTGTCTTGATATATGATTTTAATCTGCCAGTCGAAACAAAAAGTCTCATCAAAAATTTCACATAAGAGTATGAAGACCTGCAGTTTGAATATAGCTGAAGAGACCAGAATCCTCTCCACATTACTTATTGATAATGTACAGCTCTATAAAGCAGGCATTGGTGTACTAACGACACTGTTACATATAAAGCTGTTAACCCACATTCCATAAATGTAACAGCATGCTCTGTCAGTGCCTGGGAGGTGCATTTGGGAACATGTGATCACATTGGTGTAGTAAACACAAATTAAGGTGCTATGTTTAGCATTTTGTGTTTCGTTTCACAAAGAGGATGTTGCTGCTTTCTCACCCATCTCTGTTGCTGCTCCACTGCCATGTGTGTATTTCCTTTGAAGAGCGAAAGATGAGTAAGACCTGAACAGCCAGCATGTTTTGACAGAATACACTAACTCATGCAGGTAAGAAAAGTGAAACTGGACTCAAGTTTTGCATCTTTTCAGTTTGAGCCACAAAGCAGTTCCTGCCAGTTTTCACTGTCTCAGAATCAAAGTTGAATTGTTAGAATTTTCATAGATCCCAAGTCAAGATATTTTTGATGTACTTTTACTTTACCTTCGTATTTTCATTTGGCTTCTACTACACTGTATTTAAGAGGAATACTGTCTATGGTTTACTCTACTGCATTTATTTGACAGCTATAGTTATTAGTTATTTTACAAATTAAGATTTTAAAAGAAACATATATAATCAGTGAGACATTGTTATAAATTTTAATACTCAACAGTATATAAATGAATTAAAATAAGCTCAGACTAAACCAGCTGCAGCATTAATATGCTCCTTACATATTAGCACATTAGTAATAACAGTCCAGTAATATTTATTAAAAAATTCTGGGTACTGAGTGCTTTTGTTTTGATGCTAAAGTATCTTTTCACTGATAACATCTATGGACTTTTCGTTATAATTTTGATTGATTTATGGCTAACAACAACATTATAATAATACAGGTCCCGCATTTCTTTTTGAAATGACAATCACTGGCAGACAGGCCTTCAGCCACTTTATCAGAGATGCCACAGGAAAAGAGCAACTCATGTACAGAGCACTAAACATGCCGTGGGTTGAGAGGATTCATTGCATCACATTGTTCTAATAAATGAGACAAAAGAAAAGTGTCATTCAGCTCAGCATTACATGGCACGCATGCATCTGCTTTTGTTCTGTGGATCACATGCGTGCATCATTTCTGGTGATTTCCTTGTGTAATTTGAATTCCCTTGCAAGAATGGCAGTTCCTAACATTAAAAACTAATGAATAGAGAGACATTTACAAAAATTAAATACATACAACTGCTTTTACTGAAAAATTGTCATCATAAATAATCAAAAATAAGTTCTAATACAATGAAAATTGAAGGGATATGTTACGTTTTTATATATCATGTGTTACATTTGTATGTCTTATATGTATAGTATAGTATGTATGATAGACTATATTAGAAGATTCTAATAAAAACTTAAAAGGTGGTGATATGTCGATATGTTTTACAACTTGTTTCCACTGCCCCCAAGTGGCCAATCAGTTATTACAGGTTAAGTATGATCTGAATAGCCCTTCCACCACTGATTTATCCAGACAATATCTTTGCCAAGCTAAAGGATCTTTTTCTGTTGTCCACAGGCAATACAATGAAAATTGAAGGGATATGTTACGGTTTTTTATATCATGTGTTACATTTGTATGTCTTATATGTAGCTGATATGTTAAAATATTGCACTTCTGACGTTTTATTGTTTTAAATTTTATATTGTGACAACACTATGGTTAACGTGGTTAGTTTTATGCATGTTTTGTCTTAAATACCTGCTTTTGTCACAACAAACACAGCTGGAAATGTGTTGTTAAAAAATACCAAGTTTTGTCGCATGAAACACGGCTGGACATGTCCCAACCTGTAAAAAAACAAAACAAAAAAAACAAAGACTGCTTTTATTTGTTGGTCTGCTGCTGTCTGCTGCTTGGCAGCCATCTGGCCCAGGTGTCACGCCATCCAACATCTCTTCCTCATGAGTTCATGAGAAACTCAGCTCATGTACATGTAATCTGAACTACGTCACTTTAAAAATATTAATATGATGCCTATGACGCATTCAAAAGTAACATATCTGTGGTTTGCGTAAACATACAATGTCAACATTTTATCTTGATGACTGAGATGAAGGAATATAACTTTAAGTTTAATTTTTGCAAAGACAGATTTTACTGCTACTTTATGCTGAGTTTCAACTCATTGTTTAGCCATGGTTAGATGGTTCTCTGCCACACTGGCCAGCTCTAAAAAGTAACTTTGCTGTCTGACTCAGCACCAGACAGCAAACAGACACATTCAGCTACCACCTGGTGAACACAATGGAGCATTAAGTAATGGCAACTGACAATGGCAATTTTATTTATATAGAACATTTCATTACACAACAACTCAAAGTGACAAAGACAACTTAAGAAAATATAAGAACATAGATAGCATAAACATAAAGGCTTTATATAAGAGCACAGTATCATCATCAATCATATGAGTACACACACACACACACACACACACACACACACACACATACACAAATTAATTTTTTTTTAAAGATATTTTTGGGCGTTTTTAGCCTTTATTTGACAGGACAGACAAGCATGAAGGGGGGAGAGAGAGAGGAAGTGACATGCAGCAAAGGGCCACAGGCTAGATTCGAACCTGGGCCGCTGCGGCAACAGCCTTGTACATGGGGCGCCTGCTCTACCACTAAGCCACCGACGCCCCACACACACAAATTAATTAACCATTAATTCTAATTCTGGGTTCAGCTAATCAGTCATTTATAACATGGAATTATACACAATACAACTCCAGTGAAATGTGGTTCTATCGGCTCCTTTTACATTCATTCATTCATTCATTCATTCATCTTCTAACCGCTTCATCCTCTTGAGGGTCGCGGGGGGGCTGGAGCCTATCCCAGCTGACATCGGGCGAGAGGCAGGGTACACCCTGGACAGGTCGCCAGACTATCGCAGGGCTGACACATAGAGACAAACAACCATTCACACTCACATTCACACCTACGGTCAATTTAGAGTTATCAATTAACCTAGTCCCCAATCTGCATGTCTTTGGACTGTGGGAGGAAGCCAGAGTGCCCGGAGAGAACCCACGCTGACACGGGGAGAACATGCAAACTCCACACAGAAGGGCTCCCACACCCAGGATCGAACCGGCAACCCTCTTGCTGTGAGGTGAGAGTGCTAACCACCACACCATCCTTTTACATGTGCACTGTAATTTAGACCTTTTTTAACATCTTCTTACATTGTTGGCTGCATGTTTCCAGACGGTTGTGGCGATCCATGGTTTTTGGCTGTGGAATGATTAAATGTCCACACATCCGGACCTCCAGTTTACTTCCAATATCTGTGCAATAACTAGCAGGAGGCTAGTTGAGCTGGTGCCCATCCTTCTCCATCTTTTCCTCGATGTTTAAGCAAGTCAGAAATGTACTAAGGAGCCAAACTCTTAGGTGCTTTATAGACTATCACCAGGATTTTGAAGGTGATTCTCTATTGTATTGGGAGTCATTGAAGTGATTTCAATACTGGAGTAATATGCTAAAATTTTCGTGTAAATTAAGGACTCTGGCTGCTGCATTTTCAATGAGTTGGAGCTGTTCAACTGATTACAGCATTACAGTAATCTGACCTGCTTAAGGAGAACTCATGAACTGGTTTCTCAGAGATGATTTTGAGATATGCATATTCTAAATTCTGATACATTTTTTCTCTTGTGATTTTGGTTACGTGATTTTCAAAATTCAAGACAGTATTTAAAGTAATGCCAAGGATTCTGACTTAGTCACTATTTCATAGATAACAAGTCTAGGTATCCCAGTCTTAGTTGCATTAAGCTGTAAAAAGCTTGTAGACATCCAGCAATTTATATCATCAATGATGCTAAACTGTCTGTCCACTGCATAAGAATAGTGAGAAATACTGTGTTTCTTTTTGATAACGCCAAGTAGGAGCATGTATAGATTCAAAAGCAGTGGCCTAAAGACTGACCCTTGTGGAACCCCAGAGCAAATTCATGTTTCTGCAGATTTAAAACCACCAACTGAAACATAACAGCTCCTGTACCTTTAAACACGACGAAAACCAGTTAAGTACAGGACCTGCTAAGCAAACTGAAATATGGAGCTTTTGAATTAGGGTATCCACAGTGTCAAAGAAAGCAGTGACATCAAGCAATATTAGAATTTAGGCTCTGTGAGTCACTAATGATTATCATTGTCATTGATTACTTCTATGAGAGCTGTTTTGGCGCTATGATAACCTCTGAAAGTATTTTACTTAGAAAAGAAAGATTGGAAATTGCTCTGTAATTATTAACTACACATGGGTCCAGATTGTTTTTCTGTAACAGAGGTGAGATTACAGCATGCTTGAGAGAAGCAGAGAAATTGCCAGTCTACAGGGAGCTATTTATAATGTTTTCTATGTTGTTTATGACGCAATGAGAGACTTTGACAGTTTGGTAGGGATGGAATCAAGAGAACAAGTGAAAGACTGTATGTGCTTAATTACTTCCTCCAGATCTTTGCAGTTGAAAGGTGAGAATGTGGACATTGAGCTCACATTAGTAAATTCGTGTGGGGGTGAGATGTATTGCTGCAAGAAATTAATATATTATTTCTAATATGAGAGACTGTATTCTGAAAGAAGAGTGCAACTTCATCACATTTGGCAGTGGAAAGAAATTCAGCAGGAGTAGATAGGGAGGGATTAATCACTCTGTCTGTTGAAGAGAATAGCAATGAGGCATTATTCTGATGTTGCCAGATATTTTCCTCTGGAGTTGGTAGAGACCAAAATCAGAGCTAAAACAAAGTGAAAAGTGGACTTACATTTGCCAGGTGGACAGAAACAGAATGAAATGAATGATAATGTTATTCTATAGCTGCTGGGTTTGTGAAAAAGAACATTTTTTTCCTTTTTTTTTCTTTTTTGTAATTGAACCACAAAAAACTCTTGACTTTTGCAAAAAAAAAAAGCAAAAAAGTACATTAGTATATGCTATAAGTGGACCTTAAAAATGAGAAAAACAAGGGCAACTACAAATAATTAAAAGAGCATCTAAAATACACCCTGACATTGGCATATGGATGATTGCATACAAAATCCCTGCAACAGTGCTTTGAAACAGCTGAGTGGCCAATGAGGGCAACTTTAAATCCCTCTGCTGAAGATTCCACATATAAGGAGCTGCACACATAAATGCTAATTTGACTCCATATATACCCAAGGTAAAGATAATAAAAACATGTCCAGTGAACAGAGTGCATACCCATTTTCAACTTTTGCTTAATGTACAAACATAAATATGCTGGAAGTAGGCCAGGAGTGGCTTTGTAAACAAGAGAATGCCAATAAAAAAGTCTACGAAATTGTAAAGACAGCCAGCCAACTCGAGCATACAGTATACGGTGATGAGTTAGGAGCTTACAGTTGGTAATGAATCTTAATACACCATGATACACAGAGTCCAGAGCATACAAACACTGGGAGAGTGCATTCATATACATCCCCATAATGAAGCAGAGTCAAGAATGCAGCAGAGACCAGTCTTATTTTGGCCAAGAAAGAGAAACAGTTCCTGTTTCTAAAATTCATTTCTTAAGCAGTTCAATGTGTGGCTTAAAAGCAGTAGTTGGGAGATTTGAAACATTTACCTCAGCTGTGTGAATAACATGCACTTTGTTATATCAGCATTCACGATGAGGTTCAGATTTAACATGAATTGTTGAACAGCACTGAAAGCTAGTTGAAGTTGGGAGAGGGCCTGAGTCCAAGTAGAAGCAGAGCAGCAAACAACTGATCATCAGCATACAGATGAACACATGCATCACGTACATTATGGCAAAGGCTATTTAAAGGGAAATTTCGGTTTATTTCAACCTGTCTCCTATCGTCCTAAATTTGTTTCAAGTGAC